>NW_028301625.1:28750000-29375000 GCF_987345545.1 Pholcus phalangioides
CTTTGTTTGTCTGTGTCCTGCGCCAGCATGTATGGTGCTACAAGTACCATTCCAACACAATTTGTTCTTTTGATACGCTGATCATTTAGTAATGCATAAAAGGGGGTGTTGCCATTCAAATTTTTCGAAGTTTTTCGTTATGGCCGTAACCGCAAGCTAGGAATTCATTTTTTTTTCTTGACATCCTCGAGCGCATACTCTGACAAGCACCTACATCTCGAATTTTATCCAAATTCGTTGGTTTTTGCGGCCGCTAGGGGATCGTATATCAGCAAAAGTTATTTTATGACCATCCTGTGTATGAATTGCCATGGGTATGAAGGTATGGGCCCACCCGGGCACGACCCGGGGCCTCAAGTGAAGAGGGGCCTCATAAAAATGACATCTGGTTGAAATTTTCGAAAAATATTTTTTAGTAGGGCCTCAAAAAAATCAATTGACTCGGGGGCCCATGATAGACGGCCCTGCTTACAGGACACACTGTATATAACTATACAGTATATCTTCATAGTCATTCGACAATGAGCTTTCGGTTTTGGTGTAACGGTCAGTGGTGTATTTACAGGGGGGCTTAGCGGGGCTATAGCCCAGGGTGGCAAGTTCGGACGAATGGCAAACTTTAGGAATGAGTGGCTAAAAAATTAGTACATAATCAGTGAGTGACTTAGAGAGTTTGCAAGCACGTGTGTAAACAAAAGAGTGTGCAAGAACGTGAATGAGAAAAAGAGTACAAGCACGTGAGTGAGCAAAAGAGTGATCTAGAGCGTGCGCAAGCATGTGAATGACAGAAAAAGTGACCTAGAGCGTGTGCAAGAATGTAAACGACTGAAAGAGTGACGCAAAACGTGTGCAAGCATATGAATGGCTGAGTCTAGAGTGTGTATAAACATATGAGTGATCAATGAGTGTGCAAGCATGTGGGTGATTGAAACAGTGTGCACAAACATTTGAATGATCAAAAGAGTGACGCAAAGCGTGTACAAGCATGTGAATGACAGAAAGAGTGACCTAGAGCGGTGCGAGCGTGTGAATGACAGAAAGAGTGACCTAGAGCGGTGCGAGCGTGTGAATGACAGAAAGAGTGACCTAAAGCGTGTGCAAGCATATGAATGACCGAAACAGTGTGCAAGCATGTGAGTGACTTAAACAGTGTGCAAGCACGTGAATGACCAAAAGAGTGACTTAGAGAGTGTGTGAGCATGTGAGTGACCAAAAGGACGTAGGGACATGGACATATTTACAGACGGTGGGAGAGGCTAAGCGGGTTATAGCACACGGTTGCAAATTCGAGAAATGAGTGGTCAGGAAAATTAAACTAGAAGGGTGGCAAAATTCGTGTAGCCCACAGGCGGAAAAATCCTAAATACGCCTCTGGTAGCGGTCTAAGTGTTGCATTTGAGTGCATGGACGACGTCCAAGTTGAACAAAATGAATAAAATTGTTTTTATAACGATCAACTCTTTTCAAAGTTTCGAGACCTTTCTTTTTACCAGCTTCGATTCATCATCATTTAACGCAGTTTTTTTACCCCGCCCCCGTGACTTTCTCTAGAACAGTGGTTCTCAACCTTTGGAAGTCCGCGGCCCGGTAAATCTTTTTAGTGAAAGGCCCGGTCATACACACAACTAACGAGAAATTAATGGGAAAATGAAACTGCGGATCACTCACGGCCCGGTGTGACTAGTGTTAGGCCCCGGTACTGGTCCGCGGCCCGGCGGTTGAGAAACAGTTCTCTAGATTAGAATACAGTGGTACCCCGACTTACGAGTTTCATTTGTTTTCCCAGTCGTATCTCGTATTTCAAAGCGAACTTTCCCGTTTAAAAAAAAAAAAAAAATGGAAATCTTTTTTTTTTCTTTGTATTCGTTCCACATTCAAACAATATATTGACACCCAAATAAAAACCAATTGACCCATTACCGCGCACTGTATTCTGTGTAACGATAAAAGTAGTTTTCGCTTCCAAGACAATACAATAAGCAATACAGCCCAAAAATTACTGTCGGCTTCGACATCTTCAAAGCGGTTTGCTTTTGCGGGACGAATGAAGTTTTTCTCGTGAGTTTCAAACTCATAAACGGAACATTTGCTCCCAAGTTTAAACATTTTTAACGAATATGGTTTCTCGTCAATTGTATGGATTACTCGCATAAAATGGATAATTTATATGGAAGTCCGAAGTGGCCGATGGTGGCCGCTGTGGTGGTCGAGTGATTATAGTGACGGACTCGCGATGCGAGGATCCGGGTTCGAACCCCACAGTGGTGGTCGGCGGAAGTTGGTTTTCTGTGGTTCCCAACTTCAAGGCGCAAATGCGAGCCGATCTCCCCGTTAAAAAGCCTCGCCACAGAGAGCAACAGTCCTACAACGATAAATCATTCAATCATAACACTTCACTCATAGTTAGAAAAACTGGTGGCAGCTGGCAGCACTACACATAACAAGCATTACAGAGAAACAACAGAAATTCACGTCAGGTTTCACTACACGTACACGCACATTCCCGCATGTACCGATTCGTTGTGGGGTTCCGGGAGGATGTGGGCGGGGTGCATGTGTGGTGTAGCAGTAGTCGGTAGGGCCTCCAAAAAATGGCTCGGGGATCCATGATGTTCTTAAGTCAGCCACCTCGTTGGGCAATTTGCCTGTTGTGGCGTTGTATTTGTGTTGTATTACATGAGTTGAATCTGATTTCTATCATAACATTGTGTAGAAATTAGTAATTAGTATGGAATAAATGAGCCCCTCCCCCCCCCCTCCTCCTCTCCCTGTAGCAGTGTTTGTAGCATTTCTGTTTTGATCTACGATATTTAATTTTTATCTCAACTATGCGAATACTGAAATGTTTTTTTTAGTCAGACTTCTGACAAAATGCAGTTTATTCGCGAAAGCTTCTCTCTCCTTATATTCATGTGTGGTCCGAAGGTCATTTTCAACTTCAACTATCTTTATGATAGCTGGATCACTCGATCTTATAGACATTTAAATCTAAGGAAATACCCGGAGCCCTTGGTGTATGAGTGGCCCATGATAAAATTGTATTATAACTATCGTAATTAACATCATTGTCGAAAGCTAGTCGGGACCAGAGGCGCCGGCATGAAAAAAATACCATTGGAGGGGGGCTGAAAGTTGCTGGTCGTCCTGTATTACGGGACTCCAGCGCATACGCAGGAGAGGGAAGGTGTATTGCATTGTGTGTTGTATATCCCTTAATTATTGGGGGGGGGGGGCTCAAATTTCTTCAGCCACCCCCCCCCAGGTTCCAGTGCCTATGGTCGGGACTATAGTACTTTGCTTTTCCCAGGGCAAAGCCGCTCTTAGGGGTGTGCGACAGGTGTGACTCCACAGGGCCCCGTGCTCAACACTTCATAAATAGTTTTGCTGAGGGAAAGCTTACCTCCCCTAAAAGTTACCTTTGCTGGAGGCTGGCAGGGCTTCGGTCAAGAAGAATTCGTGAGAATCCGGATTTTTTTTTTTCAGAAGGTAGCCGCACACCACTGTTCATCATACAAAATGATTGTGACCACGCGTTCCGCTTTTGGACCAGATTTTTCTGTTTATTTGTTGTCCAGAATTATTTTACCGTTCTTAATAATGCCAAATAACAGGTAACTTAATCCTTAAAACCGCACTTATTTTGGGGAGCCATCATCATTTATCCTGTAAAAATGACGTATAACACGAGGTTATTTTTTTATTAAGAAATTTATTTCAAAGGTGTTTCTGGTACTCCAGGAACCGGACAAGTGAGAAGCTGAATTTTTCATTTGCTTCCGGACCATTCTGGAAAAAATAAATACCAAGTGAGGTTACCAAAATGCACACTTGCCCCTTTTGATAGAGTACAGGGGTGGCCTTTGGGTCATGCGACCCATTGCGGTCACGGGGGGTGCCGCTCAAGAGGGGTACTAAGTCTGTGGTGAATGGGTGAAAAAAGTTGCATTGGCCAAATGAAATTATTTCTGTCCGTTCTGGAGAGGCGCCAAATCCGAGATGAAAGGACAAAAAGAAATATTTTTTTGGAAGAAGTTGTTTTGTTAGGAATTGTTAGAAAAAAAATTCTGACAAGGGGCAGTAAGAGAAGCAAGTAAGATTGGGAAACACTGTGAATGGCACCAGCAGTCACGGTAGTGATAAGGCAGATTAAAATGACGATTTACATTAAAATTTGTGTATCAATTTCTGATTATTTTTAAAGAGTATTATGTGAATACTATTACTTACACATACACACACACACGCGCGCGCGTGAAGCTATTTTTGTGAATTTTTTTAACGATTAGAAATGAGATTTTTGCAATGAAATAAGTAAATTTAGAAATAGTATTTAGTAATATTTTTCGGACGTGTTTTAAGTCACCTGCCTGACTGTAATTTTTGGAGATTTGTCCAGCCCAGGTATAAACACTCCTGATACACCCGATTTCATTTTCTAATCATTTCTATTCATTTTTAAGTCATTTTTAAACTTAAGTTTTGTAAGCTTTCTAAACTTCAGCTTTGTAAGCTTTCTAAACTTCAGCTTTCCCCGTTACTTTTCTTAATTCACATCAATGACCTTCTAGAATCCCTCAACTACACCACTAGATTATTTGCTGATGACTGTGTGTAATTTACCGTATCATTCACCATGAATCTGATCAAGAACTTCTCCAACATAACCTGGCCTCCATCGCGGACTGGTGTTCTTTATGGCAAATGCCAATCAATATCTCAAAAACGGTTCACACGAAAGTTACCCGTAAATTACTTCCTCTTGCATAATCGTACTCCATCAATAATTTAACGTTATCCAAGTTTCTCAAATCAAATACCTCGGTGTCATAATCTCAGCCGATCTACGTTGGAACAAACATGTTGATTACGTTTACCAGAAGTGTCTAAACAAACTTTTCTTCCTCCGCCAACCTTGAACACTCCACTCGGGATATCAGAGACTTCTTTGTTATCAAACTTATGTCTTCCCCCGATCTTTCCTACGCCACTGAAATCTGGGACCCCTACACCTCCAGTGATATATATATAGACAAACTCAAATCAATCCAAAATAAATCCACCCGATTTGCTCACGATTTTGGTTATCTTTCGTTTCCGTGTGTCCGAACTCAAAAAACGAACTTCATCTCTTCCCTCTCTCTACTCTTCGTCTCATTTCTCGATAATAATATTGTTATATAAACTTTTCCATGGCCAATTCAACACAGATACTTTTCTGGTATTTAAGCCAAACCATCCTACATCTCTCGAAGACTCGACCATTCCCTTAAAATAAAACCTATTTTTGCTTCCATGCTGCTGCTTTAAATACAGCTTCTTCCCTCATACCATTGGTGAATGGAACAAACTCCAAAGCTCTATTGTCGAATCCTCAACTATCACTAGTTTTTTGTCCAATATCAAACAATATCTTTGCCATTTTCAATCGCATCCTCTTGTATAGGCCCCAGGGCCAACAATATTGTATAAATAAATAAATAAATAAAATGACCTACAAGGGTAGGGCTGACGGGGCTCCGGCCCGGGAGCCTGGGACTCTATCCTTATTTTTTTTTCACGCTATAAATTAAATGTAGAAGGATCCCCCACCCATAGGCGGAGATAGACCTGGAAGTCTGGGGGGCACGGTCATTATTGCTGAGGGGCACGATGATGATGATATCAATTCATATATACATTAGATCAGTCGACTCCACCTTTGACGATGGGAGGCAATGCCCCCCCCCCGAACGCCTCCCCCCCCGTATCTCCGCCATGGAAAGTCTGGCCTAGGGCCAGCGAAAGATTCCAGTCTAGGGGTGTTGACGCAGGATGTAGGGGCTATGGGAGGAAATAGGCAGGAAGCGCGCAAAAATCCGAGATCCCAAATAGAAATTTGCTCTCGAGCCGCCCCTGATAGCTTACATTCTTGTTTCAGGTGTTACGGTCGCAGGCCCTGTCTATTTATTCCGTCAAGTTTTCTCAACATCTCCGTTGTTGAGGTATGACTCAAAAGCGCGATATCACGCAAATTTTCGTTGTGTGAAATTTTTAAAAATTTTGGAGTCTTAACTAGTCTACGTTGCCGCCCCTTACAACCTGCAGCCGCGAGTGTACTGCACCCCTTGCACCCTCGCTGAAGCCACCCAGGTTTTGCTTTCGCTTTGTTCCGTCGAATACAGTACTGCGTTATCATCAACGGTACATCAAGAGTACGGACTACAAAAAAATAAAGAATAGAGAATAGATTTTCGACTGGAACAAAAATTACCACGAGACGTACATATTTTTACACATTCTCATTTTCCATCATATTTTTCAAGCCCCATACCAAGGATTGTTAATTTTTTTTGTTTCCGAAAAATCGTCTTCACAATAGAACTGTGCTGCTTGTGGGTGGCGACATCTGTTTTTCATTTAACTAAACTCAAATATGTTTACATCTTGTCTAAATACCATAAACGTGGGCTAACTATCCTATGTTCATTTACTAAATTACAATGAGCATAGCAGAACCTTTTAATTGAAATGGTCGAAACGGAGAAGATACGGCCCTAGGGGGCCGGGGCTTCATTCACATTTCACGGTAACGGTAACGGTGGGCTAACTATGGCTCATTTTTTTAACAATTTTCAATTCACTTTCCAATAAACCCAATATTGTGCATTGCTACTTTAGAGTTCTGATAACCTTTTTTATATTGATAGGCTATTTTATACTATGTATACGTAAATAAGACACCGAATTTTTTTTAACTTTAGCTAATTAAAAAAAATAAAAACACATTTTGGGCTAATGTTACCATTGTAGGTGAGTAACTTTGGCCCCTTCACTTTTTCTCATTTTAAAGCATTACACTAGAACCTCCCTTAACTGACACTCCCCGTTAGCGGACACCTCCCGTTAACGGACACTTTTCGGATCCCCGGTACCGTGGAATAGGGCTTTCACAATTAAAGGAGATTGCCTCTTGTATTTCACCTCCCACCGTTAGCGGACACGCTCGATAGCGGACAGTAAAATTAGATTTTATCTGATTCCGACTGGTAATGTTGGTTTTGTTTGCCCATGTTGATACGTGTGAAGAAAGCCAACGTAACTAACTGATAATGTTATGAACGTTTATTTCTTCTTCACACTTATTTTAATTTAATTTAATTTTTATTGCGAAATATGTGTAGTGCACATACCATGTACTGGAAAAATAATTAATTGGTTTAATGAAGAGAAGAAACTTTATAAATTTTTTTCATATTTATCAGGCTTTATTTGGGAATTATACATAATCAGCGGAAAAAGTGATAAATGTAGTGCAATTTAATCAAACTTTCCTTATATCGAGACGATTGATGATTATGCATAACCACAGTTACATATCACTTTTACACACAGTAACATATAGGAACCAATTACGACTGAGGCCAAACGTCGTATAAATATGAAAGTCGTGTAAACGAGGTTCTACTGTATATCGTACCTCCCCAATAGCGGACACTCCACGTTAGCGGACAAAAGTTTGGTCCAATGAATGTCCGTTATCGAGAGGTTCTACTTCTATTGTAATTGGAAAGTTACGGTATAAATTTCTTGAACCTAGGCCCATAATAAAACTCGAATTTTTGAAAGAAAACTTATATTTCGACTTATATTGATCACAAAAATAGCAATATTTACATTTTTTTTAATAGATTTTACTTAACAATCTTATGTCTTACAAATTGGCAAAACAGACGTCGTTTTACAGGCTTTGAAGGCTTAATTATTAGAAACCCATAATCACACATTTTGTCAACATGACTAGCAGATGCTAGTTCTTCCTTGGCACTAAAAAACCTTGGGATGACCAGGTTCGCCAGAAAATGCATTTCAAAGGTTGTTTTTAATGGTGCTTCGAGGTATTTAAAAGTAATCTGCGGCTTTTGCTTTTGGTTTTTTTCAATAGATTTAATCGCATCTAAACAGTTTTGAAGGCGTTCATTGCTGTAGTCTATATAACTTCGACTGCCAGGCTAACGTTTGTATCTATACGCCTTCTTTCCAGTCTGGAAACAAAAACTCAACTCCGAAAATACAACATCTTGATAGGCCAAAGTAGGGCGCATTTCTGAAATTACCAGGGCTTAAATTCACAATTAATGTTTCCGGAAAAAATTAAAGATTAAAATAAATTTTTTAATCATACTACAGTTAAAAGCATTAAACTGTGTTTCAAGTTTGGGCAATTTGCCTGTTGTGGCGTTGTATTTGTATTGTATTGTATTGTATAATTAGGTACTTACCTAACTGGACAAAGCTGGATTACAACCCTCCACTCCCCCCCCCCCCAGTTGGAAGTTTTTGACATGTAAAAAGCACGTACAAACAATCACAGCATACAAAACCACCACGGTTGCTGCCTAGTCGGCCATTTGTGAACTACCAGGTGCATTTAGTTGTCTTGCTTACTACTGCTACTTAGCAAAAATGCACAAAAACTAGGTTCTGGATTTTTCCCCCCTGTACGTTTTATTATTTTATCATTTTGTGCCAAAGAAGGATCCCAGGGCGAAAGTAGCCCGCGTTTAAGGTATATACGATAAAGCACAGATAAGCTGACTGAGCTGTAGCCTATAGGCGAAAGTGAGACTAATAGGACGAATTTTAGTTTTTCATTTTTTTAAAGTGAAATAAGCAAATTTTTAAATTTTCTTTTTGTTTTATTGACGAGCATACATATATGTATTCTATGTTACAAGATAAAAAAATATTCAAAACAAGTAATTTTTTAGTTGCTTTTGCTGTGATGATCAATTTTATGCATCAACTCTTTTGTCCCATTACAATTCGGGGACTGGAAAAATAAACCCACAAAAAAACTGGATACACATTGTGAAATATTATTGTCTTTGGTCGTATAAAACCATACTGAATATGAATTTTTATTTTAAAACAAAATTTCTTTCGAATAGGTTTGTAACTATGCTTATTTGGGTAGTATTTCGAAATTTGATTTTCCTATAGTTCCATTGAACTGCCAAAATATTTTGAGTTTCATTAACATCACTTTCTATGTAACCGTTATTTCAGTTAAGTATTAAGTATATAATCAAGCACATCCCAGTTGATTGTGGGCATATATTTTTCCATTATATAGTCTAACTTGTTGAAAATCTGAAAAATAGTGCTTCAAATTAACCAGAAACACCTTTTTTAAATCATTACTACATGTCCTAATAGTCTCCAGAGGCTGAAAGTTTATATTTTTGAAATCTAAACAGCACATGTTTAGAACTGAAAATTTGATCAGTATACAAATTTGCAGTATCTTAGCAGTATCTTCGCCAATGCGAAGAAATTTAATAATTCATTGTCATTTTCAAAAAAACATCAAACTTACTTATCAGGGTGGAAAACGGAGATTTACGTCCTCTTTTTCTCTGATATTCAGGGATGGTTAACTTCTTGTGATTACTGACAGTAGAGCTTGTCATTCTTGTCATTCAAATGTGAAATAAATATTTAAATACAAACAAAACAAATACTGAAATTTAACCTTGTCTCCCATTAGTTCCCTACCACACACGTTCCCCCTATATTTTTAAATCTTTCTATTGATTTAGTTGAAAATATTTTTTCAAGGGTATTACTATATATAAAAATAGGGCCCCCCATAGAAAATCCTGTTCTAGGTTGAGCTCAGTCTAGGTTGGTAGGTTTTTAGTGATTGTGCTACAAGGAGAGAACCAAAGTTTCTAAAAATGGTATTCTTATTTTGAACGAGCCCAGAAACAAATAGGAGTCAAGAACGTTTTAGGTGTCTTTGAACGACCACAATCCTTGAAAATGTCTAGAAAACCGAAGAAAAACTATAACGGACCTTACATCGAAATGTTTGGTTTTGGTTTCGGAATGGTCTAAGCCAGTGGTTCTCAAATTTTTGTCACCAGCGGCCCCCTTACTTTGGGCAACGTTCATCGACGACTCCCCAGAATAAAGTTATAAAAAACCCGCCAAAGCACCAAACAAGCACACATCCATATCGCCGTCTGACTGCGACGCCTCTGACAAAGGTTGACGAGGCCTCTAGGAGCCGCGACGCACACTTTCAGAATCACTGGTCTAAGCGATGGCTGAAAATGAAATGAGTAGGCATCGGATTGTCAAAGGTATTGGGGAAGCGGAAACAAAAAAAAAGAAAAAAATAACACATAGCGCCGAGGACTCTAAACAATTGGATGCTTCCCCGCGAGAATTCACCTGCATATGTGCACTGTATACAAAGCTCAGCAGGTTCTTAGAAAATGTAATATTTCCAACGTTTCCTCGTTCATTTTATTCAGCGCTCATTATGATTTTTTTTATATATTTCCTGGAATAAAATGATGTCTGGAAAGGTAAAAAACTCGAGTGGACCATGGGGAAAAGAAAGATTTAATAAAAAAAGTTCAATTTTTGATAACTGATAACTGATTTTCAGTTATCTTTTTCCCATGGTCTAAATAACGTACAGTCAAACCCCGTTGTAGCGCCCTCGATTTAGCACCAACCACGTTTAGCTCCAAAATTTTTCAGTGAACATATATATAGGGATTACACACGTCAATTTGTGATTCGATATAATGCCAAACTCGTTGTAGAGAAACAAATCTGCGAGACAAATGGTTTCGTTACATCGAGGTTCGACTGTATATACCACGTTTCAATGAAATACGTCCACCACAACGGGCGCTACATAGGCAGGAGTTATGTCAGCATAATTAAGCTGAGTTAGCGTTAGTTGAATTATACTGACACTACTCCGCCGTCGTAGTAGTGTCGTACCATTCGTATCGTACCATGGTATCGTACGTTGTGCCATGGTATCGTACGTTGTGCCATGGTATCGTACGTTGTGCCATGGTATCGTACGTTGTGCCATGGTATCGTCGTATACCATTCTATATACGTTATAGCGATGTGTGTAGAATTGCTGCTACATACATCTGAGTAGTGCCAGTTTATTTATAACCATCTCGTCCATATATTTAAACACAGCACGAGAACAACATGGAACACCCTGTCAAAAGACATCTACCACACAAAAAGCCTTTAATCAGTTCCAGAATCACTGACGTCGATGCATTCAGTCCAAAATAAATTACTTTGATAACGACCCTCATAACAATAAGTTGAACCAACCTCGAATAAACATTTTCACAGTGTCAGTTCGAGAACCATTTGTAAGCCAATTTTGAATCGTTCATGATAGAATTCGGCGTGGCTGACTATGACCATGACATCGTCGTGGAATAATGATTACTTCCATATGTCCGCTTATGGTATTAAAAAATATTTTCAAGTTTAAAAAAAAGCTTTCTATACAGATCCAAAGGAAAAGTATCTTCCGCCAGTAGTAGAGATTTTTGGACAATGATAGATTTTTTCGGAAAGAATAAATATTTAGGAAGATAATATATAACCATAGAACGGTGGTATAATAATGCAAATTAATTTTTTCGTGGAATTTTAATAGTTATCATCAGACCAACACTGATTGTATGCAGATCTGATACTTTCTTGGGAGAACTCTTATATCTTATTTCATTGAACAATTTTAATTAATTACATACACGTATAGGAAAAGGAGTAAATTTTACACATGCGTCATTGATGTGTCTTGAGGCTTTTGATATTGTTGCCAGCTCTTTGCTTAGAATTGAGAATAAGCACCAAATCTTGGTAGTCTTCTGCAATCTCTTTTTGCAGTGCTACGATGCCTAGAAAACATAGCTTTAGAAGACTAAAGCTGGTGTTGGTTATGTACATTGGCGTATGTAAAGTGGGTGGGTGGGGGAGAGGTTCTACTTTACATATTTATATATTATTTTTTTAATTATTATTTATGGTGTTATTTTGCAGGTAAAAAGTAACCCCTCCCCCCCTTCAGAAGAAAAAAAATTTTGAACCCCCCTCCCGAGAAAATTCTGCGTACGCCTATGGTTGCGTATATGGTATAAAATAAAAAGATCAGTATCTCATCTTTTCCTGTAAATTCCATTTTATGCAATTTTGAAGTTGTTCATTTTAGCCTTCGGTCAATTTTTATCCTTTTTATAGCCTCCATGTTGTTTTAAAAAACTTATCTCTAATTTTTGGGCCGTTTCAGTAACGAATCAAACGATTTTACACGGAAACCAATGAGAAATCGTGTTTCGGCTAACGAATGTGATTCCGCAACGAATTATTTTCGTTAGCCGAGGTATCATTGTACAGTATTTCCCCTCCAGCGCTGTCATGGGAATTAGGAATTACTGCTTGCTGTAGAGTAATTTGATTGCTTGCGCTATGGTGGAATAATCAGACAAAGTATTGTATCAATGAAACTGCAACATCTAATGGGTGAAGCATTTGATAGATGCAGAAATATGGGGAGGTTGTTTCAGAATCGGTACATTTAAAGCAATAGAAGTTTCAACTAATTCAACAGGTCATATGCTATACATTTATATCATAGATGAAAATATCTAGATGAGCGGTAACTACCTTTTCAGATACAAATTCTTGAATCACTGAAGAGAGAGTGTTGCAATCATCTATCAATTTTCTATTGCGCAATTTGTATGTGGATATTTGTGTTTGCCGAACGTGGAATCTCATAGATGATCTCTATACACGTTAAATGCAGTTAACATAAGTAGTAGATTGAAAACCAGTTGCCTGTGAAGGTTTATACAAATATGTTAAAAAAAATCGATAATTACTTTAAAAATTTTAAATTTTCACAGGTCCCACACTTACCCTATCCTATGTTTTTATGCGGGGTAAGTGTGTCACCCCAGTTTATTTCATTACTAATAATTAAAAAAATAAAACTGAATATACTAGTATGTAAATAAAATTATACTGAGTATTTTCATAAAAATTTAGTGTAATTACTTTTTTATGGCAGAAAGTATTAGAATTTGTATAAACAAACTCTGAATTTGAAATTTAAATTCCTTGGTAGTATCATTTTGGTGTGCAAAAATAAATATGTTTAACTGTGAAACTTTCTTATAAAATTGTATATAGAGGCCTCAGAAGTAAAATATGTGTGTTTCATACCGCGGGCTACAAGATTATTTTAAAAAAAATTACAGCCTGCTGGACATTTACCCGTGTGCCACATATACCCCGGTTGACCCTATATAATTTTTACTGTCCAAATTAAAAATAATAATAATAATTCTTTTTCGCAAAAATTTCAGAACTGTCAATATGATCGTATTTTTCTAGTACAAATTATCGTATCCATTCTTCATCAACATTTCTATATATGAGGAGCTTATTTTCAAAAGAGAACATTTCTACTTTTTTATGAAATACACTTTTTAACGGTTTAAGAATCTTTGGGATAAGCTCTGTCATATTATACAACCGGGATTATTCAAACGGGTATAGTTTTGGTAGAAATGACAACGTAAAGTGGGTCGTTTCTATTAAAAGGGAACATATCCACCTTTTTCATACACTTCGGTATTTTTCATCTCTCGATAACGGACACCCATGAGACCGAAAATTTTGTCCGTTAACGGATAATAATAACATTGAGTCCCGTCGATGTAATTCAAAATTGCGTCAATCAGTGAAGGTGTCCGCTAACTGGAGTGTCCGTTATGGGAGGTTCCACCGTAGAATGATCGTGTTTCTTATGTTAATGACGAGATGGCAGTAACCTTCCTGGATTAGTAAAAACCTTCTGGAGTGAACAAGTGAGGTAGAAATTTTCAATTTTTCAGACTTTGACCATCTTAAATTTTAATCAAAAAGTAACACACATTACCACTAATACTCTTTAAAATTTCAAAAATTCAAATGTGGATAACTCTCTTGAATGTTAATCAAGAAACCTAGTATTTAAATATTCGTCTACTATTCCTACAACTACCTGTTGGGCTATTTTCTACTTTTGCAAAGCAAACGTATTGCGGAGAAATACGTTTTTTACTTCTACCATAAATTTAGCTGAAGTGGAAATGTTCTCTATTGAAAATAAGCTCCTCAGGGATCACCGCTGAATAGCTTGTAAATTCACTCATTGCACGAGTAATTGAGCCTTAAGTGAAGATTTTGTGAGTGTGTGGGAGGGCAAATGTTGGTGTATATACGGAGGAAAAAAAATGTCGTATTAAGCTTGAGCTGGTACATAAAGCGAGAAAAAAAATATATAATGTGAGCTATATCAAAGATGGCCAGAAGTAACCCGATTTTCTCTTGTTCTTTACAGTATCAGTGAAACACGCACTTGCTACAAATAAATACTACGTAATGAACGCAAGCTGCCTGTAAAAGATGGATATCTTGGACTCCGGGTGACAGCTGTTTAATTGCTATGGACATGGACTCTTTGAACAGGAAGCATTTCGTGGACTATTTTTCGACGCAGCCGCTTAAGGGGTACTCTAGAATTCCGCTAGGTTTCTTGATCAAGATAGTATTCTTTAGTGACGCCATGCAGAATTAGTTGTTTTTTTCGGGGTGTTTGCTTAAGGACTTGGTTTGCAATGCCTTCATTAGACACACTTTTGCACGGGCGGGCCGAAGTAAAAAGGGGCAGGACTTTCATTCCGGTAATCGCGGGTTTTTCGGAATCGTATACTTTCTATAGTAGAATTATACAACTGGATTAATCACTCCAGCATGATGTCATGGAATAAGCAAACACGAGACCAGTTGACGCGCGTTTCTATCTATATTTCTCTTCTTCTCGTACTAGCAGAATATAGAATTTTTCTGGAACATGGGGAACGAATTATGCAATTCATGAAAGTGCTGAAAGAAAGTTATGGATAAAATGATCGATGAAATAATTTAGGTAATTGGATTTTATATATAACAATGATATCTTAAGAAAATCAGCAGCTAGTTTTGTTTTTAATAAACAAGACTTTGCATAATAAGTTCTACAATTATATCGCAGTAATATATTCAATCTGATGAAGAAATGAAAGGCCCTGACTTCACGTCATTAACTATTTGGCCTTCCGATATGACTGCTGTCTGTTTTCAAAATTCTTAAGCACGCTGCACACGTCAAGGTGATCAGACGTCACGTGTTGTCCACTATCACATAAAATATAGGCAGGTGAATCCACAATGTTACACTCAAACAAGTGAGCATGGAAAAAAATCATGTCCCGTAAGGATACGAAACTACTCCAAATTACGATTTCCCGAAAATAATTCCTGAAATTACGAGAGGTTTCCTGGGAGCACAAAGTGTATTACATTACAGCTGGAAAACTAAAGGACTGTTTAAATGCTGTAAGGTGAGGATAAATGTCTCAGAGAAACGCATCAGCGCACATTAAAATAAGTAAGTCTACTATAAAAAGGAGATTGAAGAATGATTTATTGAACAGACCTGGACATCCAATCGTTTTTACTAGTGAAGAAGAGTTGGCCAGTAATTTACATAAAATTAAAACATCACATCCTTATTAGGACTAGTTAAAAAGATATAAAAGAGTACTAAAATATTTAATTCAACATCACAAAATTTATGAAATATTTTTGATGTAATTTCAAATTAAATATCAAATTACAAACAGAAATACAAGGCCACAACAGGTAAAATGTCCAACGGAATGGATGAGAAAAAGATTCCCATAACAAATATGGATGTCATATATTTCTAAAATACAGCAACCCAATTAAAAATGAAATCATAAACAACTAAAAACTATATGTACATGATAAAACATTATACAATGCCTATAAAAAATGTTTATGGTAGCCTTATTCTACACTGGTGAAATAAATTAAGACAATTTGCGTATTTTATCGAATTTCATGAAAAGAACTGAACCACTGCTACTAGACGAAAATGCAAATCTTGTACTTCGCATACGTAAGCGTACAAGTGTGTGTAGGCGGAGCTAGTAGAGAAACAGGCTTTATAAGCGCGCGTAAGTTAAGACGCATTTCGTTCGCTAGCACACCTCGGCGAATTTCTTGGTGTTATTTTGCAGCAATCGGTTAATTTCAAATTGTAACAGTAACTGGCCGCCTGTCAGTCGAGTGGTTAGGGAACTAGCTTCTCACTGTGCACGTCTGTGCAGGTTCGAATCCCGGTTCGGGCATGGATGTCCACTAACACTAACGAATTCCCTGGACGGATCATTCTGATCCCTTGGGAATACGTGAAGACCACGTTATTATTATTAAAAAAAAAAAAAAATGAGTAACCACCAACGTTTAGATGATGGAATGAGGTGACGAATTGTGGGGAGGCTAGAAGCAGGCCAATCTCAAGTCCAGATTTGTAGCGAGTTCAATTTAACGCCTAGTGTCGTGTGTAACTTATGGAAACAGTTCCAGGATACCGGATCCATAGAGAGAAAGCCTGGGCAAGTGTCGTCCAAGAGTCACGCAGGCCAGAGAAGATCGCCATTTGTCGATTATAGCGAGGCGTAACAGGAGTGCTACAGCTTCTCAACTCTCTCGTGACTTGTATGCAGCCACAGGAACCCGTGTATCAAGGGTGACTGTTTCCAAAAGACTTCATGAGAGAGGGTTGTTTGCAAGAAGACCTGCTGTTTGCGTCCCGCTCACTTCTACGGAAAGGAGAATCCGTTTATCATGGTGCAGAGAGCATAGAGATTGGAGTATGGATCAATGGGCGACCGTTCTCTTCACTGAGGAGTCCCGGTTCAGCCTAAGCACCGATTCTCGCCGTCCGTTCATATGGAGAGAACCAGGGACCCGCTACCTACCCTCCAATGTCCGCGAAATCGACCATTATGGCGAGGAGGTTTAATGGTCTGGGCAGACATCATGTTGGATGGACGCACACCTCTCCATGTCTTTGAAAGAGGCACTGTGACTGGTGTGAGGTATAGGGATGAGGTCTTGGAGCCCTAAGTTCGCCTTTTCAGGGGTGCAGTTGGCCCCGAGTTCATTTTAATGGACAATAACGCGAGGCCACATAGAGCTCTTCTGCTCGACGATTTTCTAGAGAGTGGGGGTGGTAAGTCAATGGGTAGAATTTTGTACGAAGCTGTCCTCTGTTTTGCACGACGTCATACCCCGTTCGAAAAAAGCGTGTTTGTACATCGCACCCTCTATGGTTCACGGATAGCGTGCGGAACCTTTATCTTGAAAAGAAAAGAGGATTCAGAGAGTATAAAAGTGGACGAGGTGACCTATCATTGTTTACTGATAAAAGAAGACTGTTGAAGAAAGCGATAAGGGATAGTAAAAAGGAAGTTGAATCTAGGTTGGCAGATAACATTGGCTCTGACCCAAAATCCTTTTTTCGATATGTCAATAATGGATGTAAGGGGACGGTCGGCTCCCCTCTCGATAGGAGGCTCTGGGTTAGAGAACAATTTAGGTATGTGTAATGCTTTCAATGACTTTTTCGCGTCGATTTTTAACGGAGATAATGATATTCGATATACGGGTGTTGCATGGGGTAATAAAATCCTCAACGATATTCAAGTACAAGAAGTGGAGGTCCTAAATCTTCTAAGAAATGTTTGTGCAAGCAAAGCACCAGGACCAGATGATATCTATCCCAGGGTCCTCAGGGAATGTGCTAATGATTTGTTGGGTCCAGTCGCACAGATATACAGGAGTAGTGTTGCTGAGGGTATCGTCCCAAGGGATTGGAAACTTGTTAATGTTGTTCCGATATTTAAGAAGGGTTGTAGAGAAGTTGTGTCCAATTATCGTCCAGTGAGTTTGATGAGCTCCCTCTCGAAAATTTCGGAAATTATTATCAAAAGGCAGTTTGTGAAGTGGATAGACGAGAATAATGTATTGTCGGATAATCAGCATGGGTTCAGGAAAGGGAAGTCATGTGTAACTAACCTCCTTTGCTTCTATGATCACGTGACTAAGGCTTTGGGTAAGAGCAAAAATGTAGATGTTGTTTACCTTGATTTCCATAAGGCATTCGATCAGGTCCAACATGGTAAACTCTTGAAGCGTTTACACGAGATTGGAATTGGGGGCAACTTGCTGAATTGGATAGAATCGTGGTTAAGAGATAGGTCACAACGAGTTATGGTGAACCGGGCATTCTCTGGTTGGACAGGCGCCACAAGTGGAGTTCCTCAAGGAAGTGTCCTTGGTCCCATACTTTTTTCACTTTTTATCGATAAACTCGATCAGGGTATCGATGGGATAACTAGCAAACTCGCAGATGATGTGAAGCTAATGGGGGTAATCGGGAATCAAAGCGATAGGGAGTTGCTCCAGACCAACTTAAGCAGGATTGCAGCATGAGCAAATGAATGGAGCATGACGTTTAGCGTTGGTAAGTGCATGGTCACTCATTTTGGTTCGAACAACACACGGTTCTCTTACGAGTTGAATGGTGTCACTATCCCGGATGCAACTAGGGTCACCGATTTGGAAATTCTCATTGACGAGCGGCTTAGGTTTTCTGAACATTGTTCAGCGGTGGTCAAAAAAGCGAATAGAATGCTTGGTCTCATTTTCAAAAAAGTCTCTTCGCGTTCTCCTAAAGTCATTCTTCCGCTTTTTTGAGGCTTAGTTCGTCCTGGACTGGAATATGCTGTAAGGTTTTGGAGACTATACCTGCAGAGGAACATAGACTTGGTTGAAGGGGTGCAGAGAAGAGCTACGCGTGTCATTATTGGGACACAGGGCTTGAGTTATGAAGAGAGACTTCATTTTTTGAATATGTTTACATTGGACGAACGCAGGTGTAGAGGAGATATGATCGAAGTTTCAAAATTTTTAATGGGATGGATAGGATGGACCATGAACTTTTAGTGCACCGCCAATCGACTGCTTTTACAAGAGGACACCAGTATCGATTGGTGAGGGACAATGCAAGGTTATGGTGTCGCAGGGAATTTTTCTCTAATAGGGTTATTAATAAATGGAATAGCTTACCCCCGGAGGTAGTAAATTGTAATACAATTGACACGTTCAAAAAGAAATACGATAAACATGTTGGGGTAAATCGAGAAGCTATCCATACTTAGAATAAGACAACCATAAGTATTCTTTATGGGCATTGTATAATATTTTATCACGTGTATATATTGTTTATAATTTTTATTAATTGCATTTTTAATTGGGTTGCTGTATTTTTGAAATATATGACATCCATATTTTTATGGGCATCTTTTTCTCAGCCACCTCGTTGGGCATTTTGCCTGTTGTGACGTTGTATTTGTATTTGTGAGGATATTCGCCGGATGGATTGGCCAGCCAGATCTCCAGAACTGGGACGCTCTGGGGAGGGTAATTGCAACTCGCAACCCCCCTCCGGGAACCATCCAGGGAATGAAAACAGCGTTGCTGAACGAGTGGGCCAATCGCCACAGGAAATGATAAACTGCCTTATTTCAAGTATGAAATCACGCTGCGAGACCTGTATATCTGTAAGAGGGGACCATATCCCCTATTAACTCATTTTTTTGTTTATTCTGCAACCGGTGTTTCATACCTTCCAACTCCAACGAGTGTTACGCACGATCATGCGTGTGTATTACAATTATTGAATGGTTATTCGTTTTGTATTGTATCAATGTATGTACATATCAAATTTCATTAAAATCGGTACAGTAGTTCTAGAGATAATCGACCAAGTCTGCAAATTCTCTTAATTTCTTACACCAGTGTATAAAATTTCATTTTTTTTAAGTTTATAGACTGAATATCGAGTAAAATAAACTTGTAGGTATAGGGGGAACCACCAAAAATATTCAAGTGCTAGGGTCTTCAAACGTCTTAATCCGGTCCTGATACTAATGCAGAAGATACTCTGCATTAGTATCTCACGCAGGCTCACAGCTTCATTCTGACCACGACGTTTGAAGTGAACAGACGTACTTCTTCCGCTGAGCAACCGAGCGTGAAGATTTGGTATTCAACGCAAATGG
The DNA here is from genome assembly GCF_987345545.1 of Pholcus phalangioides. Lineage (NCBI taxonomy): Eukaryota > Metazoa > Arthropoda > Arachnida > Araneae > Pholcidae > Pholcus > Pholcus phalangioides. The sequence goes on from NW_028301625.1 coordinate 28,769,839, forward strand.
GAAACTCGGTCAGCGAGACTAGTGGTTAAATTTTTCCTCTGAAGACGGCACCCATTGGTGTTGAAATGCATTAGGACTTTTATTATTTTTTGTGTATTTGCCTTATTCGTTGGTGTCTTCTAAATATTCTTGGGCAAAGTGGATCAACTCTTCTAAGTATTGCTTTGGTTAAAAAAAAATTTCAAGTAGATCTCATTTGGCTAACACTTTAAAAATCTGGTGATAAATTTGCCAATATAGTGGAGGAAACAAGGTTATACTATCACACTGCATTGAGAGTAAAAGCGCCAATAGTGAAGAAAGAAGGCCGAACTTGGCTTCTAATGGGATTGGATATTTCAGTTCATTTTTAAGAAGTGACAACCCGCTGCTGGCGGAGAAATGCACTTTGGTTCGGTGTTTGGCATATAACTGACAGTTAGAAAAATGACACGTCACAAAATTTTAAAAGCTTATAACTCACTTAATATTCTAATATTCGTCCGATCGAAAAACAAAAAACACTTTTCTATATTAGTTTTTCACAAGGAATCACCTGTGCAATTATTGGGCGGTCGATAGTTACCACCCTGTATATATATAATGTTTTTAAGTCTATCCTTTGCTAAGAAATGTACAAAAATGTCCACTTTTTGGGGTCCAAGTTACCCCAAGTTACGGTACCTCTGTTAAAGCTTATCTTTTCTTGTAGGATTCTAAAGGGATTCTTGGACATTATGGGAAGTTTCTGGGACAAAGATAATATTTTCTTTCTGTCTTATAGATCTGTCTTGCCGTATATGTTTGTCTTTTGTCACCGTAGACAGAAACTCGCAGTAAAACTATGCGCCATTTTCATGTTTTTGCATCCATCTCATTCCTGTTTTAGCCTCGTTTTCTTCAGAGCTCTCAAAAATTGACTTCTTCTAATTAGGACTGGTCCGATTGATCGATTAATCAGGTCGGTAAATCAATCAGTTATTAATTACAGTTAAAAATTTTAGTTGACCTATCGACTCGATCAATCCTATGAAAATTTGTGCAAAATGTTAGTAATGTAACTTGATTTTTTATTCAACGAAATATACAATTTCGATCATTCTTGTCGCACAACGGTTGTTTTCTGCACACGAGGACTAATTAGACCGGGCTTAAAATTTATTGCCGATTTCGAACGTCAGATTTTTTTTATACTCACCAAGAGGTTGGTGCGCTAACCCCTTGGTGTGGGTCTCCCCGCGGTAGTAATCTTTTTCGGTGGTCATGTCACCGTTTCTGATGTACCCCTGCGTCAGGAAAGTTTTTGACAAGGACGAACCGGGTATCGAAATCGCGACACCTCTAAACATTAGGCGAGTATCTTATCGACCTGTGTCTACCGCACCCACGAAATATATAACACGTACGTATATAAAGGGCGTTCTGTTAATGGACAGAAAAACTCAGAGGGTCGGTCCATTAACAGAACACAAAAATTGCAATGGAACATGGTGTCGTAAATCACGCTGAGGTGAAAATCGCGAAAAACGCATGCAGTTTTCGACGACACGCTGGAACGACAAAAAGTACAATAGTAACTAAAAAATATTTAGTTGATTCATTATTACATGAGTTGATGGAAGTGGTGACCTGACATCATTGCACAGTCTACAACGACGTAAAAACGATTCCCGGATGCACTCAAAGATACCAGGTATGCTTTTGATGTCTGCGGTAGCGACGCCGATCCGCGCTATGAGATCCTACGGTGTGTCCACAGGTGTCGCATAAACGAGTGATTTAAGGTAACCCCGTAGGAAAAAGTCACAAGGATTGAGATCCGGCGAACGTGGAAGATAAGCAACTGGTCCAATCCACCTCCTTGTGTATGTAACATCGTGGTACATCCACTGTGCTAAGCGCCCACTGCCATCTGCTCGACCGTAAATCAGATGCATATCAGCGTATTCCTCGTTCGTGTAGTCAGCCATCACGATACTCATTGAAACAGACAACTAACTGCTATACGTGCTTTCTACCACAATAACGCTAATTTGCGTCGCAGCACATGATCCTGCCCCAGCGTATGCGTTTCGCGACGCTGCTTGCGTCAGATATGGTGAGCGAAGCCACGAACGCATTCAACGATCCACCTTTCATCTCATTTGGACTCAGAGCTTGCATGCGTTTTTCGCGATTTTCACTCTGTCAACGTGGTTTGCGACACCATGTTCCATTGCAATTTTTGTTCTCTTGATGACTACTAACAACCCTCTAAGTTTGTCGGTCCATTAACAGAACACCCTGTATATATTATTCGCATATATAACAACGAGACCATGTGTAAAAATATTTGGCTCAATATTTTGATTAAATTTTTCGGCATGGGGAAATACAAGTCGATTCAACAAAAACTGGGTTCAGTTTCGAATTGAGTTTCATGGGAATTACATAGAAGACAAGACAAAAATTTATTATCTCCACTATAAACAGTAGTTTTTCATATTTTTAGAAGTATCAGCTCTCTCCTCACAAGTACTATTTCGGAGGAGTTGCAGGAAAACAAGCAACAGTATCATCAAAAGTACATGTATTTTCAAAACCAGTGACTGACCTAAAATAACCGATTTAAAAAAAGCACACACACACACGATCCAAGTTAAGGAATTCTAGGTTTTGACAAAATATGTTCAGCATATTAAATTGCTTCAAGTGGGCAGCCTTAATTACTTAATCTATTCCTATATTTGTTTACACCTAGCGAATAGGTGCGTGAGAGACAAATGCATATACAAAAAACAATACATTCATTTCAAAATCACTTCCATTCACTGCTAATTTAAAGAGATAGTCGGCAGTACATAATGTCATGCATGTAAAACATATCTTTAGACACACTCACTTCTAGCCTGCGACTAATGGAATATTCAAACAATATCCATCCTTTTCAAGGGTGAATTTTTATTGCTCCATGGCGAAGAATCAAGGTTGTGTGTTGTCTACGCACACAAACTTACTGAGACTTTATTCTCTTACGTTCAAAGTTCTTTGTTGAACCATCTGCATGCAGTTCTTGCGCGAAAATTCCAACTCTTACGACAAAAGTTCTACTCCGTGCGTATTGGGGTTTCCACTTAGAACGTTTTCCCGCTTAGTACGACTTATTTTCGTGGTGTGCTCAACTTTAACTAATACTCATCGAGATTTCCCGTTTTAAAGCGTTTTCCGTCTTACAAGGTTTTTAATGACGGTTTTTGAAAACGTTGTAGGTAGGACCCACTGTACATACATTCGTTGCGCAGCTCATTATTATAAAATTTTTTGCTGAGGAAGGCATAAAACCGTCTGAAATTCTGAGAATGCTCTGAACAGGACCAAAACTAGATGGGGGGGGGACAACTGCCCGGGGGGGGCGGAATTTAGGTGGTGGCAGTTTTAGGTGGGAAAAAAGAACAACGTTATAAAACTATTGAATTTTAAAGTTGTGGGGGGGGCGGCAAAAATCCTAATTACGGCCCTGCTGTGTACACAGTTCAGGGGAAGAAACACAGAGTATGACTGCACAAAACTCAAGTGTATAATTTGTATAAAAAAAGTTTAGCTGGACGTGATGCAGGGGAAAATGAGCCCCACACCACAAATGGACACTTTCGACCACATCACTGCAAGAAACATTCTTATTCTTTGCGAAATTATTGAAGTGGATGGGCAGATACATATATCAGAAACAGCATCAGGGCATGGTACCAGTTGGATTCCTCATGACCTTCTTCTCAACGACAATGCGGGGCCATGCATTGCTACATTAACAACTGTAAAGCTGAAGGCGGTTTGCTGTTCAGCTTTGGAACACCCTCTCTACAGTCCGAATTTATCCCCCTGCGACTATCATTTGTTTGGATCGTTAAGAAAAGCATTGAGAAAACAGCAATTACACGATAAAGGAATGAAGGCGTTTCTGCGCAACAGCCAGAACAATAATTATCCCCCTTTTTCGTCGAGGAAGGGATTAAAAATTGTATCTTTTTATTCCTTTGAAAAATGTATAAAATAGTTCTGATTTATATTTTAGCTGGCCTCGTACTTATATATAGCTACAAGGATAAAAATGCATTTTGTGTCCTACCCATAATGGTGAAAAATCGGTCAAAATCAGTGAAAGGGTGGATTTGGCGCTTCCTGTTCCCTTGCCCGTGTCGACAAACCTATCAATTTTCCCCTAGTTGCGGCCCTGTTGATATCATCTCTTTTTTAATTGTGTTGCATTTTCGATTTCTCGTGTCATACTGTAGTTACACTTGATACCTTGAATATGTATATAACGCACTTGAACTTGCTTAATGAGAGATCACAGCTTTTTAATTATATAAACATTTCTAAAACCATACTTACAAAGGAACACAGACTGGGTTAACGGGGTGCAGAGAACAGGCGCGCACAGTGCTTCAGCTATGAAGAAAATCATTTGATCATTTTTGTCGCACCGAGGTAATTTTCTGCACACGAGGCATAATTAGACCGGGATCAACAATTTATTGCCGATTCCGAACGGCAGCCTTTTTTATACTCATCGAGAGGTTGGTACTCTCTGTGGTAGCAATCTTTTTCTGTGGTCATGTCGCCGTTTTTATTGTACTCCTGTGTCAGGAAAGTTTTCTGACAAGAACGAACCGGGTATCGAACTTGCAATACCTTTGAACATCCTTTGGTACTTTAGGAGAGTATCTTATCGACCTGGGCTACCACGCCCATTTACATTGGAAGTGTATAGGTATCGGGGGAGGGGGGATGAAACAGATAACTAAAGTGCTTAAAATTTTCAACGGGATGAGTTATTAATACACCGTCAATCGACTGCTGCGACAAGGGAACACAAATTTCGATTGGTACGGGACTATTCCTGGTTGCAAAAATCGAAAGAAGAATTTGATATGGAAACGTGGTATCGCAAGGATTTTTTCTGTAATAGGCTTGTGAATAAATGGAATAGCGCACCCCCGGGGGTAAAAAATTGCAACACAATTGAAGTTTAAAAAGAAATACGATAAACATATTGGGATAAATTGAGAAGCTATCCACATTGAGATAAAACAAGCATAATTTTTTTCCATGATCCGTGTATTATATTTCATCATAATTATATTGTTTTTTTTTAATTTCTCTTATGGGTTACATTATTTTTGATAAAGTTTAAAAATATTTGATATCCATATTTTTATGGGCATCTTTTTTCAGCCACCTCGTTGCGCATTTTGCCTGTTGTAGCCTTTATATTTGTATTTGTGAAATCGCATTTGTGATTCGACATTTAATTACATATAAATTGAATTAGAACCTTCACGCTCTTTAGGAGTGCTCGAATCAAAAATTCGGTTGGTCCGAGAAAATGTTTTAGACTGATTATAAGTAAATATGGCAGAACTTGAGATCATTTTGAATATACAGTACTTTGTTCAAGATCGACGGGGTGATAATCAGAGAATGACGAACTCTTGGGTGCTAAGTGTTACTTGAGCATCAAAAATGTTAATTTAAACCTTATTCTTTCTCTTCAAACACGACTTTGCGAATTGGAAAAGAAGGCACTTCTTCCGGCCATTGGCCATTTGTCATCATCTATCGTGAATCCGATAAGAAATGAAAAGTCGTACATGCGTATTCATGTTCACCATCTACGGCATTTTGTCTCATATTAAAACTTGAATAGTGATAATTATAATTAATCGTACAAAAATATATCGATAAATTGATGTAATTAATTAATTTGGAAGTACAAAGTGTTCAAAATAAGACATGAATTTTTCTAGAGATACTATTACTCGTCTTGATTATTCACATGATATTACTTGGGTATTAGGTAATCCATTGAACGTCTGAGAATATATCGCGTTGCATTTGATAGCGAATTTAAACGATGATGAATTCAAAGATAATAATTTCCAACGAATGATTAGGCTAATGCATATATATAACAAATATCTCTTGAATCGATTAAAATACAATCTTTTTTAGATTGTATTTGTTTGTTTGCGAGTTCATGTTTGCTTCTTGAATACGGATTTTGATCACACATAAAACAACCTTTTCACTGCAGATAAAAATAAGGATACGAAGTGAATTTTTCGAAGAAACAAAATTTGTGGAATAACAAGCTTATCAGTACATCGCACTACGAAAAACTTGCGCAAAATATGATAACGTGACATACGTATTAAAACATAAGCACCTTGACGCTAAGATCGTGGATTCATTTGCATAGCTGCTCCCCACCATCAGAAGATATTAACAAACAATCCACCAATTAACAACTTGCGTTGAAAAGGCTTTGTTTAGAAATTGCATGAAATGGGCGGAGAAATACGCCCACAATTCCGCGAGTATAAAAGTTAACACGCATACAAACTTTATGAACGGTTTGTCGATGCCTCCGCCATGGATTGGCGTATATACAATATTCTGGCTGTGTTTACACTCGCATCCGGCATTGTTCAAGGTGGCAGTGATGACGATGGAGAAGAGTGCGTATGGTGTGATGACCAGAAAACTGCGCAATATATTTCTTGTGTGATTAACAAGATAGAGCAATCACCAGCATTTCCAGATGACCATAGACATCTATTGAATGAATCTTTGGAACATACAGTGAATGCGCTATATAACATTCGGAATTCTCCCGGCAGCATGAAAGGTAAGATCGAGTCTATGAATTTAGCTACTGCAACTGGTTTGGCTAAGCTTATGATGATTGAAGATGGTAACCCTGACACTGAAACAAAAATTCAAGCTGTGGTAAACGCGTTGAGTGCATGTTCTAAATTTGTTACTGGGAAAAAGGAACTGGAAATGATAGATGAATTAGAAACATTTATAAAGGTGTTTGGTCGAACGGGTTCTGTCACACATAGATTATCTGAAATTATGAAACAAAAAAAATCAGCCAGCAGCTTTTTGGAAAATTTGAAAAAAAAGCGCCCTCCTAATAAAGATAGTCCCAAAAAGGAACCAAAAAGAATAGATTTAGATGTGCCAGAGAAGTTGAAATTTTCGATTGAAGATGATGACTTAAAAATTTTAAATTTAAATAAAACTGATATCGAAAACATCACAAAAACATCGTCAGAGGTAAAAGTTGAAACAGCTAAGTATGCTCGTAAATTGTTCAGTGAATTGGTTCAAGTAAGATCATTTAGGGTTTTATTCTCGACTGAAACAACAAAAGTCGAATTGGCAAAAATATCGTATCGGATAGTAATTTTCGCAATGAGGCCATATGGAAATAACATTTCCAAAGCTGCTGCAAAACTAGTGTCCAAAACGATAATAAAAATGAAGAAGAAACCAACACCCATTGAGTATGCAGAAATATTCGTTCGGTGCATCGTGAAAGTTCTCTACGTAAAGAAAAGAATAACTAAGAAATCAGTTACAGAAGTAACCGGTTTAACCACTGCAATTAATACCGCGTGTGACAAATCATTAAGAAAAGAACCGTTCGATGTTGATGAATATTTCTCATATGACTATGACGAGTTTGAGGCCGATTATTATTACGTAGAAGAAGAGCTGGAAATATGGATTACCGAACTAACAGGTACAACTAAGGAGACAAAAACGGTTAGACGAACAATACGTGACAGAGTAGAAAAAGAGAAAGATAAAAGAAAATTGAAAAAAAGGAGAAGAAGATTCGAAGATGATGAAAATAATCCCGAAAAGAGAAAGGCAAAGAAGAAGAGAAAACGAGAAAACCTCGGAGATGTAGATGAACCTGTTCAATGGATAAAAAAACCGGAGCCTGGTGAAAATGCTCGTGAACCGAAAAAAAACGAAAACAAGAAACTTCCAAACGATCAAGACACATCGGAAACTGATAAAGAAAAATTGAAGTCCCCGAATAATAAACCTGACGACAAAACAACCGAGGACTCTCCAGATGATAGAACAAAATCCATCGGGAAAAAAAGATCAAAACGACCTGGGGATGAACAACGAAACCCAGAAGACGAAAAACCCGAAGATCAAACTAATCCCAAAGACAGGAGGAAAAAACCTAAACGCAATGGAGAGAAATCCCGTAAGACAGGCGATAAACCACAAGAAGTTCCTGAAAAAAATTCCGATGAAGGAAAACCCCCTACAGGAGGCACAACACGGATCAAAGGACCTGACGATGAATCAAAGCCATCGGGAGATAAACCAGATGAGGGTATTCCTGATGAACGAAAAAATCCTACAGGAGGTAGAACAAGGACCAAAGCACCTGACGATAAACCAGATGAGGACACTCCTGATGAACGAAAAACTCCTACAGGAGGTAGAACAAGGACCAAAGCACCTGACGATAAACCAGATGAGGACACTCCTGATGAACGAAAAACTCCTACAGGAGGTAGAACAAGGACCAAAGCACCTGACGATAAACCAGATGAGGACACTCCTGATGAACGAAAAACTCCTACAGGAGGTAGAACAAGGACCAAAGCACCTGACGATAAACCAGATGAGGACACTCCTGATGAACGAAAAACTCCTACAGGAGGTAGAACAAGGACCAAAGCACCTGACGATAAACCAGATGAGGACACTCCTGATGAACGAAAAACTCCTACAGGAGGTAGAACAAGGACCAAAGCACCTGACGATAAACCAGATGAGGACACTCCTGATGAACGAAAAACTCCTACAGGAGGTAGAACAAGGACCAAAGCACCTGACGATAAACCAGACGAGGACACTCCTGATGAACGAAAAACTCCTACAGGAGGTAGAACAAAGACCAAAGCACCTGACGATAAACCAAAGCAACCAGGAGATAAACCAGATAAAGACACTCCTGATGAACGAAAAACTCCTACAGGAGGTAGAACAAGAACAAAAGGACCTGACGATAAACCAAAGCAACCGGGAGATAAACCAGATGAGGACATTCCTGATGAACGAAAAACTCCTACAGGAGGTAGAACAAGAACAAAAGGACCTGACGATAAACCAAAGCAACCGGGAGATAAACCAGATGAGGACATTCCTGATGAACGAAAAACTCCTACAGGAGGTAGAACAAGAACAAAAGGACCTGACGATAAACCAAAGCAACCGGGAGATAAACCAGATGAGGACATTCCTGATGAACGAAAAACTCCTACAGGAGGTAGAACAAGGACCAAAGCACCTGACGATAAAACAGACGAGGACACTCCTGATGAACGAAACACTCCTACTGGAGGTAGAACAAGGACCAAAGGGCCTGACAATAAACCAAAGCAACCGGGAGAAAAACCAGATGAGGACATTCCGGATGAACGAAAAACTCCTACGGGAGGTAGAACAAGGACCAAAGGACCTGACGATAAACCAAAGCAACCGGGAGATAAACCAGATGAGGACATTCCTGATGAACGAAAAACTCCTACAGGAGGTAGAACAAGAACAAAAGGACCTGACGATAAACCGAAGCAACCGGGAGATAAACCAAATGAGGACATTCCTGAAGAACGAAAAACTCCTACAGGAGGTAGAACAAGAACCAAAGGACCTGACGATAAACCAGATGAGGACATTCCTGATGAACCAAAAACTCCTACAGGAGGTAGAACAAGGACCAAAGGACCTGACGATGGACCAAAGCAACCGGGAGATAAACCAGATGAGGACATTCCTGATGAACGAAAAACTCCTACAGGAGGTAGAACAAGGACCAAAGGACCTGACGATGAACCAAAGCAACCGGGAGATAAACCAGATGAGGACATTCCTGATCAGCGAAAAACTCCTACAGGAGGTAGAACAAGGACCAAAGGACCTGACGATGGACCAAAGAAACCGGGAGATAAACCAGATGAGGACATTCCCGATGAGCGAAAAACTCCTACAGGGGGTAGAACAAGGTCCAAAGCACCTGACGATAAACCAGATGAGGACACTCCTGATGAACGAAAAACTCCTACAGGAGGTAGAACAAGGACCAAAGGACCTGACGATAAACCAGATGAGGACATTCCTGATGAACCAAAAACTCCTACAGGAGGTAGAACAAGGACCAAAGGACCTGATGATGGACCAAAGCAACCGGGAGATAAACCAGATGAGGACATTCCTGACGAACGAAAAACTCCTACAGGAGGCAGAACAAGGACCAAAGGACCTGACGATGAACCAAAGCAACCGGGAGATAAACCAGATGAGGACATTCCTGATGAGCGAAAAACTCCTACAGGAGGTAGAACAAGGACCAAAGGACCTGACGATGAACCAAAGAAACCGGGAGATAAACCAGATGAGGACATTCCCGATGAACGAAAAACTCCTACAGGAGGTAGAACAAGAACAAAAGGACCTGACGATAAACCAAAGCAACCGGGAGATAAACCAGATGAGGACATTCCTGATGAACGAAAAACTCCTACAGGAGGTAGAACAAGGACCAAAGGACCTGACGATAAACCAGATGAGGACACTCCTGATGAACGAAAAACTCCTACTGGAGGTAGAACAAGGACCAAAGGGCCTGACAATAAACCAAAGCAACCGGGAGAAAAACCAGATGAGGACATTCCGGATGAACGAAAAACTCCTACGGGAGGTAGAACAAGGACCAAAGGACCTGACGATAAACCAAAGCAACCGGGAGACACACCGGATGAAGACATTCCTGACGACAGAGACACACCTAAAGGAGGACGAAGAAAGCCCAAAAGTCCCGACGATAAACTAAAAGAACAGGGAGAAAAACCAGATGAAGACACGCCTAAAGGAGGCAGAATTAAACCCAAAGGTCCTGACAATGAACCAGATGAAAACACTGTTGATGACAAAGACACACCAAAACGCGGTAGAAAAGAACCAAAACGTCCTGATGGCAAACAGAAGCAACCAGATAACACACCAGACGAAGACAATCCTGATGACAGAGGTACACCTAGAGGTGGCAGAAAGAGGTCAAAGGGGCCTGACGACAAACCGAAGCAACCGGGAGACACACCAGATGAAGACACTCCTGATGATAAAGACACACAGAAAGGCGATCGAAGGAGGCCAAAACGTCCTGACGACAAACCGAAGCAACCGGGGGACGCACCAGACGAAAACACTCCTGATGACAAAGACAGGCCTAGAGGCGGTAGAAAGAGGCCAAAAGGTCCTGACGGTAAGCCGAGGCAACCGTCTCCTAATGACAGAGACACACCAAAACGAGATAGAAGAAAACCCAAAGGTCCGGACGATAAACCAGATAAAAACACTCCTGATGATAGAGACAAGCCTAGACGCGGTAGAAGGAGGCCAAAAGGTCCTAACGGCAAACCAAAGCAACCTAGTGACACACCAGATGCAGGCACCCCTGATGACCGAGACACGCCAAGAGGAGGTAGAAGAAAACCCAAAGGTCCTGGTGATAAACCAAATGAAGACACTCCAGATAAAAGAGACAGACCTAGACGCGGTAGAAGGAGGCCAAAAGGTCCCGACGGCAAACCGAAGAAACCACGAGACACACCAGAAGGAGAAACGCGTGATGACACAGACAGACCAAGAAGCGGTAGAAGGAGGCCAAAAGGTCCTGACAACAAACCTAAGCAACCCATAGACACGCCTGATGACAGAGATACGCCTAAAGGCGGTAGCAGGAGGCCAAAAGGTCCTAACGGTAAGCCGAAGCAACCTGGGGACACTCCAGATAAAGACACTACAGATGACAGAGACAGGCCAAGAGGCGGTAGAACGAGGCCCAAAGGTCCTGACGGCAAACCAAAGCAACCTGGGGACACAACAGATGGGGAGAGTCCTGATGACACAGACAGACCAAGAGGCGGAAGAAGGACGCCAAAAGCTCCTGACGGTAAACCGAAGCAACCAGGAGACACACCAGATGAAGACAATCCAGATGACAAAGACAGACCTAGAGGCGGTAGAAGGAGGCCAAAAGGTCCTGACGGAAAGCCGAAGCGACCTGGAGACACACCAGATGAAGACTCTCCTGATGACAGAGACACGCCAAAAGGAGGTAGAAGAAAACCCAAAGGTACTGACGATAAACCAGACCAAGACACTCCTGATGATAGAGACAGACCTAGAGGTGGTAGGACGAAACCAAAAGGTCCTGACGGCAAACCGAAGCAACCTGGGGACACACCAGATGGAGAGATTCCTGATGACAGAGACAGACCAAGAGGCGGAAGAAGGAGGCCAAAAGGTCCTGACGGTAAGCCGATGCAACCAGGAGACACACCAGATGAAGACACTCCAGATGACAGAGACAGACCTAGAGGCGGTAGAAGGAGGCCAAAAGGTCCTGACGGTAAGCCGAAGCGACCTGGAGACACGCCAGATGAAGACTCTCCTGATGACAGAAGCAAGCCAAAAGGAGGTAGAAGAAAACCCAAAGGTCCTGACGATAAACCAGACGAAGACACTCCTGATGATAGAGACAGGCCTAAAGGTGGTAAAAGAAGACCAAGAGGTCCTAACGGCAAACGGAAGCAACCTAGAGAGACACCAGATGGAGATACCCCTGATGACAGAGACACGCCAAAAGGAGGTAGAAGAAAACCCAAAGGTACTGACGATAAACCATACGAAGACACTCCTGATGATAGAGACAGACCAAGAGGTGGTAGGAGGAAGCCAAAAGGTCCTGACGGCAAACCGAAGCAACCTGGGGACACACCAGATGGAGAGAGTCCTGATGACAGAGACACACCAAGAGGCGGTAGAAGGACGCCAAAAGGTCCTGACGGTAAGCCGAAGCAACCAGGTGACACACCAGATGTAGACACTCCAGATGACAGAAACAGACCTAGAGGCGGTAGAAGGAGGCCAAAAGGTCCTGACGGAAAGCCGAAGCGACCTGGAGACACACCAGATGAAGACTCTCCTGATGACAGAGACACGCCAAAAGGAGGTAGAAGAAAACCCAAAGGTACTGACGATAAACCAGACCAAGACACTCCTGATGATAGAGACAGACCTAGAGGTGGTAGGACGAAACCAAAAGGTCCTGACGGCAAACCGAAGCAACCTGGGGACACACCAGATGGAGAGATTCCTGATGACAGAGACAGACCTAGAGGCGGTAGAAGGAGGCCAAAAGGTCCTGACGGTAAGCCGAAGCGACCTGGAGACACGCCAGATGAAGACTCTCCTGATGACAGAAACAAGCCAAAAGGAGGTAGAAGAAAACCCAAAGGTCCTGGCGATAAACCAGACGAAGACACTCCTGATGATAGAGACAGGCCTAAAGGTGGTAGAAGACGACCAAGAGGTCCTGACGGCAAACGGAAGCAACCTAGAGAGACACCAGATGGAGATACCCCTGATGACAGAGACACACCAAGAGGCGGTAGAAAGAGGCCAAAAGGTCCTGACGGTAAGCTGAAGCAACCTGGAGATACACCAGATGAAGACTCTCCTGATGACAGGAACACGCCAAAAGGAGGTAGAAGAAAACCCAAAGGTCCGGACGATAAACCAGATGAAGACATTCCTGATGATAGAGACAAACCCAGAGGAGGTAGAAGAAGACCAAAAGGTCCGGACGGCAAACCTAAACAACCTGGGGATACACCAGATGTTGACACTCCTGATGATAGAGACAAACCCAGAGGCGGAAGAAGGAGGCCAAAAGGTCCGGACGGCAAACCAAAGCAACCTGGGGATACACCAGATGAAAACACCCCTGATGACAGAGACACGCCAAAAGGAGGTAGAAGAAAACCCAAAGGTCCGGACGATAAACCAGATGAAGACATTCCTGATGATAGAGACAAACCCAGAGGAGGGAGAAGAAGACCAAAAGGTCCGTACGGCAAACCAAACCAACCTGGGGATACATCAGATGTTGACACTCCTGATGACAGAGGCCAGCCCAGAGGCGGAAGAAGGAGGCCAAAAGGTCCTGACGACAAACCAAAGCAACCTGGGGACACACCAGATGAAGACACCCCTGATGACAGAGACACGCCAAAAGGAGGTAGAAGAAAACCCAAAGGTCCGGACGATAAACCAGATGAAGACATTCCTGATGATAGAGACAACCCCAGAGGAGGTAGAAGACGACCAAAAGGTCCGGACGGCAGACCAAAACAACCTGGGGATACACCAGATGTTGACACTCCTGATGACAGAGACAAACCCAGAGGCGGAAGAAGGAGGCCAAAAGGTCCTGACGGCAAACCAAAGCAACCTGGGGACACAACAGATGGAGAGAGTCCTGATGACACAGACAGACCAAGAGGCGGAAGAAGGACGCCAAAAGCTCCTGACGGTAAAGCGAAGCAACCAGGAGACACACCAGATGAAGACAATCCAGATGACAAAGACAGACCTAGAGGCGGTAGAAGGAGGCCAAAAGGTCCTGACGGAAAGCCGAAGCGACCTGGAGACACACCAGATGAAGACTCTCCTGATGACAGAGACACGCCAAAAGGAGGTAGAAGAAAACCCAAAGGTCCGGACGATAAACCAGATGAAGATATTCCTGATGATAGAGACAAACCCAGAGGAGGTAGAAGAATATCTAAAGTACCTGATAATGAACCAGATAAACCCAGAGAGAAGTCAGATGAGGAAATACCCGATAACCAAAAGAACGTTCCAGGAACTTCGAAGAAACCTAAACAGCCTGATGAAGATAAAACACCAAAAAAACGTAGGAGAAGGCCAAAAAAATCTGATGACGATGGTAAACCAAAAAAAAGGAGAAGGCGACCGAAACCACCTGGTGGTGAACCAGAGCAACCGGGAGATAATTCAATTGAAAACACACCTAAAGGAGATAGTAGAAATCCTAACGGCCAGCCCAAGGATGAGCAACGCCAACCAGAAGAGAAACGAAATGAGGAAATCCCTGATGATGGAGAGAGACCTGAAAGTGGTAAAAGAACCAAGAAACCTTCTGACTCCCCAAAGAGACGTAGAAGAAGACCTAAACAATCTGATGACAGCGGCACCCCGAGGAGACGCAAAAGAAGGCCGAGGAAACCAGACGATAGACCAAGGCAACGAGAAGAAAACCCAGTAGAGAACATCCCGGATGGCAGTGATACATCCTCAGGGGGTAGAAGAAAACCAAATGAACCAGAAGACAATCCCCGCGAACGTGAATACAAACCAGATGGAGATACTCCTGATGATACAGACACCCCTACAGGCAGTAGAAGAAAGCCCAAGGCTCCTGACGGTCAACCGAGGCAACCAGAGGATAAACCAGATGAAAACACTCCTGACGACCGGGAGACACCTACAGGAGTTCGAAGGAGGTCCAAAGGTCCTGGTGATAAACCAAACCAACCAGGAGGTGAACCAGATGGAGACACCTCTGATGATACAGACACGCCTAAAGGAGGTAGAAATAAACCCAAGAGTCCCGATGATCAACCAAAGCAACCTGGAGATACATCAGATGTTGACACTCCTGATGACAGAGACAAACCCAGAGGCGGAAGAAGGAGGCCAAAAGGTCCTGACAGTAAGCCGGAGCGACCTGGAGATACACCAGATGAAAACACCCCTGATGACAGAGACACGCCAAAAGGAGGTAGAAGAAAACCCAAAGGTCCGGACAATAAACCAGATGAAGACATTCCTGATGATAGAGACAAACCCAGAGGCGGAAGAAGGAGGCCAAAAGGTCCTGACGGCAAACCAAAGCGACCTGGAGATACACCAGATGAAGACACCCCTGATGACAGGGACACGCCAAAAGGAGGTAGAAGAAAACCCAAAGGTCCGGACGATAAACCAGATGAAGACATTCCTGATGATAGAGACAAACCCAGAGGCGGAAGAAGGAGGCCAAAAGGTCCTGACGGCAAACCAAAGCAACCTGGGGACACACCAGATGAAGACACCCCTGATGACAGGGACAGGCCAAAAGGAGGTAGAAGAAAACCCAAAGGTCCGGACGATAAACCAGATGAAGACATTCCTGATGATAGAGACAAACCCAGAGGAGGTAGAAGAAGACCAAAAGGTCCGGACGGCAAACCTAAACAACCTGGGGATACACCAGATGTTGACACTCCTGATGATAGAGACAAACCCAGAGGCGGAAGAAGGAGGCCAAAAGGTCCTGACGGCAAACCAAAGCGACCTGGAGATACACCAGATGAAGACACCCCTGATGACAGGGACACGCCAAAAGGAGGTAGAAGAAAACCCAAAGGTCCGGACGATAAACCAGATGAAGACATTCCTGATGATAGAGACAAACCCAGAGGAGGTAGAAGAAGACCAAAAGGTCCGGACGGTAAGCCGAAGCAACCTGGAGATACACCAGATGTAGACACCCCTGATGACAGAGACACGCCAAAAGGAGGTAGAAGAAAACCCAAAGGTCCGGACGATAAACCAGATGAAGACATTCCTGATGATAGAGACAAACCCAGAGGAGGTAGAAGAAGACCAAAAGGTCCTGACGGCAAACCAAAGCGACCTGGAGATACACCAGATGAAGACATTCCTGATGATAGAGACAAACCCAGAGGAAGTAGAAGAAGACCAAAAGGTCCGGACGGCAAACCTAAACAACCTGGGGATACACCAGATGTTGACACTCCTGATGATAGAGACAAACCCAGAGGCGGAAGAAGGAGGCCAAAAGGTCCTGACGGCAAACCGAAGCGACCTGGAGATACACCAGATGAAGACACCCCTGATGACAGAGACACGCCAAAAGGAGGTAGAAGAAAACCCAAAGGCCCTGAGGATAAATCAGATAAAGACACTCCTGATGACAGAGACAGCCCTCGAGGCGGTAGAAGGAGGCCAAAAGGTCCTGACGGCAAACCGAAGCAATTTGGTGACACACCAGATGGAGACACTCTTGATGACAGAGACACGCCAAAAGGAGGTAGAAGAAAACCCAAAAGTCCGGACGATAAACCAGATGAAGACATTCGTGATGATAGAGACAAACCCAGAGGAGGTAGAAGAAGACCAAAAGGTCCGGACGGCAAACCTAAACAACCTGGGGATACACCAGATGTTGACACTCCTGATGATAGAGACAAACCCAGAGGAGGTAGAAGAAGACCAAAAGGTCCGGACGGCAAACCAAAGCAACCTGGGGATACATCAGATGTTGACACTCCTGATGATAGAGACAAACCCAGAGGCGGAAGAAGGAGGCCAAAAGGTCCGGACGGCAAACCAAAGCAACCTGGGGTTACACCAGATGTTGACACTCCTGATGATAGAGACAAACCCAGAGGCGGAAGAAGGAGGCCAAAAGGTCCTGACGGCAAACCAAAGCAACCTGGGGACACACCAGATGAAGACACCCCTGATGACAGGAACACGCCAAAAGGAGGTAGAAGAAAACCCAAAGGTCCGGACGATAAACCAGATGAAGACATTCCTGATGATAGAGACAAACCCAGAGGAGGTAGAAGAAGACCAAAAGGTCCTGACGGCAAACCAAAGCGACCTGGAGATACACCAGATGTTGACACTCCTGATGATAGAGACAAACCCAGAGGCGGAAGAAGGAGGCCAAAAGGTCCTGACGGTAAGCCGATGCAACCTGGAGATACACCAGATGAAGACTCTCGCCAGAGAAGGAGACCGAGGAGACCCCGAGGAAAATCTCGTAGACCTGGTGATCAATCTGATGAAGACTTCCCGAATGAAACTCCTGTAGGTAGAAAAAGAAGACCCAAGCGTCCATTTGATCAGCCAGATGATCAAGTTCCAGGTGACAGTGAAACACCAGAAGGAAAAAGGAGTCCGAAGAAACCCAGAAGGAAATCTCGTAAACCTGGTGATGAACCTGACGAGGTTCTTCCAGAAGACACACCTACAGGAAAAAAAAGAAGACCCAAACGTCCGGATGATCAACCAGAAAATCAAACTCCGGATAATAGTGAAACACCAAAAGGGAAAAGACGACGACCAAGAAAACCTGACGATGAGCCTGAAGACAAACAGACCGAACCTAGGAAAGAGAGAGGTCAACCAGGTGACATGCCAGATAGCATCATGAATGACACTCCAAAAGAAACTACTGATGAGCCACAAAATCCGATGGAAGAACCAGATGAGAATGTGCCTGAAGGCAGAAGGAAAAAGCAGAAAATACCAGTCGAGAGACAACGCAAACCGGAAGAAAAACCAAACGATAACGATACACCAAGTAAATCTTCTGAACAGCCTTCTAGAAAACCCAAAGGTAGAGAGAGTATTGAATGGGAGATGGATTACATATATGAAGAATATGAAAAGTGGGTGAGGAGTGTTAGAACTGAATTTAATCGTACAAATTTCCGTCTGAATATCGAAAACCGTAACATAGAACCAGATCAAAAGTCGGTACTTCGTCGTCCAGAGCAATGCTTCATAGGATACTATGATCTTTACGAAGAGAATTACATATTAAAATTCTTGAGAACATTACAGTCACGGCTTATGCAGTCTGATTCATTTGTTGACTTCTATAATGAACAGATGGAGTCTCATCTTGGAACATTCTATTCGTATGGTGGTTCGATTCATTCCGTTGAAAGTTATGGAGAGGAAATTGCATCTGAAGCTGCATTAATAACCAAAGACTTCATGCATAATATTTCTACAGGTTGCAATCCTTTTGACTACGCTACTGGTATTTCTAAAGCAATTACTGTTGCATTGAAAGATTATAATGCGATATCAAAACTATCTCCAGTGGAGCAGGCCAAGTCTATTGCTTCAAAGTTCACGGAAGTTCTCCCTTCTCCATCCCCAAACCAACCAGGAAAAGAACAAAAGACAAAAACTTCTGTAAAGAAACCTTCCTCTTCCGATGAAACTACCAAAGAGAGTCTTGATATTACTTCGCCACCAGATACAACACAGCCAAGTGAACAACCTAGCTCAGGTACTACTATGAAACCCTCAAAAGAAACATCGGAATGTTTGCCAGAGAAGGAAAGAAAGCCCATTTTTTACAAAACCATGATTTCAAAGTTTTTAAACTCTAATATTTTCCTGAGCTTCTACAACAATATTGACGATAAAAATGCTGGTATACTTTACTCTTTTGGTGGAGCGTTGAATGCCCTGAATGATTACGACGATGAAATAGCTTTCGAAGCTGCAGAAGAAACGGGAAATGCCGTAGAGGCGCTTCCCGCCGAGGCACGAGCACCTGATTACGCAAAAGCTATTGCAAAAGCTATAACTGAGGTAGCTTTTAATCACGGGTTGTCGTTGTGTGACATTGAATTCCAAACAACTTCAACAGTGACGAAATATTTGGCAGTTTTACCACAGGACCCAATTGAGGAACCAAAAGCTGAACTTTCTACAGAAATTCCAACTGTTCAGCCTAGCGAAACACAACCATCGACGAAAGCTAGTGAACAGCCAGTTGATTCAACAGAAAAGCCTCCCCAAGAAAGCGAAACAACATTAGATGGAAGACTCACAGAACCGGTAACAAAACCACCGAAGGATGCTCCGAATGATCCATTAAGTCTCGATGACATCATTGCAATATTCGCTCGAAAGTTCCACCAAAAATTGAAGAAGTCTTGTGCTTTCAAGTCCCTCTTCTCGGATATAGATGCAAAATCAGCAGCAATATATTCTTACAGTGGTGTGCTCTACGCTTTGAATGACTATGACGACAAAATATCTTTCGATGCAGCGCAAGCAGCAGGTAATGCGGTTAGGCAACTGCAATCGGGTGCCACATCTAATGAATATGCATTTGCTATCGCCAAGTCTATAACAGTGACACTTTATAAGTACCGTGCAATATCGACGACTAGGCCGGCAGCTCAAGCCGCCTTGCTGGCATCAAGGTTCCTTGAAATTCTACCATCTAAGGGTTCTCTGGATGAACCTAGCTGTCAAGCCTCGTCTTTTGTGAAAAAGTTCGCAAAAAAGAATCCGATAAATCCTGATGACTACAATGACAAGGATGACGATAGTTGTGGAGATACAAAAAATGAACCCACACCAAACTCCAAAAAATTTTCCAAAAGTAACATCATTGGCAATGACGAAGAAAAAACAGAGACTTCTTCCAAAAAATACGGCAAAGAAAAATCGGAAGAAAATTCAAAATAATATAAACACATTAATTCATTTTTAAACTAAGATCTAACATAGTCGATCTGTTGCTGTTCAGCTTTCGATGTCTTTAGACAAAAAATTTGTCACCGCTCAAATATTTCTTTTCACAATAAAAAATTTAAAATATATTCTTTTGCTATTATTCATTTTAGTAAAGAAATAATTTCAATAAGACTGCAGATGTAACACTGATACGATATCGTCTCTCCTAGCTATCAAATTGTGATTTACATTATTACTGCGATTCCATAAGATTATTAATATAGTTTTTAAAGTGAAAGAAATCCTCCGTTACTGCTATGCATTTAATTTATTTATAGTACTCTTAGTTGCACATTACCTCGGAGTTCTGTACGTAAGACCATCTGCAAACGTTTTACTTTCGAAGGTATCACCTATATCTGCATCGGAATCTCTTTACGTAGGACTGGAAGGTGGCCAACCTGCTATGATTGTACTGCTCAGTGGCACGACATGGTATTAAGAGTGGTACGAAAAGGTTTAACACAAAAATCGAAATGGTAAAAAATTTAAATTCAAACTGAAAAATGTATTTAAAATTCTAGATTTAATTAAGATACTTCTCAGGACGTTGACGAGGATAAAGAAATGGTTGGCGACCATTGTCTTAGGCGATGGCTCATTTTTTATGGGTGTTGCCACCTATTTTGTTTAATGGTAGCTAACATGTTGCGTCTTCTTGCACATAAGAAACGACATATAATTTCTTTCCGAACTGCCGGTATTACACTATGAAGGTTTTATAAAATAACTTTTACATCGCTTGAAAAAAAACAACCAATAAGCTTATTGGTTACATTTGCTTGAATGCAACCGTTGCGCTTTTTGGTAGCATTTTTCAAGTTTTAAAAAGATTTTTTACCAAACTTTTATAGCGTAATCCCAGACAAAAAAAAAAACCCACGAAACAATCTCTTTCCTCTTCAGTTGGATGACCTACTGAGATATTTCAACCACTATTTCAGTATCTTGTTTAAAGTAATTCTAGGCAGTAGACGATATTTTAGAAGAAATATATATTTTTTGTTTAGTACACACCCGAAAAGGTTAAGAAAACCCCCGTTCAAAGACTATATATATATATATATATATACCAAACATCAAAAAAATATATAAAAACAATATAATAACATGAAAAAGTAAAAATAGGAGCAAAAGATCGACAGAAATAATACAGAAGTTCAAAAGAATTAAACGCAATACATCATATACAGTATATTCATTAATTATTCATAGAATTTTCTTATTACAGAAAAAAAAACTGACAAATTTCATTTGGGGAAAAAAAGTAGCATTTTAAGGATTAAAAAAACACATTATATATATACGGATATTAATTCAGCTTGAATTGCAAGGTATGTATATGGTGTATGCAAGGTGTACAAAGTATGCAAGGTGTGTACAATAGCAGGTATACAGGGTGCACAGAAAAGTCCCTTTATCCTGAAATAACTAACGAACCTTTGATTCCAGAGACATACTTCCAATTAAAGAAGTATTCAAATGACGTGTGGACCTCAGATACGCCATTCACATTGCTAGGGGTTGCATAGTTATTAAAATAAAAAAATTAACTTTTTAATTGGTCACCCTGTCCTAAAAACCCCAATTAGAGAAAGTTGTTGCTCTGTCTCACCTGAGCCAAAAGAAAAGTGCAGCATTCGCTTAGATATTTGAATTCAAAATGGCTGACAATGAAGGAAAGAAGCTAATACACTGACAGACAAGCTCATTCCACGCTTCATATGTCGTACTTTCCATCATTTTCAGCGATTTCTGAATTCAAATACCTCAGCGAATATTGCACTTGAAAACATGGAATGTTTTTGGGCTCAGGTGAGATTTGACAACAAATTCCTAATTTGGTGTTTAGGACTTGGTGATCAAGTAAAAAAAATTAGTTTTTTATTTTAACCAATTCTCGTTTGCAACAATTTTGAATTATCTCTATTTGACGAATCAGGGATAAATCTGGTTACCTTCTCCTAACCTAAGTGCACATTAGAAAAAAGAAGAAGGGGAAAGAAAGAATAGAGAAGAAAAGGAAGAAAAATATAAAAGGAAAAAAAAACAGTATAATAGATAATAGAGTATTTTTTAGTCTCTTTTCACCCTCACTCCAAGTGTTATATTTCGCTCTTACATGCATGTAGTAGAAAGAAACTTTACATGCGAGGAAAAAAATCACTAACAGGAGTATACGAATAACGGGGTGAAAAAAAAAATTCACGATATAAAGCTTCACGATGATGAGGAGAAAGGAAAGAAAGCACAGATAACTGTATTGAATTTATTCCACTGGCGTTTGGACGAAATATTTATCCAATTTTTATCCGTAGTCGTAAGCGGGTTAATAACTATACTACCCCTTGCAAATGAATGACGGTTCTGAGGTCATAGACTTTGTTTGGACACTCCCATTTGGAAGTATGCTTCTAAGATCAACGGTTTTTGAGTTATTCCAAGATAAAGTGACTTTCCTATGCACCCTGTATAAGAAAACAATATAATAACATGAAAAAAGTGAAAGTAGAAGCAAATAGATCGACAAAAATAATTTGAAAGTCAAATATAATTAAACGCAATTCATATATACTCTTTCATTAATTAATACTACAGGAAAATGACAAATTTCATTTGGGGAAAAAACAGGGAAAAGTACAGTAGAAGTCCGTTATAACGATTACCGCTTATAACGATAATCTGGCTATTACGAGTAATTCGCAAAGGATTGTCAACAGCTGTAATATTAAAGATACAAAAAATATTCGCTGATGGCAGTTTCCCAAACTTTTGTTCCATCGCCCCCTTCTTCAAAAAATTTATCTTCTCATCACCCCGCAACTTGAGCCAATCCAAAGGATCCTATATTGAACATAAAGCTTCGACTGCCCCTCCCGGGACCATTCCATCACCCCCAGGGAGCGATATTGCCCACATGCGGGCTTATAGCGAATTACAGTCAAATCCCGTAATAAGGAACTCCAACAGACCGGAGAAATCACTTCGTTAAAACGAAATTTCGTTATAAAGGTTATTCCAGGTTTATTCATTGTTCCTATGTAAACAAACCTAGGTGATTAGAAAAGTGCTCGTTAAAACGAGATTTTTTTCACTATAACGGTATCCGTTAAAACGGAATTCGACTGTATTTATTAATGGGACGTGGTAGCCCAGGTCAATAAGATACTCGCCTGAAGTACCAAAGGATGTTTATGGGTGTCGCTTGTTCGATACCCGGTTCGTCCTTGTCAGAAACTTTCCTGACACAGGGGTACAACACAAATGGCGACATGACCACGGAAAAAGATTGCTACCGCAGAGTGTTCCACATCAGAGGGTTAGCGCACCAACCTCTCGATGAGTATAAAGAAAGGCTGTCGTTTGGAATCGGCAATAAATTGTAGGTCCCGGTCTAATTAGCCCTCGTGTGCAGAAAATGGCCGTGGTGCGATAAAAATTATCAAATGATGTATGAATGAAAATCTGAACACAATTCGCTCTAGCGACAACGGAAATTCTCGACACAAGCACGTTTTCTTTTCTGCTTTCTTCAAGAATTATACATAAAATAGACGGGAAAAAAAAGAGTGGCATTTTTTGTTAAATCTCTTCACCCTTTTTTTTGGTGTTTATAAACAGAACATGTCTGCACCCCCCATGGCCCCCACAAAGGGGAGGCTGACAGGGCTTTAGCCCTGGGGCTCGGGACAGTTCTCATCATTTTTTGCTTTTTCACGCTATAAATTAACTACAGAAGGGGCCCGTGAAAAGTCTGGCCGGGGAAGTTCGCAAAAGATCCCAGCCTAGGGGCCCCGCTCCCGGATGTGGGGGCCATGGCACCCCCCCCCCCCATACATAAGAAGACCACATGTTGTATCTTATCTCTTCTTGTTATCTATACAGGAGGTGGAAAAACAAAATTTTATCTGTACGTGTGTTCGTTGGGCAGGTGATGCACGACCTCTGATTTTGACATCGTTTATTATTTACCTGGAGAGAGAGAGAGAAATCCTCCTCCTCTTCTCCTTTCTTGGAATCTTATGGAGAAAGGGCAAAACAAAATTATTTTTTTTTGTTATACAATCAACATTGTGTAAGCAGTTAATATAGATGCATATATCAGCAAAAGTAGTTCAAAATAAAAGTTAAAAAAAAGCCAAATTTATATGTAGTTTGTTTTCCCCATTTGTAGTTTCGTTTTTTCCCCCATTTATATTCTTCTGCAGTCCAAAAACCTGAAATTCGTTTATAACGAGAAATCCGTCGTAACAAGTTAATTTTAATCCTCCTTCTCATTGTGAACTGTTGTTATAATGGTATTTTACTGTATACAGGGTGTCCTGTAAGTGCTAATGCGGCCTTATGAATCGTCCGTCGTAGAGGTATGATTCCAATTTAAAAAAAAAGAAGATCAAAACTCGTTCAAAAATTACCCTCTACGAGTTTTCAGTGTGAGAATACAGTGTCACAAAATAAAAAATTTAAATTTTTATACGGTCCTCTTGCTCTCTAACTTCCAGTTAGAAAATTGTTTCCCTGTCCTTTCTAAGTCCAACAAAAGAGATTCTATGTTTTTAACTGAAATATTCACTAAGATAATTCAAAATCGGGAATTTGAATTCAAAATCAGGGAAAACTTGTGAAAGAACAGCATAAATAAGGGGAAAGGAGCGCTGTGTGTGTTCGTTAGTTTTTGCTGTTATTTCCTAACTTTTCTCCAATTTTTTAATTGAAATTTGTCAGTGAATATTGCAGTTAAAAACATGGGTTTTTTTTGTTGGGCTCACAGAAAAGACAAGACAACAACTTTTTATTAGGAAGTTAGAGGGCAAGGGGATTGTTTAAAAATTTAGATTTTTTTTATTTTGCAACACACTGTATTTTCACTATCAAAACTCGTACAGGGCAATTTTTGAATGGATTTTGAGCATTTTTTTAAATTGGAATCATACCTCTACATCGAACGGTTGATGAGAGAAAGACTGCATTAACACCTATTGGACACCCTGTATATTAAAAAAAACACGTTGCATATACGAAGATAAATCTAGCTTCTACAGCAAGTTGTGTACAATAGCGTGTATATATCACTGGCTTAGCTTAAATATCAGATAACTAAGACACGTGCGTCATTTTTCGATTCGATCGAATCCGAGAATTTCTCTTTTATCAATGTTTGAACATACACATCGAAATAATACGCATACGCTGCGGAGCTGACACACTCTAATATGGGCTTTCCACCTTTTCATAACTGAAACTCAGTGGTGATATAATATATTTATTTTTTGAGAAATGAAAATTTGTGTGTTTCTGCTTTTAAAAATAGATTATATAAATTTCATTTTTTTTAAGGGGATAGAATCTCATTTTTTTCACGCAATTTTGTACCGAAAAAATGCAGTTATTATAATTAACCCAGATGTTTTCCAAATTTTTTATGGTCACCCCAATAGTAAATTTTTATTGATTTTTATCAAAAGAAACGTGTTTGTCGTTATTCTTAAATTAAATTAAGTACTTTTGAAAAACTCGTTCTATTCGTGATGCACTTTTATAATTTCATGATTTCACATCACAGCGTTACGTTTTCTTCAATCGATTATTATCAACATAATTTTCACAAGACTATGACTTTATTATTATTATTTTAATTAATATGTAGATGCAGATGGTAAAACACGGGGGATTCCCTAAATAGTGTTATCGTTTTCGCTAAATTTAAATAAATGTAGTTTTGGTGAGTAATCTGATTGTAGTTCTATAATGGTGGGCTCTGGTACGTTTCGAGTTGTCCCAGCCAAACACATATTAATTTACGTCATCTTCGTAGAAGTCGTGTATTATACATATCAGTTAGACTTATAGTAAATGATGACTCGGTGCAGAATGATCACGACACATAATGTTTTTCTTCCCTCCCTCAAACAGCTGAATGTAGAAGGCTTTAAATGTAGAAGGCTGTAGGTAGGGGCATTTTCTTGTTTAAACAGCTCTGTAATTTGTATGTAATGAAAAGAAGCTGAGAATAAAAAAGCGGAAAATATACTGCACATATATTACTCTCTATACACGTTTGTTTCAAAAAATTAGAACATTCCAGAAATTTACGAGCGCAGCTCATGAAATGCTAAAGTTAGAAAGCCCAAGTTTACAACATGGCTATATAATTTGCATTTTCATCCTCTTAGGATGAGATCCCACCAAGGTTTTTCGCCGCTCGTCGATTTGCCGCGAGATAAGGAATTTCGTGCCGAACACCCATCGCTTTTTTTGCCGCCTTTTTTTCCCCTTCAAACCATTGATATCTGTACCTGTCCCCCCCCCCCTTCTCGCCCTCTTCAAAATGTAAATTTTCGCGGCAGAAAACTCGTCGCTTCCGCCGCGGAGGCGGCGTATTGGTGCGCGTATAGTATAAATCTATATCTTTTCGATTCCCCCTCTAGTGCTGCCGCGACGCAGTGGGATCTGGGCCTAAGAGGTTCTTTTTGAGCGTATCGGTGGCAAAAAAAATTGCATAAAGTAGACTGATTGCGGCTTGAAATGGCAAATTACTTTTTTCCTCTTGGTTTCAAAAAATTAGAACATCTGATTTAAAACGGATTATTACACATGAATTTTTGCATGCGAATTTACATCAACTCGGGTAAATAAGTGTTTTAATTATCACAAAAATTAGAATTTGTTTTAATACAAAATTCCTCGAAAGACTGGTTATATTTTTGGAGATGACTGCAAGGAAGAAAATTCATCTCCGCCTCCACGGGGACTCAAAACCTGCTCTCTCGTTTGCGTTTGCCGGACGAGTGCTCTACCAATTAAGCTATGGAGAAAGATGGAATTCTTCTCCCTTAAGCGTATATATATATATGTTGAAAGACTCCGTACACGAACGGCGGCAGCAATCAACTAATAGCTCGTGAATGATATAGGCCACCAGATCGCGACATGTTTCTTCCTTGTAATCATCTCCAAAAATATAACCAGTCTTTCGAGGAAGCTTGTATTAACAATTGGAAAAGACATTTCTACATACATGTCGCCCTTTGGTGGCCTATGTCATTCACGAGCTATTAGTTGATTGCTGTCGCCGTCCATATACGGAACCTTTCAACATATATATAGCTCCGAGGGAGTAGCGTTCCATCTGTTTCCATAGCTTTGTTGGTGGAGCACTCGTCCGGCAAACGAGAAACCGGGGTTCGAGGCCCCGTGGAGGCAGAGATGAATTTTCTTTCTGGTAATCATCTCCAAAAAAATATAACCAGTCTTTCGAGAAATCTTATATTAACAAGTGGAGAGGACTTTTCTACATATAAGTGTTCTAAGTCTTCCAGGGGTAAACCTAGAATAGTTCACTCTTCGCATTACGGGTAGAAAAACGGGACATTTCTGCAAACACAAAATTGCATGTGCATTTACTTTGACAACATGTGAAAGCAGTGCTGATATAGTACAAATACATTTCACTATGTACATCTTTGTCCTTTACGATGGATTTTGTGTATCAAGGCATTAAATCGATAAGTCTCCAGACCAGATCTGGATTGGACCTCAACCTATCGTCGCTACTGTAGAGCCGATAACAACTGGTTTGCCAGCTATTATCAGCTTTCTTTTTTTTGTACACCATAATCTCTTGATAGGATCAGCATCAGGTACAATAATCAAAATACCACAAAACCATCTAAGCATCGATGAAGTTTGCAATCTTCCTTTCTCCCCGAAACCAGACAAAATGGACCATCAGAAAACTAGACAAAAAATTGTTCCTAGAACCCTCTTCTTCGATCTTCTAAAACTATACGTCTTGAAGAGTTATTCTATCCAAACTGAGATGATATTTATAGTGTTCCATATTACCCGACACACCATCTTCAAAAAATAGCGATCCATCCAGTGCCGTCTTAAGGCATGGGCCCACCCGGGCACGGCATGGGGGGGGGGGGCTCAAGAGAAAAGGGGTCAAGAGAAAATTTGGTTGCTGTATTTTTGAAATATATGACATCCATATTTTTATGGGCATCTTTTTCTCAGCCACCTCGTTCGGCATTTTGCCTGTTGTGGCGTTGTATTTGTATTTTAATAACTATGTTATAAAATTATATTATTATATGTATATACAGGGTGTCCTGTAAGTGTCCTTTATCTCATCAACTGTCCGTCGTAGAGGTATGGTTTTAGTTTAAAAAATGCTCAAATATGTTCAAAAATTACCCTGTACCAGTTTTGATGGTGCAAATACAATGTGTCACAAAAAAATCTAAATTTTTATACTGTCCCCTTGTCCTTTAACTCCTCTAACTTCCAATTAGAAAGTTGTTGCCCTCTATCTCTTCACAGGCCAATAGAAAAACTCCATCTTTCTAAGTGCAATATTAGCGAAAATATTTTTGAATTCAAAAATCGGAGAAACGTTATGAAAGAGTAGCAAAAACTAACGGTCAACGCCCTCATTTATACTGTCCTTTCCGAACTTTTTTCCGAGTTTTGAATTCCAATATTTCACCGAATATTGTAGTTAAAAATTTGGAATCTCTTACTTTGGGCTCAGAAAAGACAGGACAACAACTTTCTAGTTGGAAGTTAGAAGACGGGGTCCGTATAAAAATTTAGATTTTTTTATTTTGTGACACATTGTATTTTCACTCTCAAAACAAGCACAGGGTAATTATTGAACGCCTTTTGAGCATTTCTTAAACTGAAACCATACCTCTACGACGGACGGTTGATGAGATAAAGACTGCATCAGCACTTACAGGACACCCTGTATATTATATGTATTATGACTCTTTTCTAATTGAACTTTTTCTAATTGGAAGTAGGATCAAAGGTTCGCCAGTTAAATGTGGCGTAGGGACTTCCCTTACTAGCGTGTATGTTACAGTAAATATGATAAATTCAGTTATTATGCATAATTACCGACTATTTCGGTAAGTTTGCGAATTCATCACATTTTTACCGGTGATTATGTTTAACTCCCAACTCGTATTGGCAAATATAATAAATCGTTAATTAATTACATTTACCACATATTTTGCTCAAACTTCAGCCTGGGGATGATGAATTCAATCGGTGATTATCGATTATGTTCAGAAATGTGAAGAAAGCTAACATTTTTCAGTGGTGATAGTAAGAGCCCGGATTATATGCAAATATAGTGTATATTTTAGCACTTTTTACTAGTTAGTGCTTATCTGCATATACAGGGTGCATAACAAACAGGGGGGTATGACATTTTACTGCCGTTGATCCTGGAGGTATACTTCCAGTTAGAAAAAGTTTTCAAATAACGTGTAATAAGTACTCAGATATGTATATGAACTCATGTTTCAAGGGATTGTATAGTTATTAAAATACAAAAATTAACTTTTTATATAGTCCCCGTGTGCCCCAAAACCCAGTTAGAAAGTTGTTGCCCTGTCTCTCCTGATGCCAACAAAAAAACATTCCATGTTTCTAAGTGCAACATCCACAGAGATACTCGAATTCGAAAAGCGGAGGAAATTTTGGAAAAAAACAGCTTTAAATGTGGGTAAAACGGTTTTTCCACATATGACACTGTTCTTTCCCGAATTTCCTCTGTTTTTCGAATTCGGATATTTCTGCGAATATTGCACTTAGAAACATAGATTTTTTTTTTTGGCCTCAGGAGATACGGGGCAACAACTTTCTAATTGGAAGTTAGAGCACGGGAGGGACCGTATAAAAATTTAGATTATTTATTTTGTGACGCACTGTATTTTCACACTTAAAACTGCTACAGGAAAATTTTTGAACGTCTGTTGAGCATTTTTTAAAGTGGAATCATACCTCTAGGACGGACGGTTGATGAGATAAAGGCCGTGCTAGCGCTTACAGGACACCCTGTATATATTTATGTAAAATTTACGGAATTTAAGTTTTTATACTCTCTCGGGGTTCTGTTTCATATCCAGTGACAAAATTGTTCATGAACTGACATGTGAAACAAAAAAAATACGTTCATTCTATATTAGGACAAAAACTGTGTAATCTGGTTATAGCTAAATGTAGTTGGAGCATCTTTTTTGATGCAATGGGGGGAGGGGGCACATACAAAAATTATTTTAGAGACAGATAATTTTAACAACCGTATGCAGACTTCTGAAATGAGATTGTAATTCAGTTGGAGATAAAATACAAACTACTACACTCTGCCTACACAGATCTCACTCTTATTCAATAAACTATTTTGTTGATGAATTACATGCTATTTTACGAAATGTTGTATGTAAAAACGTCATTTTTCTTGGTGACATTAACATTGATTTATTATGCTCAGATTCTAGTGATATATTTCAATATTACATTGATATGCTTTCTAGTCATGGTCTATTGCAGCGGTTCTCAACCTTTTTTGACTCGCGGAGCCCTTTTCAGTATATAAATTTCTATGCCGGAGCCCTGTTTGATTCGAAGAGCCTTTTTTGTACATAATTGTTATGGCAGAACCTTGTAGGCTTCTCTTATTTACTTATCTATCAAATTTACTGATTCATTTTATTTTCCTTTAGTCACCACAGAGCCCCTGGGAGGTGCGCACGGAGCCCTTGGGGCTCCGCGGAGCACCGGTTGAAACCACCCATTGCATTTAATTAATTATATAACCCAGGCCGATATCTCAGTCTTGTTTAGATCACATTTTCATTCGTAATTTTAAAAACATTAAAATTCATTGAATGTTTTACGCATGGTATTGTATATTACACTATAAAAGTTTTGTAAGAGCGCTTTGATAAATCTTGAAAAACGCAACCAATAAGGTTACGCAACCAATAATACACGTATCGGTTATATTCGAGAGAATGTTTGGTCCCGGCCTAACGAGATTGGTGTGTGTAGTCGTCACCATTTTTTTTCACTCACTGTGCAGCAGAGTGTGATGAGTGTTAATATAAGAGATGTGTGTAAAATAATATTTGCCTTGCTTCTCAGTTTCCGGCGTATTCACCAGATAGAAAGGGAAGAAAGCTTAAGTTATCAGATCATAATAGACGTACGCTCTAAACACGAATACGTGCATCGCTTCTTAGTGTTAATTTATGAAAAATCATGCATCTCAGTGTTGTCAGGAGCATTTTAAACGTATAGATTCATTTTTTTGAAGTCTAAAAGCTAATTAAATTGCAAAAAAAAAAAAAGAAAAAAAAAGGCAGTGTCGGACACTGCGCGCCGCAGTTATTTTCGTGAAAACGTCTATCGCACATAGTAAATATTAAATTAAATTAAATTTTTCGTACCATAAAACGCTGTGATGGGTAATCTTAGCTTATGTTTAGATACGTAATCAGCAATGTAAAAAATATAATTTGTATTCAATATCCAGACTAAACCCAGGCTCGTCAGATGCCGCTTGAGTTGTCCGAGCGCACTTACGTTGCCTACAGCGTGATGCCTCAAGTTCCTTTGTCTGCAAATTACTGGTGAACCATTGATCCTACATAAAAATTAAATTCGTCACCTTATCCTAAACCCAATTAGAAAGTTGTTACCCTGCCTCTTCTGAGGCCAACAAAAAATTCTCATATTTTTAAGAGCAATATTCGCTGAGATATTCGAATTCAAAAAATCGCTGAAAAGGTGGGAGTAAACAGCATAATGAGATTTTTCGTTTGTTTATGCCTTTTTTCTCATTTTTTAAGCGATTTTTAATTTACATATCTCAACGAAGAAATATGAAAAAAATTTTGTTAACCTCAGGAGAGACAGAGCGACAGCTTTCTAATTGGGTTTTTAGGACAGGGTGATAAAAAAAAGTCAATTTTTTTATTTCAATTACTATATAACTCCTTGCAATATCAATGACGTATCTGAGGTCTCCACTTGGATACTTTTCCTAATTGGAAGTATGTCCCTAGGATCAACGGTTCACCAGTAATTTGCGGCCAAGGGACTTGTGCATCACTTTTGTGATAGTAGTCACCCGTTCGTCTTAGAGGCATGGATTCAGTTTAAAAAATGCCAAAATGTATTCAAAAATCATCTTGTACTATTTTTGGGTGAAAACACAGTGTGTCACAAAATAAAAATTAAAAATGTTCCGAATAAAGTCAATTTTTATGAAAGTGTAGAGGATTTGCGAATGTCTTAGACATGTTTCGTTCTACCGAAGAGAATGCGTAGAGGATGCAAAGTGTGGTCCACGAGAACGGTGGTCATATTGAAGGTGATCAATATCCTCGCGGGAGAAGTGAATGTGATGAATAAAGCGTGATGTTTCACTGCAATATTTCGTCTTTTTTATTCATTTACCTGTTCTTTATAACTTATTTTTTTATAGTGCACAGTCACCACATTTTCACCCATTGGCGACATTTGGAACTAAATTTTTTCCCGTGGAATCCCTCTTCACATATCATCATTATCGCCCCCCCCCCCACCAAGTCTGGTGTAATTTCGGTTGGTAGATCGAGTTACACAGATGGCTCTGAATACTCTACAGTAAGTTTAATTATAAACACCCTATATTTACGTTAGTTGCCAAAGTTGCACTCGTGCTCTGAAATTTAACGGGTAAAACCCGAGAATTTCGAATTTACGAAACTACTATTTCTCAATAACAAATTGTTTTTTTTTAATGCAGCACCTTAATAGGAACACGGAATGTGAAGGCACTGCAGATACTAGTTGCTTGGGGAAAACCCCCTCATATACAGGGTGGTAACTATCAACCGCATAAGAATTACAAACGTGGTTAGTTGTGAAAAACTGATACGGAAAAGTGTTTTCAGTTTGTTGATTTGACCTATAATTAGTGAATTATAATGCTTTAAAAATTGATGACGTCACTTCAAAATCTTGCCAAATTCACCGAACGTACACCAAACATATCACTTGGCGTTTTTTCAAACTGAATGATGATATAACCCTAAAAATTCGAGAAGTCAAAACCACTTTTTTTCCCTTGTTGTGTGCGTGTGCACTTTTCAAATTTTTACCGGTTGTTAATTTTATTACGATTTTCCAAGATTGCAGTTTTTGCGTTCATCGGTGAGAGAGGGAGATTAGTAAAAACTACTGTTGTTACCCCCCAAAATATACCCCCTTCCGATATTAGCTTTTCACAAGGAATCACGTGTGTAATTATTGGGCGGTCGATAGTTACCACCCTGTACAAATAAAGCTACTGGATTTCGAGCTTTCATTTCGTAATTTAGAATTGCGATACGACAAAGTGCTCGGTTTTTCAAAGTAATTTTTTCCTTTAGCTCATTAATTTCTAGAGATAAGATGTCTTAAACTAACTAAACTTTCCGCTTTGTCAGAATGCAACTGAATAAACATTGTCAGTCTACGTAGTCACGATCATAGTTAGCACGGAAAAATATTCAAATAATCAAGAAAGTGAGATCTCTTGGACTTTGTAGAATAAGAAGGAAAAAAATGAGAGAAGAGGGGAAATGATCTTATAATTTTTTCATACAACCCAAACACACACACACACACACACACACACACACACACGTGTGTTTACTATGTAATTTTTTGTCTACGGCAGACTTACGCACGATACGTCATTTCCTACGTCATGGCTGCCGGCTTGATTCTTCGGATATGAACATCTAACACTTTTGTTATGGAAGCTTTTTAAAGAGACTCGAATTCTACTGTCAAAAAATAATGTTTTAAACACATTGCATTCAATTCACAGAATCTAAAACAATTCCTGTCATGAGCATTATAAAGTCGATTGCCAAAAAAAATTTTTTTAGACTGAATCCTTTCAGTTTAATGACTACCTCAATTTATCTGAGTCGATATTTGCTTTCTAATAACGTATTATCGTACAGTATTTCATTATCAGCAATATCAGGATTTCGATGCTATTTCAAACGATGTATGTGCTAATTTACTAATTTTTTTTTCCTTGAGCTGCTAATATATTTTCAATAAGAAACGTTATCTCAGAACTCAGCCCACTTACAGCACAAATGTGGCACCAAATTGTTACTTCTCGTGTAATTCTATACATAGTTTCTGGAACGAAAGAAGTTTTTTATATATACTTTGATTTTTTTCATATTTTCTCATCAGATGCAGAAATCGATGTCAGCAACAATCCATTATATTGGTGAAACTAGAATAGCGACTTGCTACGTTCAGTTTATTGGGGAGGGACCAAAGATCCAATCCCCCCTCCCAAGAAATGTGAGAATATTTTAGACAAATAATTAATAATATGGTTAAAATCTATTGTTCCATCACTTTGGTCCAGTCTTGGTTCCACTCAAACAATAGTGCTCGAGTATGCTCAAGTGTAGCAATTGAAAAAATGATAGTAGCTGGTTTTTATTTTCACAACTCCTCCGTATCATTTTGGCTGAGTTCTAGAGTCCATTGAAACGTCGTGCGTACATGTTAACGATCACTATTTAATTTTCAGTTTTAAAAATTCTAAATACAGGGTGGGTGAAAAGTCCATGACTACATTTTGTAAATTATTAGAATCTCAATCACTTGACAAATACAGTACATTAAAAAAAAGGGATGGTTTGTCCCAAAATACTCTCCATGGCTTAGATCCTTAGATATTCCTTAAAGTTCAAAAAATAGTTCAAAATTTCACTTACGGATGGTATTGTGATGAAAAACCGGACATAAAATACATAAAAATGCGACTGACAGTGCATAATTAATGCTTACTTCGATTTGTGAAAAAAAAAACTACCACACTGCAAAATATGAGCATCCTTTGTAACTTACGATACTCTATTTCAACCCACGTCTCTGCTAAAGTCGGTTGCTAAAGATTCTCAATCACTTCCGTGATTCTTGTTTTCAGTTCCTCGATGTTGGTTATACTTGAGGCGTAAACTTTGTCGTCGACATATTCCGACAAGAAGGAATCGAGGGGTTAAATCTGGAGACCGCGATGTTCATAACAGGGGTCCATCTCGTCCAATCCATCAGTCAGAAAATTCCTGACACTATTTATGTTGCTTTTTATGGGTTATGTTAAGTTTCTTATAATACAGCGACATCTATGAATGCACTTTTTGTAAATTATCTAAAAAACTACGCTTTCATAAGTATTTTAGTGCTAATCGCATGTTTTAAATCAATTGGTTGATTTCTTATTAATTTTTAAAATGTATCATAGACTTTTCGCCCATCCTGTATTTTTTATAAACTTGGTATTCTTTTATACTTAATTTAATTGAATGCAGAAATTTTTTGTGGTTGGCGAAACTGTCACTGGAACGACCTTTTTTTCTTTTTAAGTTCTCAAAAGTAGGTGAAGCAATCGCATGTATAATATTTGGTGTAGGTATTTTTTTTATTGGCAGTATCGTTGATTAAATTAAGCTTTGTTTCGATATTTTGTGCATCTGCTCGAGTTATTGAAGAACGCATCCCCCATAACATATTTTCTCACATATTTACAATTAACATCTACATATGTTGAGCAGAAGATTGTCGCTCATTTTCTTGGAGATCATGAAAATTTAAAACCGAGGGAGCAATTGAAACGTGACGAAAGGATGTTTACAAGATCCGATAAAAATCTTCATTCAAACTCTTGTTATTTTATTTGACCAGCTACGAGCTGTCATGGCTGTCTTCAGCTTCTGATCGGTTACGTTATAGATAGTGATCTTTATCGACGTAAAAATGTCGAAGCATAACCGGAGAAATAAAGCAAAGAGACAACAGTCGTTCAATCATTCAGTTGAAGGCAATGACAGAGTGAGCAATATGTGCGTACTAAGAAACGAACTTTTCGTTTTAATGTTTTTTGCGATATCCTTGGGTTTTTCTCGGGCTGAGCAGACCGTTTGCTTGATGTGCGATCCTGACAGAACTCAAAGGTATTTGTCATGTATTTCTAATTTCATTCTCAGATCTTCCATTTTTCCTAATCAACAAGAAGACGAAATGGAATCTATAATGGGAGGTTTATCTAACGTTATTGAAATGCTTCGGAAAAGTCATGGAAAAAATACTTCCTTGATGATGCAAGCAATGCAAGCTGCAATAATTTCTGCACTTATGAACTTAATAAATGATGAAGACGATGGACTAACCCGGAAAGTTAAGCTCAATACACTATCACAAGCATTTACTGTTTGTTTACCCCCAGCACCTGTAGCAATGGATACTAGTTTTGCTTCAGAACTACAAGGAATGGCTGATGCATTTTCAAGTCGAGGTTTTCAGGATAAAACAGAATCTAATTTTCCACTTTTCCCTGAAGTGCCGAATTTCATTCAATTCCCAGCAGATTCTAACACTGGCTCAAAAATTGAAAGCAGTATTCAATTTCAAGGACCATCGAACAACTTTCAAGCACCACTTTTCATACCACCTCCATTACCTGGAACTCTCGGATCTTCACCTACGATAAATAATGTTCCACAGAATTCAGAGGGGATTCCACAACTGCAAAATTCGCTAAAAATGCCACCACCAGTCCAAACAGCGAATTTAAATTTTCCATTTCAAATGAAACAAAATAATTTTTCACCTCCGCCTTTTCAACCGAAATTCGTAAACACTGTTTTGGAAAAAAAAATTCCACCTGCTCAGATGAGTGTTTCGGAGCCAATAAAATTTGCTTCCTCGTCTTTCATCCCGAACCAAGGTCCGCCACCTATTGAGCAACAAACCAATAACCAGTTTCCGTTATCAGAGCCTCAAATTAAATCTGATATACAGATTAATGTATCGCCGAAATCGAATGACGTAGGACAACTACCGCATTCAAATTCTGGTTATGGTGAAAATTTTGATCCAAATAAAGCTTCTAATGTACCAATGATTGCTCCAAATGGTCCAGGTTCTACTCTCTCAAATCAACTCCCAGTTCAAGCATTCATTTTTCCTTCTAATCCTGGGATTCCACGAAATAATGGTCAGTTCAAAATACAGCAAGGGAATCAACCATCTGTCCAAAAAATAAACCCATTGCCTTCGGTCGCAGCTATGTCGAGCACTGGAGATGTTCCCGGTTCACAGATACAATCTCCCGTCTCTGCAAATTCTGGCATTGTGCAACCATTTCTACTGAATAATAAAGACTTAAGACCAACTCAGCAGTATCCGATTGTTTCAGGATCACGGACTCCAGTTAATAGTGGGAACTTGCTTCAAAATAATTTTCCGGTGGGCCAAGCAATATCTCAGAATTCACAGCAACCGAACGCCGCACCAGCGCTGGGACAAAGAGGAACATTATATCCGCCACGTCTTAACTTCCAGCAAGGACCTCTTCTGCCGTTTCCAAATGGTCCTTTCGGTGGTGTTGCAAGTACCATTTCAAAATATCCGAATGCTCCACTCTCTACTCAGACTTTTGTTAATCCCGATATTATGAAACCAATAATAATAAATGTGAACAAAAAAATCCCAGATATCGCAGCAAAAGATGAATTCCAAACAAACATTGCACCTTCACCTGAAATAAAAACGCAGAACATGTCTCCATTCAATCGGCAACTCGGTAATTCTCCGGAAAAAGATGAAGACTTCATGCTTCCACAAATGGCTACACGAACAAATATTGTTTCTGAACCTATTATTCCAAACAATGTACCAAAAGGCAACGCAAACAATGAAGTTAATTTTCCGTTAGAAAAACCTTTTAATCAAGAGGCCAATAGCAACTTGAACGTGAATGAAAATTCTTTCAAAATGAAAGCAGGGGACTTTTCGAGAACTTTGTATTTACTTCTAGTGAATTCTGAACCTTTCAATACTTTATTCACGGCAGCCAAAGAAGAAAATACTGTATCTGAGTACTCTTTTACAACTGCGAAATATTCTTTGGACAGCTATGGTGAAGCCATATCTTTTCCAGCAGCAAAGACTATCGAAAAAGCATCTTCAAAAGTTACAAAAGGAAGCAAAATTTCAGACATAGCAGATATTTTCGTCAAGCACATAACAAAAGCTCTCCTTAACAATCAGTTAATAAGTGATGATCCGCAAAATCAAGCAAAAACTTGTGCAGATAAAATCATAACAATGTGCAAGGTACTTGTGGGTTCGGGTACTTCTGAAACTGCCAACAATATAAAAACAGAATCACTTGAAATCGATTCAGAGAAACTTCAAAAACAAACGCCCCAGAATGGGAATATAAAACTTCCGTCTATTTTCACGGGCATGTCCGAGTCTACAAAAATACCTGATGCCCATTTAAGAGATGAAAATTTGAAGCTTTTTGCGCAAAAACTTTATCAAACTTTGATCCATTCTCCTAATACAAATGCTATATTGACAGAAAATGTTCCAGATAAGCTAGTTGAATTGTGTTCAAAAGCAGTTGCGTTTGCTTTACGTAATTATGGGGAAGATGCAGCCTTCAAAGCTAATGAATATACAAACCAGGCTCTACTGAAGCTGGGTGGCAAGATAGATCCTAGAAACTACGCTGCCGGAATCACAGTTGCAATAACTAAATCCCTTTTAGAATCTCTAAAAATATCGCAATCGGATCCATTGTCTCAAGCGTTCATCATAGCCAGTGATGTGATCGATGCCGTGACAAAGTTTGCTCCGTCTCCCGAAAGCAATTCTGTAGAATCTTCAACTTCCCAACCAGTTGTTCAAAATTCTAAAAATAACGTAGATGACCAGAAATCGAATTCGGTAAAACTTTACGATAACCCGATCTCAAAAGATGGTACAAGAAACCTACCACAACACACTCTTTCGTTTACATATAGCCTCTCAGATTCAAAGGCGAATCCATCTTCCTTAAATATTCCGCAGCAGAAGTCTAGTGAAAACACTAAGTCTAATCCTAACCCTAATTTGATGGTGTCATTTTTAACTTCTTCATTGGATTACGAGAAAAAAATACGTGAATTTTCTCATCAATTTTATTTGCGCTTGGCAGGTTCTCCAGATTTCAACTACCTATATTACAACCAGCCAAATTCTTCATTACCTGCCTTGATAAGTGCGAGTGTTAAGTATACATTGAGCAACTGCGATAATGAGACTAGTTCAAACGCAGTAACGACTTCTTTGAAGCAACTTCCAACATGGTCAACGCTTAGTGATTATGCAAATGGTATTTCGGTAAGTGTTACTGAGTATGCTCTAAAGTGTGGAATGATAGTTCTAAGTAACCCCATACTCGAGGCAGACCGAATTGCTGCCAAGTATATAGACGGAATTAAATTTTTGTTGACGTTAAATAGTCAAAACTCAGGAATAAAGCAACCATTTCAAGATCCAAACTTCTCAATTAGTTCTAATGAACCCATTTTAGAAAGCAATAAAATTGAAATTGATCCAGGAGTAGTTATTCTTGCGCAAAATATATTCTCTTCACTGATGGAGTCAAAAGCTTTTAAGCAGCTCTACAACAACGATATCACAAACAAAAATTTCATTGATATCCTTGAAAGTGTTATTTCTCAAACGCTCAAATTTTACGGTGATAACATTGTCATCGATTCTGTTGGAAATATTGAATCTCATTTAAAAACAATCCCTATGCAATCTTCGACTCGTACTTATGCAAACGCAGTAACCAAAAGCCTTGTGAGCTCTCTTTACAAATACGACGCTATCGATTTAAAGAATCCTAAGGCACAAGGTAAAGACATCGGGTCGAAACTGCTTAATAATTTAATACAGAGTGTATCGAACTCGTATGATAATCACGGAAAAAATAATTTCCGAATAACAAATCCGCAAAACAATGCTAACATGTTATTGTTGTCCAAAGCGAAGCAGAATGGCGTTGAGAATTCAAATAATAATGCTGTCATGAACAATATCCAGCCAGAAGAATTAAAGACCAGGCTTGACGAAGTAGTTAATAACATTATTTTATTACGTGGCATGCAACAATCAAATGCGAATATAAATGCTGAAATTTTATCAAAATTTATTGCATATAACATTATAAAACCAGAATTCAAACCCATCATTTCAAATATACTTGATCTATTAATGACCTCTACAAACCTCATATTGTCTTTATCGTGAATACTGGCTTTGTTTCAATGGATGACAAACATTATTCGTATAATTTGAATTCACACATACACACAAAATGTATATCTGTTTAAAAATTACGATTCAAATTTTTTTAAATGATATTTTTTAGAAATTTATATTGTTTTCAATAGTATGTGTCTATCTCTCACTGCATAATTATCAGCATTTTTTTTTAAATTTATATGCATTAAAAAATTTATAGGAGGAAATCTGTTTTGTATTTTCACCTCATTTTTTTTATTGCTCGGTTTTTTTAATAAAGTTGAAGAGATATTAGTGTGTTCAAGTTCCGTTGGAAAAATATATCAAAAAACACCTCCAGCAGAAACATTTCCATTCTTATTTTTTCACTAAAGAGTATAACGCCAAGTTACGAAAACTTACTTTGCTTGCGAAAGCTCCCCTTTTACGAACACAGCTATTTTATATCAAATATTTTCGGTCTTTGACGGGACTTTGAGAATTCTTTCTATACCTCCACGAAGACGTTCCTAAACTTTCACCATTATCTTATTGCTAGTTAAGGTGGTAGATAGCTTAGAACACGTTAACTTTAATTACAAAAATCTTGTATGCTTTATTTAAAAAAATGAATAACTAATTTTAATAAAATTTTGTTTGAGTTAAATTTTCAGTGCGACAGTAAATCAATCACGTCATATAAAAAAGCCATTGTTAACAAAAACCAAAGAAAAAACAGACAAAATCTTATTAATCGCTTTTTTTTTTTTACGAAAAACACGCGAAAACATACACTGTAAAGTTGGAAATGCTAAAAAAGCAAATTTTGCAAAAAATGAATTTATCTCTTCTTGCATGAAGTGATTCAGTTATGTCTCATAAAAATCAAAGTTTTTCCTACATATAATTTTTGCCTCTTGAAGCTTAAACTTTCTGCACGACGTCTATCAAATCAACCTACTGTCGAAAAAGTAATTTTTAATTGCTTCTATACAATTATTTCTTGTAGAATGATAATGAAACTTGGTATTCCCAATATAACTATTCTCTCGGCTCAGGTCAATAAATATTAAATTTTATAACTATTTTTGAGAGTCAAATGTACTTCTTCAGTGTCTGTCATTATTTTTTACATTCAGACACTCAGCGTTATTTATTTTAATAAATATTACTTAAAATTTGAAGATAGACATAAATGATAAATAGTGCAGATAAGAGATAGATATTTCAATCGAGAAAGGCATATAACACTCAAGGTGCAAAACAACATGCCTCTGTGCCATGAAAATTGACAAATATCGACGTATACAGTCTGAATAAACTTGAAGAAGTCGGAAACAGTCACAACTTCTGCATATATATCGAACGTGTTTACTCATCTAAACTCACTGACTTTCTGAAATCTCTGCAAGGACCCCCATTCCAATAGGTCCCTGGATACCTAACATAAATTAAAAACCCGAAAAATTCGTCAGTTCTATATGATCATAGACGAATGTGACACTGAATTTTATTTTACGTCGATACATCTTATACACAGTAATGAAATCTATATTTTGTATAAAATAACTAAATAATTAATCTCATTTGTGCATTCTCGACTTAATTCAGTGAAAATCAATGAAGCTTTTTGTATAACCACATGCAAGTACATATACAATATTCCAAGTTTGTGTTTCCAAGTTTCATATTGGAAGTTCAATTTAATTACAGTGGAACCCCATTAATACATCTCTCAGTTATACGACTTTCACATTTATACAACGTTTGGCTCCAGTCGTGTTTCAATCGTATACATTTTTATGTTATACGTATTCCATTTATTCGACGAACAACCTGAATTATACGACATTTACAATTCAACTCGAACTCCAAATATTTATGCAGTGACATGAAAATGACATTTCCATTCATTGAATCCACTTAATTTTTGTAAACTGTGAAAATGCGTCGTTGAAATAATTTTTTCAAGCATATTGTCTCCGCTAAAGCCATCAGATTTAGCGCGATTGTTGACAGAGCATTGTACAGTCCTAATGACTACAGTAGACTCTCGATAGTCCTAGCGCTCTAGTCCGGCCATTGCAGTAATCCGGCGTTTTCAGGAGAGTTTTCTTCGAACATAGAAGAAGAAAACACGTTACTGGATGCCTGTGGGCAGAAGTTTACATTATTTTAAAAAAAAAGAAAGATTTTCAATCAACTTTCACTAACCCGGCGATTTCTGTAATCCGGCACACCGTGGTCTGATATGTGCCGGATTAGCAAGTCTGCAATATTTCAAAACAGGACATTCACGTGACAGTTTATTGTTTCTTTTTTTAAGAATTCAGCCAGACGCAGAAACGGATTTAAATTATTTTTTTAATGCCACTATATGTTCGTTAAGAATTTTCCGCAATCTTCAGGGAATTAGTTATTCCTGGAGAATTGAAAAGTGCGATGAAAGCATTTGAGCTAATAGGAAAGAACATGGATTTAAGAGCATAGATTACGAAATAGCATATTTCGTAAGTGCACCGCTATTCCACGATCACATGATTTTTTTCGTAATTCCCCCCCCCCCCCCCACACCTTTGCTTCAGCCTCTACGATGATTCTCGTAACTACGATATCTTCATTTTCGTAACCGTTGTTTCGCGATACATTTCAAATGCGCAATCGCGTTATTTTCAATGCAATACAAACGATTTTATTTCTTAAATCAACAAATTTATACACTTTCTTGTGTGTGGAGTGTGTGTGTGTGTGTGAAAGCACAAACTGGAATATTCAAACAGCTAAAGGTGGATCACGATTTCAAATTTCTGAAAATGTGATAGAAAAAATCTTTGCAAATTTTAGGAAAAAAATTCTCCAATTTAGCAATGCATTTTTCGATAGCAAATCGACTAAAAATAAACAGATAAATTGTAATATGAAATATCGTGCACGTTAATAATCGTAAACAACTATAAACTATTTAAATATCAGAACTTTGAAACACACAAGAAACGATGCTAAAAGTAATTACATTTTTTAGAACATTATTATAGTCTTAATAATTTTTTCTACACGTTTCTGTTATAATATTTAATTGATATACTAAAATCGGCAAAATATATTGTAATGTATTGCATCGGCAAAGAAAAATGAAAGGATTTATATACACGAAAAAACAGCTCTAAAAAAATGCAGGAAAACCGTTTTACCCGCATTTAATACTGTTTTTTTCCTAAATTTCTTCGAATTCGAATATCTCAGTGAATATTGCTCTTAGAAACATGGAATTTTGTTTTGCGGCATCAGAAAAAACAGGGCAACAACTTTCTAACTGGGTTTTAGGGCACACGGGGACTTTATAAAAAGTTAATTTTTTTATGACTTTATGAAAAGTTAATTTTTTTATGACTTTATGAAAAGTTAATTTTTTTATGACTTTATGAAAAGTTAATTTTTTTATGACTTTATGAAAAGTTAATTTTTTTATGACTTTATAATAACTATACATTCCCTTGAGACATAGATGACATATCTGAGTACTACACACACACGTCATTTGGAAACTTTTTCTAATTGGAAGTATGCCTCTAGGATCAACGGTTTGCCTTTAAAAAATGCCATACTCTGTTTTTTGCTATGCACCCTGTATATATAAATCCTTTCCGGACGAGGGGAAAAAACCTCAGCGAGCTGGATTCAAATTTTGGTCTTCAGGACCACAGACTGATACACTACCACATACACCAATTCTGCTGTTGGATTGGTTCCTAAAAACGACTCACTACCAAAAGTATATAATTTTAGTGGCCCACTGAAGCGTAAAAATTTTCCCTTTTTCGAAATCACTACCTTCATCACTCACTACCAATTAACCACGGAATCTTCATTTTTCCCTTACGCGAATTAAAGTAAACGATGTTTATATGACATGTTTATAGAAGTTATAAAGTTAATCATGAAGCCTTGTGACAGATCGTACGATATTAAGATAGTGGGATAGTGGGAATTATCAAAAACCAAGAAGCAATGTGATTGGCCGAATAGGGCTCTTTACTGAAAATAACCGTGTAATCGCGGAATAGCGGTGCGTTTACGAAATATGCGTACGGGGAAGTACGTTCCAACGCCGATGGTGTACACAACATTCGTCAATTTTGTAGATGGAACTGAAAACCACAAGAGGGCGCGGTCAGAAACTTTTTTGGCACAGGGGTACCACAGAAACGGTGATATGACCACAGATAAAGAGTACTACTGCAGGGAGTCCCACATCGAGGGGTTAGTGCACCGACCTCTCGAACAAAAAAAAGCTGCCGTTCGGAATTAGCAATAAATTGTGGGTCCCGGT
Source organism: Pholcus phalangioides (assembly GCF_987345545.1). NCBI lineage: Eukaryota > Metazoa > Arthropoda > Arachnida > Araneae > Pholcidae > Pholcus > Pholcus phalangioides. The sequence goes on from NW_028301625.1 coordinate 28,814,135, forward strand.
CTAATTAGCGCTCATGTGCAGAAAATGACCATGGTGCGTCAAAAATGATCAAATGAGAGAGAGAGAGAGAGAAAACCACAAAACATAATAACTCTCTCTGTCAACAGAAACATCGTCGGTTAAAGGGCAAACAAAAAAAATCCATTGAAATTCAAAACTATTACTTCAAAACAACGGGGCGGGGGGGGGGGGGTGGATCTACATTAACATAAAACGTACAATATATCATTGAATAAAATAAAGAGAATTATTCATATTTGTATAAGTTTTAAAGAGTTTACCGATACTTTGGACCTGGGGTGTTGCTTTGTCCTAAAACGAAAAAATGATTGAAACATGCGTTCTACAAGCTGATTGTTTCAGGTTCGCATAGTAGCCACAGCGATTCCGCCAGGCTGCAGCACTAATTAGGCAAACTCACCTCCAATAGAGTTCTAATATTCGCCGCTAGGTTGTAGTATAAGTATCCACTACAAGAAGCTGGCGATAAATTTGGATGATCTGTATCAGACGTATAGGCGATAAATGTGGTGGCCTGGTAGCCTGGTTCGCACGTGAAAAAAAAAAAGAAATTTAAAAAAAAGAAACAAAGATGGAGGGGGGAACAAGTACAAAGACAAGAAGATTAATGATTAGATAAGGAAGTATTAGGCTGAGATCCCACTAAAGTTTTTCGCCGATCTGCCGCGAGATAAGGAATTTCGTGGCGAATACCCATCGCTTTTTTTCTGCCGCCTTTTGTTTTGTAAAGTGTCACGTGACATCCCGGGGTTGGCCAAATTATTTAGCGCTAAATCGAAGTTGTCTGATTAGCGGGCTAATTAGTTTTCGCAAAGTGTTAGATAACACAAAAAATTTTCAAGTGGTAAAATTATTTAAATTTTTGATACAATATTTGACGTTTGAAATTAGTTCAGAATTAAGGAAAGACATCGAAATTAAAAAAAATTATTGTGCAAATGAACAAATTTTATAAGCAGAAAAAAAATAATTTTTTTTATAGATATTTTTTACTGTTATCCGTTCGAGCGAGCCAATCAAACAATTATTTTGTGCCAAATGGAACTTCACTGTTCTGTTTCTTGAATTTTTCTCTTGCTAAATTCCTCAGCAACCTCTATTAGAAACTTATACGGTAGAGCATAGGCGTACGCAAAATTTTCTCGAGGGGGGGGGGTTTACTTTTTTTCCTGGAAAATAACACCATAATCTTGGCTCAAGAGGGGGGGTGTTAGAACTTCAAACCCTCTCTTTGCGTATGCCAATGCGGTAGAGTACAAACCTAGAAGAGAAGACGTGGTCCAGGACCTGGCGCCTGGCCACAGAAGACGCCAAAGGGCTCACTAGAGCAACATAGCCATGGACGTAAATTTTGTACAATAGGAATTTTTCATCATCATTTTTTCAAACCTGTATGTACTTTTTGTTTGTCTTCTTTTTAATATATGTATTTTATATCCATATATTATTTATATATGCATAAAAGCACCCGACAACGCCCAGCCCCCCATCCGGGGCAGTGGCTGAAATTGACAATGGTCGATAAAGCTTGGGTGGTGCACGGTATGCAGTGCCGTCTCAAGACATGGGCCCACACGGGCACCGCCCGGGGGCCTCACAAAAATGAGAACCGGTTAAAATTTTCATGAATTTGCTGTGTAGAGACTCAGAAAAATCACTTGGCCGGAGGCCCCATGACGCTACTAAGACGGCCCTGCTTTCCACACTATAAATTTATTTGTGAGTGCACGTGAAAAATCTGGCCTGGGGCCCGCTCCGGATGCAAGGGCACATGCTTTGGGGGCTCTGCAGCAGACTGCGTGGGGGCGAGGCAATAGTAAGAAAATCAAACAACTAGACATTTTGAAATTCGCATACAAAAAAATAAAGAACTTTAGCTGCAGTTAAAGAACAAGAAAAATTTTGCCAGTAATTATTTTAATTAGCTTAGTTTGTTTCGGAAATACACTGCTCAAAACAATTAGGGGAGCACATGGTTTTAACAAAATTACGCAAAGATGTACACCGATAAGTAACATAAAATGAATCATCCATAATTTAAAGCCTAGCAGGAAACGGAAGAAGAAAACTTCATATGCAAATCAAAGTTCATGACGTCAAAAACCACAAAAAGGAGATAAGGGCAGAAATCGGGATGTTGCAGAAACGTCTGTTTTACTGCCGTAACTGTGAAATTCGATTGCGCAGTATTTTTTTTTTGAGACAAGGTGACTTGAGGATGTCTCAACAACGTGATTTACCGGAATCCATGGCATGGCGTGTTATAGGCAGACTGGAATCCGGGCAAACACAACGTAGTGTCGCGGACGCTGTTGGAGTCGACAGAAGTATTGTTGCAAGGCTGTGGAATCGATTCCAAGAAACAGGAAGTGTTAGACGTCGACCAGGGCAAGGTCGGCCACGCGCCACTACAGCAACTGATGACCGGTATATACGGTTAACAGCCCGTCGAAACAGAGCAGAGAATGCTACGCAGCTGCAAAGACGGTTGCTCTTGGCAACAGGACGAAGGGTGTCCAGCCAAACAGTACGTAATCGGCTTCATGAGGGAGGGCTCTATGCACGTAGGCCAATGGTCTGCATTCCGTTGACCCCACGCCACCGTGCGGCCTGAAGAAGATGGGCTGCTGAACATCGAGATTGGGAGCAACATGATTGGAGCCAAGTGTTGTTTACAGACGAGTCCCGATTCAGTCTGGAGTGTGACACCCAACGTGTGCTGGTATGGAGGGACAGGGGCACTCGAAATAACCCCGCATTCGTTCGTGAAAGGTCACAATACAGACGAGCTGGTTGGATGGTATGGGGTGGAATCAGCATAGGCGGACGTACGGACCTGCATATCATTCGGAATGGCACTTTGACGGCCCGAAGGTATGCAGACGAGATACTGCGACCTCATGTCATCCCTTACGCTGGAGCCATTGGAGATTCCTTTGTTTTCCAGGATGATAATGCCCGACCGCATAGAGCTCGTCTGGTGGAGAACATGCTTGAAGCTGAAAAAATACAGCGTATGGAATGGCCAGCGTGCTCTCCTGACCTGAATCCAATCGAATCCGGACGACGCATTGCTGCGCGATCAAGGCCGCCTGTTACTGTCCGAGACTTACAGATTGCACTTCTTGAGGAGTGGAGCAGTATTCCCCAAAGTCTGTCGCAAAACTCGTCGCCTCCACCACTGGCGGCGAAGGCGGCGTATTGGTGCGCGTACAGTATAAACCTATATATTTTCGATTCCCCCTCGAGTGCTGTCGCGTCTGCCGCGACGCAGTGGGTTATGGGCCTTAGTATACAGTGTGCCTCTTGCTTTTTTACTCTCACCTACAAACTTGTTTTGTAGATTGGGTTTTTACTTGTTTTTTCTTACTTTCGTGCATAGTACATAATAGAAGGATTAGTTCTGAGAATGACACATTATATGTGTTTACGTGTGAGTGTGTGAGGGAATCACTAAACACACACAGAGGAGTATAGAAAGATAAAAAAAAATTGTTACATTTTTTTTCTATGAATGTGAATGATTTCAGTATGAAATGGACTTGCAGATCTCATTGCGTAATAGGAACAAAATCAGCAAGATTATGAAGGTCCAAAGTAAATAACTTTGATCCTGATTTATCAAGCAAAGAAAAAATCTTCTCTACCGCAAAGTTTATGCTGGTTGTCCCGTATATACGGGACTCAAGTACGCACGCAGGAGAGAAAATGTGCATTGCATTGTGTTTCAGAAATTATTGGGGGAGGGGCTCAGCCCCATGCGAAATTTAATGGGGAGAAGGCTCAAATGGTCTCAGTCTCTGTTTCGGTACCTATGTTGTCAATAGAGAATCACGGTTTAGGTTGGAGGATGTGCCAAAGATAGAAAAAGTTGACTTTCTCTGCTCTGCTGTACTTGCATTTTCTAGTTTCAAGTACTCTAACAGTGTGTAAATCAAAATTTATGCTTGGTAAATATTTTGACACCAGCATTGATATCCACATTTTTCTGAATAAACAATCAAAATTTGCTAAATGTACGCGATATACAGGGTGATTCAGAAAAGATGAGGAAAACTTTAAGAGGTGATAGTACACACTAATACAAACAATTTTCATCAGAGAATGCATGGTCTAACATGAAACGCAAAAGCGATAGCGCGTTTCGAAACGGCCGCTCCACAAACGTTAAAACGGCATTCCTGTTGAAATTTATCGGGAGAAGAACACCATGCATGCAAATGTAACCAGGGGAAGAAGACGAAACCGTATGCAATTCTGCGTCACAGTGAATAAAAGGCCCTGACGCCAGCCCTGTGAAGTTATTCCAGCGTGCAACAACCGTTCTAACAGTTGTAACGTACGGGGTAATGGCGCACTTTAGTAATACTGAAAAAGCAGACATGCATTTCATTTACGGAGCTGCAAACGGAAGTATACCACAGAGGCAGTACGGTAAGCGTTTTTCCCATAGGCGGTTGCCCAATCCGAAAACATTTGAGCGCTTGCATCGGCAGCTGTGCGAAACGGGATCATTTCTTGCTTCCCGGTCTGATGCAGGTCGTACAAGGACTGCCAGAACGGATGCACACGGTTTCTTCTTCTTCCCCAGGTTACATTTGCATGCATGGTGTTCTTTTTCTTCCGATAAATTTCAACAGGAATGCCGTTTTAACGTTTGCGGAGCGGCCGTTTCGAAACGCGCTATCACTTTTGCGTTTCGTGTCAGACCATGCACTCTTTGATGACAATTGTTTGTATTGGTGTGTACTACCACATCTTAAAGTTTTTCCCATCTTTTCTGAATCACCCTGTATATCTGATACTTTTTGAGAAAAAAAAATCCTCTCTTACGTACAGAATCAATATTCACTCATCTCTACAAAGATGGTAAATTGGCGGGGGGATGACGTGGACAACGAGGAGGAGGAAAAAGTTGAGGAGAACAGAGAGGGAGAAAAAACACACACGCAACTTTGTTTCGTAGAGTTGCAATAAGTTTCGAATTGAGGTAAAAAAGGCATTGAAGAAATAGTCAGTTCGAATGAATTCACTCCTCTGGCATTTCGACGCAATATTTCTGTACGTCTCTGATCGTAAAGAGGTTAAAGCCAATGTCATCGGGATTAAACATGTATGAAATTATTTAGTTGAACTATCAAGATTTTTTTTGGTAAAATGCGTAGATATCGAAAAATAGTACTGGTAGCTCCACAAAACGGATTACTTTGCCCCAAAGCAAAGTGGGACAAAATCGTGAAAAATACCCGAGCCAACACTGGTGACTGGTAGTGGTAAAATTAAGAAGAAATCGGTTGAGGAAAATGAGCCATATTTGGAATCAACTCCATCATATACTGTATAAACCCAATCTCTAAAGAACACTTGGAAGAAGAAGATAGTGTAGTAGCTTGGAAGGAAAAATATTTTTCGGTACTGGTCATAAGTGTAGCAGAAACTGGCACTAATTATGACCACATGGAGCCTACAATAAAAAACTTGGAAGTTGCCAATAGAAAAGATACCTTTTTTCACAAATGGTCTAACATCGCACAAGTGATTAAGCGTTCAAAATTATTGAAAACAGGAATTTTATATGTGGGAGTGGTCAACCTAGCGTATGGGCTATTCTGGCCAAGAATAAAAATAAATAAATTTCAAAATATTATTATATATAGACATAAGATTGTTACATTAGTCTTTTACAGAAAAGTAAAAACGATTTCAAAATTACTTTGAATTTTTAGCACTTTTTAATTCTTAATTTCTAGCATAAGATCAAACAAAAAAGTTCAATAAAAGTCAACCAAAGTAAAACCCGTGTTTACGGTACCTATTTCTCTCAACGACTTCCATGGGGGAAACGAACACCAGTCAGATTGGTTCAAAATACGGGAATTTTTACAAAAATTTGAGATGGTAAAATAATTTTAAAAAGGAGAAAAGAACGGAAAAACATGTTTTATATGGACAATATCTATATTCAGAAAAGAATTTGTCATATAATAAACAAAACACTGGACACAACCTTACTCGAAAAACTAAGCACGGACAATTTCAATGCTAAAAGCACAACTTTATTACGACTGAAACATCAATTGAAAAATGCAAGAAACTACCATCTAAAGTACAAAAACCATAGCCTATATAAAAAAATTACTAATTAAACTGCTGACATCAATCTTTTCAAAACTTCACGCAGAAGATTTTTCTCCGACATATATGGATACTGCTGACGCAGTGACTCAGCTATAGAATCCATGCTTGAAACCAAAGCATTCATTCCTGACTCATGAGAATGTTCTCGTCCATAGAAATTATCCATTTGTGAATTCAAAGAGGAAAAACCTGATGACATTGGCATTTCGGGAAACTGTGATTCGCCAGACGATGATCCACCAAAACCGTTGATTGACCTACCTCTACCACCTTGATATGCATTCGAATATGCGGAGGCTGCGGATATTGCCATAGATGAAGACTGCTGTCCACCACCGGATTGTCCACCATTTCCGTTGTTTGATCCTCCGCCTCCTCCACTTCCTTGATATGCACTTGATGAGGCGGAAGCTGCGGACATTGCCATACCTGAAGACTGCTGTCCACCACCTCCTTGATATGCACTTGATGAGCCGGAAGCTGCGGACCTTGCCATAGCTGAAGACTGCTGTCCACCACCGGATTGTCCACCATTCCCGTTGTTTGACCCTCCACCTCCTTGATATGCACTTGATGAGGCGGAAGCTGCGGACATTGCCATAGCTGAAGACTGCTGTCCACCACCGGATTGTCCACCATTCCCGTTGTTGGATCCTCCGCCTCCTCCACCTCCTTGATATGCACTTGATGAGCCGGAAGCTACGGACATTGCCATACCTGAAGACTGCTGTCCACCACCGGATTGTCCACCATTCCCGTTGTTTGATCCTCCGCCTCCTCCACCTCCTTGATATGCACTTGATGAGCCGGAAGCTGCGGACCTTGCCATAGCTGAAGACTGCTGTCCACCACCGGATTGTCCACCATTCCCGTTGTTGGATCCTCCGCCTCCTCCACCTCCTTGATATGCACTTGATGAGGCGGAAGCTGCAGACATTGCCATAGCTGAAGACTGCTGTCCACCACCGGATTGTCCACCATTCCCGTTGTTTGAACCTCCACCTCCTCCGCCTCCTTGATATGCACTCGATGATGCGGAAGCTGAGGACATTGCCATTGTTGAAGACTGCTGTCCACCACCGGATTGTCCACCATTCCCGTTGTTTGATCCTCCACCTCCTTGATATGCGCTCGATGATGCGGAAGCTGAGGACATTGCTATAGCTGAAGACTGCTCTCCACCACCGGATTGTCCACCATTCCCGTTGTTTGATCCTCCGCCTCCTTGATATGCACTTGATGAGGCGGAAGCTGCGGACATTGCCATACCTGAAGACTGCTGTCCACCACCGGATTGTCCACTATTCCCGTTGTTTGATCCTCCGCCTCCTCCACCTCCTTGATATGCACTTGATGAGGCGGAAGCCGCGGACATTGCCATAGCTGAAGACTGCTGTCCACCACCGGATTGTCCATTATTCCCGTTGTTTGATCCTCCGCCTCCTCCAACTCCTTGATATGCACTCGATGATGCGAAAGATGCGGACCCTGCCATGGCCGAAGACTGCTGTCCACCACCGGATTGTCCCGCATTCCCGTTGTTTGACCCTCCACCTCCTCCACCTCCTTGATATGCACTTGATGAGGCGGAAGCTGCGGACATTGCCATAGCTGAAGACTGCTGTCCACCACCGGATTGTCCACCATTCCCGTTGTTGGATCCTCCGCCTCCTCTACCTCCTTGATATGCACTTGATGAGGCGGAAGCTGCGGACATTGCCATAGCCGAAGATTGCTGTCCACCACCGGATTGTCCACCACCGGATTGTCCACCATTCCCGTTGTTTGATCCTCCACCTCCTCCACCTCCTTGATATGCACTCGAGGATGAGAAAGATGCGGACCTTGCCATAGCCGAAGACTGCTGTCCCCCACCGGATTGTCCACCATTCCCGTTGTTTGATCCTCCGCCTCCTCCACCTCCTTGATATGCACTTGATGAGGCGGAAGCTGCAGACATTGCCATAGCTGAAGACTGCTGTCCACCACCGGATTGTCCACCATTCCCGTTGTTTGACCCTCCACCTCCTTGATATGCACTTGATGAGGCGGAAGCTGCTGACATTGCTATAGCTGAAGACTGCTGTCCACCACCGGATTGTCCACCATTCCCGTTGTTTGATCCTCCGCCTCCTCCACCTCCTTGATATGCACTTGATGAGGCGGAAGCTGCGGACATTGCCATACCTGAAGACTGCTGTCCACCACCGGATTGTCCACCATTCCCGTTGTTTGATCTTCCGCCTCCTCCACCTCCTTGATATGCACTCGATGATGCGAAAGATGCGGACCTTGCCATAGCTGAAGACTGCTGTCCACCACCGGATTGTCCACCATTCCCGTTGTTTGACCCTCCACCTCCTCCACCTCCTTGATATGCACTTGATGAGGCGGAAGCTGCGGACATTGCCATAGCTGAAGACTGCTGTCCACCACCGGATTGTCCACCATTCCCGTTGTTGGATCCTCCGCCTCCTCTACCTCCTTGATATGCACTTGATGAGGCGGAAGCTGCGGACATTGCCATAGCCGAAGATTGCTGTCCACCACCGGATTGTCCACCATTCCCGTTGTTTGATCCTCCACCTCCTCCACCTCCTTGATATGCACTCGAGGATGAGAAAGATGTGGACCTTGCCATAGCCGAAGACTGCTGTCCCCCACCGGATTGTCCACCATTCCCGTTGTTTGATCCTCCGCCTCCTCCACCTCCTTGATATGCACTTAATGAGGCGGAAGCTGCAGACATTGCCATAGCTGAAGACTGCTGTCCACCACCGGATTGTCCACCATTCCCGTTGTTTGACCCTCCACCTCCTTGATATGCACTTGATGAGGCGGAAGCTGCAGACATTCCCATAGCTGAAGACTGCTGTCCACCACCGGATTGTCCACTATTCCCGTTGTTTGATCCTCCGCCTCCTCCACCTCCTTGATATGCACTCGATGATGCGGAAGAAGTGGACATTGCCATAGCTGAAGACTGCTGTCCACCACCGGATTGTCCACCATTCCCATTGTTTGATCCTCCGCCTCCTCCACCTCCTTGATATGCACTCGATGATGCGGAAGCTGAGGACATCGCCATAGTTGAAGACTGCTGTCCACCACGGGATTTTCCACCATTCCCGTTGTTTGATCCTCCGTCTCCTCCACCTCCTTGATATGCACTAGATGATGCGAAAGATGCAGACCTTGCCATAGCTGAAGACTGCTGTCCACCACCGGATTGTCCACCATTCCCGTTGTTTGATCCTCCGCCTTCTCCACCTCCTTGATATGCACTTGATGAGGCGGAAGCTGCGGACATTGCCATAGCCGAAGACTGCTGTCCACCACCGGATTGTCCACCATTCCCGTTGTTAGATCCTCCGCCTCCTTGATATGCACTCGATGATGCAAAAGATGCGGACCTTACCATACCTGAAGACTGCTGTCCACCACCGGATTGTCCATTATTCCCGTTGTTTGATCCTCCGCCTCCTCCACCTCCTTGATATGCACTCGATGATGCGAAAGATGCGGACCTTGCCATAGCCGAAGACTGCTGTCCACCACCGGATTGTCCATTATTCCCGTTGTTTGATCCTCCGCCTCCTCCACCTCCTTTATATGCACTCGATGATGCGAAAGATGCGGACCTTGCCATGGCCGAAGACTGCTGTCCACCACCGGATTGTCCACCATTCCCGTTGTATGATCCCCCACCTTCTCCACCTCCTTGATATGCACTTGATGAGGAGGAAGCTGCGGACATTGCCATAGCTGAAGACTGCTGTTCACCACCGGATTGTCCACTATTCCCGTTGCTTGATCCTCCGCCTCCTCCACCTCCTTCATATGCACTTGATGAGGCGGAAGCTGCGGACATTGCCATAGCTGAAGATTGCTGTCCACCACCGGATTGTCCACCATTCCCGTTGTTTGATCCTCCGCCTCCTCCACCTCCTTGATATGCACTTGATGAGGCGGAAGTTGCGGACATTGCCATTGCTGAAGACTGCTGTCCACCACCGGACTGTCCACCATTTCCTTTGTTTGATCCTCCACCTCCTTGATATGCACTTGATGAGGCGGAAACTGCAGACATTGCCATAGCTGAAGACTGCTGTCCACCACCGGATAGTTCACCATGCCCGTTGTTTGACCCTCCACCTCCTCCACCTCCTTGATATGCACTTGATGAGGCGGAAGCTGCGGACATTGCCATAGCTGAAGACTGCTGTCCACCACCGGATTTTCCACCATTCCCGTTGTTTGATCCTCCGCCTCCTCCACTTCCTTGATATGCACTCGATGATGCGAAAGATGCGGACCTTGCCATAGCCGAAGACTGCTGTCCACCACCGGATTGTCCACCATTCCCGTTGTTTGATCCTCCGCCTCCTCCACCTCCTTGATATGCACTTGATGAGGCGGAAGCTGCAGACATTGCCATAGCTGAAGACTGCTGTCCACCACCGGATTGTCCACCATTCCCGTTGTTTGATCCTCCGCCTCCTCCACCTCCTTGATATGCACTTGATGAGGCGGAAGCTGCGGACATTGCCATAGCTGAAGACTGCTGTCCACCACCGGATTGTCCACCATTCCCGTTGTTTGATCCTCCGCCTCCTCCACCTCCTTGATATGCACTCGATGATGCGGAAGCTGAGGACATTGCCATAGCTGAAGACTGCTGTCCACCACCGGATTGCCCACCATTCCCGTTGTTTGATCCTCCTCCACCTCCTTGATATGCATTCGATGAGGCGAAAGACGCGGACTTTGCTACAGCTGAAGACTGATGTCCACCACCGGATTGTCCACCATTCCCGTTGTTTGATCCTTCGCCTCCTCCACCTCCTTGATATGCACTTGATGAGGCGGAAGCTGTGGACATTGCCATAGCTGAAGACTGCTGTCCACCACCGGATTGTCCACCATTCCCGTTGTTTGATCCTCCGCCTCCTCCACTTCCTTGATATGCATTCGATGAGGCGAAAGACGCGGACTTTGCCATAGCTGAAGACTGCTGTCCACCACCGGATTGTCCACCATTCCCGTTGTTTGATCCTCCTCCACCTCCTTGATATGCACTCGATGATGCGGAAGAAGTGGACATTGCCATAGCTGAAGACTGCTGTCCACCACCGGATTTTCCATCATTCCCGTTGTTTGACCCTCCACCTCCTCCACCTCCTTGATATGCACTTGACGAGGCGGAAGCTGCGGACATTGCCATAGCTGAAGACTGCTGTCCACCACCAGATTGTCCACCATTCCCGTTCTTTGATCCTCCGCCTCCTCCGCCTCCTTGATATGCACTCGATGATGCGGAAGATGAGAACATTGCCATAGCTGAAGACTGCTGTCCACCACCGGATTGTCCACCATTCCCGTTGTTTGATCCTGCGCCTCCTCCACCTCCTTGATATGCACTTGATGAGGCGGAAGCTGCGGACATTGCCGTAGCTGAAGACTGCTGTCCACCACCGGATTGTCCACCATTCCCGTTGTTTGATCCTCCGCCTCCACCACTTCCTTGATATGCATTCGATGAGGCGAAAGACGCGGACTTTGCCATAGCTGAAGATTGTTGTCCACCACCGGATTGTCCACCATTCCCGTTGTTTGATCCTCCTCCACCTCCTTGATATGCACTCGATGATGCGGAAGAAGTGGACATTGCCATAGCTGAAGACTGCTGTCCACCACCGGATTGTCCACCATTTCCGTTGTTTGATCCTCCGCCTCCTTCACCTCCTTGATATGCACTTGATGAGGCGGAAGCTGTGGACATTGCCATAGCTGAAGACTGCTGTCCACCACCGGATTGTCCACCATTCCCGTTGTTTGATCCTCCGCCTCCTCCACTTCCTTGATATGCATTCGATGAGGCGAAAGACGCGGACTTTGCCATAGCTGAAGACTGCTGTCCACCACCGGATTGTCCACCATTCCCGTTGTTTGATCCTCCTCCACCTCCTTGATATGCACTCGATGATGCGGAAGAAGTGGACATTGCCATAGCTGAAGACTGCTGTCCACCACCGGATTTTCCATCATTCCCGTTGTTTGACCCTCCACCTCCTCCACCTCCTTGATATGCACTTGACGAGGCGGAAGCTGCGGACATTGCCATAGCTGAAGACTGCTGTCCACCACCAGATTGTCCACCATTCCCGTTCTTTGATCCTCCGCCTCCTCCGCCTCCTTGATATGCACTCGATGATGCGGAAGATGAGAACATTGCCATAGCTGAAGACTGCTGTCCACCACCGGATTGTCCACCATTCCCGTTGTTTGATCCTGCGCCTCCTCCACCTCCTTGATATGCACTTGATGAGGCGGAAGCTGCGGACATTGCCGTAGCTGAAGACTGCTGTCCACCACCGGATTGTCCACCATTCCCGTTGTTTGATCCTCCGCCTCCACCACTTCCTTGATATGCATTCGATGAGGCGAAAGACGCGGACTTTGCCATAGCTGAAGATTGTTGTCCACCACCGGATTGTCCACCATTCCCGTTGTTTGATCCTCCTCCACCTCCTTGATATGCACTCGATGATGCGGAAGAAGTGGACATTGCCATAGCTGAAGACTGCTGTCCACCACCGGATTGTCCACCATTTCCGTTGTTTGATCCTCCGCCTCCTTCACCTCCTTGATATGCATTCGATGATGCGAAAGATGCGGACCTTGCCATAGCCGAAGACTGCTGTCCACTACCGGATTGTCCACCGTTCGCGTTGTTTGATCCTCCGCCTCCTCCACCTCCTTGATATGCACTTGATGAGGCGGAAGCTGCAGACATTCCCATAGCTGAAGACTGCTGTCCACCACCGGATTGTCCACTATTCCCGTTGTTTGATCCTCCGCCTCCTCCACCTCCTTGATATGCACTCGATGATGCGGAAGAAGTGGACATTGCCATAGCTGAAGACTGCTGTCCACCACCGGATTGTCCACCATTCCCATTGTTTGATCCTCCGCCTCCTCCACCTCCTTGATATGCACTCGATGATGCGGAAGCTGAGGACATCGCCATAGTTGAAGACTGCTGTCCACCACGGGATTTTCCACCATTCCCGTTGTTTGATCCTCCGTCTCCTCCACCTCCTTGATATGCACTAGATGATGCGAAAGATGCAGACCTTGCCATTGCTGAAGACTGCTGTCCACCACCGGATTGTCCACCATTCCCGTTGTTTGATCCTCCGCCTCCTCCACTTCCTTGATATGCATTCGATGAGGCGAAAGACGCGGACTTTGCCATAGCTGAAGACTGCTGTCCACCACCGGATTGTCCACCATTCCCGTTGTTTGATCCTCCTCCACCTCCTTGATATGCACTCGATGATGTGGAAGAAGTGGACATTGCCATAGCTGAAGACTGCTGTCCACCACCGGATTTTCCATCATTCCCGTTGTTTGACCCTCCACCTCCTCCACCTCCTTGATATGCACTTGACGAGGCGGAAGCTGCGGACATTGCCATAGCTGAAGACTGCTGTCCACCACCAGATTGTCCACCATTCCCGTTCTTTGATCCTCCGCCTCCTCCGCCTCCTTGATATGCACTCGATGATGCGGAAGATGAGGACATTGCCATAGCTGAAGACTGCTGTCCACCACCGGATTGTCCACCATTCCCGTTGTTTGATCCTGCGCCTCCTCCACCTCCTTGATATGCACTTGATGAGGCGGAAGCTGCGGACATTGCCGTAGCTGAAGACTGCTGTCCACCACCGGATTGTCCATTATTCCCGTTGTTTGACCCTCCGCCTCCTCCACCTCCTTGATATGCACTCGATGATGCGAAAGATGCGGACCTTGCCATAGCCGAAGACTGCTGTCCACCACCGGATTGTCCATTATTCCCGTTGTTTGATCCTCCGCCTCCTCCACCTCCTTTATATGCACTCGATGATGCGAAAGATGCGGACCTTGCCATGGCCGAAGACTGCTGTCCACCACCGGATTGTCCACCATTCCCGTTGTATGATCCCCCACCTTCTCCACCTCCTTGATATGCACTTGATGAGGAGGAAGCTGCGGACATTGCCATAGCTGAAGACTGCTGTTCACCACCGGATTGTCCACTATTCCCGTTGCTTGATCCTCCGCCTCCTCCACCTCCTTCATATGCACTTGATGAGGCGGAAGCTGCGGACATTGCCATAGCTGAAGATTGCTGTCCACCACCGGATTGTCCACCATTCCCGTTGTTTGATCCTCCGCCTCCTCCACCTCCTTGATATGCACTTGATGAGGCGGAAGTTGCGGACATTGCCATTGCTGAAGACTGCTGTCCACCACCGGACTGTCCACCATTTCCTTTGTTTGATCCTCCACCTCCTTGATATGCACTTGATGAGGCGGAAACTGCAGACATTGCCATAGCTGAAGACTGCTGTCCACCACCGGATAGTTCACCATGCCCGTTGTTTGACCCTCCACCTCCTCCACCTCCTTGATATGCACTTGATGAGGCGGAAGCTGCGGACATTGCCATAGCTGAAGACTGCTGTCCACCACCGGATTGTCCACCATTCCCGTTGTTTGATCCTCCGCCTCCTCCACTTCCTTGATATGCACTCGATGATGCGAAAGATGCGGACCTTGCCATAGCCGAAGACTGCTGTCCACCACCGGATTGTCCACCATTCCCGTTGTTTGATCCTCCGCCTCCTCCACCTCCTTGATATGCACTTGATGAGGCGGAAGCTGCAGACATTGCCATAGCTGAAGACTGCTGTCCACCACCGGATTGTCCACCATTCCCGTTGTTTGATCCTCCGCCTCCTCCACCTCCTTGATATGCACTTGATGAGGCGGAAGCTGCGGACATTGCCATAGCTGAAGACTGCTGTCCACCACCGGATTGTCCACCATTCCCGTTGTTTGATCCTCCGCCTCCTCCACCTCCTTGATATGCACTCGATGATGCGGAAGCTGAGGACATTGCCATAGCTGAAGACTGCTGTCCACCACCGGATTGCCCACCATTCCCGTTGTTTGATCCTCCTCCACCTCCTTGATATGCATTCGATGAGGCGAAAGACGCGGACTTTGCTACAGCTGAAGACTGATGTCCACCACCGGATTGTCCACCATTCCCGTTGTTTGATCCTTCGCCTCCTCCACCTCCTTGATATGCACTTGATGAGGCGGAAGCTGTGGACATTGCCATAGCTGAAGACTGCTGTCCACCACCGGATTGTCCACCATTCCCGTTGTTTGATCCTCCGCCTCCTCCACTTCCTTGATATGCATTCGATGAGGCGAAAGACGCGGACTTTGCCATAGCTGAAGACTGCTGTCCACCACCGGATTGTCCACCATTCCCGTTGTTTGATCCTCCTCCACCTCCTTGATATGCACTCGATGATGCGGAAGAAGTGGACATTGCCATAGCTGAAGACTGCTGTCCACCACCGGATTTTCCATCATTCCCGTTGTTTGACCCTCCACCTCCTCCACCTCCTTGATATGCACTTGACGAGGCGGAAGCTGCGGACATTGCCATAGCTGAAGACTGCTGTCCACCACCAGATTGTCCACCATTCCCGTTCTTTGATCCTCCGCCTCCTCCGCCTCCTTGATATGCACTCGATGATGCGGAAGATGAGAACATTGCCATAGCTGAAGACTGCTGTCCACCACCGGATTGTCCACCATTCCCGTTGTTTGATCCTGCGCCTCCTCCACCTCCTTGATATGCATTCGATGAGGCGAAAGACGCGGACTTTGCCATAGCTGAAGATTGTTGTCCACCACCGGATTGTCCACCATTCCCGTTGTTTGATCCTCCTCCACCTCCTTGATATGCACTCGATGATGCGGAAGAAGTGGACATTGCCATAGCTGAAGACTGCTGTCCACCACCGGATTGTCCACCATTTCCGTTGTTTGATCCTCCGCCTCCTTCACCTCCTTGATATGCATTCGATGATGCGAAAGATGCGGACCTTGCCATAGCCGAAGACTGCTGTCCACTACCGGATTGTCCACCGTTCGCGTTGTTTGATCCTCCGCCTCCTCCACCTCCTTGATATGCACTTGATGAGGCGGAAGCTGCAGACATTCCCATAGCTGAAGACTGCTGTCCACCACCGGATTGTCCACTATTCCCGTTGTTTGATCCTCCGCCTCCTCCACCTCCTTGATATGCACTCGATGATGCGGAAGAAGTGGACATTGCCATAGCTGAAGACTGCTGTCCACCACCGGATTGTCCACCATTCCCATTGTTTGATCCTCCGCCTCCTCCACCTCCTTGATATGCACTCGATGATGCGGAAGCTGAGGACATCGCCATAGTTGAAGACTGCTGTCCACCACGGGATTTTCCACCATTCCCGTTGTTTGATCCTCCGTCTCCTCCACCTCCTTGATATGCACTAGATGATGCGAAAGATGCAGACCTTGCCATTGCTGAAGACTGCTGTCCACCACCGGATTGTCCACCATTCCCGTTGTTTGATCCTCCGCCTCCTCCACTTCCTTGATATGCATTCGATGAGGCGAAAGACGCGGACTTTGCCATAGCTGAAGACTGCTGTCCACCACCGGATTGTCCACCATTCCCGTTGTTTGATCCTCCTCCACCTCCTTGATATGCACTCGATGATGTGGAAGAAGTGGACATTGCCATAGCTGAAGACTGCTGTCCACCACCGGATTTTCCATCATTCCCGTTGTTTGACCCTCCACCTCCTCCACCTCCTTGATATGCACTTGACGAGGCGGAAGCTGCAGACATTCCCATAGCTGAAGACTGCTGTCCACCACCGGATTGTCCACCATTCCCGTTGTTTGATCCTCCGCCTCCTCCACTTCCTTGATATGCATTCGATGAGGCGAAAGACGCGGACTTTGCCATAGCTGAAGACTGCTGTCCACCACCGGATTGTCCACCATTCCCGTTGTTTGATCCTCCTCCACCTCCTTGATATGCACTCGATGATGTGGAAGAAGTGGACATTGCCATAGCTGAAGACTGCTGTCCACCACCGGATTTTCCATCATTCCCGTTGTTTGATCCTCCTCCACCTCCTTGATATGCACTCGATGATGCGGAAGAAGTGGACATTGCCATAGCTGAAGACTGCTGTCCACCACCGGATTGTCCACCATTCCCGTTGTTTGATCCTCCGCCTCCTTCACCTCCTTGATATGCATTCGATGATGCGAAAGATGCGGACCTTGCCATAGCCGAAGACTGCTGTCCACTACCGGATTGTCCACCGTTCGCGTTGTTTGATCCTCCGCCTCCTCCACCTCCTTGATATGCACTCGATGATGCGGAAGAAGTGGACATTGCCATAGCTGAAGACTGCTGTCCACCACCGGATTGTCCACCATTCCCATTGTTTGATCCTCCGCCTCCTCCACCTCCTTGATATGCACTCGATGATGCGGAAGCTGAGGACATCGCCATAGTTGAAGACTGCTGTCCACCACGGGATTGTCCACCATTCCCGTTGTTTGATCCTCCGTCTCCTCCACCTCCTTGATATGCACTAGATGATGCGAAAGATGCAGACCTTGCCATAGCTGAAGACTGCTGTCCACCACCGGATTGTCCACCATTCCCGTTGTTTGATCCTCCCCGTCCTCCACCTCCTTGATATGCACTTGATGAGGCAGAAGCTGCAGACATTGCCATAGCTGAAGACTGCTGTCCACCACCGGATTGTCCACCATTCCCGTTGTTTGACCCTCCACCTCCTTGATATGCACTTGATGAGGCGGAAGCTGCGGACATTGCCATAGCTGAAGACTGCTGTCCACCACCGGATTGTCCACCATTCCCGTTGTTTGATCCTGCGCCTCCTCCACCTCCTTGATATGCACTTGATGAGGCGGAAGCTGCGGACATTGCCATAGCTGAAGACTGCTGTCCACCACCGGATTGTCCACCATTCCCGTTGCTGGATCCTCCGCCTCCTCCACTTCCTTGATATGCATTTGATGAGGTGAAAGACGCGGACTTTGTCATAGCTGAAGACTGCTGTCCACCACCGGATTGTCCACCATTCCCGTTGTTTGATCCTCCTCCACCTCCTTGATATGCACTCGATGATGCGGAAGACGTGGACATTGCCATACCTGAAGACTGCTGTCCACCACCGGATTTTCCATCATTCCCGTTGTTTGATCCTCCGCCTCCTTCACCTCCTTGATATGCATTCGATGATGCGAAAGATGCGGACCTTGCCATAGCCGAAGACTGCTGTCCACTACCGGATTGTCCACCATTCCCGTTGTTTGATCCTCCGCCTCCTCCACCTCCTTGATATGCACTCGATGATGCGGAAGCTGAGGACGTTGCCATAGCTGAAGACTGCTGTCCACCACCGGATTGTCCACCATTCCCGTTGTTGGATCCTCCGCCTCCTCCACTTCCTTGATATGCACTTGACGAGGCGGAAGCTGCGGACATTGCCATAGCTGAAGACTGCTGTCCGCCACCGGATTGTCCACCATTCCCGTTGTTTGATCCTCCTCCACCTCCTTGATATGCACTCGATGATGCGGAAGAAGTGGACATTGCCATAGCTGAAGACTGCTGTCCACCACCGGATTGTCCACCATTCCCGTTGTTTGACCCTCCACCTCCTCCACCTCCTTGATATGCACTTGATGAGGCGGAAGCTGCTGACATTGCCATAGCTGAAGACTGCTGTCCACCACCGGATTGTCCACCATTCCCGTTGTTTGATCCTCCGCCTCCTCCACCTCCTTGATATGCACTCGATGATGCGGAAGCTGAGGACGTTGCCATAGCTGAAGACTGCTGTCCACCACCGGATTGTCCACCATTCCCGTTGTTTGATCCTCCGCCTCCTCCACTTCCTTGATATGCATTCGATGAGGTGAAAGACGCGGACTTTGCCATAGCTGAAGACTGCTGTCCGCCACCGGATTGTCCACCATTCCCGTTGTTTGATCCTCCTCCACCTCCTTGATATGCACTCGATGATGCGGAAGAAGTGGACATTGCCATAGCTGAAGACTGCTGTCCACCACCGGATTTTCCATCATTCCCGTTGTTTGACCCTCCACCTCCTCCACCTCCTTGATCTGCACTTGATGAGGCGGAAGCTGCGGACATTGCCATAGCTGAAGACTGTTGTCCACCACCGGATTGTCCACCATTCCCGTTGTTTGATCCTCCTCCACCTCCTTGATATGCACTCGATGATGCGGAAGAAGTGGACATTGCCATAGCTGAAGACTGCTGTCCACCACCGGATTGTCCACCATTCCCGTTGTTTGATCCTCCTCCACCTCCTTGATATGCACTCGATGATGCGGAGGAAGTGGACATTGCCATAGCTGAAGACTGCTGTCCACCACCGGATTGTCCACCATTCCCGTTGTTTGATCCTCCGCCTCCTTCACCTCCTTGATATGCATTCGATGATGCGAAAGATGTGGACCTTGCCATAGCCGAAGACTGCTGTCCACTACCGGATTGTCCACCGTTCGCGTTGTTGGATCCTCCGCCTCCTCCACCTCCTTGATATGCATTCGATGAGGCGAAAGACGCGGACTTTGCCATAGCTGAAGATTGTTGTCCACCACCGGATTGTCCACCATTCCCGTTGTTTGATCCTCCTCCACCTCCTTGATATGCACTCGATGATGCGGAGGAAGTGGACATTGCCATAGCTGAAGACTGCTGTCCACCACCGGATTGTCCACCATTCCCGTTGTTTGATCCTCCGCCTCCTTCACCTCCTTGATATGCATTCGATGATGCGAAAGATGTGGACCTTGCCATAGCCGAAGACTGCTGTCCACTACCGGATTGTCCACCGTTCGCGTTGTTGGATCCTCCGCCTCCTCCACCTCCTTGATATGCACTTGATGAGGCGGAAGCTGCAGACATTCCCATAGCTGAAGACTGCTGTCCACCACCGGATTGTCCACTATTCCCGTTGTTTGATCCTCCACCTCCTTGATATGCACTCGATGATGCGGAAGAAGTGGACATTGCCATAGCTGAAGACTGCTGTCCACCACCGGATTGTCCACCATTCCCATTGTTTGATCCTCCGCCTCCTCCACCTCCTTGATATGCACTCGATGATGTGGAAGCTGAGGACATCGCCATAGCTGAAGACTGCTGTCCACCACCGGATTGTCCACCATTCCCGTTGTTTGATCCTCCGCCTCCTCCACTTCCTTGATATGCACTTGATGAGGCGGAAGCTGTGGACCTCGCCACAGCTGAAGACTGCTGTCCACCACCGAATTGTTTACCATTCCCGTTGTTTGATCCTCCTCCACCTCCTTGATATGCATTCGATGAGGCGAAAGACGCGGACTTTGCCATAGCTGAAGATTGTTGTCCACCACCGGATTGTCCACCATTCCCGTTGTTGGATCCTCCTCCACCTCCTTGATATGCACTCGATGATGCGGAGGAAGTGGACATTGCCATAGCTGAAGACTGCTGTCCACTACCGGATTGTCCACCGTTCGCGTTGTTGGATCCTCCGCCTCCTCCACCTCCTTGATATGCACTCGATGATGCGGAAGCTGAGGACATCGCCATAGCTGAAGACTGCTGTCCACCATCGGATTGTCCACCATTCCCGCTGTTTGACCCTCCACCTCCTCCACCTCCTTGATATGCACTTGATGAGGCGGAAGCTGCGGACATTGCCATAGCTGAAGACTGCTGTCCACCTCCGGATTGTCCACCATTCCCGTTGTTTGATCCTCCGCCTCCTCCGCCTCCTCCACCTCCTTGATATGCACTTGATGAGGCGGAAGCTGAGGACATTGCCATAGCTGAAGACTGCTGTCCACCACCGGATTGTCCACCATTCCCGTTGTTTGATCCTCCTCCACCTCCACCTCCTTGATATGCACTCGATGATGCGAAAGATGCAGACCTTGCCGTAGCTGAAGTCTGCTGTCCACCACCGGATTGTTTACCATTCCCGTTGTTTAATTCCCCGCCTCCTTCACCTCCTTGATATGCATTCGATGATGCGAAAGATGCGGACCTTGCCATAGCCGAAGACTGCTGTCCACTACCGGATTGTCCACCGTTCCCGTTGTTTGATCCTCCGCCTCCTCCACCTCCTTGATATGCACTTGATGAGGCAGAAGCTGCAGACATTGCCATAGCTGAAGACTGCTGTCCACCACCGGATTGTCCACCATTCCCGTTGTTTGATCCTCCTCCACCTCCTTGATATGCATTCGATGAGGCGAAAGACGCGGACTTTGCCATAGCTGAAGACTGCTGTCCACCACCGGATTGTCCACCATTCCCGTTGTTTGATTCTCCTCCACCTCCTTGATATGCACTCGATGATGCGGAGGAAGTGGACATTGCCATAGCTGAAGACTGCTGTCCACCACCGGATTGTCCACCATTCCCGTTGTTTGATCCTCCGCCTCCTTCACCTCCTTGATATGCATTCGATGATGCGAAAGATGCGGACCTTGCCATAGCCGAAGACTGCTGTCCACTACCGGATTGTCCACCGTTCGCGTTGTTGGATCCTCCGCCTCCTCCACCTCCTTGATATGCACTTGATGAGGCGGAAGCTGCAGACATTCCCATAGCTGAAGACTGCTGTCCACCACCGGATTGTCCACCATTCCCGTTGTTTGATCCTCCGTCTCCTCCACCTCCTTGATATGCACTCGATGATGCGGAAGCTGAGGACATCGCCATAGCTGAAGACTGCTGTCCACCATCGGATTGTCCACCATTCCCGTTGTTTGACCCTCCACCTCCTCCACCTCCTTTATATGCACTTGATGAGGCGGAAGCTGCGGACATTGCCGTAGCTGAAGACTGCTGTCCACCTCCGGATTGTCCACCATTCCCGTTGTTTGATCCTCCGCCTCCTCCACCTCCTTGATATGCACTTGATGAGGCGGAAGCTGAGGACATTGCCATAGCTGAAGACTGCTGTCCACCACCGGATTGTCCACCATTCCCGTTGTTTGATCCTCCTCCACCTCCACCTCCTTGATATGCACTCGATGATGCGAAAGATGCAGACCTTCCTGTAGCTGAAGTCTGCTGTCCACCACCCGATTGTCCACCATTCCCGTTGTTTGACCCTCCACCTCCTCCACCTCCTTGATATGCACTTGATGAGGCGGAAGCTGCAGACATTGCCATAGCTGAAGACTGCTGTCCACCACCGGATTGTCCACCATTCCCGTTGTTTGATCCTCCTCCACCTCCTTGATATGCATTCGATGAGGCGAAAGACGCGGACTTTGCTATAGCTGAAGACTGCTGTCCACCACCGGATTGTCCACCATTCCCGTTGTTTGATCCTGCGCCTCCTCCACCTCCTTGATATGCACTTGATGAGGTGGAAGCTGCGGACATTGCCATAGCTGAAGACTGCTGTCCACCACCGGATTGTCCACCATTCCCGTTGTTTGATCCTCCGCCTCCTCCACTTCCTTGATATGCATTCGATGAGCCGAAAGACGCGGACTTTGCCATAGCTGAAGACTGCTGTCCACCACCGGATTGTCCACCATTCCCGTTGTTTGATCCTCCTCCACCTCCTTGATATGCACTCGATGATGCGGAAGAAGTGGACATTGCCATAGATGAAGACTGCTGTCCACCACCGGTTTGTCCACCATTCCCGTTGTTTGATCCTCCGCCACCTCCACCTCCTTGATATGCACTTGATGAGGCGGAAGCTGTGGACATTGCCATAGCTGAAGACTGCTGTCCACCACCAGATTGTCCACCATTCCCGTTGTTTGATCCTTCGCCTCCTTCACCTCCTTGATATGCATTCGATGATGCGAAAGATGCGGACCTTGCCATAGCCGAAGACTGCTGTCCACTACCGGATTGTCCACCGTTCCCGTTGTTTGATCCTCCGCCTCCTCCACCTCCTTGATATGCACTTGATGAGGCGGAAGCTGCGGACATTGCCATAGCTGAAGACTGCTGTCCACCACCGGGTTGTCCACTATTCCCGTTGTTTGATCCTCCGCCTCCTCCACCTCCTTGATATGCACTCGATGATGCGGAAGAAGTGGACATTGCCATAGCTGAAGACTGCTGTCCACCACCGGATTGTCCACCATTCCCATTGTTTGATCCTCCGCCTCCTCCACCTCCTTGATATGCACTCGATGATGCGGAAGAAGTGGACATTGCCATAGCTGAAGACTGCTGTCCACCACCGGATTGTCCACCATTCCCGTTGTTTGATCCCCCGCCTCCTCCACCTCCTTGATATGCACTCGATGATGCGAAAGCTGAGGACATTGCCATAGCTGAAGACTGCTGTCCACCACCGGATTGTCCACCATTCCCGTTGTTTGATCCTCCGTCTCCTCCACCTCCTTGATATGCACTAGATGATGCGGAAGCTGCGGACATTGCCATAGCTGAAGACTGCTGTCCACCACCGGATTGTCCACCATTCCCGTTGTTTGATCCTCCGCCTCCTCCACCTCCTTGATATGCACTCGATGATGCGGAAGAAGTGGACATTGCCATAGCTGAAGACTGCTGTCCACCACCGGATTGTCCACCATTCCTGTTTTTTGATCCTCCGCCTCCTCCACCTCCTTGATATGCACTCGATGATGCGGAAGAAGTGGACATTGCCATAGCTGAAGACTGCTGTCCACCACCGGATTGTCCACCATTCCCGTTGTTTGATCCTGCGCCTCCTCCACCTCCTTGATATGCATTCGATGATGCGGAAGCTGAGGACATTGCCATAGCTGAAGACTTCTGTCCACCACCGGATTGTCCACCATTCCTGTTGTTTGATCCTCCGTCTCCTCCACCTCCTTGATATGCACTAGATGAGGCGGAAGCTGCGGACATTGCCATAGCTGAAGACTGCTGTCCACCACCGGATTGTCCACTATTCCCGTTGTTTGATCCTCTGCCTCCTCCACCTCCTTGATATGCACTCGATGATGCGGAAGAAGTGGACATTGCCATAGCTGAAGACTGCTGTCCACCACCGGATTGTCCACCATTCCCATTGTTTGATCCTCCGCCTCCTCCACCTCCTTGATATGCACTCGATGATGCGGAAGAAGTGGACATTGCCATAGCTGAAGACTGCTGTCCACCACCGGATTGTCCACCATTCCCATTGTTTGATCCTCCGCCTCCTCCACCTCCTTGATATGCACTCGATGATGCGGAAGCTGAGGACATTGCCATAGCTGAAGACTGCTGTCCACCACCGTATTGTCCACCATTCCCGTTGTTTGATCCTCCGTCTCCTCCACCTCCTTGATATGCACTAGATGATGCGGAAGCTGCAGACATTGCCATAGCTGAAGACTGCTGTCCACCACCGGATTGTCCACCATTCCCGTTGTTTGATCCTCCGTCTCCTCCACCTCCTTGATATGCACTCGATGATGCGGAAGAAGTGGACATTGCCATAGCTGAAGACTGCTGTCCACCACCGGATTGTCCACCATTCCTGTTGTTTGATCCTGTGCCTCCTCCACCTCCTTGATATGCATTCGATGATGCGGAAGCTGAGGACATTGCCATAGCTGAAGACTGCTGTCCACCACCGGATTGTCCACCATTCCCGTTGTTTGATCCTCCGTCTCCTCCACCTCCTTGATATGCACTAGATGATGCGGAAGCTGCGGACATTGCCATAGCTGAAGACTGCTGTCCACCACCGGATTGTCCACCATTCCCGTTGTTTGATCCTCCGCCTCCTCCACCTCCTCGATATGCACTCGATGATGCGGAAGCTGAGGACATCGCCATAGTTGAAGACTGCTGTCCACCATCGGATTGTCCACCATTCCCGTTGTTTGATCCTCCGTCTCCTCCACCTCCTTGATATGCACTAGATGATGCGGAAGCTGCCATAGCTGAAGACTGCTGTCCACCACCGGATTGTCCACCATTCCCGTTGTTTGATCCTCCGTCTCCTCCACCTCCTTGATATGCACTAGATGATGCGGAAGCTGCGGACATTGCCATAGCTGATGACTGCTGTGCACCATTCCCGTTGTTTGATCCTCCGCCTCCTCCACCTCCTTGATATGCACTCGATGATGCGGAAGCTGAGGACATCGCCATAGTTGAAGACTGCTGTCCACCATCGGATTGTCCACCATTCCCGTTGTTTGATCCTCCGTCTCCTCCACCTCCTTGATATGCACTAGATGATGCGGAAGCTGCCATAGCTGAAGACTGCTGTCCACCACCGGATTGTCCACCATTCACGTTGTTTGATCCTCCGCCTCCTCCACCTCCTTGATATGCACTCGATGAGGCGGAAGCTGCGGACATTGCCATAGCTGAAGACTGCTGTTCATCACCGGATTGCCCACGATTACCGTTGTTCGATCCTCCACCTCCTCGATATGCACTGTTCGATGAGGATGATGCTGAGGACGTTGACATTGCTGAAGACTTTGCAGAACTAATTATCGGCATTGATGGCTGCGTTTGTGACGATTGTTGATGAGGTTCTTCTTCAGAATACGTTTTTATTGTTGTTATTGTTACAACTTTCGAAGAGGACTGAGGTGCGGATTCGCTTTCCAATTTTTTGTTCTCAGAATATACTTGTGATTCCTTCTCGCGTTGAGCATATGCTACTGCTGAAGACGTAGGAACACCACCGGATTGTCCACCATTCCCGTTGTTTGATCCTCCGCCTCCTCCACCTCCTTGATATGCACTCGATGATGCGGAAGAAGTGGACATTGCCATAGCTGAAGACTGCTGTCCACCACCGGATTGTCCACCATTCCCATTGTTTGATCCTCCGCCTCCTCCACCTCCTTGATATGCACTCGATGATGCGGAAGCTGAGGACATTGCCATTGTTGAAGACTGCTGTCCACCATTCCCGTTGTTTGATCCTCCACCTCCTTGATATGCGCTCGATGATGCGGAAGCTGAGGACATTGCTATAGCTGAAGACTGCTCTCCACCACCGGATTTTCCACCATTCCCGTTGTTTGGTCCTCCGCCTCCACCTCCTCTTTGATATGCACTTGATGAACCGGAAGCTGCAGACATTGCTATAGCTGAAGACTGCTGTCCACCACCGGATTGTCCACCATTCCCGTTGTTTGATCCTCCTCCTCCACCTTGATATGCACTTGATGATGCGGAAGCTGTGGACATTGCCATAGTGGAAGACTTTTGTCCACCACCGGATTGTTTACCATTACCGTTGTTTGACCCTCCACCTTCACCTTGATATTCATTTGACGCGGCGGAAGACTGTGACATCGACATTGCTGAAGACTGTGATCCACCAGAACTACTCATTGAATTTTGTGGCTGCGATTGTGACGATTGTTGACGTGGTTCTTCTTCAGAATACGTTTTTACTGTTGTTATTGTTACAACTTTCGAAGAGGACTGAGATGCGGATTTGCTTGGCAATTTTTGCTCTTCAGAATATACTTGTTGTGATGGCTGCTCTCCTTGAGTATAAGTTACTGCTGAAGATGTAGAAGTAGACTGCGTAGGAGGCTGGGAATGTTTTGGCTGTGGTAGTGAAGATTTAGATATTGCCGAACTTTGTGCTATTGCAGCAGCAGATGTTTGTTGACCTTTTCTAAACCCAGATGATCTTTCTGAACCGTATTTTGATCCACCTTCACCACTTTGATATGCAGAAGATGCGGACATTGCCATAGTTGAAGACTGCTGTCCACTGCCGGATTGTCCACCATTACTGTTGTTTGATCCTTCGTCTCCACCTTGATATGCACTAGATGATGCGGAAGCTGCGGACATTGCCATAGCTGAAGACTGCTGTCCACTACCGGATTGTCCATCATTACCGTTGTTTGATCCTCCTCCTCCACTTTGATATGCACTGGAGGATGTGGAAGATGTGGACATCGCCATAGCTGAAGACTGCTGGCCACTACCGGATTGTCCACCATTACCGTTGTTTGATCCTCCGCCTCCTCCACCTCCTCCTTGATATGCACTAGATGATGCGGAAGCTGCGGACATTGCCATAGCTGAAGACTGCTGTCCACTACCGGATTGTCCACCATTACCGTTGTTTGATCCTCCGCCTCCTCCTTGATATGCACTAGATGATGCGGAAGCTGCGGACATTGCCATAGCTGAAGACTGCTGTCCATTTCCGGATTGTCCACCATTACCGTTGTTTGATTCTGCTTCTCCACTTTGATATGCACTGGAGGATGTGGAAGATGTGGACATCGCCATAGCTGAAGACTGCTGTCCACCGCCGGATTGTCCGCCATTATCGTTGTTTGATCGTCCTCCTCCACCTTGATATGCACTGGAAGATGATGACGATGCTGATGATATCGACATTACTGAAGACTGCGGTCCAACGGCGGAAGTTCCACCAGAACCATAGTCCGATGCTCCGCTTCCACCTTGATTTGCACTTGATGATGAGGAAGCTGCAGACGTTACCGTATTCGAAGACTGTGATCCACCACCGGATGAACCACCTACTCTGTAGTTTGATCCACCGCCTACACCTTGATATGCACTGGAGGATGCGGATGACATGGACATCGCTGAAGACTGGGATCCATCAATAGATGATACCCCATTCCCAGTTGATCCACCTGGTGAACCGTTAGTATTGCTTTCTGTATTTTGAGATGCGCTTGAAAGACTAGTTGATGACTGAGATACTGCCCTTGCTGATGCCTGTGAAGGAAACTTTTGGACTGTAGGCAGTGTTTGAGGGTATTTTTCCTGTGGTTCTTCTCGGGAGTATGTTTTCACTGTTGTAATCGTCACAACCTTCGAAGAAGACTGAGATGGGGATTGGATTATTGATTGATCTTGGTTCTTCGACGTTTCTTCTGCTGTCTCTTCTGTAAACATGCGAATAAATTTTTTCATTTCTGACAAAAACTCATCGTTCCTTTTTCCCGTAGTTTCTTTGAAGCATGTTCCCAGATATTTAATCAGTGAAAGGCTTTTACGACGTACATCTCCGTCACCTTTAATAACAGACTCTGCCATGGATGATGCAAATGCGGTATTCATCGCTTTAAGCTTCGCTGTATGGCCAGTTTTCATTTGTATCCCTGCCATTGCTCTTGTCATTGCCTCCACAATAGTCTCGATATCTTCTTTCTGCTCTTGCGGGAAATCTTCTGACTCTGTCACTTTATAAACTACGCATTGAATGAACCTTTGAGTCTTGTCATCGTCAGACCAAGGATTTGCTTCGGTTTGCCCCGTAACTTCAGAGAAGTGCATGCAACAGCATGCAAGAATCAGGAACGTTACCTTGCTTGGAGACATCTCGAAATCCCACTCTTCGAAATGAGAGTGTGATGATTCTCTGAAATATGGTGGTGCTTTATATACACTACCTTACAGTTGTTGCAGATGGCAATAACATAATGTTATCGCTAATAAAACTTAATTTCTTCAAGAGTTAATAGCCTCAATTTTTACGTTTCGAATTTGCTGAATTTCATCTTTGTTATCTTTCACGTACTTTATCCTATCAAGTCAAAAAATAATGAATACTTTAGCTTTAATGAACACACAAATACAGAATATAATTACATTTTTTGGTTTCCGTATGTCGTCACTAAATATTTATTTTCCAGCGCTGATGTAGATAAACCAAGTTATAAAATAAAGAAATGAAATTTGATCGCTTTTTGTTCATACGCTTGTGATTTTAAAAAGATGAAGAAATATCGAAGGGGGTAATTATTCTCTTACGGCTTCAAAAAAATATTTTATACCCAAGAGTATTTAACTTTCATTATAAATGCACTGCGGAACTTTTTCCAAGCCTCTTAAAAAACGTTTTATAGGCCATTAGTTTGTTTATTTTCAGATTGTATAAGATGCTCCTGCAATTATTTGATTTATATTATTTTTATACTATACTAATGATAGAATGATTGTTCTTTTTTTTTATTAAGAAATAGAGAGAGATGGTTTATTTTCTCGTGACGTTCCACGTCCAACCTCTTTCTTCGTAAATGATTATGCAAAATAGAGGAATTTTCTGTATGGACAAATACGGTGTATGGAATGTGAATTCAATATAACAATAATCTTCTGGATTCATTTCATTCGACCCATATATGTTTCTTTTAATCTATTGCTTAGTTATAATAATACAAATACAACGCCACAAGAGGCAAAATGCCCAACGAGGTGGCTGAGAAAAAGATGCCCATAAAAACATGGATGTCATATATTTCAAAGTGTATTTTTCTGTAGGTGGGTGGGTTTATGAACCCATGTACCCTGAACTCTTCCCATCTGTAACTCCGTATCACACCAACCCACCACAACAGCACTAAGTGATTTGTCTTCCCCAGGAATCGAACCCAGATCCCCTTGCATACCAGGAAAGTGCGCGAACCAATACACCAGAGACACAAATGGGACATATTTTTGACCAGGAAAATGTTTTTAACGAATAAATCGTTTCCAACTTATTATGCGGTGTTGTATATTTCAAACATACGCATAGTATATAAAATATTTATGCTCATGGCCTCCACAAGGGTAGGACTGACAGGACTTCAGATCTGGGGGCCTGGGACCATCCTTATCACTTATTGTTTCTTCAAGCTGTAAATTCGCTACAGAAGGGTCCGCCAAAGATCCTAACCTAGGGGCCACTGCGGCAGGATGTGGGCGGCATGGTTATATTCATAATGTATTTTCTGAACCATGTGTTTTTTTCAACCCTGGAATACTTTTCCAGATCCTCGTGAAATGTTTTTTTACACCATTCACATTTGAATCTCTGGCTGACGTTTCGCTCTGATGAAAACAATTTAGTAAAAACTTAAAACGCCTCGTCAATCTCACACAAAATATCGAGGTTCCAGAATCTTCATCAAATAGCTTTTTGGTGAGCCATTCAGGCATAGGCAGAGATAGACTTGGAAGTCGGGGGGGGGCACAATGATAATGATGATGTCAATTCATATATACACATATACATTAGATCAGTCGACTCCTCCTTTGACGCTGGGGGCAATGGCCCTCATGCATCTAGGCATTTTCACGACACATTTTGAAATTTTATTTAGAGTTATTTTGTAAACACTTTCATTTTAAAAGTGATATAATCCAGTTATTTTATCATGGGGTTCATTCATGTTTACTATCAACAGTATTAAGCATGATAAAAGGTTTTTTTCTCGCCATCAAGCACAAGGGTCACTTTAATTGAAAAGTATTTAAAATACTGTATAATTTTTTCATTTTTGCATTATACAGGGTGAATCCGAACTATTCTGCCAAACGAAAGAAGGTGATAGACTAGCCCAAGTGGATCATGAAACAACCAACTAACCCTGTCCTATTTTGAACCGTTTTCGAGTTATGGTGGATAATCAATTATGAAAAAAAATGCGTGAAGTCTGAAAAAAATCTGATTTGTGAAGTTTCTGAGAGAACTACATGCAAACTAACCACATATTTAGAAAGCGCTGAAAATATCCTATGAGGCCACACCAATTTCATTGAAATATCTGGATTTAATGGCGAGCTACAGGATTTGAAAGATTGGCGAAGTTTTCAAAATCAAATTGTCACCAAAATTTTTAATTGCCAATTCTTCAAACACCCTTCTAGCTACAATCGGTCAAAGTTGCCAAAAACTTGTCCATTCCATCATATTTCGAAAGAGCCTAGAATAAACCAAATTGATCATCTAGTTCAGGAGAAATTTAGTAGTTTGTTTGCAATACATCACTGAAATCCATTCGTCGAAGTAATTTTAGTAGGTTTTGGTGGAAATTCGATTTTTCATTTCAACCGATCTCTCAGCGCTTGTATATAGTTCGTACTTAAATACTGATATCCTGTAGATAGAAGTACGTAGTGTCACCTTATAGGATTTTTTGTGCAAAATCAAATTGTCGACGAAATCTGCAACCGCCAATTCCGAATTTTCGTCGAATATCTATATACTTCGTCAAACACTGATTTCAGTTATATTTTGAGAAAAAAATAACTTAACCTGAACTGGAAAACCGATATAATTTATTGCAAGGTCTTTCGGGGAAGTTGATCAAATTTAACCGATTGTAGCTAAAAGTATGTTTGCAGAATTGGCAATTAAAAATTTTGGCGACAATTCGATTTTGAAAACTTCGCCAATCTTTCAAATCCTGTAGCTCGCCATTAAATCCAGATATTTCAATGAAATTGGTGTGGCCTTATAGGATTTTTTCTGCGCTTTCCAAATACGTGCTTAGTTTGCATGTAGTTCTCTCAGAAACTTCACAAATCTGGGGGGGTTTTTTTCAGACTTGACGATTTTTTTTTTTTCATGATCGATTATCCAATATAACTCGAAAACGGTTTGAGATAGGACAGGGTTAGTGGGTGTTTCATGATCCATTTGGGCTTGTCTATCACCAGTTTCGTTTGACAGAATAGGTCGGATTCACCCTGTATATGTATAATATCAGCCATTAAACTCATAATAAAATATGTTTACATACAGAGGAGCCGACATGAAGAAAACATTGAGGGTGGGGCTGAAAGTTGTAAACGGGACTTAAGCTCTTATGTAGGAGGGGAGGGATGCGTTACTTTGTATATTGTATATTCATTATTTATTGTGGGTTCAGCCCCTTCCCCTCACAAAATTTATTGGGGGACTTGAATAGCCTCGAACCCCCAATTCTGGCCTCTATGTTTGCAGACAAAGCATATAAATTGCTGACTACTTTTTACCGGTGGGGAAGGGGGCGCACGGATGAGCCACAGAAAGAAAACGGGATCAAGAGAGAACCGGTCAAAATATGTTGAAAAATACTATTCTAGAATTTGCAGCTGATACAAGTGACGCGGGAGTACAGTCAAACTCGGTTTATAACGACATCGAAGATTTCTTGAAATGAACTTTACTAACACAGGGGTACAACAGAAACGGTGACATGACTACAGAAAAAGATTGCTACCGCAGGGAGTCCCACACCGAGGGGTTAGTGCACCAACCTTCCGGTGAATATAAGAAAAAAAGACCGCCGTTCGGAATCGGCAATAAATTGTAGGTCCCGGTCTAATTAGCCCTCGTGTGCAGAAAATGACCATGGTACGACAAAAATGATCCAAATGGTCAAATGACTTCTTGAAATCTTGCCGATATTATCCAAGTCAATTTAAATATGAAAAATACATTCAGATGCAATCAAATACAAAAATGAAGTCATTCCACTATGATTAGGATGACCGCATATTATGGGGAAAAAATACTAGAATAATATACACAGGACGTCACCAATTCTTGTCAAAAATGTTTCTAATTTTTGGTGAATTAAAATAACACTAATTATTGCCTATAAATAACGCTTGGCTTGAAATAAAGTGCAACAGCAAGTCCACGAGGAATTCAAAATTATCTTACAATAAAAGAAAGTTCTACATGACAAATATGCGAGGATTTTTGTATTTATAATCATATCCTTATGATATAATCTATAAATTATGCTAATTATCTTCAACCCCTGATTTTAGTATTTGAAGTAAAGCGAGCTTTGTGGGAAAACTAAACATTTCTTTAGGAATTTTCCAGGAGTTCCTTGGAAACGCAATCAAGTTGGTGAAAAATGTGTCGTTATATCCGAGGTCGTTGCGTACATCGAAGTTATAAACAAGTTTCATTAACATTATTGAAGCATTTACATGAGATCGGGATTGGGGGCAACTCGTTGAAATGGATCCAACCGTGGTTGCGAAGTAGGTCACAGCGGGTTATGGTGAACGGGGATTTTCCTGATTAGACAAGTGTTAAAAGTGGAGACTCTCTCAAGGAAGTTCCCTTGATCCTATTCTTTTTTCACTTTTCATCGATAAGCTCGATCAGGGTATCGATGGGATTATGAGCAAATTTGCAGATGACGTGAAGCTTATGAGGGTAGTCGGGAATCAAAGAGAAAAGGAGAGGCCTCAGACGAACTTGAATATGATTGCAACATGGGTTAATGATTGGTGCATGGTCACTCATTTTGGTTCGAACAATCCACGGTTCACTTATGAGTTGAATGGTGGTGTCATTCCGGATGAAACTAGAATCACCAATTTGAGAATCCTCATTAACGAGCGGCTTAGGTTTTCTGAACATTGTTCGGCAGTGCTTAAAAAACGAATAGAATGCTCGGTTTCATTCTTAAAAAAGTCTCTCCGCCGTTCTCCTAAAACTATTCTTTCGTTTTTCAGGGGCTTAATCAGGGCCGTCTTAAGAGTATCATGGGGCCCCGGGCCAAGTGGTTTTTCGGAGGCCCTACCTGGTAAATCCTAGAAAATTTCAATCGGATCTCATTTTTCTGAGGCCCCCGGGCCGTGACCGGGTGGGCCCATGCGTTAAGACGGCACTGGGCTTAATTTGTCCTGGTTTGGAGTATGCCGTTACGTGTTGGAGACCATACATACAATCATACAAACGGACATTGACTTGGTCGACGAGGTGCAGAGAAGAGCTACGCGTGCTCTTGCTGGCGCACAAGGCTTGAGCTATGAAGAGAGTGAGCTATGACTTGATATCTTAAATATGTTTACATTGGAGGAACGCAGGAGTAGGGGGATATGATGCGCTTAAAATTTTCAAAGAAATGGATAGAATGGACCTTGACTTATTGTCTATCAACTGCTTCGACAAGAGGACAACAGTATCGATTGGTAAGGAACAATTCTAGGTCGCGGTGTCGCAAGGAGTTTTTCTATAATAGGGTTGTGAATAAATGGAATAGGTTACTTCCGGGGGTCGTAACTTCTAACACGATTGCCACGTTTAAAAAGAAATACGATAAACATATTGGGAAAAATCGAAAAGCTATCCACACTTAGATCAGACAACCATAATTTTTTATGGGCAGTATGTATATTTATATTTTATCATAGTTATTGGTTTTTATTGCTCTTTTGGTTTGCTTTATTTTTTATATAAAATTTATATTTACAGGTTGAATAAGTAACCGTTAAGAGATTTTATTTATTTATTTAAAAATACAAACTACAGGCAAAAGCCCAGTTACAGTTTGCATAAATGAATACAAGATAGAGATAAAAACATATGTATATACAAAATTAAAAGTTTAAAATATACATCATCAGTATTACTGCATCTCAGAAATAGGTACAATGGGGAATTTTTCAAAACATCAGAACGATATGGAGGAACATAAAAAAGATTACGGCATCTAAGATTGATTCGAGGGCAGTAAAAAGTAATAAGATTTAGAATATCAGGTGCATCAATATCAAAGTGAAGAATTTTTACAAAAAACCTAGTAAGGGCCCTGAGACGGCGAGTTTCAAGGGAATCATAATTGAACGATGAGCGAAGTATTTCGTTTGGTAAGTAGTGATTATATGAGTGATGTTTCTTAAAATATACATAGCGTAAAAACCTGTTTTGAACACGTTCAATTTTAACTATATTAAATAAGCAATGTGGATTCCAAATTATGCTACAGTATTCCAAAACAGATCGAACATAGGAATTGAAAAGTAACAAAATAGTTTCGACATTGTGAAAAAGCTTATTATTACGAATTATAAAACCAAGACTTCTGTGGATGCTTTAGACACAATATAATTAATATGTTGGTTAAATGAAAAAGAACTGTGAAATATTACAGGGTGTATGGTAATTTATTGACGAACGTTGATCCTAGAGGCATACTTCCAATCAGAAAAAGTACCCAAATAACGTCTAGTACTCATATATGCCATTCATGTTGCAAGGGGTTGCACAGTTATTAAAATACAAAAATTAACTTTTTATACGGACACCCTGTGCTCAAGAACCCAATTACAAAGTTGTTGTCCTGTCCCAAAAAACCACGTTTCTAAGTGCAATATTCACTGAGATATTTGAGTTCGAAAAACGGAGGAAAGTTGAAGGAAAAAAACAGCGTTAAATACGGGTAGATCGTTTTACCCGCATTTGTATTTACATTATTCTTCATAGGAATCAACCGAGGCCGCTGAATGTTGACATGATATCCGAGATGTCGTTACAATTCGAGGTTGTCATAGCGGGGTTTCACTGTATATGTATTTTTACTGTGTGTCAAACCGAATCATCCTTCGTCAAATTTTATCATTTCAATTTTAATTAATTAATTAGCACACAATTAAAAAGTAGTTGGTTGTATATCAATTATTATCTTATGAACGAGGAAACTATTCCAAACCGGGCCGTAGACTCATAGAAATTTGATTCACCGGGCCGCGGTTCCAAAAAGGTTGAGAACCACTGGACCAGGGTACCTCGTAATTTCCATTCAAAAGTAGAAAAAAAAAATTGAAACTTTATGATATATACTGTATGACGTGACATAAGAAAATATTCTGGAGTAAAAATTTTGTTTTTCAATTCGATTAAAAAAGAAATGTATAAAAAATATCTACAGGAATAAATAGAAATCTCTCAAAGTTAGAACGTCGGAAAAAAAAGTTTTGGATAGGCCGCTGATTTGAATTAGCTGCAATAGCTAAAAATTAACTTTTAAAGCTATGTAAGCAGCGGCTTTATTACGGGAAATCACGGTACTAACCTTCGCTAATTTGTTTAGTCTTTCGAAATAAAGGAAGCAAGAATTTTTCGTGAGCGACTGTACTCATTTCCAAACGTGTACAACAAAACCAGACAAGTAACTAGGCTACATCTTTATCTACTCTGAAGACATTAAATTGACACACAATAATCGATTACTGTATTAGTTTCAGTTTTCAACAGCCACTTTTCAAGCTTTACAGGTTTTTCGACTGTAAAGAAGGCATTGCAGATTACACAATAAAACTTTCACGAATGTTCTTTTATAAAACTTGAAAAATGCAACCAATAAGGGTAGGCCTATCTGTTACATTCGAGCGAATGTAATCCATAGGCTTATTGATTGTTTTTTAAAGTTTTGTAAAAGATCCTTTATCAGACTTTTATAGAGTAATCCCGGCTTTAGTGACATTTTCAACAATTCTGACTTAGTCCGGTGTTACACTATAAAATTTCTCTAAAAGTTCTTTTATAAAATTTGAAAAATTCAACCAATATCGGTTGCATTTGCTCTAATGTAACCTATGAGCTTTATTGGTTGGATTTTTCAAGTTTTATAAAAGATTTCATCAAACTTTTATAGTGTAATCCCGACCTTAGGCCGGTATTACAAGTACAAAAGCCACAATAGACAACATGTCGAACGAGGTGGCTGGAAAAAAGATAAAGATGCCCATAAAAAATATGGATGTAGCTAAAAAAGCTTTAAAAATATTTTTTTATAAAACTTGACAAATGCCACTAATAAGCTTATCGGTTACATTTATCGAATGTAATTGATATGTGATTGGTTGCATTTATCGAATGTAATTGATATGTGATTGGTTGCATTTATCGAATGTAATTGATATGTGATTGGTTGCATTTCTTAAGTTTTATAAAAGAACGTTATAAAACTAGTGTAATCTTGGCCTTAAGTCCAGAAATACAATCTAGAAGTGCTAAACTATTGAAAAAAAAAATGAACCAAGTCTCAGCTTCAATAGTCCTCCACTAGATTGTGAAATCACAAAATTTTTAACATGGGACTGTACCACCATGGGTGTGGCCTCAAGAATTATCGCTATTCAGAACCGCATGGTGATAACAATTATTAATTTACTCATCTGGCTCCATTGATTGTCACTACTCCAGATCTTGATAAATTTAACGATTGATTTATTAAAAATATAACTTGAGAACAAACTGGTTATATATACAATAACATGTTAAAAAATTATATAACTTAAAAGGATAACGGGAATACATAACGTTAAAAATAAAAAATTGAAAATGTGAATGCATTCCTGCCTTTTCCTTTCATACAATAATACTGGTGACGTCACATCGACATAAGGTGCGATGATGTTACAGCAACATAAAACTTTCACAGTGACACCTACAATACTCCTCCACGAGTCCGGAGGACGATACATGAAAAATTATATTATTTCAGTACAAATCTAACTTTACGGCCGGATCTCGTGACGTAGGGCTTAGGTTCAGTAACGGGGTCTGAAATTAGAGGAACAAATTCATTATTGAACATATAAACAGGTTTTAACCTATCTATTGAAATAGTTTTGATATCATTATTGATTTGAACTTTGAAAAATTTATCAGTCCTTGAAAGAACTCTGTACAGTGGTGCCGTTTTAACGCATGGGCCCACCTGGACACGGCCCAGGGGCCTCACAAAAATGAGCACTGGTTAAAATTTTCGAGAATTTGACAGGTAGGGCCTCAGAAAAATCACTTGGCCCGGGGGCCCATGTTACTCTTAAGACGGCCCTGACTTTGTATGGTCCTTGATATGGTTGCTGAAAGAGGAAGGCGAACGGAATCCACTCGGACGAAAATGTGTGATGATTTCGTCAGGTCCTTGTTGATGAACACCTTGGATGAACTATGGTGGCTAGAAGAAACCGGACGCAGTTCGGACATCTTTTTGCGAAGTCTCAGAACGAAATCTGAGAGAGACACATTTTGGCTAGAGTCTCTGAAGAAATAGTATGGAAGACGTAGAGTAGTACCATAGACCATTGTTGCTGGAGTGGAACTTATGTCCTCCTTGAAGCTGGAACGGATAACAAGCATTACCATTGGTAGGACGGCTACCCATCGTTCTGTAGCATGGGACATTACGGAATTTTTTTAATTATTTGCCATAAATACCCTTAAAAACACCATATGATGTACCCACATACGTCTATCCCTCTGTTTCCTTCAGAGATGGAGATATAGCAACTTTAACTGCCTTTTGTCCATACTTTACAATTTTATACAATAAAACCTGCCAACAACGGCCACTGACGGGACCAAAATTATAAGCCGTTCTGTTCATTACGAATATTTAATTGACTACATACTTTAATAACTTTTAAATTTAATTTAAAAATTTTAATTTTTTTTTCTTTTTAAATTTTTAAAATTATTTAAAAAATATAAATATTTGAATTATTTTAAATATTTATTATTTTTTTTCAATTTTTTTAAACTTTAAAAAAAATACTTTTATTAAACAATGTTATCCACGTACGGTGTTCCCTCAGGGCCGGATTAAGACGTTTGAAGACCCTAGCACTTGAATATTTTTGGTGGTTCCCCCGATACCTACAAGTATATTTTACTCGATATTCAGTTTATAAACTTAAAAAAATGAAATTTTGTATTTCAGAAGTGGCTAATCTAAGGATGGGATTTCACTATACAAGGTTTATGAAAGTTATTTTTTAAAAGAATTATTACAAAATTTTTATAGTGTAATCCGGACTTAAGGCCGGGATAATACTATAAAGTTTTATAAAATAACTTTTATAAAAGTTGAAAAATTCAACCAATAGTTTGAATTATACAGAATTGTGATGTGAATATTTCTAAGCACAGACATTGTGAAAGTCTCCACCCCTCCCCTTTTATTCTACTTGCAAATTCTTTGATACCTCCTGAATTTTTTTTTTTGGAACATCGAATGTTTTGGATGTTTTTGGATTGGATTTTTCGAACATTGGATGTTTTTGGAATTTTTTTTTCATATTTTTCCGAAAAGGCAGATTTTTTTTCAAAATCTTTTGAAAATATTTTAAGACATTTTCTCTCATCGACTACTTGTGAGGATCATCTTTAGACCCATATTCTATGGGGCTGTAGACTAAACCACCAAAGAATGCCTATGGGCACTGAATCAGGGGTGAAGGAGAAAAATAATTACAAAAATTGCGAAAAAATAGTTTTTATGCACGAATTTCAAACTAAAGATGCGAGCGAAACACCCGCATCTTTAGTGCTCGTGTGAAAGGTTATGCGGCCCCGCGTCCGCATCCGCGTGAAAGGGGCCTAAGCGAGCAGCGCTTTTCAAAAATCTGTGGTAAGAATTGATTAAAAAGAAATCTTCTCAATCTTATCCACAGTTTGGGGCAAAGGATAATCAAGTAATGCTTGAACTCTATCGGGAATGGGAGAAATCCCTTCAACAGTGACAGTTACGCCCAAAAAATAGATTCTATATTCACCAAAAACACATTTTTCAGAATTAATGACTAAGTCATGATCGCTTAATCGTTGAAAAATTTTTTTGAGAACACTTTTGTGACTTTCTTCATCAGCGGATGCGACGAGCAAATCGTCTAAGTACGCATAGACAAAATCTAGATCAGATAGAATACTGTCGATAAATCGCTGGGATGTCTGTGTGAGCAGCATTGCGCAGTCCGAAGGGCATGCAAATGTACTCAAAAAGGCAGTGAGAGATGTGATCACTGCTGTTTTCGGAACATCTTTTGGTTCGACATGAACTTGGTGATAGGCCTTTACGAGGTCTATCTTAGAAAAAAATTGATTTTCTAGCAAGACCAAATGAAAAATCTTGAATGTGGTAGGGGGATAGCGATCTGGTATAGTTATGGCGTTGATCCTACGGTATAATCTCCACAAATCCGCCACTCACCATTCTTTTTTGGGACGAGATGGATTGGGTTCGCCCATGAACTTTTTGACGGACGAACGATGCCCAGCTTAATTGTCACTCTTTTTTCATGGCTAAAAGTTTTTCAGGTGAAAGTCGCCGAACCTTAGCGAAGACGGGAGGACCATTCGTCTCGATATGGTGAGTGACATTATGGGATTTGGGATCAAAATTGAGTATAGATCTTGTTAATTGTGGAAATTCTAACAATTTGTGGTACACACATACGGCGATGTTCCGGAAATCAATGCGAGTCCTAAACTCGGTCCTGGACATTTTAGACCGGTGGTGGTCAAGGTAGTTAATTTGTCAATAAGACATTTGTTTTTATTTCTACCAAAAGTCCACATTTTTCCAGAAAATCCGCTCCCAATATAGAATGCGAAACATCTGCCATAATAAATGCAAATGAACATTTGCGGTGTAAGCCTAGATCTGGCTCAAATTCTTTATTGCCGTAAGTGAGGATTTTTGATCCGTTGGCGGCAAAAAGGCATGATTGTTGCGGCTCATTAAATTTTGTATAAGCCTTCGGATAGCAACTGATAGCTGCACCACTGTCAACGAGGAAACATAAGCCAGAATTTTTGTCAAAAACAAAAAGGTGACTTTGCCCTTGACCTGCAGTCACACTAACAGGGGGGGGGGGGGGGCTAGTCAGTTTTCCGAATATTAACATGGTTCTACGCATTTATTGACTTTTTGTGGTACCAACATAAATATCCCTTTTGTAAGTGATCGTTAAATTTTTTCTTGTTGTGTGCAGTTGATCGGCTGCGATCACTTTGATTATCTCGATTTTGAAAACGAGAACGAGTCTTTCGACTTTAGTCAAATTTTCGATTTGGCTCTGCAGTGATTCGAGAATCATGCTTGGTGGGCCTACACTAGATACAACCGAGACAGCCACTGGTAAAAACCGCAAAAATGTTCATTGGAGATTAGACCTACCCCCCCCCCCCCCCGAAAACGGTACTGATTTATGTTTTAAAACTTGACCTATTTAAAATTTGGAAAAAAAAATTATATAATTCTTAAACATTTTTAATTTTGTTATGGCCTAAGAACATGTTATCAAATCAGTTCTGTGTCCAGTGCTCTCTAAAAGGTTGAGTAACAATGATGTAAATCATACATGATATGCCTCAGCCACCTCATTGGCCATTTTGCCTGTTGTGACCTTGTTTTGTATGATTCATGCAAAGTCCATTTACACAAAATTCACTTTTTGATATTTCCTGCCATTTTAATACATGCCTTTACATTTCATATGTCAAAAGGGCATCATTTGATGGTGCCTAATAGAAGATATCAAAAACTAAAGGTTTTTTTTTTTTTAATTTATGCAGAAAAAGCATCGTCTTGAAGTTTTTTTTTACTAAAAACTTCATTTCTAAAAGTTTCATTCCATTTGTGTACAGTTCCTAAACATGGATATTTTCAAGCGGATACAATCTTGCCAGCAAGACAATAAATCTCTGAAACATTGTAAATTTACATCTTTGATTATCTTGAATATTTATAAAAAAAAATGAGAACTGTAGTTTTTTTTTTCTTTCCTGAAATGGCATCTCAGAATAAGACCTGCAATTTCACTATTTGGAAGTTTTAGCAAATAGGGTCTGAGAATCAAATGTTTATATATATCTATTATGCATACAACCCTTCAAAAATTATTCCATTTAATTAACTACACACAAAAATTTTGAAACATTTTTCATGACTTATTTTTTCAAAAATCAATGGCTACATGCACATTTAACAACCAGAACTCTTCCACCAGGCTTGACCAGATGCTGAGGTCTCTTCCTGTCCAACTTTGTGGCAGATTCAAGAACTCTCCTACAGTTATTGAGTCAAAAGAAAAATATTAATACATAGTCAAGGAATGGATCTTTGATTTCAGTTACTATATTTTTTGTGATTACGATATATACACCTTACCATAGAAAAATACTCTAAAATTATCAGCAATGGAAGAGCTTTATATCAGAACCCTCCCACTAAACAATAGTGATATGGGAACCCGTGAAGTTTAATGAGTGAAAAAATATTTTATAGGATGTGTTTTTTCCCCAAAGTTATCTTTTATTTTCTCTTCAAGTATTTTTAAGCACATATTGTACTTACCCAAGCACATTAGTGTACTTGAGTAAACGGAATTGTACCATTGCAAAATTTGTGTTAAAAAAAAAAAAAGTCTTGAAAGAAAAGGTGTAAAACACTTTTTCTGAGCTCCACAATCACCTCTTTTCCACACAGTTTCCAAGATTTAAAAGATTCCATTTTTACCAAGATCTGCAGAGGAGAAACTGAAATGCATTTCACCGTGTGAGGGCATGGGAACTAAAACATTAAATTGGTTGATAAAATATAAGGCTACA
Source organism: Pholcus phalangioides (assembly GCF_987345545.1). Lineage (NCBI taxonomy): Eukaryota > Metazoa > Arthropoda > Arachnida > Araneae > Pholcidae > Pholcus > Pholcus phalangioides. Next base: position 28,856,134 of record NW_028301625.1, read on the forward strand.
ATAGAAACATAATAAATCAAAATTCTTTTTGACTTTGAAGAACAGTTTTTAATCAATAAATGCATACAAAAATATATTAGGAATTATTCTTTTATAATACAGTGCCTATATTATGGCCAGTGAAGTACAACAGAAAATATAGAAAAGTCCCATTTCGACTTTACAAAGTGTGTGAAACTAAGCATTTAAGAAGTACGAAATTATTGTCTGAAACAAAAAAGGCTTTTTGTGGCCATTGTGTAAATTAGAATTAAATTTAAAAGTTTTTGGGTTTTTTAGCCGAAGTGAAGTACAGTTTTGTCTTTCAATGTTTTGTTTGCACGAGTGGCGAACATTTTCAAGAATTACGTAAAAGCGGGCAAAAGGCTACTACTTACGCCTTCTCCCTGCTTAAGTCACACTGCCTCGTCAGCATAATGCTTGCATTATCCAGAGACCTTAGAACAACTTAGGCCAATGGGGAAAATCTGGCTCAACAGACCAATCATGATGAGGCAGTGTGGCTGAAGCAGGGAGAAGGCATAAGTAGCAGCCTTTTGCCCACCATTACATAATTCTTGAAAATGTTCACCACTCGTGCGAATGAAACGTTGAAAGACAAAAACTGTACTTCACGTTGAGCAAAAAACCAGAAAACTTTTAAATTTAATTCTAATTTACATATTGTTTATCAAAAAATTTAAAAATGAGAAATACACCAGAAATATTTAACACATAGAAAACTCCAACATTTAGGGAAAAAAATTGTCTTTAAAATCTTTAATTGCATTTGCAATAATCAGAACACAATAACTAAGCATTTACTATGTTGTTGCATATTTTGAATGAGCACAATTTTTTAACACCATCGTCTAGAATAATAATAAAGGGCTCAATAATGAAAATATGGTATGAAACATTTCCTTTATATTATTCAGACAGTTATTTATTTCTATTCAAGTCATTCAAATAGAAAAAATAATAAATATGCAAATAAAACTTTTTAAATAGATCCACTAGCCAAAACCATCTGAATATATGATATTGAGAGAAGTTCTAACTATGTTACAAAAACTTCAGATCCGACTCATTCCAGGAACATTAAAACATTAAAAGTTATAAACAAAATCAGTTTTTAGAAGGAAAAATAATACAGTAACAAAAAAAAAAGATTAATTTTCAAAAACAAAAGTTATTTACCATAAAGTGAACTTAGTGAAAATAGACAATTCACACCAGTGCTGTTTACAGCACTGGTGTGAATTATTTTATTATTATTTATTTACGAATTATTTATTTATAGTTTAAACAACTATTTTATATATTTCTGTACATATTCACAAAAAAAAAATTCAATCGAAACACTGCACGTTTGCTAGCTTGTTCAATAAAAACTCTCACAACCAGGCAGCACTGATGATTGATCACTTTATTAAATGACAAAAGCTCCCAAAGTAGCTCCTGATAGCAACCTACAAATATAAAAAGAAAAAATATTTTTACTTCTGAGTCTTAGCAGTGAGTTGATTAAGTTAATTTATGTGATCTTCCATGTGGGTAACAACTGAGTTTATTCACTGTACCACAGTGAAATATATCAAAATTGGATTATAATAATTTATATTCACACTGAGAAGCTGGAAAAACTGGTACAGACAAGCGTATGCAAATAAGGGAGAAATGTAACCAATCAACACAACTTGATGCATTCAACAGCACCTACATAAGACAACAGGTAGCTAGGGAAGCTGTTAGATTAGTTTCTGCTGCTACAATGACAGGTTATCACAAATAAGTGACTAGGCTTCAGAGTCTGTGCTCATGAGATAAGTCACAACATTTCTGAGGTAGAGATGAAATTTGGATTTTCGTGCACAACCACCATGAATATAAAGAATCTAGAAACACATCAAATCTCCAACAGAGGTACGGGTGAGAAAAGACCGCCCACAGAACCATCGACAGCAGACAAGAATCGTTTCCTGAGATAGACATACACAACACTGCCTCAAATTGCTACAGATTTCACTGTTGGGGCATCAGAAAGTGTCAGCATGCAAACTGTACCTTTTTATCACTGGCTTTTGAGGTCGAAGCCTCACTAGAGTGCCTTTGATGATTGCAATGCATAAAACTATGCACCTTGCCTGGGCTTGCCAGGACTGTTGAGGACTGGAAACACGTTACCTGGTCTGACAAGTCATGGTTCCAGTTTTATCGAGCTGATGGACATGTACAGGTATGGAGAAAACTCCATGAAGCCATGGACTCTGCATGTCAACAGAGAACTGTTCAAGTTAGTGGAAGCTCTGTCATAGTATGAGGTGTGTGTTGTTGGCACAGATAGGAGTTTAGATAGTATAGCACATATATAGAGTTTCTACATGGTGCCCCTGACAAGGCCGCAGACAACTCTGTTTAGCAACATCCTTTCTCATCATTTCTCTATTCATGTCCTGAATGCATTCTGACAGGCTTGGGCAATTCCAACAGGTCAATGTAACACCTAGGGTTTCCAGGCAGGATTTTTTTACAATTTCCCGAAATCCCGAACAAAATTCCAGAAAAATCAGAAAAAATACTTTTGCAACACAGTAATACTTGCAATGGAATACAAAAAATTTTCAAAAAAATCAATGGGAAATATTCGTTGAAAAATTAATTTTCTCTAGCATTACTTGGGAAGGAAAAAAAGATACATAGGAGGAGCTTCCACTTCTCAATTCTAAAAACTGCACAGAGAACAATGTACTAAAAATAAATAAATATATATATAAAATATATATATCCCATTAACGCCGGTTAGTAAGATGATTTGCCATTTTAAATTTTACGTTTTTTCTTTGCCAATAAATGGTGGAAATGGTTCCACTCATTATTAATCATAAATTTTTTTTCCCATTTTTCATGAAAGCCCCATTTTTGTGATTTTAAATCAGGCCTTGTTTTGTTTATGTGACACTCAGAACCGAAGTTACATCCACTTTAGAGTTGCGTTTTTACATCAAGTAATCTCTGAATGAAAATTTTAATGAAAAAGAAGAATGTTTTTTGAAGATTGTTATTTTTGACATTTTACTTAGGTTTGAAACATGATTTCTAAAAATCTATTGACTGTATCATTGCAAAATTTTAATATGATGTGGTCAGTTCATTTCTCTGTCCCATGCATGCATATAGAAAAAGATGGGTTTTGCAATAAATATTATTAGAGTCTAAGGTTTTTTAACACATTTTCTCTTAGCATAATCTTTCATTTCAAGTGAAATAGCTCAGAAGCTTTTTAGAAAGGAAAATAAAGGCATATCTGGAAAGTGATTCTGAATCAGACATGAATTAATTGAGTTCATTCTGATTATTGACACAAAAATTCAGCTCACAACGTGACTGCATTATGATGGCATATGCAACAAAAAAATGTTTGATAGTTGAGGCTGAAAAACTATGAAAAAAATCTTTGTAAGCCAAAGGCATTTATTAGCAGAGATATCAATGTGTATAGAAAACTCTGACACCTTTCTAATTTATGATTTAAAAAAAAGTACAGTCAAAGTTACCAACTTCATGGCTTTGAATTATTTCACTGCATCAAAAAGCACATTGCTTATCAATTATTAACCCTTAACTAGCATTGTGAAAATTCTGTGCATAAGTGGTATCGTGGTGCCATTTTGACCCCAGCAAGTGTTAATGCATTAAAAAAAATCAACAAAAAGTTTTCATGAAAGCAATGGGTTTTTCACATGACTCCCGTCATCCATCAATCAAGTCACTGAAAATTTTTTCAAATTTCTTCAATTATTTTCTCAAAATGATCTTTTAATAAGATACACGTCCAAAACAAATGGAGCTATATGTGACTTTTGAAATTCTTTTTAAATAATATGTTACATTTTTTCAACTCAACTTTCATGATTGGAAATAAAATTTACAAATAATATTTACTATATTTTCACAAGCACCAAAATTAGTCTCAAAGTCGGAAAGACAGTCCTTGTAAACAACAACACAACATGTCAATCACACAGATTTTGCATATTAACAGCACTATCCTCATGCTCAACCGTGGATATCCGATGTTTCATGATCAATTCAAAGCCATTATCAAGAAAACTGTCACTTTTACGAGACGCTATTCCGATCTGAACACTTTGGCCATCAGACAAAAAGTCTTATGCAAGTGGTGTGATGATGTCATTTTGACCACACGGAAACTTTCATCAATGATATAGAGGGAGAAAAAAGTATAAAAACATCATAAATTTGTCAAACATGTGTAAACAACTAGCTCGAAAGGTACTGAACATAAGATTGTCCAGATGTATTTCTTTCTCAATGGGTGGCAAGATGAACAATGTACAGGGTCAAGATGACCCACCCAGACAGTTAAGGGTTCATATTATTTGTTAAATAACTACAATACCCGGCACTGTCCAGACTTTCCCCATATACTGGCAGCATTGAAGTAACAAACCATTGTAAAGGAATATACATGTCTAAAACCCATTGTTAGGGAACCATGATAACCAAAGTAAACAATCTATGCAAGGTTTTAAACAATTGGCTATTGTGAAGATGAATTTTTGGAAAGAGAAAATTCAACTGCCTTTGTGGGAAATTAAACTCGTGTCCTTTCACTTTCCAGGTGAATGCCCTAGACCACTAGACTACAAATCTCTCAATCTTTCATTGGTGGTCGTATACACTGAAATGGACAGTACACAGATGGCCAGGCCAAGCTCACAACTGCTGACACTGCCACCACATGGTGACTTATGACATCACTCTCCACTATTCATGCAAGGTTTTTAACAACTGACTGTTGTGAAGATGAATTTTTGAAAACAGAAAATTCAACTGCTTTTGTGGGGAATCGAATCCACATCCTTTCACTTTCTGGGTGGATGCCCTAGACCACTAGACTACAAAGGCAGTTGAATTTTCTCTTTCCAAAAATTCATTTTTGCAACAGCCAGTTGTTAAAATCCTTGCAAGGATAGCGGAGTGACGTCATCCTTTCATAAACATTCTATCATGTTAAGGTTGAGAAATCATTGTTGTTCGACAGTTTTTTGCCTATTTCGGGCATTTGCCCAGCTATGATGAACTTTTAAAATAACCTATTATTCAATCTGGGCCCTGTTTGGTATATATGCAAAATTTGGCGATGATCATCAAAAATTTTGCATTTCTATACAGAACATACACACACAAAATCAATTTTATATATGTGGATTATTAGTGGATTAATATATATATATATATATACAGGGTGATTATAAAAAAAACTATCCCGACATATGGGCCCCTAACTATCATACCATTCACAGAAACTGAATGAAATTTTGGCATAAGGTATTTTGATGTATGCGTTCAAGAATGATAAGGAAAACAACAGTGTCACTCTAACAGTTACGGTTACAGTGAGAAAATTTCGAAAATATCAAATGGCAACACCAAGTTGCTGTATTGGAAGTATGGCTGTATTGCCAAGTTTTGTATTGGAATGTGATCTCCATTGTGAAAAACCCTAAATAGCATTCGAACGGCAACTGTAGCATGAAAATCATCGGCGGTAGATAGGCTAAAAGTGAGGACAACCAATAAGGACAGAGAAGCAGCATAAAATAAAGCATTTTATTGTGTTTCACAAATTTTCCACATGACCTTGTGGAGGACTAATCAGGCTGGGATCTCAGCCGAAGAAACGGTGTGACGAATGAAACGAACATTAATGCTCTGGTGCACGGCAAAGTCCTTTTTACTTTTTCCTTGCCTAGCTCCGGGGATTTTCGTGCTACAGGTGCCATTCCAACGCTATTTAGTGTTTTTCAGTATGGAGATTGCATTCCAATACAAAAAACTTGGTGTTGCCATTTGATATTTTCAAAATTTTCTCACTGTAACCGTAACTGTTAGAGTGACACTGTTGTTTTCCATATCATTCTTGAGCGCATACCTCAAAATACCTTATGCCAAAATTTCATTCAGTTTCTGTGAATGGTATGATAGTTAGGGGCCCATATGTCGGGATAGTTTTTTTATAATCACCCCGTATATATACATAAGTAGTTACCAATTTATTTCATTCAGTAATAGGTTTTTGGTACTGTGCAGACGTGCCAACTTTTGAAATCTAGAAATCCGGAGATTCTCCCAAGGGGGGTAAAAAAAATTTTTTGTGAATTTTTTTTTTTTCCGATCAAGTGTTGAATGCCGGGGGGGGGGGGGAATCTCCGGATTTCTCCCGAGGGGGAATGTTGAATTTCATTAGAAAAATTTTTTTCAAAAAAAATTGTTAATCAATTAAGAAAAAGTTCTATTCCTTCCCCCAATGCAGGTTTAGCATTGCCCTCTGTCTTTCCATGCAGAATAGAGAAATCACATCTACATATACTGTTCATGAAACACAAGTGTTTCCTTTCGTGGATTGCATCAGTGATTGATAATCTTGGGTATATGAACTCTTTAAAGCTTTATATTTAGCTTAAAGTTTTATATTTTCTTTCTGAAGACATATTTAATCAGAGGAAACAATTAAAAAACTTCAAAATGCAAAGCTGCTGACGAAAAAACTCGTATTTATATATACCGCATGGCTGTTAATGGAATACAATAACGATTATACAGGGATTTCTGCAACCATGGGCTTCCCCCTGATAAATGATTGCCGATAAGCGCTACGTAAACAAAGTCGCGTCTTTGCTTAAATGCGGTCACCAAGACTTTTTTTAACGGCTGCTCAATGAAAATGACCATGGCTGTCCCTTATGGGTGTTTTCCCTAACGACGACGGCAGTCATTGACGTCACGACAACGTAAATAAAAGCTCCTGTAAAATCAAATTTTATGTAAAAATCCGGAGAGTAGGAGGAAGGATAAAAAATCCTGAGTCCCGCCTAAATCCGGAGAGTTGGCAGGTCTGGTGGATTAAATTAATTCCAAAACCCCTGGTAAAATTTTAGCTTTTTGATCTGAACTTGTAGTCATATTTTAGTGATATAAACGTATGTATGAAGTGAGTGAATATCATAAAAAAATAGTTAAGCTAAACAGCATTCTATGTCGTCATGGTCACATAAAAAACATACATTTCCACTTTTACTTTGTATTCTTATACATACTTTTAGTCAAAATAACAAGCAGTTTTCCATAGTTTCATAATTCTGTTTTCTTTTCAACTGGTTTGCCTGAAATCTTCTCTTGACTTTGAGCCTGGAAAAAAAAAAAGACATATTATAAATAAATACTGGTACTAATAAGAGAAGTTACTTTAAAGTATCCGACTACATTTCTTGTTACTTTTCTTTAAAATGGTACTGGAGTGAACTTTAATAACATTTTTTGACAAAATGTTTCACAAAATGATGAAAACAATTTAAATTTTGGACTACCTATGTCATTTTCTATGAAAAAGTCATTTTTATGTCAAATTTTAAACAAAATTAATGTGATATTCCAAGCAAAATCTCTAAAGCTTGATATAATCTATAAGTTAAAATAAAAACTAACTGTTGCAAAAACTATTTAATACCCCAATTAAGTTAGCATTTCAAACTTGGATTGAAAAATGAGTAAATATAGAATTTAAATTTTAAAAAAATCATGATTTTTATCATCCCTGGACTTAATAAAGGGTAAAATTAGCAGAAGTTTTACAACAATAATTGCAAAAACTCTATGAATGGAATGTTTTATTTTCACAGTATATTAAGATAGTAATGCTGCAGATTATGAATTAAAATTTCAAGGATTGTATGATATATTCATAAATTACAGTCAAATTCATTAGTGTATGTGTTTTTTGAAATTTTATACTAGATATCATCTATAAAACAGTGTAATTAGACAAATACATGTGATAGATTTTGCTTCATAACCTCCACAATATATAGCAGAATATCATACTAAAATTTGGGTATGATACAATGGATAGACTTTTAGAAATCATGTTTCAAACTCAAGTAAAATGTCAAAAATAGCATTCTCCGTTAAACACGTTTGGAGTTTTTATTCCTGACTTGTATGTAAAAACGCAACACTAAAGTGGATGTGACTTTGGTTCTGAGCATCATATAAACAAAACAAGGGCTGTTTTAGAATCACAAAAAATATGGCTTTCATAACAAATAAAAATAAAAAATTTCTTCCAAAAGGGCGTTTTCAACGCGTTCGGATACCTTAATAACACTACACCCACACCTTTAACTATAACTATTAAAAAATTTACATATTAAACTATCTTTGTCCTCAGCACTTTTTAAAAAGTTGTTTTATAATTTAGTAATTTCATGCATTGGATTTGCTTTATCACTATCATCAATGTGTGTTATTCTACTTATTTCAACATTATTTGACTTGGATTTTGTTGAATAAAAAAAGCATTTACATCGTACCCTACTGTGAAGATACTAAAAACTTTTTGCCAATTCCACATAAAAATGTGGAATAAATTTTATTTTCATGTCAAAATCAAATCTTTGCATCATTTTTCAAAGCCACAAATACTGTGCGAAATATTGACAAGTTTTAATACTTTGTTCTCTCATTTGTTTGTTCCAGTAGCATATTTATTACAACCTTAAAAATCTATATACATATGTTACCAAGGGGCATCATTAACAAGATATTTTTACTGCACCAATGAATGTAAAAGATGAATTGCAAACTTTCGCAATCTATGTATCTCATACTTTCTGTTGCAAGGTTTTCTCTTAGTAGAACAGAATTTTAAAAAGAAAAGCATGAAGCAAAAAGGATCCAAATCAAGTCGAAAACACCTTAAGAGACTAATGACCAGATTTGCAAAGCCAAATATTAAGCTGATGTCTTTCAGGTAAAAAACAAAAAGTAAATCAATTTTAGCAAGGTATTGGCAGATAAGAACACATTTGTATATTAGATAAGAATTCAATAAAAACATAACAATGATGTTTGATTGAAACCAGTTCAAAAAATTTTGTTACAGAAGTGTTTCTCCAAATCAGTTAATTGTTAGTCACAGCTCGACTTTACAAACCTGCAATTTATGAACTGATGCATTTGTACAAACTAGGCTTCTGGTCTCAAACAGCAGGGTTGATAAAAATCATGGTTCTTTTAAATAAAAAAAACCAGATTTATTATTTATAAATCAGTTATTTTTAAATATTTAAATCAGATTTTTTTTCACTTTAAAATATCAACTTTTTTGCCGATTAAAACATAATCAAATTTTTATTTTATTAACAGTTAGTGGTTTAAATATTGTGTCGTTAAAAATATGGCTGAACAATACTAAATTCTAAAGATAAGTATACTTTTTAAGCATAGAAATCCGAACACCAATTTTTCAGAGAATATTGAACTTGATAAATATTAAAATAAGTGCATAGTCATACATGGAGCCGCTGTGGTGGTCAAAATGGTCATAGTGATGGACTTGCATCGCGAGGATCCAGGTTCAAACCCCACTGTCGCCGCAGTGGTGGTTGGCTGAAGTTGGTTTTTAGTGGTTTCTAACTTTGAGGCACGAATGCAAGCCGATCTCCCTGTTAAAAAGTCTCACCGCAGAGAGCAACAGCCCTACAACGGTACAATTATTCATTCATTACACTTCACTCACTACGAGTTCAGAAAAAAATCATAGTTCAAAAAATGCATTGCAGATGGCAGCACTACACATAACAAGCATTACACAGAAGCAAACTACATGGAAGGTTCACTATATGTATACACACATTCCAACATGTACCAATTCATTAGAAGTTCCGCAGAGGAATATGGACGAGGTGCATGTCTGGTTTAGTAGTCATACATGGAACAGACATATGAATAGAGTGAAAATCATTGTTGTAAAACTTCTGCTAATTTTACCCTTTATTAAGTCCAGGGATGATAAAAATCATGATTTTTTTTTTAAAAAAATCAAATAAATTCTATTTTTTTATTTGAATCAGATTTTTTTTAATTTAAATTCTATATTTATTCATTTTTCAATCCAAGTTTGAAATGCCAACTTAGTTGGGGTATTAAATAGTTTTTGCAACAGTTAGTTTTTATTTTAACTTATAGACTATATCAAGCTTTAGAGATTTTGCTTTAAAAAAAATTCATCTATACTATATATAAACTACTAAAAAATCCCATTCTTCATACCAATGTCATCTAAGAACAAATCATGCTACGTTTAAAACAGTATTGAAATTTGTACTTGGTAAAAAAATTCAAAAGCACATCAATTTAAACATTTTGGAGAAAATTATTTATAAAAAAATTACTGCGATACCATAAACTTTTCTTTGAAAAAAGCACATCCTTGAATGAACAAAAGTATTCATTATGAGCTATGAAAAATTTCTCTATGTTGTAGCATGATCAAAAAAGCATGGAGAAAAAAAATTAGAGGTGTGGAAAAAATTGTAAGTTCTTAGTAAAAAAAAAAAAATTCTGTAGAGTTCATAAAAATGAGCAAAATTTCATAAGCAAGCAACTCTAAATCAAAAGGACATGAAAAAACTTTATTACAAGTGGGTCTGGCTGTATCAAATTGATATTTCTTCCAATTGCTTCAACATCAATTCCTTGAGTCATCTAGTTATTATATGTTACTGTAAGAGCAGAAAAATTAATACATCCTAGGGTTTACTAGGGTGAGTCAAAAGTCTTGCATTAATTGCATATAAGTATGGTTGATGTCACATGCATGGCACTAATGACCACTGAAACATCAACCAGCAGAAAGGTTATACAGTGATACCTTGCTACATAATTCTTGATATAATGATAAATATTTGTAAAACTATATTTTTTCAAGTATTGTTTGGAATTGTCTTTAATCTGGCATCAAACTTTTCTCAAAACTATACTCTTCACTATGCACACATTAAACCACTCCTAAACATTATTTTTTAAAGAGGTTTTATAACTACTACAATTGTATTTTCTTTATGATTTGCTTAATATACAACAAAACCTCCTCTAATGGCCACCTCCAAACAACAGCCACATTTTGTTGAAACCGAAAGCATCCCATAGACTTATTAAAAAAAAAAGTAACTTCTGAACAATAATTTCTGAACAACGGCCACTTTGAGCATGAAAACAGAAAAAATTCACATATTGCTATATGAGAAAAATTATTTTCAAGCAGATTTTCATGGGAGTCCCCCCCCCCCCCGAACTTTGGGACAAAAAAAAGATTTTGGATGCTTTATTTTCCTGGGTATAAATGCTAGATGGACAGAGATGCCAATGATGCACTATAGCTCATCAAATAACCAGAATTTTGGAAAAGGACGCATAAAAATTAGGTTCCAGGAAAGAACGTGTTAGTTCCAGAAAGAAAAAAAGTAGAAAGTAAAAACCTCTCTCCCCTAACTTTTTTCCCTTTCTTTTTACGGTCTATCAAGATCGTGTGACCTTGAAAAAATGGTTTTACTACTTTGTATACTGTACTGTGTTGTATTGATATACAGGCAGGTTGTTGAAGAATAAGATGATGGATATCTAGTTGCTTCCCTAAATGAGGGCCGCGTACATAATTTTCAAACTTTTGAGTTTTTATTCCCCTGTGGATTTTCTCCCCTCCGGTTACATGTCTAAAATTATGGTACTTTCGCGGCTATTTGCCAGCATGCAAAGACAGCGTCTATATGGCATAAATTCACCTTGTTCCTACAAAATTGTGAATGTGCATTTTTGAACAATCTTAAAGGATTTGGAATGCCTGTTTAAATTATAAAACATTTTCCAATATTGTACAGAAAAAAAATCTGCAAAAACTCTACCTTGAATAGCCACAGCTTTGTCATCTAGCTGCTGTGTGGTAGTCACCATTTTGCATTGCAAAAATCACGGGTTGTATATGCAGAATCTGGTTTTGGAGAAACACGAGGATTTTTTTCACAGAAACTATGGACACCAGCACTCAAAAATAACTTTAAATTAACATATAATATAAGAATGTAATTTTTCTAATACTTCAATTTTCTTCAAAAATATTTTTCATTTTTTATCTTCTTGGAGGGAGGCACTGTCCCCCATAACCCCCTCCATTCCCAGATTTTGCTTTTGATGAAATCTGGGTTTGGAAAACATGATTGTGCAGTGGTAATTGGCTAAAAATATGATTTTCTAAGGTTTTCCAATTTATTAATTTAAGTTGCCTATCCTCTGGTTGCCATCACACAGACCTACAACACAAATATGTATACATTGTATACATTAAATTTCAAATCCACGCATTACCAATTCAGAGGACAGATGCAGGGCTACAACTGGGGAAAGGGAGCAGGTGAGTCTAGTGCACTCTGGAATAGAGGGGTGCTGAATTCACCCTTTAAAACTGCTTCTTCTATATTACAAAGGGTGCCAAAATGTGTGCTTATCCCGTTTGAGAAAGTATCTAGTTGTGGCCCCAGACAGATGACACCACCTACTGAACACAAAACACGCCAAATGCTGGGTGAGTGCACGCACGCACACACACACACACACAAGCATACTGTTTAGTTTCACCAACAAAAATTTGACATAGCTCCCATATTCAAGTGTGAAAATATATGGCAGTTAAATGGCGACAGATCAGAGTGGTGGACCATCAGGGAGGGAAAATAAAATCATTCTACCAAGAAATCGCTTTGCAAGGATTTATATGAATAGCAAATCAGAAGATAAATGTCTGAGAGTGTGTGTATTGAGAGAGAGAAAGAGAATCTCATTTGCTTTAAATTTAATCGGAAGATATTATTGAAAGAGCTAATATTTTTTTAATGAAATGGAAAATCAATCAAAAGGAAATTTATAGATTGATTTATTAATAAATATATAAATGTGTGTGTGTGTGTGTGTGTGCGTGCCTAACTTTTAATTACAGTGGATCCTGCTTATAACGTTTTTCAAAAACTGTCATAAAAAACATAAGCAGGAAAACACTTTAAATGGGAAATCTTAGGCTAATGAGAATTACTTAAGAGTTGGGACCATGAAAATAAGTCGTATTAAGTGGAAAAATGTTCCAAATGGGAATGTTATAAGCAGGATCGACTGTATATTTCTTTTACAAATTACAATACAAATACATCGCCACAACAGGCAAATTGCCCAACGAGGTGGCTGACTTAAGAACATCATGGATCCCTGAGCCATTTTTTGGAGGCCCTACCTACTACTACTACACCATACATGCGCCCCGCCCACACCCCTCCCCCCGCGGAACCCCCCAACGAATCGGTACATGCGGGAATGTGTGTGTACGTGTAGTGAAACCTGACGTGAAGTTTTGTTGTTTCTCTGTAATCCTTGTTATGTGTAGTGCTGCCATCTGCCACTAGTTTTTCTGACTATGAGTGAAGTGTTATGATTGAATGATTTATCGTTGTAGGACTGTTGCTCTCTGTGGCGAGACTTTTTAACGGGGAGATCGGCTCGCATTTGCGCCTTGAAGTTGGGAACCACAGAAAACCAACTTCAGCCGACCACCACTGTGGGGTTCGAACCCGTCGAGAGTCCGTCACTATAACGACTTTTCAGAATTAAAAATTAAAAATTTAGAAAAATTTAGATTTAGACTTAAAAATTTAGATTTAGACTTAAAAATTTAGATTTAGACTTAAAAATTTAGATTTATTACATGTGCTAAATTCCATATGGTAAATTCTCTGTGTTGTTAATGGGCTTCTTTGCAAGCTTTTCCTACTAGTAGACAATGAAAATAAACCTTTGGATAGAACATGTTTTTAGAAATGAATTATTTGATTCACAGAGATACCTCCTTCTCCTACCCAGAACATGGCTTGCCGCTGTCTCAATGAAGAGATATAAGCAGGTGATCAAAGACCTGGGGCATGCTCACAGGCGCATTTATGATTTTGCTGCTCTTCTCCTATGCTGGTCTAATTTTCTTGACTCATTCCTCAGATTTTTCAATATGAGTCATAGCCCACTTAGCCTTCACCCCTGTAAGTATGCCCCTTTCTCTTGGTCACACACATGCTTGCTTACTCTATTGGCAGGGCTGTCTTAAGAGCATCATGGGGCCCCTGGGCCAAGTGATTTTTCTGAGGCCCTACCTGGTGAATTCTCAAAAATTTGAACTGGTTCTCATTTTTGAGAGGCTCCTCTTTTCTTGAGGCCCCTGGGCCATGCCAGGGTGGACCCATGCATTAAGACAGCACTGTCTATTGATTTTTCACATGCTTGCATACTCTCTTCATCACTCATGTGCTTGCATACTCTCTTCATCACTCATGTGCTTGCATACTTTCTTCATCACTCATACTCTTACATACTCTTTTGGTCACTGACATGCTTGTGTACGCTTTTCATCACTCCCAGGCTAGCAAAGAAGTCCATTAACACTGAGAATTTAACATATGGAATTTAAAACATGTAATAAATGTAAAACAAATATACAGTTGATCCCGCTTATGTTCCCATTTAGAACGTTTTCTCACTTAGTACGACTTACTTTCGTGATCCCGACTCTAAGTAATTCTCATTAAGATTTTCCATTCAAAGTGTTTTCCTGCTGCTTCCACTGTGATTAAAAGTTAGGAGCACACACACACATTTATATATTTATCAATAAATCAATCTATAAATTCCCTTATGTGATTGATTTTCCATTTCGTTATAAAAACCTTAGCTCTTTTAATAATATCTTGTCATTATAAATTTGAACAAAAGGAGATTCTGGCACTGATCTCTCTTCTGTGATTCCCTATTCATATAAATTCTTGCAAAGCAATTTTATGGTGGAATGATTTTTTTCCCTCCCTGATGGTCCACCATTCTGACCTATCATCATTTAACTACCACATATTTTCACATCAGCATATGGGAGCTATGTCAGATTTGTGTTGGTGAAACTTAATGTGCTTGTGTGCTCAGCGTTTGATGTGTTTTCTGTTCAGTAGGTGCTGCCATCTATCCAGTGCCTCACGTAGATACTTTCTCAAACAGGGACAAGCATACATTTTGCGCCATGTAATGCAGAAGCAGCACTTATAAAGGGTGAATTTGGTGCTCCCTCTAGTCCAGAGCCTGGGCATCAGATCCTCGTGCTTCCGCCAGATGCAGCCCTGCTTCTATCCTCCAAATAGTAATGCGGGGATTTGAAATTTAATGTATACATATTTGTGTTGTAGGCTTGTTTTCGTTGTGACAACCAGAGCTTTTTCTAAAGGAATAGCCAACTCAAAATTGGAAAACCTTAGAAAATCATATTTTTAGCCGATTACCACTGAGCACAATCGCAGATCCAAACACGGATTTTCACCAAAGATGAAATCTGGGAAGGGGGTATGGTGGTCCGTGCCCTCTCCCAGAGATGATCGAAAATTAAGAATATTTTTGTAGAAACTTAAAATATTGGAAAAAACATATTCTTATTCTATCTGTTAATCTCTCAGGGCTCCCACTCATCCTGCTCTTTCTACTTTCTGGTAAAATGTCCTACTTTTCTACAAAATCCTATCAACAAAATCCACGCTATTGATTTTGATTGAGCAGTGAATCATCAATATATATATTGTCAAATATTAAAAATTTTGCAGGTTGCAATTAATGACTCTACCAAAGCAGAAATTTTATCATTTTCAAGGTTATTTGGGGGTGTATGTGGACCATTTGGTTTATTAATTTTTCATTTGCTTAGTTTGAGGGTTCAACAAGTAGAGTAGTCATTACAAACTTCTGTCTAGATGGAAAAAATAATTCTATATTTACTACTTCATGGTCTTGGACAGTAACTAACATTCATCATTCAAAACTATAGTCCACATTTTGTGTATAGGTGAAACAACAGTTTGCATTTCAAAGCAGTTGGATACATAGGCCTATTCTAGGTTTGGTGATTCTGATGCTACCCAATAGCATTCAATTGTCTTCTGTATTTTTAAGGCGTGAAGAGGCATAAACAATATTTACAATGCTCAGCAAAAAGCTAGAAATGAAAGTGCTTCATTTTTCAAAAACAATTACACTGGTATTGAACATTAAAATGTAAATAAATCCCTTTAAAAAAAGGATCGACAACATAGTAAAAACATCCAGTTCACCTTCACTTATTTACATTGGACCTTGCAATTTATAAATTTTGCGGTGCTTTTGAAAGTGGTCTCAAAAGAGCGTCATAGTTAAAAAAACGTGAATGTCTTTATAATTTGCTGTGCATTGTTGAAGAGAGTTGACAGACTCTGCACTTTAGAAGACTCCAAAAAAAATGTAATATGTATTGTGAGGAGAGACAAAAAAGATTTATGTTTTTGCCAAAAATTGTTTTTGTAACCAAGTCATTTCTGTCATTTTGCTTTGGATTGAGTCAGGGCTGGTCTTAGACCAAGTGGCACCCTGTGCAAAACCAGCAGTCTGTGCCCCCCCCCACTCCTGTGGCGCTGATACAAGGTGATGTGTCAGAGGGGGAAATTAATTACTTATTGCTAGTCACTACTGTTCCCTAAAATATGGGACTGATTTATGTTCCCATATTATCGGACTCTCTGGGCAGGGGGAGGTCTCTCCATCAACGCTCCCAGATTTGCACCTACTTTTCTCTTTTTCCTAGTTCACTAAATTAGAGAAGTAATAATTACTTTGATAATTGCTCCAAATAAGAGAAGTTGGCTAAGTTACTTAAGTTGTCTGAAACTTTTTTAAATGAGTAAACCAATCCCCTTTTCGATTCTTCGCAAAGACGCCTGTGCAATATTGTGGGAAATAAAGCAAATTTATGCCGTAGATATGCTGTCTTTGAGCACAGGTTGATAGCCGCGAAATTACCTTTATTTTCAGTGTATAACCCGCAGGAGAAAAAACTCTCTCTGAAAACGGAAAATTCTGCATATTCATTCAGGAACTTTGATAGCCAGCGGGTTATACCAATAACATTACAGGAATTTGTACTTCAAGGTAATAGAACTACTTTCCAAGGTCACGAGATAATGCGATTGTGGTAGATGGTGGAAAGTGGAAAAAAAAGTTTCCCCTTCCGTATCTTTTTCCTTGTCTCTGGAAGAACGCGTCCTGTGAACAAAATTTTCACACATGCCTCTTTTTCCTAAATTCCAGGTATTTGATGCACTACAGTGTATTAGCGGTACCTCCATGAACCACAAACAAGAATTAGTGCAAATGCGCAGGGATTCGGCACCTTGGTGTACCATGTAGCAAGAGAACCGTTTTGCCATAGCTCTTGCACACCCGAATATTTATAGAATAATTAATGTGTCAATTGTGTTAATTACATTAATAAACATTTTATTTTAATTAATTATTAGAAGTTTGAATGATTTTCCAGAAACTTTATTGTTTTTAATGTAAATGCTATTAAAACCAAAAAAAAACCTGGTTTAAACCAAAAAATTTTTTTGGTTTTTTACCAACCCTGGTTGCATCGCAATGAGAGAGATTCGTTGGATGCTGATCATCCTTCCCAAGGTTTGGAAATCCCTTTTAAACATATTTAGTGTCAACCTCAACTGCAAACCATGATTTTATTCCTTTATAAGACATTGTGTGCATACTAAAATTTCATGCACACAATTTTTCTAGTTTTGAGTGTTTACTTTAAGACAGGTGAAGTGCAAACTTATTTAAGTTGGACTGGAGCAACTCCCTATCACTTTGATTTCGGACTACACCCATTAATTTAACATCATCGCAAATTTACTAATGATCCCATTAATACCGATTGAGTTTATCAATAAAGATTGAAAAGAGTATGAGACCAAGGACACTTCTTTGAGGAACTCTGCTAGAGGCACCTATCCAATCAGAAAATTCCACATTGACCATAACCTGTTGTGACCTATCCTGCAATAAAAATTCTATCCAATTCAACAAGTTGCCCTCAATCTCACATCTAAATTCTTTGAGTTTACCATATTGGATCCGATCAAATGCCTTTTGGAAATCAAGATAGACGATGTCAACATTTTTTCAACCTTTGCCCAAGAGCCTTAATTATATGATCATAGAAGCAAAGGAGGTTGGTTGCACATGACTTGCCCTTCCTGATTTTCTACAAAAATATTATCTTCCATATACTTCACAAGTTACCTTTTAATGATTATTTCCAGTATTTTAGAGAGGGATCTACAACTTATTTGAATTTAAAATAAAATCAAACAGTATATAGATCTATAAATAATTAAAATTTAAAAAAATAATCATTTCCACATGCAAATACAGGGTGGGCAAAAAGTCAGTAGAAGCTTTAGAAATTTATAAAAACCAGAAAATACTCGAAATAAAAAACGGTTTGCACAGTTAGCATCGCTAGGTCACAGGAATTTTTTTAAGATGGAAAAAAACCTCAAACAATCCACAACCAGTTCACCATTGTAAACTGTGTATGTGAACAAGGATTCTGAGTGTGAAGGATAAAGCTTTGTTGTTGAAGTTGTTTTACGTGAACCAGGAATCAGCAACCATTGCCTTGAGTAAATTCTGAGTTCAAAAGAATTTGAGGACTGGAAAAGGGCCTTTAACAGCGACAGGCCCCATAAAGTTTGTTTGGTGGTTTGAGGAAACTGGAACACTGGAGGATCGTGTAAGAGAGCCAGACAACCATGTTTAAGAAAGGCACGTTTGACATGTGTTGCAACCGAAATGGGAGCGTTGGTGTCTGAATCAGCTGCAAGGACCAGCAGAGCTCATGAAGGTGCCAGATGCTTGGGTTTACCACCATCCTTGGTACGCAATATTCTTTATGGAATCCTTGATCTGTACCTATACAGATTGCAGGCGTGCCATGAACTTTCACCAGTGGATACTGTACAGAAGGAAGCATTTGGGAGGTGGGGGCTTTCTCCAAAATCAAACAGAATCCCACCTGGGTCTTTAACATCTTGTGGACAGATGAAGCTCATTTTTCGCTTCATGGCAACGTTAGTACCCATAACTGTCGAATCTGGGTGACATCTAATCCACGTGAGTACACGCAGAAACCATTGCATTCCCCAAAAGTAACAGTTTGGTGTGGGTTCACAGGTTCGTTCATCATAGGACCATTCTTCTTTGAAACAAAGTGCCCAGTAAATGGGTGGGAAACGGCTGTGGTGAATGCGCAGCGCTATTTAACGCTTCAATGCGAGAAGGTCATGCTGTGTTTGCATGAAAGAGACGATTTCTACCGTTCAAGATGGAGCAATTAGTCACACTGCTACTCTGGTCAAGGCATTCCTGATACAGACATTTGGGGAAGACAAAATCATTAGCAGGCATTTAGCAGGCATTGCAGGTTCCCATGACCTCTGTCTCCAGATTTGACCGGCAGACTTCTGGTTATGGGGATATTTGAAATCCTGGGTGTATCGATCTGGTCCATCCAATCTGTCGGAACTGAAAGATGTGATCCACCGAGAGGTGCCATGTATACATCCGGACTTGCTGCACTCTGCCGTTGCTAGATTTGTAACTCGCCTGCAATGAGTTATCCCCTGTGATGGTGGTCATGTGGAACACATACTGCTGTAATAAATATTATTTGCGTATCTTTTCTTTGAATTGTGTTTGTCAAGGCCACCTGTCGGCTGTTTTTTGAGTTTTTTTTCTTGTCTTAAAAAAATTCCAGTGACCTAGCAATGCTAGCCCTGCAAACTGTTTTTTATTTTGGTTATTTTTCCTGTTTTTATGAATTTTTAAAGTTTCTACTGACTTTTTGCCCACCCTGTATAATTATACTTGGCACAGTAGAACCCCGCTAATCTGAATTAATTAGGACCAGGACCTGTTCAGATTAACGAAAAGTTTGGATTACCAGGGTTTGTCTTTTAAACATGGCTTTTTTAAAATTGTAATAAAAAAAATAGTGAGTATCTCTACGGGTAGGATAATAGTCACAGACTGGATAATTCCGTTAAACAATGACCAAAACAATTGCGGGAAAATTAAAGTGATTTTTTTTTTATCCTCCAATGTTATGCCTTTGCTTCCATCAATGGACGATATAAACATCAAAACAGGTTTACAAAAAAAATGTAACTTTGATATCTCATTGACAATGAAAATGAGTCCCTTTCCATTCTCCAAAAAATGAAAAAAAAAAAAAAAGATTAAAAATGTCATTTACTGGCTTGCAGAAGCACGTGATGGAAACCTTGCGAAAGAAAACCTGGGGAAAATTATGACCAAGACTTGCTTTTGGCAATAATCATGAAACAACAAAGAAATCCTATTAAATCCTCTAGCTTTTAAAATAAATTAATGGTTGCGAGGAAGCAGAGGAAAAGATGTGAAATATTATCATTAGACTCCAACAACAATCAAATTTTCACGGATACAGAAATCGTCTCAGAAGTTTCAACTGGCAATGACTCATTATCAAGCGATATGTTACATAAAGGCTGGACAAATCTAAAAAAAAAATCTAGGCATTATAAAAAATTTTTACCAGTAAAAAAAGTCCAAAATAATGCTTCTTTGGACGTTTTCAGGGCATAGTGACCTTTCATGTTGGCAGAGATACTGCCACAAATTCCAAACAGTTTTTGCTGCTCTCAGCCTGCGCTTTACTAACTACACAAAGAAAATTTCAGGTGCCAATACTAATTTTTTAGTCACCATTGCGACCTGGCGCTTGGGATTTGTCCAACCCTGGGTTAGATAATTGGTTCTCAAAGTGTGCGTCGTGTCTCCTAGAGACGTTGCAACCTTTGTCAAGAGCACCATGGTGAACTGCAAACATTGATGATTGCCTATTCAGTGCTTTGGAGTGGTTCTTTCCTAGACTATTCTGGGGCTTTGTAGATAAACATTATCATAGCAAGGGAGCCACGGGTGGCAAAAGTTTGAGAACCACTGGCTTAGATCACAATGCTTCACCACTTAAGACTCATTCAGAAACTGAGGTAGGTTTTGAAACTGCCCTTCTATATGTGTAGTGGTATGATAATGAAACCCCTGCAGACATCATATTTCTGAGATGCGCTGACTACGTACTGCATCATTCGCTAGGTATATATGTCGCTTCTGCTTCTTCAAATGAAAACTGAAATTTTTTTCAATACAACTATGTAATTCACCATTATGAGATATTTGTATTCATTGTCCGTAATGTGGTACTATGCAGAATTTATGAAGGGTTTTTTTCTATTGTTGATTCTTCAACTTTCTCGTACACCTCATCTTTTTTTTTAAGGGCTATTCAGATTAAGCAGGTTTTTGGATTAGTGGGGTTCTACTGTATATAAGAGCAAATCATAGTCAAACAAAATGGACTTTTATTAATTGCTGACATATACGCAGGGATTTGCTAATTTTAAGACTATCCTAAAAAAACATGTTTTTTTTATATTTCAAGTTGAAAACATCTCACACCTTTTTGACATGATATTTGCCGTGATATTCTTTATTTTCAATGGTGACAACTTCTAACCTTGGTTGCTCTACCAAATAATCTTTTGCATCCCATGCTTGACTACCATCTTTAAACATGAAAATGACACGGTTATCAGCTACTGTGAACCTAAAATATACAAATAAAGTTGTATTAAAAGCACAGAAAAATCCTATGCTTTTGAATTACTCAACATTAAATAACTGATCATTTTGCAATTAATTTGCTTTATTGGTTTTTATAAAAATTGTTAAATGTCACCTGATCACTTGTTATCCAATGCAGTGTTTTTCCAGGAATGCTTTGTAGATGAGTAATGGGAATAAACACTTGACTGGGAGCTTGGGAACAGAGCATGGTAAAAATGCATACACATTATGATTCACTAATTTAACAATGAAACTCCAGCCAGGCAGATGACTAAAATTATCAGATGGCCCACCCAGTGATATGGCTCTAGAAAGAGCACTTCAGTAAAATAACATGCAGGGTACTTAATGAATTAATTCTCTTGCATAACTCTAAAATTTCAACTTTATAATCTAAAATCTGGGATTACAGATAAGTACTTACGATTCCACTTTTGGGAGCATTCTTAGGGTGTGTCTACATAGGCTCAATTGCCCTAACCTCTGCTTGCTGTGGTTTTGCTTTGCAAATTTGCAGTGCTCTTTCTCTCTCTTTTTTTTCTTTTTTCTCCCCCCTCCCCTGCTGAACTTGGTTCAAAACACAGTCTTGGCTATACAAAATTAAAGAGACACAATACTAGCTCCTCTCCCTAATCTATTGTCAGTGGAACCTTCTAAGTTTGATGTTCGTCTAATGTGCATTGCTTGGCTCACAATGAAATATTTTGTGACAGTCAAACACTGTAACATGTCTTTGGTTGATGCACGCCTGACCTTTTGACCGTGTGTAATATAATGCATATATGTTGTGTTTCATTAGAATCTGTGTTGTGTATACATAATGTTGTGCATATGTTGTTTCTTCATGTTTATTTGTTTATAATTTGTTATAAGTAATTTCTATGGACTAAAAAGAAATCTAAGTTTTTCTACTTATGGAAATTTTTGGTGCAGAAGGTATCACAATCTACTCTGATGGGAAAAAAAATGTTTCCTGAGATTTACGCTTGGAACACTGACATCAATAGGGGCGCATGTGCATTATGCTTTATTTGCATAATCAGTGTTTGGGGGTTCTAACCAATCACTGGACCATGGATTAACACTACACTTCAATCTCAACCGGCATGTGAGTCGCAGGTCAACTGGGTAGTTCGGCTGATCAGACGCTCCCACTATGAAATTCCCTTGCCAACTGCTGTTCTTCTTGATTACCATTCAAGGCTGTCTGATGCTCATAAAAAAAGCTGCTAAGGGTCATTTTTGGTTTCAATGCCTTGCAGAGACCTGCCGATCCCGGCCATGTTTGGATGATTTCATCTATCTTCATGCGTGATTCTGTCAATCTCCAAAATCTGGTGAAGCTTCCTCCTCAGCAGCCTGGGCCAATCTTCAATCTTCATGCATGGCTCTGCCAATCACCAACATCAGATGCAGTTTCTTCCCGTAAGTATCTTAGCTGGTCTTCGACTTCCATACATGACTCTGCCGACCTCCAAATCAGGTGTTGCTTCTTTATTTATGTCTTGGGCTGATCATTGATCCTTTGTGCATGACTTCTCTGGTCTCTATCTATCTGGATACTGTTTCTACTTAGCCGTGCCATACCGTCTTGAGATTGGTGTTCCGGAAGATGGATTAGACTTCAGCAAGGCACTGATCCTGATTGACTTTTGTTGACAGATAAGTATATTTTGAAATTACCAGTTATTCATGAAAAGATTTCCTTTACCTAATAAGTTGTATAATGAGTTTGTACTTAATACTGTAATAAATAGTTTAAACCATTTTTGTGTTCATTGGCAGTCAAAGACATACGTTGTAACACGTGAATGGAAATCCCAGCAAACCACTGAAGAACAGTTTAGGGCTCAGCATGGATCACAGCTTCAAAAGTAGTGAAAATAGTGACCAAAATATTGTTAAATTTTGACCAAATTGGCAATGAATTTTGATTATCACAAATTGCATTTCAGCTCTACAATGGAGAGCCGTCATCAAGACCTCGTGGTCAGAATTCACACAAATGAGTAGTGAAGGGGTGATGTTTATGTCTGGTCGTTCGGAGAGTTCGCCTTTGTATTTGCTGCGTCCGAGTGGTCTTCGGATGCGAATTGGGGTGCCATCTGTTGCAAAGTGTTGAAAATTCCGCCAAAACGTGTGGACCATTTGACTAATTAAATTTTATTTGTCTTAAAAACATGTCAATTTTTATATAAATTAATGCTGAAAATATATTTTTTTGTTAAATTTGTAATTATTTTTTAATGTCCTCCATTCAATGATATCACAGATTTAAAAATTATATTTGTTGGTCCTATGGCAATTATAGAATCAGAGTATCACTGTATTTTGAGCACAGATAATATTGATATATATGCTTGTTTGAGCCATAAAGCTATTCTCTTTAGATCATTCTGGGGTGTCGCGGATAAATGTTTACTAAGGCAAGGGAGCCACAGACGACAAAAATTTCAAAGCAAAAAAACAAATAGTGAAATAAAAACTTATAGCTTACTTATCAACATTTATATGATTGTTCATCAAGCTCATCTGCCAAAGACCAGTTAAATCTTCTGTTTCCTTTCTTCTAGGATTTCCTAGAAAAAAAATATTCTCATCATAAAATTATCAAAAAAACACATACCTATATCCATTCACATTATCAAATTTTAATGATTAAGATCAAGTTTATAATTATTCAACTTTTATAATCTATATAAACAATAAGTTACTGTACATTTGAACTAAAACACTATAGCAGTGTTTCCAAAGTGGGTGATGGAATAGTCCAGGGGGCAATAGAAGCTACGAGTATAACATAGGATCTTCCCTTGAGTCAGGGAGCGATAAGACAAAAAAATTCTGAAGAAGGGGTGTGATGGAACAAAAAGTTCAATAAGTTAAATGCACTATAGAATATATTTCCCTCAATTTATTTTATTCTTTTAATTATCACTCTTTGTTTGATCAGTACAGTAAAAGTCCAATGCAATGAGGGAAGCTCATAATGCAAAAAAAAAAATGTCTCTAAAGAACTCAAAAAATTGTTTGAAAAATTAAATTGTTTAGATAGCATGAAATTCTATGCAAAAGCAACTTAGAGAATCAACTAGGGTTGGGGTTTTAGGCAGATTTTTCACATGGATTTTACTCTGTCCACAAAAAAAAAACTGCCTTAAACTGCACTTAACTATACAGAACCTCGAAAAGCCAACACATCATCCGCCTCATGCTAGAAGCATGAATGTGTAATGTCCTTGGGAAAAAGAATGTAGGAAATAACGTTTCAATGTTTACTCTACCCATGTTACTCTATGGAAGTTATTTTCCTAAAATGTTTTGTAACGTGTTTCAACGTGGGTGGAGATACAGAGGTGGGGGGGGGCACCCCAGAGTCAAAGGTGGAGTCGACTGATCTAATGTATATATGAATTGACATTATCAAGTCCCCCCCTTCCCAGCAATAATGACTGTGCCCCCAGACTTCCAAGTCTATCTCCGCCTATGTGTTTCAATAAGGATACACATTACAAAACATTTTAGGAAAATAACTTCCATAGAGCTTCTAGCATGATAGACAATATTTCATGAAAAAATCAATAGATTTTCTTTTAACGAGTGATTAATTATTAAACTAGTGAAATTAACGAGTGAATTATTAAAATCCAAATTTAAAAAAATTGAAACTGAGTAAAAGCATAAAAAAAAATGTTCTTAGCTGTCAATAACTTATCCAAAAGCTGTCCTTAAATGCCAAAATATGACATGAAATCAAACACATTGATTGCACTAATATAATATAAAAACTGTCTAAACTTTTTCAAAACTCTTAAGTGTGTAAAATCTGAAAGTCAGGGTTAGTAAGGTTTTGGATTGTAATAACCTGGTAAATACATAGGCTTAATGACCCCCGTTATAACGACCATTCCATTACGACGATCAGTAAGCCAAGACCCAAAAGTGTTCGTGTATAATGAATCTTTATGTTTTTCTTTCGAAACGACCATCTAATATTACGTCTGTTTTCAATGAGATTATGGGGGTCATTATAACGAGCGTCAACGAGTTTTATCTATTTTCTGAAACTTCAAAATTATATATACAAAAAATAAAATTTAAAGTAAAATTATTTGTTTTTAAATAAAAGATTAAAAAATTTAATAGTGTTTATATGAACATTATGTGATTAATATCAATTTATTATAACAATTTTATCAGCTTTAAGCCACCAACTTGACAAAGACTAAAATGAAATGACACTTTCAGATAAATTTAGATTTTTTGACAGATTTTAGACCGCTAGTTTTTAATTTGCCTGTGTGGTTTTAAAGTATATCTTACAAAATATACCTTTGGTATCATTAAAGAAGCTATTTGTTTTAGTTTTAAGTTAATGCTAAGAAGTTTATATGTTAATACACACTTTAGGGCTCTGAAGAATTACTACTGAGATTGAAACAATTATACATGTCTATGATGTCTATGAGATACAATATTTTTTTAGATAAGAAATTTGGTATGAAATTTCCATCTTAATTGACAAAATCTTTTGTTTTATTTTTGGCATCTGTAACTTTATGTTCAAAGAAATTGAGTTTTATATACTGAAACCTTTATTCTTTCAAAATTGTAAAGGATTTTTCATTGGAATCAACAAACCTGAAACTGTTAAAAAAGTCATTAAAGATCTTCCTTTCTTTGACATTTTTAATAATTCTTCAGGATTTGAAGGGTCCAAATTGGATAGGTCTATTTTTGGACCACTACGCAGATGTTCCGGCAACTCATCAGGTTCCAGTGGTTCTTCATCTTCCTACAAAAGTCATAAGACTACGATATAACATACATTTTTACAAACTATATATGAGTATGCTGGAGATAAAGGGCACCATGTCACAAAAGGGAAATTTTAAGAGAAATAGGAGAGTAGAATCCTATATTAAATCAGGACTTGATAAATCCCAGGCACCAGGATGCGACTGTGACTAGAAAATCAGTATTGGCAAGGGAAATTTATATATATATATAATGGATCCCACTTATAACATGTTTTTTTAAACATCGCAAAAAAATGTTGTAAGAAGGAAAACGCTTTGAAAGGGAGGGAAATCTCTGTGAGTATTAGTATGAGTCTGGATCAAGAAAATAAGTTATTCTAAGCGAGAAAATGTTCGAAGTGGGAATGTTATGAGCAGGATTCCCTGTAATTGCTAAATTGGAGTGTGTACGGACTGTAAAAAATTTTCCAATTTCATTATTTTGTGTCTTCCAACATGAGAAAGAGTCATTAAGAAGAAAAAAGTAGAAAAAACATTATTCAGGACTGTTTTTCTTCAGACCATGCTTGGCTTCTAAGAAATTTGGTTGGCACCAAAATGTTTTGTCAATTTATCAATCCCCACAATAGATCCAAATATGATAACTACTAGAGCCTGGACTATATGCACTGAAAAAGTGACGAAATATGCACTTAAAAATGTCAAAATATGCATAAAAACCCTGAAAAAGTTAAAAATTCCAAAATATATATTTTTTTAAATGGCATTAAAAAAATCACCACCCTACATATTAATTTACAAAAAAATGTCCCCACATATGTATATAGGCCAAGGCTGGACAAGCGCCAGTTCACCATGGCAATTAAAAAACTGGTATTGACACCTAAAATTTTCTTTGCGTAGTTACTAAATTGCAGGATGAAAGCAGCACAAACTGTTTGGAATTTATAGCAGCATATCTGCCAACATGAAAGGGTCACTAGGCCCTATGCCCTGAAAAAGTTGAAAAAAGCATTATTTTGGAACTTTTACTTCGGTAGAAATTTTTTGCCGCCTAAAAAATTGTTCTGGCACCTAGATTCTTTTGAGATGTGTCCAGCCCTGACTGCATATACAAATAACTTCTACACATCTTTTTATTTAGGTATTTTTAATTTCTAGTTTGTTGTAACTGCTCAGTAACAAAATACCAGTAGCAAAAGAATTTTGACACTATTTCTGAAAAAAAATTTAACTTTTTCACTAAAAAACACTTTTGACCTATCTCTAACAGCCTTACAATAAAATGGTTGATATTTGGAAAAAATACAATATTACTTAAACATCTCTATTGATTCACTAATTTTCACCTGCGAGAAAAAAAAGATGTTATGAAAATATTACAATATTTATTTTAAAAAATATTTAAAAAAGCAACTGAGCTTAAATAAAGCATAAAAAAATATGCACTCATTCTGAAAAGTACTTGATCTTAAGCGTTTACATGTATTAATACTAAAAGGACAAAATATGCATTTCCAGGCTCTAATAATTAATCTCATTTGCAAATAAAATGGTTTTTTTTCAACATTCAACTTAAAATCAACTGAGATAATGTTAATGTAAATCAAACATGTAAAACATGAATTTGTTCGAACCAGTTCATGTCACTAAATTTCCAACCCCTAGGGGTAATGTGCTTATATCCCCCATGGGACAGAGCCTGGGTCATGTCTGACACTACAGTTCACGTCACTGATGAAAACGACCATGATTTATTTTTGTATGTTCTTATGTATTAATAAGAATCAATGTTTCTCAAGGTTTCTGAAAACAAGGACCAGTAAAATGAAAAAAAAATTTGACAAACCCTTTGTGTCCCGTACAACAGGACATTCCTGTATTTTTTTTTTTTTTGCTGTTCTAATTTTTTTTATACATTTGTCCCGTTTTTTCAACGATATTATAATTATGACAAAAATATATTAATATTCATTTCGCATATAAAACTTTTTCCACATTCAAATTAAAATCAACTGGCATAATGTTAATGTAAGTTTAGCTTAACATTTTGTCCTCAATTTCTTTGGAATTTTAATTACGATTGGTGATTGTGCCTAATTCTGACAATGTTTTTGATGACAGTTTACCATTTAATTTTTCTTGATGAAATATGGTCATTAGATCATTTAAATATTATTTTCGTGACATACATTTTAGTTTACTGCAATTTGTATAGCAGCCCTTTACCCCAACCTTCAGAAAATTTTAGCAGTAATTAGCAAATTGCATATAAAGCAATAAATTAGTTTTTGGAAAAATTTAGTGATATCCCATGTTTAGGATCGCAATTTCCTGCATTTCCATGGATGATGTATGGTGAACCTAGATATGAAGGTATAATTTTATTTGAAACATATGGATGTTATTAATATCAGTTATAAAGGCTGGATAATTTTTATCACAAGTCGGTCCGCGGACCATAGGTTGAGAAACGCTGATTTAAATAAATGAAAAATTTCAATTAACATCTTTACCTCCCATTGCTCATACAATCTTTCAATATCAGCGTCATTATAATCTCGAATATCTTTTTTAGCCCAGTCGGGTTTTTCACCTTTCTTTTTACCCATTGCGAATGTGATGCATAAACAAATCAAAACAGTTTCGTATATTCTTATTGACATTTTACAAGCAAATAACTTCCCGAATAAAAACGTAAACACCGCGCTTGAAAACGATTGATTTCCTGCTAAAGTAATCAGCGAATGATTGGTCTTTCCACCGTAAAATTGTAGTTCACCTTTCGGACACATTTCATATTTTGTTCTTCATTTCTCACTAGATGACGTCATATATGCAGTGACCATACGTTCCTTATTTACTGCAAAAGTCCCGATTTTTTGGTTTTTCTCGCCATCCCGACTTTTTTCAAAAATGCCCCGGCTTCTCCCGTTGAAAAGTCATAGTTTTCTTGAATTCATTATTTTCATTAAGGGGCCGTACAAGTATTACATTAGCAAATTTTTAGCCATTTTTGACCCCCTCCCTTCCTTGTCAACAAAAGTCAGCAAAACACTGACCCCCTCACTCCCGTTTGTCAGCAAAATTTCGTCAGCATTGCCCTCTACCTCCTAACGCATATCAGTGGGATAAGAAACGTACGCGGGAGGGGGTCATAGGGGGATCGTGCGCCTCCCCCTCCCCAGATGAAAAAAATAATTTTTTTAATGCAAAAAATATTTTTTTAAAAATTAAAATTTCGCAAGAAAATACTTTTATATGTTACTATAACCAATTTCTGTTAATTTTAATGCTATTTGGAGGGTAGCAACTCAAAATTTCTCTTTAAGAAATTCATTGCATCACGCCCTTCAAGTCATATATGGTAAACCCTTCACCCGCGAACCAAATGCAACCCTGACGGTCATGGGCCCTCACAAGGGTAGGGCTGACAGGGTTCCAGCCCTGGGGCCAGCGATGATTCTCATCATTTTTTATTTTTTCACGCTATAAATTCATCATAAAGGAGGCCCGTAAAAGTCTGGTCTGATGGCCCGAAAAACATCTCAGCCTAGAGGCCCTGCTCTAGGATGTGGGGGCCATGCTGAAGGTTATCTTCTGTGGCTTGCCCCCTCAAACCCAATTTTGTTAAAAATCAACTAAGCGGCACATTTACAGATCGCTTAAATGACCCGTGGCACAATTCCAGAGTATTTAAGTGGCCCGTGGCACATTTTCAGATCACTGAAGTAGGCCGTGACACATTCAAATATTACTTAAGTAACGCAGTTCCAGAACACTTAAATGATCCGTGGCACATTTAGAGATCCCTTGAGTCACATGTGGCACAGTTTTAGAGCACTTAAGCGGCCTCCAGTGCAGTTCTACATCACTCAAGTTACCCGCGGAACATTCCCAGATTACTTAAGTGATCCGTGGCATAATTACAGATCACTTGAGTGATGCGTTGCACAGTTCCAGAGCACTCAAGTGGCCCGGACACATTTCCTGAGCACTTGAAGGATCCGTGAATCATTTAGAGATCGCTGAAGTGGCTCTGTAAGGAATTTATTATTAGGGAGAATGTTAGTTCAGGTGCCCACAAACTAGCGAAAGATTTTTCTCGTTTTTGGCGCACCGAGTAAGATGCCATTATATATTTCATATTTTCATAAAGGGTGGTTGATGACGTAAGCATCATCCAAACCTCCCCTCCTCCCCCCCCCCTTGCCATCAGAAGTCAGCAAATCGGAAACCCCCTCCCCCCATCGATGCTGACGTAATACTTAAATGACCCTTAAACACCAAAACTCAATAACCATGAATTGATATTATTTGGTTTCGAAATATGGGGGAAATACGGGACATCGTCAATTATCGCCGAAAATGATGCCAAAAATATGCAAAGTTGCTAACTCTTCTAAAATCACGGAAAAGACACCAATCGCGGGAAATGAAGCACTAAAAATTGCTGTGAATTAAAAAAACATGTGGGATACAGTGACGTGGCCAGGGGCGAGCAGAGGGAGCGAATGCTCAATCAAAATTCTGCCAACATTGGCGCCTATCTTCCTAAAAATGACTAACGAAGTCTTCAAAAATTGTGACAAAAAAACAAGTTCTGAATTTTTTACTGTCGTTCTATGTTGATTTTACTGAGGGTCAATACGTGCTTAGAAGGGGGGCAGAGAGGTTGGTTTAGGCTTCTTTTGTAGTTACACTGTGAGCTTTCAAAGCTTTTCACAGGCATGCACTGGAAGGATAAAGCCCCAATCCCACGATTACTTGGTACCCGACACAGGGTAAGATAATTAAAGTAAAAGATAATATATATAAAAAGTCTTTGTTGGACATAAAGTGCTCCGCGGAGGGGGCTCCGTGAACACTCTCCATTGGCTCCGCGGCCACTCGAGGAAAATGGAAAAAAAACAAAACAGTAAATTTGAAAAAAATAATTACAGATATTTTTAAATAATGAAAATAAATCACAGTAACTCTGATGAAAGAATAAAAAATAGGCCAAGCAAGAGGCTCCGCCATAGAACTTTTTCACCGAAAAGGGCTCCGTGAGTAAAAGAAAAGGGTTCAGAATCGCTGAAATAAGGTGTTTTCTTCTGAAATTTTAATTAAAAAATATTTTTTTTATCGTCGGGGGGCACAAGCTTTCCTATGCCCTCCCCTCGCGTACGTCTCTGATCCCACCAATATGCGTTAGGAGGCAGGGGGCAGAGCTGATGACGAAATTTTGCTGACAAGGAGGAGGTCGGGTCAGAGTTTTGCTGACCTTTGCTGAAGGGGGATCAAAAATGGTTAAACATTTGCTGGCGTAATACTTGAAAGGCCCCTACGAGTGTTTCTGTGGCTTTTTTTTTTTCTACTCGCATTCACCGATAGCCGTAGAAATTCCTAGAATTTTTTCTGTTTTTGCTTTTTTTAGCGGTTCTGTTTTAGACTTGAGAGTTCACATGGTTCTCCATATTTATCATATCTCCGTATTCTCAGTGCACACTCATTAACATTGCTTCTTGTGGCAACACCACAAAAATCGAAAGTCAAGGCCGTCTGGCAAAAGAGCTTTGGTTATGACGTAAACATTGTTAGTCGGTCGCAGTGATGGTAACTCGTGGGAAATTTCCCATATTCGTGGGAAAATTGGCCAAAATTTGCCCAAGTGGGAAATTTCTTGGCATTTTTGGGAAATTTTGTGAGGTCATCAAACAAAAGAATTTTTTAGAAAAATAGAAGTTAATGCAGTGCGATACTTTTCTATTGCAAAATACTTGATTACGTATTTTCCCCGCTAGATGGCAGCACATTTTTGGAATGCGTGGAGAAAATTTAGTCAAAAGGAAAATTTTACTGGAAGAGATTACTACTTACTATCACTGCTCGGTGTCGGTCGCATCCTTGCGCATGTCCGTGGTCTCCTCCAAATCCTGTTTAATTTTACCTTTGTTAATATTTTACAGGCCCGTAGCCAGAAATTTCTTTCGGAGGGACCAAAGTGACAGAACAATAGATTTGGCCATTTTTTCCCTTTTTCGGTCAAAGTTTTCTCACTTTCGGGGAGGACCAGACCCCCAAGCCCCCCCCCCCCCTGCTAAAATTTCTTGCCTTGCTACAGGCAAAGTAATCAGACTGTGAACAATTATTGAAGCATGGCTCCATGGAAGACAGATCGTTTGTCATACTTTTTGTTTTTTCTTCTGTTTTAACTGGAAAAACCTATAGCCGGTTTTTTGTTAGTGTAGTGGCGCCATCTGTTGTGTAAATTGTAAAAGGCGACGTTACGGCAGCTCACCCTTCATAATTCTCGAATTCCCCCATGCTTTGAAGCATAAATTATAAATTTCCCATATGAGTGTTTTTGTGGGGTTTTTTTTTCACATACGCATTCGCCAATTCCCGGAATATTTTTTGTTTCTGCTTTTTTTAGCGGTTCTCTTTTAGAGTTGGAAAAAATTGTTGTGACCTGTTTTATTGGTCAGAGTAGTGACGCCATCTATTGGGGAAATTGGGATAAGTGACGTCACTAAGGCTGTGTGCGCAGATGTCCTCCTTCCGCAGTCTTCGGATCAGATAACCCTAGTCAAAAGTAGAGTGACAATTCGTCCCGTATTTCCTAGGACAGTCCCGGTTTGTTCTATTTTTTGGTTGGAGATTTTTAAATTTGATAGTTTCATCAAAAACGTTAATTTTTGATGACATTATTTATTCTCAGAGTATATTTGTGTTTTACCTCGCTCTCGCTCTCTCTCTCTCTACGTACATAGGGTGATCATACTTCCCGTATTTGTCAGAACAGTCCCGGTTTTTTCTGTCTTTCCGGTTGTCCAAACTTTTTTGCCAAAATGTCCCGATTTTTCAAAAAAGGTCCCTCCGTATAAGAAATTGTAAAGTTATTCATAGGATGTGTTTGAGAACAAACCTGAAGTTGGAGTGAAAATACAGCGAGCGGCTATGGCATAACCCATGGGGGTCCTTTGTTTTTTTCTCAGTGTTTCATCAACGCCAGGATGTCCTCGAGTAAAAGCTACTTGTGCTAGATACTAAAACCATGGCGAAACCTTCTTGACCAAGGTTTCCGTCGGCTGACTTTACCGGCGGCAATTCTAAAAAGTTGGTGTAACGTATTGTATTGATAAAACATGTAAATGAAACGCTGTTATCTCAAATTACTACAGAAAATTTTCTGTACTTCTTGAGATAACAAGAACTCGTGAAATATTAGTTCTTTTTGTGTCCACGGATAAAGATCAAGTTTAAATTAATCCAACGGCAGCATAGGTGGAATAGACTTGAAAGTCTTGAAGGGGGGAGGGGCATGATGATGATGATGTCAATTCATATATACGCAAATACATTAGATCAGTAGGCTTTACTTTTGACGCTGGGGCCCCCGTATCTTCTGCCCATGAACGGCAGGGTCGCACCTAGGCAATTGGTCGACCGGAGCAAGCACGCATTTTGGCATCCCGTTGTAATGTTGAAGGAGTGGTTACAAGGTTAATTGCTCCCCCTTTTGCCTTCCTGCTCCTTCCTTCCCAGTTGCGGCTCTCAACCGATTCATTTGGAAACATATTCAAGTTTAACTATCAGTCCGGCTGTATCATAGGTGCCAACATCTGGGAAGTCAGGCTATTGAGTTATTACTATCCCGCAATAAATTTTGTGAAAAATCCCCAGACAATAATTGATGAATAATGCAATGCACCCTCTTCTTCCTCTGTACGCACTCATGTCCCGGGACGACTTGTGACTGCCAACCACCCCCCCCCCCCCCCAATCAGCTGAAGCTGTTTTTCTGCGGTTCTCTAATATCGAAGCGCGAATGCGAGCCGGTTCCCATTTGTAAGTAAGTCTCTTCGCAGAGAGCAGGCAGACATTCAACATGATATTTACATAACTTGAAAATTTAAGCATTTACCATCTTCAATTCGAAATATGGAAGACAGATGGTAGCACCAGCAAGAACACGAAACAAGCACAACTCTGACAACATAAATGCGTTACAGGCCACACATACCATTCAGAACACAAATTCCGGCATGTACTGATTCGTTAGACAATTTCACAGAGGAAAGTATATGAGGTGCATGTACGGAGTTGAATAATAGTGGTAGCACCCCCCCCCCCCAATGAATTCTTAATGCCGACGTCTCTGGACTGGACTGTACCAGTCCAGATCATTTTACGCTAGATCTCAGGAAGTAACCTACTCAGATAGAAGCCGATAAATCTCAGATAAACAGATAAATCTCGTAAAAGAAAATGTAACGATGTCCTACTGGTGCGATACTTCTTCGGTTTTGAGTATCACACAGGCAGTGCCGTCTTAAGGCATGGGCACACCCGGGCCTCAAAAGAAGAAGGGGCCTTACAAAAATGAGATCTGGTTGAAGTTTTCAAGAATTCTCCTGGTAGGGCTCAGAAAAATCACTTGGCCCGGGGACCCATGATGCTGTTAAGACGGTCCTGCACACAGGCTATATTTTGCTGTGATACTCAAAACTGAAGATGCACCTATAATTTTGGGCTTAATAAATAAATAAATTTTAGGCTTAATTTAATATATAAAACCTATAATTTTGGGCTCAGAAAATATAGTACAGCCAGTGGTATCAAGGAATATATTCCGTTCATAAAAAGTTCAACGATGTCCCACCCAATATTTATATGAATACATCTTTAGGTTTGATAACCTTCTCTGTGACATTTACCCAGCTAAAAGAGCATACAGTTCAGGCCCTGGGTAGATAATCGGTTTTCCAGGCTTACAGGCCCCAACCATCAAGTGCCTGGAGGTACACTTGCATTTTTCTCACTGGAGAGTGGACACTATTGTTCACATATTTATTGCCTAATGCACAGTTTAACAAACTTTTTGTTCCATCGTCCCCTTCATCAGAATTTGTTTTCTCTCATCGTCCCCAAACTCAAGTGAACCCATAGGATCCTGTGTTAAATCCGTAGCTTCTATCGCTTACCTAGATCATTCCATCACACAATAGGAGGTGATATTGCTCGCTTTGGGAAACACTGGCCTAATGCCTTTTTTTATGACCATCAAATAGTAGTTTGATAGTCATTCTCGGGAGCCAAGTTTGAATCTGCCTGGCACCAGGTTACCCATGGACACTGAGGTATTGGGAAACCCCTGTTCAGAGGCCGAAAAATACATAGGCCCGTCCCTGCTCATATGAGCACATTTTCACTCGTTTAGATGTAGCCTAAGTTTAAAGGGCTCTCATATTAAAATATAGTAGTTTTATGTAACGCAAATCGTAATAAATACTAATTATGCACTGTTTGTGTCGAATTTTATGTATTATGACGTTAGTTTTTCGAGATGCAATGCCATTTGTGAGTGAAATTTTGAACTTTTTTAAATATTCATTCAAAAAAAACTCAACGCCCCATAAGCATTTTAGTGTGAACCGCACACCTTTTTACGTTAATATATTGGTTGATTTTTTTTATTAATTTTTAAAATATATTCAGGTCTTTTCATCCACTCTCACCCTGTATAATATTTTATTTAAAAAATTTAAATTCGATTATATGAATTAAAGTTCTGCGTGATGTGTTAAATTTAGAAGAAAAAAAGGGGGGAGAATGAAGTAGTTAAATAACAATTTATTACCTTTCCTTTCCTTAAAAAAGAAGCTAAAGTATTATTGCGAAAAAGCAAACGACGTTCACTCCATGCATACCAATCACTCTCGATTCGCCAACTATGCGAGATCTAATTGATTTGTTGTATTCGTAATTACGGTTCAAAAGTTTTTTAATAGGAAAAACAGCAGCCACTCTATTGCTTCGACATCGCCAGTGCGCAATTATGTCAAGAATTTATGTAAGTTACTCTGTAAGGCATTATTAAGGGTCGACCCCAGGGTTATAAATGATTGCTGTCTACTGCCGAATACTTACTCAAAAACTATTTATTTCTCTCTCTCTCTCCTTCTTATTTTTATTTATTTTTTATTTCTACGAACGTGTCTGTGAATGACATGAACATCGATAGCATCCTAAAATTAATGATCCAAACAATTAAGTTCCGTGGAATACAAGATTACTGGGGAAGATTCAATAGAAAGATGAAAGGCAACACAATAATAATAGCAGTAAAAAAACATTAGTAAAGAAAAAGTGAAATTGGGCAATACGTAAACTATTACATTTTTTTATTGTCTATATCGAAAAAATCTGTTATACCTTCCGGGATTTTTCTTTTATATAAAAGATAAAAAATCCGAATCTTTCATAAGAACTTCATAATTTCTCTAATTTCTCAAGTTCAGGACACAATGGTAGCTTGACTTACGAGGTTAATTCGTAGCTGAAATTTTCTTGCAACGGAAATGTCTCGTTCTACATCTTATTTTTCTGTATGTATGAGCTGGTGTTTGCTTAACTTCTTCGAGAGCGTGGGCGACAATAAAAGAAAATGAATATGTTGCCAATGCGATCATCGAGTTTACTTCAGAGAGGGCTCTATCCAGTTTCATGCCAGTCGTTCTATGCCCATATTTTCATTAAGCCTAGAAGATCATTGCTCGAGGCCCATGATTTTGAGATGGTCTAGCATAGAATCGTTACTAAACTGGTCTAAGGCCGAGATTACACTATAAAAGTTTGATAAAAGTTCTTTTATAAAACTTGAAAAATGCAACCAATAATCGTACAGGTTATATTCTCGCAAATGCAACCGATTATCTTATTGGTGGCATTTTTAAAGTTTTATAAAAGTACTTTTATCAAACTTTTATAATGTAATCCTGGTTTTAGGGTCCGGAGATCGACCTTATTTTTAAAACTTTTGTTTACTATAAATTAACTCAAAAAATGAGCGCTATAAGTAGAAAGGATCTCGCTCCTGGGTGAGATTGGAGCCCTTTGTTGTCACGTTTTTTTTACTGAAATCAGACATAATTTTTTTTTACTATTTAAAGCAAATATAATAGCATAATAGAATATAATAGCATATGCAAAGAATATAATATATATGCAAATATAATAGCATAATATATATATATATATATATATACATATAATTGACTAAATATTCCGTTTTTTATTCTTAATAAGTTTGCAAGTAAGTGAAGTTTTAGCGACCATTTCTCCCTTGTAATTTTGATTGCCCCCAGATATTTCTTTTTTGTACAAATACCGTGTTATTATAAGAAGGAAACTTGTTGAAAGTGATTTTTCTTTTGAGCAAAGAGAGCAAAATATTTTTAAATGTTTTTTAAAAATTTTCAAATATTTTTACATTTTTTTTATATGTATTAATTTTTTGAAATAAACGTTGTAAACTCTCTACATTTTAGTTTACTTTTAAAACGCACAAAGACTATCTGATAAAACTGGAATCCGACTGATTACAAGCAGCGGAAAAACGACCTCAAATTTCTAAGGCCGTGATTACACTATATAAGTTTGATAAAAATCTTTTACAAAACTTGAAAAAAAAACCCAATAAGACTATTGGTTACATTCGAGCAAATGTAACCAATAGGCTTGTATATTCAAGGCATTTAACTCGGATTTTAGCCACCCGGGGCAAACATTATTTTGCCACCCCACAACTTTAAAATTCGATAATTCTACATATAACGGTGTTTTTTGTTTCCACCTAAAACTGCCGTCCCCTAAATTTTGCTGCCCGGGGCAGTTGCTCCCTCCTGTCCCCCTCTAGTTCCATCCCTGGCTTATTTGTTGCATTTTTCAAGTTTTGTGAAAGATCTATTATCATCATACTTTTATAGTGTAATCCCGGCCTAAGAACGCAAAATAACGAAATTTACCTGGTTGAAAATCTCATATAAATCTTAAAAAAAAAAAAAAAACAGGTACTTTTGCAAGTTATAGCAGGATCTCGAATCGGAAACATTATAAAATAAAGTCTAAAAAAAATAAGATAATAATAAAGTAAGTAATAATAGCATATAGACTTTTGTTGTTAAAATACCTTCCCAGAAAATATTCATTTCTCAATTATTATTATAAATTTATTTTTTAACTTTCAAATGCACAAAAGATCTTAAGATCTTGAAGTTCTCGAGTCGTGATTTCAATGGTGAAAATTCAAAACGAACTTTTGAACCCAAAAGAAGGAGTTACCGCCTTCCGACTCTGCTGTGTGTGATATAATTCTTGAAGTTATATATATACACAGTATTTTTTTTTTTTTGGAACGTGTTGTTTAGCCGTAAATAAATCCTCTGAAAAATTGAAATAGCTATTATTATGGAACTCATTCTCTGAAGATAAAAAAAAAAAAACCCTCGTTTTTCCTGAAGTTTTTTTTTTCACATCTTATTGTAAAGTCTGTTATTTAATTGCGTTTAAACTCAGAAAAAGCTTAGAAGTCGAATCAGGGTTGTTGTTTCAGACAAAACGTGGACTGACTCGTCCTAAACAAGCAGTTCTTGTTAGTCTGTACACCTCACTTTACTTCGTAGAGATATTTTTATTATTATTCTTACGATTGTTCTTGAAAAATGATTCAACAATGGTGTGTGTTTAAAGCTAGAAGAAAATTTATACGTATATTTTTCCTGTCTGTGAGAAATTTTCAAAAGAGTGTCTCGTTCTACCTCGTTGTTCCTTTATTTTTATTCAATTAATGTACGGCACATTCAACTCAAGTTCGTGTGCGTGTGTTAAAGAGACCAAAACTGAGAAAACTGAAATGGTTATGGGCTACCTGTTTGCCAACTTCTTTGAATAGCTAAGATTTATAACTTTGACTATAATAAGAAAAAAAAGGTAAGTTGAATATCTCGGGTCCCTATGCTTTTTTGTTTGAGTTGAATTATGCGGAATCCTGCTGCATCTCATATATGGTCGCTCCGAGCCGAGTTCTGGACGGAGGTGCAAGCTCTCTCCTGCTCTTGCAACATTTGTGTGAATAATTAATACCCCCCCCCCCCCCCAGCAACATGTAAATTTTGTTTTTTATATTTCAGCCCCATGTATTTGCTATTCATCGAAGTATTATTCTGCTACAGAGTGAAAAGAAATGTGCGTTTCGTGTTTGGGTGGTGAATTTCTTACAAAATCTGTTATTGGAAGTTTAGGTAAAACAAGGATTTTACGATTGGTTTTGGTTTTTCCAATGCTGAGGACTATAAAAAGGTGTTTTCTCCAGAGTCAATAATGTTTATAAACTTTGAATTTGTTTGTTTTTTTTTCACGTCTTTGGAAATATATATGACAACACGTTTTGTCTGTTGTCTTGTAGACCGAAATTTTTATTTTTACGATTGTGGACTTACCAGATTTTCAACTCATCAAATACGGATACACCAGGTGCGGATCCAGGACGATGTGACGAGAGGGGCGAATTGTGTAAGCTCGTTTGATCGTCC
This sequence comes from Pholcus phalangioides, assembly GCF_987345545.1. Taxonomy (NCBI): domain Eukaryota; kingdom Metazoa; phylum Arthropoda; class Arachnida; order Araneae; family Pholcidae; genus Pholcus; species Pholcus phalangioides. Next base: position 28,895,699 of record NW_028301625.1, read on the forward strand.
CGTATTCTACGGGACACACAAATTTTCCCATATTATTCGGTTCTCGGGAGGGGCAGTCGTTCCCATCGCCCATATCCGGATACGTGCCCGACCGCAGAGAGGCATCTTCAGCTGCGGATGGAGTGAAGGCAAACATCTTCAACTGTGAATGAGGCCGAGGCTGATATCTTCAGCTTCTAATGGAGTGGAGGCAGACGGATCCAGGGCAGGGCCGTAACTAGAGGAAGGGGGTAACTGCCTCGGATGGCAAAATTTAGGGGGGTGTCAGTTTTAGGTGGGAACAAAGAACACCATATTACAAAATTATTGAATTTCAAAGTTGTGGGGGTGGCAAAATAATGTTTTTCCGGGCGGAAAAATCCTAGTTACGGCCCTGATCCAGGGTGATGTGTCGGAGAAGTGACTTGTAGGTGCATCGGATCATCCCTTATTTTAAAGGACAAACGAATTTTCCCTGTATTATTGGGTCATAGGAGGACGGATCCCCCTGGATCCGCGATGTAATAGTTCAGGGGGCGATAGAAGCTACGGATTAAATATAGGATCCTATGGGTTCACTTTAGTTGGGGGGTGATGGGAGAAAAAAATTTCTGATGAAGAGGGGGATGGAACAAAAAATTTTGGAAAACTATGGTCCAAGTTTAAGCATGTGTCATAATTATCATACAGATGGTCCTGTTTCTGATGCTGACCATAAATAATGATCGCGACGCTAGAAAGGTTGAAGACTATTTGTTTATCCCACAGGTCCTGGGTGAATTTTTTATATTTTTGCTCGATACATCTACTGCAAGTTAGTTTATGTCAACCCGCTAGAAGTTTTAACTTGAAGGTTAGTCAAACATCCTGTCCAAGAGGGGTTTGTGCATGCAGGGGCCGTCCTTAATACATGAGCCTACCAGGTCGGACACGGACAACACCTTCTAAAGCAGAAGGTGCTGCTTTAGAAGGTGATGACCATAGGCGGAGATAGACTTGGAAGTCTGGGGGGGGGGCCACGGCCATTATTGCTGGGGGGGCACGATGATGATGATGTCAATTCTTATATACATATATACATTAAATCAGTCGACTCCACCCCTGGATTCCCCTCAGGGAATCTTTTCCCGGGGATCATTATTCTGTCAATATCATAGCCACTACGTGGTGGGAAAACTGCCAGGACCCCAGCCTGAGGGCCCCAGATCATACATATATTTACAATTCTCTAACCTACACTAGAACTTTTAGTTTTTTTTAAGCAATATAAAGAGCCCCCTAAAATTTTAGTTTTGGATTCTATTAAAAATCACAAGGATCCACACATCTCTAGCCATGAGTTCATGTCTATATGTGTGTGTTAATAAGGCGCGTAAGGCACTTATTTTCTCCTTTGACGCATCTATGAATCGATAAAATTTCAAGTCACAATTTTAATGATCAAAGTCAAGATGTAATACTTAACCAATATACAGTCAAACTTCGGACAACGACTGATTTGGTTAACGAGTAATTCGCATAGCAAGCAGAAATTTTGAACAAATTTTGATTCGATTAATGAGCAATGATTCGTATTACGAGCAAAAAATTTTGCACTTAGTGTTTTATTTAGTTTCACTTTATCACAACTGAGCCGAAGATTTTTCGCTTTCATTCACACATTTACCGTGGAATTGTGGGTAATATTCTCCCCTTCAGTCTCAAATTTCCAAAATCGGCAATTATCAATATCTAATTTTCAACTTCAAAAATCTTTATACCGAATCACTAATTCAGCGATTCTTGGATATGACTGAGGGAACAAACTTTCTGAGAGTTTTGGAAAAATCATTTCAACATCGTGCACTGCATCAAGATCATCAATATAGCCTGAGATGCGGTCACCAAGAGAACCCTTACTTCCGCTTGGAGAAAACTGTGGGCTGATTGCATTATTGAACGTGACTTTGAGGGGTTAGCTCATGAACATTAAAGTGTCGAAGAGGTTGTGTCCTTGGGAAAGACCATGGGACTAGAGGTGAATGAGGACGACATTGAAGAACTAGTGGTTGTAGAAAAAGTTTTGTAGAATAAAAACCACCCAAGTAAAGCAGTAGCGGTGTGCGAGAAATGAATTTGTCCAATGCATGGGCGGAGATACGCATAAATGTATATGCGTACATATGAATTGACTTCCGTCTTACATCAGCACATCGAGCTTTGGCCAGGGATCTCCGGCCACTTCACGAAATGGCCGGCTTAAGTCCAAATCATTTCTGCAATTCGGACTTCAGCAAAATTTCTTGGCCAATTCGTGAAGTGAAAGGCCCCGTCGTGAATTGGCCGCACTTCCGACTATGGCAGTAACATACAAGAATAATTCCCAGTTCATTGATGAACTTAAAAAAACTATTCAATCAGAGATTGAAGAGGTGCGCTCACCCTGAGAAAAGTGGCCAGAAACCTGGAAAAAAAATACGCGCTTGCATTCACGCAAAAAGCTCATATTCTGAACACATGTTGTGACATTTTGAAACAAACTTTGTTTTTATATCCATATAAATGTTGTTTTATTCGAACTATAACATAGTTTTTTGATTTATTTCTTGATACCATTTTAAAAATAAAATATTTTAGAACGGATTGCGTTACTTTTGGATCACCCTGTATTATTGATGAAACAGTTTTTATTAGTCGTTTTCATGTGAATGAATGTGAAACGAACCATCAGAGTTTATTTTACTTCCTATATGCAAGTGTGATTCGTTATACGAACGATTCGGATAACGAGCGCGTTCATGGAACGAATTAGGCCGGTCGTACACTGGAAGCTACTAGGAGCGAAAACTAGTCGCAGAACAAGGCGCATGTATGCGCAAGACTACTATGGGTAAGACGCCTTCATATACACAGGTATATAAAGGAGCTCTAACTACAGGGCCGTCTTAAGAGCATCATGGGCCCCAGGGCCAAGTTGATTTTTCTGAGGCCCTATATGGGAAATTCTCGAAAATTTCAACGAGATCTCATTTTTGTGAGGCCCTCTCTTCTCTTGAAGCTTCCGGCCCATGCCCGGGTGGGCCCCATGCGTTAAGACGGCCCTGTCTAACTATGGGGCGGGCTGTCCAAGTATTACGTCAGCAGCTTTTTAGCCATTTTTTTTATTCCCCCCCTCCCTTTGTCTGCAAAAGCCAGCAAAACTCTGACTCCCCACCCTTGTCAGCAAAATTTAGTCAGCTCTGCTCCCTACCTCCTAATGCATATTGGGATCAGATATCTTAGCTGGGGGGGGGGGGGACGAGTTCCCTATGCTCCTCCCCCCGTGACCCGCGACTATAAAAAAAAAATTATTTTTTTTTAGTTTAACTTTCGGAAGAAAATACCTTCATATGTTATTATAATCAATTTTTGTATTAATTTCAATGGTATTTGGGTATTTGAAGGCTAAGAACTCAAAATGTCTCTTTAAGAAATCCATTGCAACCCATTCGCTAAGTCAGCCATCTTTAACCTGTTTCTTGTGAGCCCATCATGGTGCTCCTCGAAGCGCCAAGAGTGCCCAGTGAACGTGTCCGATTTCGTGCTCGCGAGTACTTCATAAACGCTTCGATTAAATATCCTGTAAAAATTTCATTCAAAGATTACAATTTTAGATTTCAGACATACCTATGTCAAAGTTGCCATCAGAGGTGCTCTTCATTTGATGATGGGCATATACAGCTCTCACGACTCGAGAAAGGTTAAAGACCCCTGCTCTAAGCCATATATGCTAAACCCGTGACGACCCGCGCGCCAAATGTGGCCCTTGGGGTTATTTGATGTGGCCCACCACCTCAAACCCAATTTCGTAAAAATGAACTAAGCGGCACATTTACAGATCGCTTAAATGACCCGACCCGTGGCACGATTCCAGATCATTTAAGTGGCCCGTGGCACTTTTTAAAGATCACTCAAGTAGGCCCGTGGCACATTCACAGCAGGGGCTGCTCGAGCTTACCTGCCGCCCCTAAAGGAGACACTGGCGGGAGACTGACAGGGCTTCAGTCAAGGACACCTCGAGATAAACCTGATTTTATTTTTGAGAAGAAAGCCACACACTGATCATGTGCTGCACACTGGTAAAATTGGCGTGTCCATACGTCCCGCTTTTGAAGCAGATTTTCCTGCTTTTTGATCCAAAATTATTTTACCGTTCTTAATAATGCCAGATAACAGGTAACTTAATCCTTAAAACAGCACTTACTTTGGTGAGCCAACATCACTTATCCTGTAAAAATGATGTATAACGAGGTTATTTTTATTAAGAAATTTATTTCAAAGGTGTTTCTGGTACTCCAGGGACCAGAAAAGTGAGAGAAGCCGAATTTTTCATTTGTTTCCGAACCATTCTGTAAAGAATACAGGTGAGGAAACCAAAATGCACACTTGCCCCTTTTGATAGAGTACAGGGGAGGCTCTTGGGCCATGCGACCCATAGCATGGGACGTCGCTCAAGAGGGGTGCTAAGTCCGAGGCTATTGGGTAAAAAAAGTTTCATATAGGGGCCAAAGAAAATGATTTTTGTCCGTTCTGGAGAGGTGCCAAATCCGAGATTTTGAAAGGACAAAAAAGTTGTTTGTTTTTTGTTAGGAATTGTTGGGATAAGTTGTGAGGGTGGGGCATGACCCACAAAGGTAGGGCTGACAGGGTTCCAGCCCGGGACTCTATTCTTATTTTTTCACACTATAAATTAACTGTAAAGGGCCCCCATGGAAAATCTGGCTTGGGCCCCGATTCAGGATTTAGGGCAATGGGGGGGGGGGAATAGACAGGAGTTGTGAGAGAGAAAATCCTTATAGAGATCCCAAACAGAGATCTTGTCTCGATTCGCCCATGATAGCTTACATTCTTTTTTCTGATACTGTACTATGGTCGCAGAACCTGTCTATGTAAATGTATTATCTCAGTTTTCTCAACATCTCTGTTGTCGAGGTATGACTCAAAAGCGTGATGGCATGTGTGAAATTTGCAGTTCCACTGCATATTAAAATACAGTTTTGCGACCCCCTCCCAATGTTTTGCGGCTCGGTGTGATCGCCCCCCCCCCCGCCTCCTCCCGCACCTGCCTAAATCCAGCCCTTGCTACGAAACGTGGCAAGCAAACAGTTATATCACATGTAGGGGTTCTGGACACTTTTTAAGTGTAAGTGAATAATATTTTGATGATAAAAAGTCGCTCCTCCCCTTCAGTTGGCGCTTCCCCGTTACTCTTTGAGCCTGGTCGTCCACTGAGAGCTACTACGAGCGAAAAAAAAATCGCATGTATTCGCAAAACCACTATACTAGTCGTGAATATACACGCGACTTGTTTCCGCTTGTGGTAGATAGATAGATAGAACCGCTCACAACCCCGGACTGATGCAAAGCACCTTACTTCCGTTACCTCAAAAGAGGCATAGTTGCAGGGCCGTCATTTCAACTTTTTCCGGGGGGGGGGGGGCAAAGAGCAACTAAAGGTACGCATATATATATATATATATATATATATACCATTTGTAGTGTATTTTCAAAAGCCGGGGGGGGGGCAACGGCCCCCCTGTCCCCCTAAATGACGGGCCTGCAGAGTTGTGTCGGAAAAGTTGACAAACATTTATAGTGGTGGCTCCTCTTGCCTCGTGCTCGCAAGTATCGAATCACTCGCGTCTTTCTCCCCATGAAGACAGCCATCAACTCGATGCAACGTACAAGCCATTTGACTAAAATGTATAGCTGAATCCAATAACTAGGGAGAAAAATTGCACGTGCGTCCGGTGGCACATGGGCTGGAGACCACAGTCGGGGATTTCAAAAGATGTGTGGAAAAGACTTGTCGGCAATTAAGAAAAAGAAGTTGGCATGTTGAAATTGGAGAGATTCCAGAATGGTCTAAGTACACAATGTATACAAAATATATATACAGCGCCTCCACTGTGACGGGAAATGAAAAAACAAAGCCTCCGTCCACAGTGCTGGGCAATTTTGTTTCCCTTTCCTTTTACGGAATATGCAATATACACACACAGATCTTCCGCGACGGGAATAATCAAACAGAGCTTCCGTTGACATGCTGGGTACTCATTCTTCCGCTTGTGGTAGCGTCCAGTGGACGACCAGCCTATAATTGCTGGCCGCTGTGGTGGTCGAGTGGTCATAGCGACCCGGGGGTACCCGTGTTCGAGCCCCACCGTCACCACAGGGGTGGTTCGCTGAAGTTGGTTTTCTGTGGTTCCTAACTTCGAGGCGCAAATGCGAGTCGGTCTCCCCAAAAAGAGCAACAGTCCTACAAACAGTACAAGTATTCAGACATTACACTTCACTTCTGAAATATAGATGGCAGCACTGAAAAATCATGCACAACACTAGATACGCAATCAGACTGTGAGGTACTTCCGGCACAACTCACTAGGTAGTAAATTGCCCATAGATGGCGATAGACCTGAGTTGTGGTCGGTGAAGCCTATAACGGCTTCAGAGACTGCTTTTGCGTATTGTATCCCTGGTTTCACGTAATAAGCCATTGTTGATTGCTGAAGAGGCTTCTGAGACCCCTTCGAACAGGGCCGGAACTAGAAAGGGGGAACTGCCCCAGGCGGCAAAATTTAAGTGGTGGCAATTTTAGGTGGGAACAAAGAGCACCGTTATAGAATTATCGAATTTTAAAGTTGTGGGGTGGAAAAATAATGTTTGCCCCGGGCGGAAAAAATCCTAGTTACGGCCCTGCCTGCGACCTTTTATGCAACTTGCGACTTTGCATCTTTGGATTGAGACAAGCAGGGTGAACATATCGACGTATTGCCCACGAACTTGACCGTTCTGACCAAACTGTTAGAAGTTAGAAGATGTTGGGAACAGTGGATGTGTGAAGGTACGCATATATACGCGTCAAACAGGTTCTGGTCGCTCTACGTCACCCAACAGTACACAGCTTAATCTGTAGGCATGCCCGATCAGTGCCAATTGTGACCGCAACGGCCATCCAATCACAGGTGAGAAAATCTTGCAGACACATGTTTTACCCCTCATAACAGGGCTTCCAGCAGGCATTTTTCAGCATGATAATGCGCACCCAAGTACGGTAAGAGTTTCTCAAGAATGTCTGCGTCAAGTTGTATCACTTCCTTGACCGGCTTACTCACCTGCTCCAACCACCAATTGAGCAGATACGGAACCAGTTGATGATGACTTCACCAACTTGCGAGCTTGCAGGTCCAGTTGCAACAGGCATAGACAAATCTGCCCCAGACCAACATACAGTACACAACCTGTGTGCATCAAAGCCAGACGGTATATTGTATCCGCGCTAAAGCATTACCTCCTTGATACATTTCTAAGAGGTAATGGTTAGAGGCGGTCTAACAAGGTACTATAGTTTTTTGTGTCATTGTGCTGTTCTCTGCAATAAATGATTGTTTCGTTCTGATATTATGGTCATGAGGTCATGTATTATACATTTTAATATGATAATTACACATGGCAAGTTTCATTTGAATCCCAAGTTTTTTTGGTTTCTTTTTTTGGTGCGTTATTTCTTTCTTCTTTTTTTTTCTTGACCCAGCGTATACAAATAACATGAAAAATATAAGAAAATTACTAAGACAAAATTAAAATTGAAACGGTGCAAGGTCTGAAAAAAATTAGAACAATGCAGAGGCTATTCTCTTCTCTCTTAAGGGCGAACCCTCAACGTTGTTTCAAAGGCAAAACGCTTCTGATGATGGTAAGCCGAAATGGAATAATTTATATCCATTCCCTCGACGTTTGGCATGGCAAGCATCTGGAAGTCAAAAAACATGAAATGTAGCAAAAACGTCGGAAAGAGTCAATTTTTGCTTTGTGTCCCACATTGTTTGCATTACAATTAATTGACTTACATTATATATATATATGTGTGTGTGTAATTAAATTTTTTCTCATTTGAAATCGATTGATGTATTTTATGTTTTAAAAAAATACGGGCATTTCGCTAACTTTATGAATACACGGTAGGGGCTTTGAAAACACGGACGTCTGATAACCCCATTTAGGGTTATATAGCTATATACATTTATATATTTACAAATAGAAATCCTGTAAATTATACTCTCAAAAGGAGTTTTCCAGTATCTCTATATTTTCCATTAAATGGTAAAAAGAAATTATGTATGGATTGACCGGGTGCGCGTAAACATTTTATAGAAACCATGGATTAAATAATTCCTAATTTATTATAAGAATTTTGTTCTTGACGATTTAAGTTACGTTTATAAAATGTGTTTTTATACGTTTCAAAACATGATTGTAGAAGATGTGGCATTTTTTTTAAGATTATCAACGCGAGGGAAAGTGTCTGGGGTGGAGATTAAAAGACACACTTTTCATACCTCTAAGGGCTACAATGTTTTCATTCCTTTTTTTTAGTTTGACCTTTCCACAAGTCGACTGCATGTTATACGACCTCATCAGGCCATGTGTTTTATGCTAAAAAAAATTGCAGTCGATTTAGACTTCAAGCGTATATGAATGCCACGCCACCAAGGATGTGACTATCTAAATGGGTTCACGTAGTGTCGCAGTCAAGAGACGTTCGCCTAGTTTATGTCTTTCTCCCTATTCTTGATGGTAAACAGACCGACGTTTTTCTGAGAAACTCTTCTCTTCTAGACTGAGCTTGTTTTGCAATAAAATCTGATGGACTTCAGCAAGAGAACGTTACACATTCCTTTTTAAAAGAATGTTTTCTTTTCGGTGGTAATGAATGATGACACACGGCAGTGAGGAAGTTCAATCTTCATCACTTCTTTTCCTTTTCGCTTGTGTGCTGTTCAGATTCTTATTTTTTAATAAATGAGAATCCATTTCAAGCAACACGTGATGATATTCATCAACCAATCCCTCTGTACGTAAAATAAATTTTAAAAAGGCCATATTTTCAAAGTGATAATTTTATTTTCTACGGTAGTATGTGGAAGGCTGAGAAGCCAATCAGCGTAAGGCCGGGATTACACTATAAAAGTTTGATAAATTATCTTTTATAAAACCAATGAACCTATTGGTTACATTCGCACGAATGTGACCGATATGCTTATTGGTTGCATGGTTCGTTTTACAAAAGTTCATTTATAAAACTTGAAAAATGCAACCAATAAGCTGATCGGTTACATTCGAGCAAATGCAACCGATGAAATTATTTTTCGCATTTTTTTTTTGTTTTATGAAAGATCTCTTATCAAACTTTTATAGTGTAATCCCGGCCCGAGTAAATTTTCCGAAAAGGACTTTCATATTGCAAATGCCTCTTCGTTGTTAAAACTTTCAGTTGCCAAAGCATTCAACTCACTATCTTTATATGGCAACAGCATTTAGCGTCACTTATACTGAGCACGAATAAGATATTTTAAAAGATCCTTTTATCTCATTTTTAATGTTTATTCACTTACACTGATTGGCTTCTGAATCCATATACTGGGTCATACCAGAGGCGCCGACATGAAGAAAACATTGGGGGGAGGGCCTGAAAGTTGCTGGTCGTCCCGTATATATGGGACTCAAGCGCGTACGTAGGAGAGCAAGGGTTGCATTGAATTGTATTGTTTTTTCAGAAATTATTGGGAGGGTGACTTCAAATGGCCCAAGGCCGTCATTTCAACTTTTTCCAGGGGGGGGGGGCAAAGCACATGTACTCAATGTATGCATATATATACCATTTTTAGTGTATTTTTAAAAGCCGGGGGACAATGACCCCCTGCCCCCCCCCCTAAATGACGGGCCTGGAATGGCCCCAGCCTCTAGATTCCGGCGCCTATGGCTCAGTTTCTAGACCTAATTTCGCATGAACAAGTAGGGAATTCGTCCAGAGTTTTAAAAGTTTTGAGTCCCCGAATTTCACCCTTTTTGAGGCTATGCTTACGTGCTAATACTGTCAATTCAGTTTTGGAATCGTTTCTTTTCAAATATCAACATGCATGATAGCTGCCTATCGCCCTGACCGGAGTTAGGCAGGTGTAAAAGGTGTGGTTTTTATGGGCCGCAATTTTTTGTCTTTGCAACGAGTGTACAGAAAATATTTGTTAAAAATGCATTTTTTTGTAACTAGTTAACTATGTTTTATGTATGCGAGTTGGGATTGAGCATTATTTAGTTTTGCTGGCAATGGAGAGAAAGGTCAGATCTCTGCTTACTTTTGTTGATAAGGGGGGGTGGAAGAAGTCAAAAATTCCGCTTACGTAATACAGTAGGATCTCCCAAATTCGGACATTCATAATCCGAATGGATACGGGCACTTCTGGCGAATTTTTTACTTTTATTTAAACCGGGGAACTTTATTGACTTTTTATGACCAATGTGTATTAGAAAAGGTCAAATTCTATTTCGGCCTTTTCTAATACACATCGGTCATTTTTTTTTTTTTTTTTGTAATACCACTTATTTTTGGTTTTGACTGTGATTTTTGGACTTCTGGGAAATGATGATGGGACCTGCGAGTGTCAGCTTTGATTAAAAGAAAACTTTTTTCTTTCCTCATTTCATTTCTCCACGCTGTGCTGTTAACACCTTAGTGTTTTAGAACTTTCCAGCGCTCTATTTTCTTCTGATTAAGTGAATTTCCGAACATGCCGAAAACGTCAAGTGATGCGGCAAGCACAATCTGCAAACGGAAACATGATGCTTTGCGCATACGTTAAGAAGGTTGATATTTGAAAATGCTGAAGCGCGGAACACCAGTACGAATATTGTATGGAGAACATGGGAGATCGGAAAATCTACCTTTTACGATGTTCAGAAACAAAAAACAAATATTTTTCAGTTTATTTTTTTCGGATTCGAGCAATGACTACAAAAATATTTAAAGAAGCAGGAATTTTTTTCCTAGTGATAACTAGTAACGATATGTAAATTAGAAATTATGGTTTCAATTAAATTATTTGTTACTAATACACAAAAAAATATATTGTTTTATTAATTTTTTTTCCAAGGGAAAATATGAATCAAAGTGCTCAAAGAGGTATATTACTGCTTTCAATATGAAAACTTGGGAAATAAACAATATCGATCCATAATCCGGAAGATTCTCTAATCCGGAATTGCCTATGTCCCGAGGAATCCAGATTTGAGAGGTTCTACTGTACCTGTATGGTCCCCCATCCAGATACAGAGCCCGAATTCGACTTTCCGGGGATTTCAAGACTCACGACAAAGAATTTTTGACATTTTGAGTATAGATTTTAGTGAAATTTAATAAGTTTAAGGCACTCAAGATGACTGTTTTGTTCAGGTTCACCTCAAGTCAAAGTCGAACGAATATCTTAGTGGTAGAAATGGAACAGGGAATCCGAAATGAACTGAACATAAAGTTAGACTTCGGTATTAGACGGATATCTTAATGGGATTTAAGTGAATCAGACAGGGAAGAGTGGCGTTTTTGTCTTTGACATCATCTTATCCGATCACATGAATTTGTTTTTTTTTCAAGTTCGTGAACCTTCTCATATAGTACATGTCTTCTTGAAAAGGCTTGAATATCTTTTGACAAAGCTTTCCGTCTTCTTGATCTAGATTCTCAGCAATGCCTTATTCCTTCCTGATCTCAAAGGATCCGCAGGCACAGAACATCGTTGTTGTTGTGATATTCGGATTTTTCTTATATTTTTTATTTTTTGCTTGGCTGTGCAGTTGTTGCCACGCTTCTTCAGATTTCTTTCTGTCTGCTTTTAAAGTATGAAAGAGGGTTGGAAGTAGATTCACATCTAATTTCGCTTGTTTCTGGTTAAAACACAGAATCTCTTCACCTCTTCCTCCGCACCAACGCCTTTTTTTGTATGTGTGCCGTGATTCTCCTCACAGTAATATGTCATCTTGAAAGTCAGATAATTAACGGAACTTGTCAGTGACACTTCTAAAAAAGAAGTTTCCCAGAACATTCCACAACAGAAACAGAGAGAAGTGTAGCCTCACGGTATATATATCCTTTCCCCTTACCAACTTCTCATTTCATATAGTTTCTACTTCTTTTCGTGTGTTATCTGTAATGTCGCCCCCCTTTTATAGCTATACGGAGGTAATGTTTTGTTGACAGCTCTTCTACTGATTCTATCTGTTATAAATTTCTACAACTTTGACTTCAGCAATCTTTCTTTTTAAAAAAAGAAGTTGTTGAAAGTTAGTAACATTCATCCACCTTAGTTAGATGGATTACTCTCAGTTACAAAATATGATATGGTGTAGATATTTCTTATCTACATTTATTTTATTTTTGTATATGAATGTAAAATGATATATTATAATGATCATCAAACAGTTGTAGACAGTCTGCAGGGATATTAAAACGGTGACTATACTGTCTAGGTTTTTGTTATCACGAAACTTCATCCGTAACGTCAATAATAGTGATCAAGGTTAATTCGTATAGAAAATAATGTCAATGAATCTCGGCTTTTAAAGTAAAAAAGAATTTAACGATATCGGATATAACGACATATTAGTGTTTTTCCTAGAAAGGCTTTGAAGTTATGTTTAATTAATTCATTAATGTAATGCTTTCCTGATTTTTCTACTTCTTATTGATTAGTGATTAGGATTACTGTACTATGACAATGAGAGGTGCATCCGTTACACGATTGTCGATTGCTGTTCATTTTATGGAAGCCGTAGATTCCTTATTGATATGTTTTTTTTTTCCATTTTAGTATCTATAGGAAGCTAGAAGTATCACTCCAAGGATCGGGATCCTTAGCTTTATTCAATCTATGCACTTTATGCTAAGTCTTTAGTTCGAAGGGACACTTCTGGAACTCACTTTAGAGACTCTGTAAGGAATACGTCTGGTTAAAACACCGCTTGTTATCATCAATTAAGATTTTGAAGGTGTGTTCTCTGAATCCCTGTATATCATGCTGCATACATTTTGTTTTAATTAGTGAGCCACGATTCTTACCAAATCAGTTTTTCTGGCCATATAAGAGCTAGACTATTTTTCAAGGTCAAATATGAATAAGAAGCGTTGATGAAATTAATACAAACACACAGTACTTGCTTTGCGGGTCGGATAAATTTTTCAAATGAACCGGAGTTTGTGCATCAATATAGTATACAAAGGCCTCACCTGGGAGTGATGCAATCTCTTTGTTTATTGCTGCATCAAGGAATTTACATCAAGGAAAAATAATAATAAATAAATAAATAATAATAACTTCATGACAATAAATAATTTATTATTATTATAATTGTTATACAGTCGAACCTCTTTCATAAGTTTCTCAATTATACGACTTTTACGTTTATACGACATTTGGCTTCGGTCACTCTTCATTTCTATGCATTTTGATGTTGAAATATTTCATTTACTCAACATAGAACCTCAATTATCCAACGTTTTCACTTTGGCCCGAACCCCAAATCTTTGGAAAACGGCATCACTTCCATTTCCCGAATCCACGTAATTTTTGTAGATTGTGAAAACGCGTCTCTGAAATAATTTTTCATTCATATTGTCACCGTAAAATCATAAACTTCGAGGTGATCATTGACAAATACGAAGATCAGCATATAGCCGGTTATGAACTATCTTAGAGTAGACACTTAGGTGACAATTTATTTCTGAGAATTTAGCAAATGCAGCGATTTGAATCCGACAATTTAAATCCGTTTCTTTAGGGGATCCACTAAAGAAATGGATTTAAATTGTTTTATAAGTGACCATGTGTCTTTCAGAATTTTTTTTCTAATGTGCACAGCGTTATTTCTGGAGGTTAGAAAAGTGTATTGAAATCATTCGGCAGGTCTGCTAACAGAAAAACGTGTACGGTACCGGCGGCTCTTCCTTGTAGAAAAGTTTTAAAGAACTGAAGTATCTGCTTTACTTAGATATAGAAGCAAATGAATCATGCATCATAGATATGAATCAGCAAAACATATGTGAATTATAGTCCATTATATAAGTTTGATGACATGATTTAAAAAAAATTAAATTTTGTGTGGATATTTTTTGCTCAAGTGTGGTATTTATACAACGAAATTTCAAATTTTGAAATATAATTAAAGCCATTGAATTATTATAAAACTTTCGTTGGGGGGGGGGCGCTTTTAAAGGGGTTTCAGTCAGAGCCGCCCTTAGTGGTATGCGAGAGGTGAGGTCACACCGGACCCCGAGCTTTGTGAGGCCCCACATTCATGGTAAATTATTGGAGGTTTTCACCAATTCTTAAATTATTTCTTATATTAATTTTGAGTTTTCATTGATTCTGGAATTATATTTCTCATGAATTTTCATTGATTCTGGAATTATATTTCTCATGAATTTTCATTAGTTTCGGGAATTGTTTCTCTCATTAGTTTAAAATTACCGTCAGTGCTGAATTTTCATCGATTTTTGTATTAATTTACATTGTGTGTAAAATTATGACTATTATATATTAAATTATTATTAATATTTAAATTAAGTTATGTGCTTAAAAATTTTTGTATGAATATATCTCAGCATTTCTGTTTTTTCTGAAACAATAGACGCCGATTCCTCTCCCTCCACAAAATATAAAAAATTGGGGCGAATTGTCCCCTAAACATTTTTGGTGCCTCAAAATTGAGATGCACCTGGCAATGCTATTATTTTTGTACCGGGCCCCGCGTCCAGTAAGGGCAGCCCTGGTTTTAATTATGCGGTTTTCGTATTTATGCGACCTTTTGACCCGGCGTTTGTAAATGTCATATATAACGGGGTTCCACTGTAATTTTTAACAATTTATTATGCGAGATTTAATACCAGTATGTTCAAAAAATTTTAACGTCCCTTGAATGTCATTATAACTGAGCTTGACTGTATATGTTGGACTTTCCAGTTTTATTTGTCCTTTACTCGATAGACTGGTCAAGTCTATTTCTGGTTTAAGTATAGTTAAATCTAATTGTGGAGGATACATGGAAACTAATTCAAAAACACAAACTCAACAGAAATTTTTTATAATGCATTTGTGCTCCCGTATCCTATGAGCATAGTTTTTTTTGAATTCTCAAGATTCTTGAAGCAAAAGAGGAACAGCGATAAGGAATAAGAGGTGAGAAGTGGTAATTCTCTCCATAGTTGGGTATACAGTAGACAGCCACTGAATGAAAACATCATGGTTTAACCACCGGAAATAGGCGGAGTTCAAAGCTTCCTTCCGGCATTCTTTTCGCGAGAATTTTTACAGCAGATCTGTCGAAAAAGAAAATAAAACCGTCAAAAATGCCGCTTCTGCAGAAAAACTTTCTAAAATGTGCTCTCTTTTTCTATGTCAAACATTCCGGAATACCCGTTTCTCTGTAAAAAGCTGAAAAAATCAGCTTCGTTTGCAATGAATTAAGAATTTCAAGAACTGTACTTGTAAATCACGGCGTGAAAAACCATCAAATTTGTTGAGATAAAGCCAAGAATTTGTGGCATGAGTCTAAACGAGTAAGAGGTCCACGAATATCACAGAAAACATCTTGAAAAACATTCGATTTCAAAGTTTCAATAGCAAAAAGCCCAGGTTGTATCTATGACGTAGATATCTTGACCATTGAGCCTTATTTTTTCACCACTGAAAACGATAACATATATATTGCGAGTTTATATGCGATATTTTGCAGCAACATGGGTTGACAAAATTGCATGATGTGGTGTGCTTAGGCGTCAGTTCAGTCACTATTCAGTGATTCAGTCACTCTTATATATCTCTAGTTAGCACTACTATAAAGAAAAGTATAGAAGCAACACAAACATAGGAGTAAACTTATATCCAATAAATGAGCCCGAGCTCTGCCAATATATATTTGCCCATCTCCATAATGTATTATCTATAGAAATATTGAGTTTGTGTGTGAAGCCCATACCCCATCCCCAAATATTTCCTGTAACTTTACTACTATGAACAAAAATGATTGTCAATCTAATTTGAATGGATAAATTTTATCCCAAAATTAGCTTTCTTGGTGTTTTTGTTCGCGTTATGTCTTAAAAAGTACCTGAACTGTTAAGATATACGTTTAACGGGTATGACCATATTTCACCCCAATACAGATATATTATATACCAGAAAAAACGGACATTTTATGTCTGGTCTTGATGACCAAAAAATACAAATCCTCTACTACCCAAAAATGACCCTCATTGAGTATTATTCAACATTCATTTCTCTCTCTCTCTCTCTCGCTCTCTCTCTCTCTCTCTGTCGCTCTCTCTCTCTCTCTCACTCCGCTAGTTACTTGTCACCAGAGCCATAACTAGATGTTTTGGGCCGTTCAAGTATTACGTCAGCAAATTTGTAGCAATTTTTGACCCCGCCCCCCGCAAAACTCTGACCCCTCCCCCCTTGTCAACAAAATTTCGTCAGCCCTGCCCCCACCTCCTAATGCATATTGGTGGGATCAGAAACGTACGCGGGAGGGGGGCATAGGGGGCTCGTGAACCTCCCCCAGACGACAAAAAATATTTTTTTGGTTATCTTAACAAATATTTTTTTTTAAATTAAAATTTCGAAAGAAAATACCTTTATATGTTATTATAATCGATTTCTATTAATTTCAATGCTATTTGAAGGGTAAGAACTCAAAATTTCTCTTTAAGAAATTCCTTGCGACCCACCCTTTAAGCCATGTATGGTAAACCCTTTACCCGTGGACCAAATGTGGCCTTGAAGGTTATCTGATGTGGCTTGCTTCCCCAAACCTAATTTTGAAAAAATGAACTAAGCGGCACATATCTTGTAATGATGACGTAAGCATCATCCAAACCCCCCTCCCCCTTGTCATCAAACATTGTCAACAAATCGGAGGCCCCCCCCCCCCATCGATGCTGACGTAATACTTGAATCACCCCTTTGGTCAGCCGGGGCAAGCACGTATTTTGGCTCCCCCCCGGTAATGCTAGAGGACAGGTTAAATGGGGATATTTGCGCATTCTCTGGTTCGGCCCCCTCGGTAACCCGCCTGTTCCCCCAACCCAAGTTGCGGCCCTGCTTGTCTCCGTGATAAATTTCAGTATAGCGTTGATAGACATTCGTTCATACTATTAAGCATAGTACTTGGAGGGCAATGCAGGCCCGTAGCCAGAAATTTCGTTCGGAGGAGGTGCCCTCCGCTACGGCCTTGGGCAATGAACATATCTATTGTGATAAGCCGATAGATTTCTTCTCCCACGGGGATGTAATTTACCCCACGTGGACCTACGAAACTTACGGCGATGGCGCTGATAGAATGAGCTGTTTGTTGGTCGAAATGCAATGGCAACAGGGCCGTTGCCAGAAATTTATTTCGTAGGGTAACAACTGACATTTCGGGGGGGGGGGGTGATAGAGCAATAGACTTGAGCATGCTATTCTATATAAATCAGTCATATTCTAACATTTCGGGGAGACGGACCCCCTGGTTTCCCCCTCTCGCTACGGCCTTGAATGGTAACAAATATTTCAATCCTTTGTTAATTTTTCCAGTGGAAAAATTCCATTATGATTACTCCTTCGGTGAAATGTGAAGGTCCTGGTGCATCATGGGTTGGTAAAAAAAAAGATAAATTTGTCAAAACGAAAATTTGCCCTTTACACAAAGTTACTGGATAAAAGAAAAAGTGCAGTGCTTGTTCTTGTTCATGTTTCTGGCTGCAGTAAGATCCGGAAACACGGTTGCGAACATGAGTTGGATGAAACAGCTGCCCGTGTTCTGCTATCAACTTAGATAGTAGAGGGAAAAATAATGCGAAAAAATGAAGTCTGGAAAAAAAATAGCACGTAGTGCATACATACTGCGAAAAGAGAAGAAACAAGGAGTAGAAGAGTAAGTAATATTAGCCTCAACAGTGGGGGCCTCTTAAAAAGGAAGAAAGAGAAAATAATAAAAAAATGGAAGACACACAGTCAACCATCCATTCTGATATCCTAACTTCCGCCATCTTGTTTCTGAAGAAAACAGACGACAGGGGAAGCCGCGATGAAAGATGACTTCATGACTAATCTTCTCATCAGGGTACAATGAGGGCCTTTGTAGCAAAAGATGGCTAAAATTTTCTCTCTTATCCTTTCCTAAAGATATACAATAGTATCCAAGACATCAGCATGTCTTTGCTACTCCACGAGATAAACACTTTCAGTAACATGTGAATCCAAAGTGGGTATATGTGCCATATCATAAACAAAAGTGGTCTACAGAAATTAGAGACCATGGTTTTTCTTGCTGGCATCTGTTTTTACTATATCCACAAAATTTAATCATCTTGGCAACCAGGGTCAGACTTGGGCAGGTTCGAAGAATGCAACTAAATTCTAGGGGCCGCGAAACGGGATAAAACTACTTTGATTACAGTTTGAATTTAACGTTCTTAACAAAGCAAATATAGCTTAAAATTTTGTCCGATACCTCTAAAAATTCAGGCATCGAACCCTCTAGCCTAGGGTTTTAACAGAGCCCGCCCCTCTCCCAGCCAAGAAAAAGATGCAAGTGGATCTAGTGCCCTGGGAGCTGGACCAGAGGGTGAAGCTAAATTCTTAAAAAATTATTCAAAATTATACGAGGAAGTCAATACGTGCTTGCCCGGCTGAAAGAGGCCTGAGTATCGGCCCTAAGTAGATAATCGGATCTCTAGCCCCCGAGATAGCAACCCCCTCTCAACCTTAAAGTGCCTGTAATTTTTTCGCTGGGCAGTGGGCACTATCGTCTAAATTTATTGTCGAATGTTTTTTTTTTATGACCATGAAATAGTAGTTTGATGTTCATCCTCGGGTTCCAATATAAACCTGGCGTGCACTAGAGCAGTGTTTCTCAATCATCGGGCCACGGCCCGGGCCCTGACATCATTCATACCGGGCCGTGAAAGGCTGGCCGTTTCCTTTTTCAACATTCGTTTTCCGTTGTTCGTGTGTTAGACCGGGCTCTCCACTTAGGAAAATAAATAAAACTGGGCCGCGGAATTCCAAAGGTTGAGAATCACTGCACCAGAGTGTTCATGGCTACAGGAGGATTGGCAAACCCCGTTTTAGAGGGCCGCAAAGCTGTTCTTGCACCAGGCCGCCAAATCCCGAAAAAATGAAATGAAATCAGTTCATTCTTCCATCTATTTTCTAAAAAACTGATATTTTCCCACGCATGGTATAGGCCTACTACCCGTAGAAAAGGTGTTCGATCATGTTCAAACAAACTACGAATGGTATGTTCAAAACGCAAAAAAAGATATTAAAAATAGTTCTTTTCTATCCCAATGAAAATTTTTGATAAAACCAATCATTCTAAATACGGAGAATAAATGAAAAAAAAATCCTAAATTTATTCGAACTGACCTCGAAATTCGATTTATGAACTGGCAACACCCGGGAAAAAAGTGTTCGATCAACACTTTTTGGGGGGGGGGGGGAGGATAAGTGTTCGATCAATGTAGCGCAGTTTGACCTAATTGGTCCTTGCACCACAAAAATCAAAATCCAGTCCTACCACTGTTTTAAAAAATATATTGGCTCGAAATATGTGAATAAAATAATGTTCGCACAGGAACAGGGTAACCGATGTCTAAATAATAAATGGAATGGGGTTTTCATCATTATAACTTTTTCTTTTTGCCATCTTTTAAGCGATGGCTCCCAAAAGATATCTTTATGATGATCTCAAAAAGTTGATAATTTCAATGTTGGAAGACAAGGCTTCTCAAAAGGAAATTGTCAGGACTGTGCTCAAAGTATGGTGAGCTCTCTTTATAAAAATATATCAGAGAACTGGCAGTGTTTTTACTGCGATGGCAAGACGCTTTGTTGTCCTATAATATGGAATCCCGAACCATGGGAAATCTGAGATTCCTTGTAAAGTCCTAAAACCATTTCTGGACTCTTGGCATCACAAATTTTTATATAACGTCCATGTAGACTTCTGAGTCCACAGTACGCTTCACGATGCAAAGTTTTCTAATTCGTTAGCTGTCGCGCATGTCCAAATTTGAATGAACGACAAACCAAATTGTGTTGTTTTTCTTATCACGGTTCTCCTGCACGGTTCCACGGTTTCCATGCGAATTTATCGTAGCCATCTCCAGTTTTCAAGCTGTATCTTGACAGTTAGTTCAGGCATCTTCTTCCAGTCATCCATTTTCCAGCTTACGTGTTTTTTTATACCATTGTGACAGAGACCTCTTTTATTGTCCATTTGAATGAGTTTATTAAGTATTGATTCATAGAATTTTTTTTCCTCGTAAAAGATTACGTAAACTATGATTGCAGACGCGAACCTTGTACCTTGTCCACTCTCAATTCAGTTACTTCGGGGTGACGCGACAATTCTTCTTGGTGAGTGCATTGAGTTTCTATCACCTCTCCTTTTGATTCCAGGTGTGCGACGAGGCCGAGGCAAATTCACAACACTACCAGTTCTTTGACATTTTTTCTAAAGAAAGCTTACTACTTTTTGAACACAGTTAAACAATCCTGAAACTTTCTTTTAAGAAATTTTGTCTTCCAACATTGAAATAATCAGCTTTTTGAGATCATCATGAAGATATCTTTTGGGAGTCATCTGTTAGCGTTCAGAAAAAGTCATAATAATGAAAACCCAATTCTATTTATTTTCAGATATTGGTCTGGTTACCCTGTTCCTGTGAAAACATTATTTCGAGCCAACATATTTTTAAAACAGTGATCTTATTTCCCACCAAAGTGTTGATCGAACACTTATTTCCCACCAAAATGGTGATCAAATATTTTTTTCCGGGTGTTGCCGGTTCATGAATCAAAGTTCAGGGTCACATTTGAATAAATTTAAGATTTTTTCATTTACTCAGTATTTAGAATAATTAAATTTACCAAAAATTTTCATTGGGAGAGAACAGAACTATTTTTACTACCTTTTTTTGAGTTTTAAACGAATATAAACCGAGGGTATTCTGAGTTATGACCTTTTGGAGACTGCGAGCTACAACAAAATAAAATGGTTAATTATTTTGACTTTTTCTATGTTAAATAGTATAGTAAAGATATTGAACAATATCATTTTTCTGTGAGACTGATCTTTATTGGACTTTGATGCAGATTTCACTGGAGGCAAGTTGGCAAATGTCCCGTCTGGATCCTCATGAGGCTCTTCACATAGACGTCAAAACTATAATCAGCATCACTGTGAGAGACAAGCACATGATGATCTCCGTAGAAATCAATGTTGAAGGTGCCAACTTCATTAAGAAAATGCATAAATTGAGTGGTGCTTTCCATCTCGTCAATAATTTTAAAAATTGAATTGAAATCTTAGTTCACAAAATCTTGAATTTGCTTAGAGATAAGAAGTCAAAAAATCAAATATAAAATACTAAACTGGACCTACTTTTAAGTTTGATATCTATGAAATAACATTGATTTCACCTTTTTATTTATATTTTATCAAGTATGGAAATAAAAATTTACGTTCATATATAGTTTAAGATTGTTTAAAAATTAGTTATGGCCCATGGATTACATGGGAGAAATTTCATATCTTTAATTCATAGGCGGAGATAGACTTGGAAGTCTGGGGGGGAGGCAAGGTCATTATTGCTGGGGGGGGGGCACGATGATGATGTCAATTCATATATACACATATACATTAGGTATATATGTCCATCAAACCCTTTGCTAAAGGAGAAAAATATCACGTGGTCCAAAAAGTCCCATGGCGAAAAAATATGAGAAAATAACGGTTTATGACTACAGTAACATAGCACATATCCCTATCTCTAATCAAAATCATAAGAAAACAGTAGATAACAACAGTGCCAACAACGGCCAACAATGACTTCATTTACAAGATAATCTATATCAGTCTTACGTCAGTCGTTATTATCATACATTCTTATTCAGTAATTAACTAATTAATCATCACATTATGGTCGAGGGTCTCATTAAAATCATTGAATGATTCTCTCTCGCCCATAGGCGTAGATACAGTGGACATTGGGGGAATAGCCGCCCCCCCCCCCCAACATCAAAGATTTGTACGGGTGACACGATACTATATATGTACATAGACTGACATAATCATTATATCGTACCCCCCCTTTCACGTGCCACCCCCCCCCCCCAGACATACAAATCTATCTCCGCCTTCTGCTCTCGCCATGAATCAGGATATCTTTGAACTTCAAAATCTGATCTCAAAAAAAACCCCGAATTAAGATAATAAATGAAAAATTACGGTTCTCCGCTACCAACATTTTGAATGGGAGAGCACGAACACAATCTAAATGAGTTTTTGTCTGGTTGTTTCCCTTTTTGTAATGAATCGAATCTCTAGAATGGTTGAAACGGTTTCCTTGCAACATATAAACCGGGGATAAAACAGAAGTTCAAAATGAAAAGAATTTAGAGGATTAAACACCGCCGGAGTTATTTTCTGCGAAGATCCATTATAAAAAAAAAAAAGGTGAAAAGGGCATCAACAGTGAGATGAACCCCTGCTAACTTGACAACGAGATAGAATGCGCTCGTTAAGAATGGTTGGTTGCGTTTTTTTCATATGAGGCGCGAACGCGAGTGAGTACTCTCCACGTTTTATATACAACAACGAGGTGTCTTGTGCTCGTCACAACGACAGACCGACAGGCACAGATCTAAAATAAGCGATTTTTACTATCTTTTCTCTCTCTGTACCAGGTGCGTCTTCAGTTCAGTCTTATTTTTAATTTTTTTTTTTCCATTCCTAACGGTCTTGATGAGAGGCCCGAAATAGACACGACGGATTCTTTACTCCTCCCTTTCTATCCAAAACGTCCTCTTACATGATCGCTTTCCTTTGCTAATCTCATCTGTTGACGCGTTCCAGCCCGTTTTTTGTCTTGAATAAGATTGGATTTGAAAACAAGAAACTTCCTTCAAGACCATTTGTTATGGATACGAGTGCTTGAAGAAATTTGTTGTGCCTATCATCCCGACAACGTCACAATGCCTACCTCGTCCGAGAGCTTTCAATCTTCTCTCAGTGTTTTTTTTTTGTTTTGTTTTTTTCCTAACTATCGAGCAAAAGCACAAGTATAAGAAGCTATCTTATTCTTCCGTAATAAATAAAAGGGTTGATTTTATAACAGTGGCAACTATTCATTTACCAGGCACACATAGAACGCATACATGGTTCTAACTTTTGCAGGTCTTCCATGTAGTCCTCAGTATTTTGTGGAATGTGTTGTTGTCGAGGAAACGGAAGCCGTCAGAGACCAATGATACTGAAGAATATGTTGATGAAGCGAAGAGGGATGTCTCACGTCTGAAGCGAATACCACGAAGTATAGTTCCTTCATCTTAGTTCGAAGTTTACAGAATAGTATAATGATGCACGAAGAGATGGTATTTTTTTATGGTTTCTCAATATAATGATGGTTTACAGTATTTTGATTTACTGTAAGCTTCGAAGTCGCAAGAGAAATATACACTCGTAAAATTTAGGAAGTATGGTAGAACAATTTTCCACCCCACGGTGATTGAAAAAATCTGCCACGATTTCTGCTGCATGCGCTCGATTATTTTAAAGAGTCCTTAGTGCATCTAGCTATCGTTTTGTGAAGCGATACAGATACCCTAAAATATTCCTATGAGCCCTTGGTCACTTTGTTGGGTACCACCATTTAAAAAAACGCATTAGAGTTTTATCCAGCTCCATTGCTTTAGTTTCGAAAAAAAAGTAACTTCCTAGGCATTTCTTACGATACGCAAACCTTCTACGTATGTCTAGAGGCAAGCAAGTATCCTCTCGCCTCCCCCCCCCCGAAAAGTCGCGCCCCAGAGATTGAGTTACTTCCACATCATTGGTAAAGCGTCGATCGCCATTACTTTTGTTTTTTTAGATCAATGCACGGACTGCTCTTGTAATGCTGAACAGACGGCAGGTAATGGATGACGTAATCTCTATTAGTTTTGCATGTCATATGTCAAAAGGGACTGATTTCTGGTTAGTCAAATTTTCTCGAGTCAAATTTTGTTTTTTGCTCATACATTTCATTTCTATTCTTTAATATGAAATTGAGTCGCGAACATTACTCATACTTTATGTCTGAAACGATTAGGTTCAAGATCTCTTCATGGATGACTTCAGCTTAGAATTTTACTTTCATTCTAGATGTCATTCTCATCCATTAAGAACAAAACACTTACAACAATGCATCAAATCCATAAAAAATTGAGTTTCTACTGACTAATTCTGCTTATTGAAGAAGATTGAAACAGTCATAAGATGAGATAAAGTATTGGTGTAGGGGAGACAGTTGTACCATGAAACATCATTTTTCAATCTTTTTTACAGTAAAGTTCTTTCATTACTGTATGAAACATTATATGACATTTAAATCAGAGAGAGAGAGATTTCTTACTGTAACCATGAGATGTGCTTTTTTTTAAAGAAGGCTAAAATGTTTCAAGGTGCAACAGGGTTATTGTACCTCAAAAAATGCGATTGAAAAACCTTGAACTAAGGTAGAAAAAATACAAACATAACCGGAAAACAATGTAACTAGTATTTTTCTTATAAATCATATATTGAAATGAAAAATATATAAATAATGACACAAACATAATAATTAATATGTATACGCTACTCGAGCTCACCTACCGCCCACCGTTCTTAATTACGCCAGATAACTTTTACCACATTGCAGCTCCAATTGAAGAGCTATCATATTTTCCTTTCTTTTAGAATTGAATTTTTTAAATTAATCTCAAATCTCCAACATAGAGTTGAACTTTGTTAACACCAAAATACCTACTCCAAGTTTCCCAGGGCAGAAACTAGGGGAGTACGAGGGGGTTCTAGTTAGTACTTCAAACTCTGGACAAGTAAAGACAGAATTCTTCCTTTGTCTTTATTCGACAGTTCCTAAAAATTACTGGGTGGGGAAATTAAAATGCAAACATGCCCCGTGTGATAGAGTTCATTCTTGTCTCTGGTATTACGACCCATGCCAATAACTCCTGCATAGCTTATAAGAACTATTTAGGAGATATTGCCCAGGCCCAGTTTGTTCCCTCAAGTTTCCTCTATACCAGGCATCTTCAACTCGTTACTCGCGAGCACCACGATGCTCCCTGGAACAACCAGAGTGCTCGATGCTCGTGTCCGATTTCGTGCTCGCGAGCACTTGGTCAAAGATCCAATTAAACACCTTATACAGATTGTATTCACTGATTTCATGTATTTCAATCCTTGACCTGTTGCAGTTTGCAAACATACTAGGGCCACATGGCAAGAAATAACAAATTTTTCTGTCAGATTTCACGATATTTTTACAGCCCTAATATCTTATTTTAATCGAATATTGGTTGACAGTTGACTCGAGCCACAAACTCTACCTTTGAATCATTAAAACGAATGGCTTTTTCTCCTCTTTTATCCTTCGTGTTGCTTAAGTTTCGTTCACATACTAAGAATTTGTCTCCGCATCTAAATTCATGCGATGAAAATTTTCAACACTTACATGCAAACAAAAAAGCAACAGAATAATCCTAATAAAGTAACTTCTAAAACAAATCAAGTCAGATATTTTCTACTAAAATGACAGAAATCACGACCAACTACTGAAAATATATGATTACGAGTCTCATAAATATTTAATATGAAAAGAAGTCTCTCTCGAATGAAAAGAAAATGTAAATTCTGGAATGGAACTAGTTTTTACTTAAATTTATAGTGGACAAGTGTAGTTACCAGTCGAAGGTAAAAAACCTTGAACCCTTTATCACCAGAATAACACTTTCATGGTATATAGTGGAGGCGTAAAAGAGTGAAAAGAAATCGGCAATTGAATTCTGATGGCAAAAAGCTGTAAGAATGATGCAAGTACAGTATAATAGACATTGCCTCTCTCTTCTTAGCTGTGCCATGGGAGGAAAAAAAAAAGACAAGAGAATTAGCCGCGAGGGCTTTTCAGTTCCTGAGTGCTTTCAACGGCATACAGTGCTACAGATATTAATTTTCAAGAGAAGCACCCCTCGTCCTCTTCCCTTCCAGTTTCCTACCAAAAAACTGTCATTTATTCAGTAGCGGTGGTGCGTGCATCACACTAAACACAGTGCCATCAGCAATATGTTCGCCACAAAAAAAAAAAACCGAATGATAATAAAATAAAAAGAAAATGTTCAGGTTTTCAAGTTGGCCCCAGTGAGAGAAATAACAACTTTCCCATCTAATGACTTTATAATAGCAACAGCTTTAAAAATGAATGCCCTCTTACCTATAGTATTCTACGAATTGGAAGTTGAAACTAATGCAATAATACCTCTCTGAAAATTACAGTGTCGATAATAACTAAAAATCAAGGATATTTCTGTCACATTATTTCGCAGTATATCATCTCAATCCACGTGATTTCCGTCTTTGAGATTTATACACAATTCGAAAGAAAACGATTTTTTTTCCATCTGATATGTATTGAACCCCCATACTCAGTACTAATGGGAAGAAAAGTGCTGGATAAAAAAATTATTTCAGATATATAGAGTTTGTAGAAAAATCCCTTTGATCTGAAATAAGTTGCAAACGGAGACAGCTGCAGCTATGCAACTTAGATTACGGTATAGTGAAGTGATTACACCCGATCAGTACCTTTTTTTAATAAAATTTGGGGAGGAAAATATGAATATATTAAAATTTTTATATGGCTTCCAATGAAAAAAAGCAAATCAGTTAACTTTTCTCCCTTAATATCTCAAGAAAAAGCACCAAGTTACCGGAGATTGAAAGTGTTGATTTTTGTCACTTTTTACTACAGTCTCCTATTCTTAGAACAATTTAATTATTTTAGCACTCAAAAAAATGGCAAAATTAAAATTTTCGATCATCTATATACCTCGGTGAATTCTCCTTCAAATGCTAAATTTGAAAATGGAGAGAGCTGCAACTTTTACTAGTCGGTGTTTTGTTGGGGCTATATCTACCTTCCACAAAAATTATTATTTAACGTTCGATGGTTTATTGAATCTGATCAGGCGTTCATTACACAGCTGTAGCTTTAAGGTCAAAAGGACTTTCCTGTGATAGAGGTTATATACATGTCAGAATATACAAGGCGGCATCTCTCCCTGCGTACATTTCTCTTATACAATCCATGAATTCAGACGGATGTTTTTCATGGAACACATATTGAAATATTGAAAAATCTAGTGATACAGTACACACACTGTAAACTGGGTAATTTGGGTACAGATTTTGGACATTTGTTTTTGTATTATCTCCCTCATGAATCAACTTTTTTACTAAAAGTTGCACCACTAGAGTGAGAGAGAGAAACAAAAGAAGTTTTTAGTTGTTTGTTTATGCAAGGATAATTGTTTTGTAACTTATTAAATGGAGAAAAGCATGCAGTCTCTCGTAATATCTTCTTCAGACACGAGCATTCATTTTTTGAAATTTTAAAAACATTTTTGCATTTTTGATACTCAAAAAATGAATTAAAAACATAAATGTCAGCAAATATTTGTTCTTTCAATTTTTTTATTTTTTATTATTTATTTTTTTCTTTTTTTTTTATGAAGAAATAATTTACTTCGTTCAATTTTTTTTCAGCCAAGATGATGCAGAGTATATTCATCTTCACATCCTTTTCTAGAAGTTTATTGCTAAGTTTTTTGTAAAAAATCATACTTTTCCAGGAGGCATTTTCTCCTGAAAGCCATCTTAAAAACCCCTGAAAGTTCAACTTTAGGTGCTACCCTCTATTGAAAGCCTAAAGTCCATATTCACCATATTTCCAACTCAACACTTACACAATCCTTTAAGTCAGGGCTTAAATCACTAAGGTCAAAAGAAAAAATTCTACAGTGAGAAAAAGCAACCCCCACATTTGTGGCACCAGGGTCTGAAAGGGATAGGGAAGTGTTCCCAAGTCACCCCACCTGAAGGGGTGACTACTTTATTACCTTGACATTTCGCTTTTCGAAGCCTATAGTTTCACCTCACCCAGCTGGAAACAATTAAGGATAAATAAAAAAAGGTATATAAATACATAAACTTTGTTTTATTACAAATAATAAACACAGGGAATTATTCTTTTATGCTAAAATGTGTAAATTTACCTAATCGAAGATACCTGTTTTGGTGTTAATCTTTCAATGTGGTGTTAATCTCTTAAATTAATTAAAGGTTAATCTGTGTAATTTTTACAGAGTTTGGGGCCTAACATTTTCTTATATGTTCGCGGCATCTGTACAGGGTGATTCTAAATGCATGGTACAAAATTTAAGAAATGATATAAACCTGAAAAATAATTTTTAATCATAGAATAGGCTGTCGAGTCTCAATAGCAAAGGCGGTAGAGGGTGTTTTTAGAGAGTGCTCGAAAGCACTTCACCAAAAACAAATGTCATATTTTCCCGATGGGTTTGCTGCGATATATGCTATCAATCACTCGAGGGTGCATATGCACCTTCGGAATGGATTGAAGTTATTTTTATTGGTCCAAGGACCATCAAGGTTATGCTGCGTTAAACAATGATCAAGCGGTGTAATGACCTGTGGTTATATTTGCGTTACCCAGGTTGCATCATGAGAAGGCTTATCACATTACGGTATCCTGCACCTTTGAATGGTTGATTTGCACTTATTGAAGCGAATCCGTCAGAAAAATATGATATTTTCTTTTGGTGAAGTGCTGTTGTGCACTCTCTAAAGACACCCTCTACCACCTTTGATACTGCGATTCGACCGCACATTCTAGGGCCAAAAGTTCTTGCTTAGAAGTTTTATATCACCTCTCTTAAAGTTTGTTCCGTGAATTTAGAATCACCCTGTATAACTGTGTGTGCCTGTACAGAATACTAAATATCGCGGGGTCAAAAGTCACCCCGCAAATATTAAACATCTCTCTAATAAAACAACCAGTATTTTACAAACTTAATTAACTAGATCAATTATCATCCACAGTTAAAACAATAATTATACGTACCAAAGTAAATTTCTATCAAGATTATAAAATATAACCACTAAACACTGCAAACAAAGTTTTGCAATGTTTCATGAAACCTTGGAACGCAGGTTATGATAAAAAGTAGGCGAGGGAGAAAAAGACGGGATTAATTATGTGCGAGAGCTTTTTTTGAGCACCATTTTTAATCATGGATGCTCACTCTAGTGGCTAGACTTGGAATCACCTCTCTATTTCATTTACAGTAGCTATGGCGGCATCTAAAATAAAAAATTAGAGTATGTACCCAACTCACCCCGCCAGACAACAAATCACCCCAGTTTACGGTAGTTTCTTTTTTTCAATGATTATAGCTGTTGAATATAGAGTATTTTCGTATGAAACTGATTTCGGATGCTAGATAGGATAAATGAGAAATTTGAAAATGTTTATTTTGGAGCCAAAATAAAGAAAAAGTTGACGTTAAACAAGCAACCTGAGCATTGACCCGAAAGACAAAAGCCTCTTTGCTGTCACTTATCTGTCAAATAAGGTCACGAGCATGGCTTCCGAAAACCAGTGAGGTTACTATGTATTTCACTGTTGTACTTACCTACAGATTCTTGCAGAAATGCAGAAGAACAGGTTCGAAAAATCTCAGCTTTTTTTTTCTTCATCATACTCACAATTCACTCATTATCTCTTGTTAGTGAAAAGAAAGGTGGTTTTTTTTTATCTCACACCATTCACAAAACACTCATTTCTCAAAAAAATGAGAAAACATTCTTAAAAATTTATATATTAAAACTTCAAAGAGTATTGCTCTTCCTTCCCTCATCCAAAGCGAATATACCTGGTTGTTATAATTGAAGTACAATATGTATTACTATTCGGAGATAGAATCAAGGAACCGAAAAGCACCGGACTTGGGCAATACGCATTTATATAGAATCATGTGAAGAAAAAAAAATCCCTTCCCCCTTGAAAAAAAATTTACTTTCAAAAATGATCAGAAGAGGCAAATTTGGCTCTGTGGAAAGTGATAAAATGGTAAACGAAAATGGTTATGAAACTACTTATAGACAATGAGATGTGAATTTTATTGCTGCAAATCTGTAAATGTTACACGTTTTCATAAATTTTATAAAACAGCTATCTTCAACTTAGTGCTCGCGAGTACCTCGATGAAGTATCTACACTGAAGCAACAGAGACTGTTAGATGCTTGTGCCCCAGTAACGTGCTCTCTATCACGAGCCATCGATCGAAAACCAAATTAAACTATCCATTCACATTTCATTCCGAAATTCAAATTATGCTCTTCAAAATTGAAAATATGTCGGACTTATCATATGGGTGCTCTTCTGATGATGGACAAATGGTGCTCCCAACGATAGAAAACGTAATTACCTGTGGGGTTGACCCCCCACAAAAACGTAATAATTTTTTTTTTACTAAAACGAATGTAAAATGTTGCTATTAGCATATTTTTAATAGAAAAAAGTACATCACCACACACACACACAGCGCAATTAAATTAATTAGAGTGGATTTTTTTAAATTAGCTGAAATGGATAATTAAGGGTAGCTTAAAATATATAGCTTGCCTTGATTTTAAGTTTATCTTTATAACCAGATAAATGATATAAAGGCAATTTCATAAAACACTGAACACGTAAAATTTCGGCTGCTCTCAAAAAATGACACCAACACCAAATAAGGTCACGAGAATGGCTTCCGAAAACCGGTGACGTTACTATGTATTTCACTGTTGTACTTACCTACAGATTCTTACAGAAATGCAGAACATTTTGTTCGCAAACCGAAATAGTTTTTAGTTTAGCGTAGGAATCAATGTAAAATGTACTAATCCGTTCCTAACTTAAGTGTGAACTTTTACTGTGCTGCTCCTGTGCATAACCAATATAGTTATCATTACACCAACACTGAAAAAAATTACCTTAATTCGAATGAGATGAAATGCAAACGGAATGAAAACTATGCAGGGCAAAGTCTGGTTTCGTGAATATGTATCTCAGTGTCGAAGCGTCAAAATCTCCTCTTGCAACACTATCTGACCATAAAATATACTCCAAGCAAAATTTGATGGTTCCGTGAAACACTTTCTGCCAAGCTTTGTAAATACGAACTATGCAATTGTAGGATGATAGCATAATTTTTCCAAAAGTTACTATTAGCCAGATTTTTTGTTGCAAAAGATCTTTGAAAAAGTTCTTTTCGTCAGAGCTTCATAAAGTTTGAAATGACCTGCTGGCTGGATAAGAGGAGCTGTATTTGGTGGTGGGAACTTCTCTCTGATGAAATATAACCCTTCAACTGAATTCTGTCGAAAAAAAATTATAATCTCAAACTTCTGAAATACACTTATTCGGGGATTTAGACTATTTTGCGTGTTCGTAAACCGAGAGTAGTTTGTAAGCCGAATCATTTTTGTTTGTTGTTCGTAAACCGAATCATTCACAAACTGAGACTATCGTAAACCGAGGGTTGACTGTAGGTATAATGGGTTATTTTTTTTACCATGCATTTGCCGTAAGCCTACTATATACTGTAGGCCTATAATATGCTGTATATACAAATATGTACTATATATCAGCATTTCTAATCCTTTTTAAATCCCAAGACCAGTGAAATGTCTGAAATTTTTCGTATGAATCATCATGAGTAGCGTTGCCACACAATCTGTAAAATACGGGACATTCCAGCATTTTTGGTTGGGGGGGGGGGGGAGACCGAGTGTTTTACATAATTGTCCCAACGAAGCTCATTTAAATTTATATTTTCTAAGATTGTAAATGAAGATAATTTTTTCATAACTTATAAACAATGTTATATGATAGGATGATTATGACTATAAATATATGCATACATACTGTACATCCATATCACATATTTATCATATTTTTTCAACACGTTTTTACCTAGAAATACATTTCTATTTTCGATGGTTTCCAATAGCCCTCAATTTAAATCCCCATCAATGACTTTTCAAGAATTTTAGCGGTAATTGGTTATTTTGCCGTCTTGTGGCATTTTTAGCGATAATTGGCAGTGTCCCGTATTTTGTCGTATTCAAAACGATCCTTCATCAATTCATAGATCAACAAGATATACTCACTACCACGAGATTTTTTTTAGTCTCACAATGAAAATTATCTGATTTTAACATACCTTTGTCATCGAAACGCTTATGTTTCAAATTAGAACAGAAGGTGTTTTTTTGCGTTTACCTAGCGAATATGCAAATTAAATCATAATTCCCAAACTTTTTGTTCCATCACACCTCTTTCTTCAGAAAATATTTTTGCTCTCGTCACCCCCGACTCAAGCGAACCCATATTATCCTACGTTATTAGATACCTAATTTCAGCTACCTCGTTGGGCATTTTTTCTGTTGTAGCTTTTGTATTGGCATTTATACTCGTAGCTTCTATTGCCCCCCCCCCCCGGACCTTTCCATTCACCAACGGGGGCGATATTTCCCACTTTGGGAAACACTGTATTAAATCCTGACCGGAATCGCTCTAATTGCAGCAGTAGCTTCAATAATTTATTCGACAAATTTCATAGTTTATTCGAATTAGCCGCTATTGAATTTACAAAGAAGCGTGCAATCGTGTATTTTCCGCTATCCCATCAGACAAAATTCAGTTTTTAAATTATCTCACTTATCCGCGGATCGAATCGGAAAACTGTTATATATTTTTTTAACGATGCTGTGAAGTTTTGGAATTTTTTTATACTGTGTGTGTGATGTTCGTTTTTTTCCAATTGTCACTATGTGCATGTGCTATGGTTAAGTGCATACTAATGAATCGTGTTTTCTAATTGTTCGCCATCCTTGCATGGGTCTGGCCTCATACGCAAATAAAGAATTATTATTATTATTGATAGAATTACCCCAGAGGTATAGTACAGTACATATAATACACATCCGGAATATTCGAAATAAAAAAACTATAGATGAACCTTAATTTCTCAAACTCTATCGGGTTCATCGATCTACACTTCAAATAAGATATCGACAAAGCACATTGATATCGATATTCATACACTATCGGTCTTGCAGAAACTTTTATTAATGATATTGAATTATATTTTTTCTATTATAAAAAAAAGTTATATGTACTGACATTCGGACAGTAATATGTACAATTTCCGCTGAGAATCATGCATTTTTATATGGTTCGACTCGCAATTACTAGATCAGTAATATCATGACAAACGACGCATAAAAAAAACCGTACGCTATTTAGGTAGAAAAGCCATAATCGACATTGGGTTTTCCGATATTGCGTTATCAAAAATTCATTTCCGCCTCTTTTATATAGATTTTCGTATAAATTGCGTATTTTTACACGCCCTTCGAGAAATGCTTAGAAATATATATATATGAATGAAAAAAAATACGCTTTTATACGCGAAGAATGCTAGAGAAACCCTAACTCGGATCTTATACGTGAAAATAATCTCGCAAAGAAAATATATAGTGTGAAAAAAATAGGAAAAAAAACGACGTAAAGCTTGAATTCTCTCCGGCATTGAACTCCAAACCTATTATTAAGGATATTCAATCTTCATAGTACGTGAAGGGTAAGGCTAGAAAAATAAGAAGACACTGATTCCTTAAAGAAAAAACCACCTACAGTTTTTTTAATACATTTATATCATGGTAGATTGATTTATATTAAGAATTGTATCGACGGGATAATATCAACGTAATATATACGTTCTCTCTCACTGTGTGTGAATTCTCTTCAATTTCTATCCCGCTAATAGGCTAAAGAAGAAGAAAAAAATGAGATCATGATTATTTTTATATCTTTGATCAATAGTTCAACGAAACGCTATGCTT
Organism: Pholcus phalangioides; assembly: GCF_987345545.1. Lineage (NCBI taxonomy): Eukaryota > Metazoa > Arthropoda > Arachnida > Araneae > Pholcidae > Pholcus > Pholcus phalangioides. Next base: position 28,929,363 of record NW_028301625.1, read on the forward strand.
TGAAGTTTTGTTTTTGATTTTCGAGTGTTATTTTCGGAGCAATTTCTGTCTAAAAGATCGAAGTAAACAATCAAAAGACTATCATTTTATTTTTCAGGGTGTATATGCTCGGTGTGCCAAGACGAATGTCCGTAAGGAATAAATATTCTGTGGTCTATGATTGAAGTAAAAGTATGAGAAATGATCCCCATAAAGCAATGGAAATCCATCTGTGACAGTGGCACTTCCGCAAAATTAAAATCAGTAATTATTGAGGAAAATATAAAAATTTAAATGGTTATAAGACCAAAAAATTTTCAATTTACGAAATTTACGTCATTTTTTCAAGTTCTAGAATCACTGAAAATTTTCATAACTTCTAAAAAAAGTGAAAAGGCTCAGAAGTCGAGAAATTTTAGTCAGTGATATCTCAGTGAATTTTTTTTAAGTTTGGAGGGAGGTGAAAATTGAATTGGTTGGCATTTATCTCATTGGGGCCGTATAAAACTTTTAATTTTTTTATATTGTCTTCAATTATGGCATGTATTTCACGTAAACTAGCAGAGCTCTAATTTAATTATTTAGCACGGAATTAAAACGTGGGTTATTCGAACCAAATTGAGCAGCAAAACACTTGCAAAAGATACACCTGAAAGACACGTTTCATCAACATGCCCGTAGTATAATTTTAGGCGGAGATTGACTTCAAAGGCTGGGGGGAAGGCACGATGATGATTATGTAAAGGCTGAGGGGACCTTGATAAAGATGATGCCAATTCATATATACCAGGGTGCATAGTAAACAGGGGGTATGGCATTTTACTGGCGACCCGTTGATCCTAGAGGTGTATACCTCCAATTAGAAAAAGTTTCTAAATAACGTGTGTATTCAGACTCAGATATGTGATTCATGTTTCAAGGGGTTGTATAATTATCAAAATAAAAAAAAATTAACTTTTTATACAGTCCCCGTGTGCCCTACAACCTAATTGAAAATCTGTTGTCCTGTCTCTCCTGATGCCAACAAAAAAAGAAATTTTCACGTTTCTATGTACAATAATCACTGAGATATTCGAATTGGAAAAACAGAGGAAATTGACAAAAAAAACCGCGTTAAATGCGGAAAAACTGTTTCACTCTCATTTAACGCTGATTTTTCCAAAATTTCCTCCGTTTTTCCAATTCGAATATCTCAGTGAACATTGAGATATTCGAAGTTAAACACTTACAGTTAGCAACATGAAATTTTTTTGTTGGCATTAAGAGAGATAGGCCAACAACTTTCTAACTAGTTTGTGGGGCACACGGGGATTGTATAAAAAGTTAATTTTTATATTTTAGTAATTTTACAACCCCTGCATCATGAATGCTATATCTGAGTTCTACACGTTGTTTGGATACTTTTTCTAATTGGACATATGCCCCCTAGGATCAACGATTCACCAGTGAAATACCATACCCTCTGTTACATATGAATCCTGTATATGCATATACATTAGATCAGTCGACTCAACCAGTGGCGCTGGGGGGGGGGCATGTCCCCCATACCCGTCCCACTTATCTCCGTCCATGGCTGCAATTACATTCAAACTGCCGATTTCGTCTAATAAACGGTTTGTTCCATTGCCCCCAACTCAACCAATCTATAGCTTCTATCGCCCCCTGGACGATCCCTTTGCCCCTAGGGGGATATTGCCCAGTTTGGGAAACACTGGTCTGGAGAAGGGATTCTTAACATTTTGTGTTCTACTGACCCTTTTTTCCAATAAGACGAAGACCAGGGACCCCTCCTACCCCACTAAGACGAAGACCATGGACCATTTTACAAAATAGCATCCAGTACACGATAATGTAAAAAATAATGTGTTATAGTAGAACCTCTCGGTAACAGATACCATGGAACCGAAATTTTTGTCCACTAATGAGGAGCGTCCGTTGTATAGCGTAATATATTAAGGTCCTATTTCGCAGTATTAAAAAGTGTCCGTTAAAAGGAGGAGGGTGTGATTGTTTTCTCATCAAAGTTCATGCACATCCTTGAAACTTCTCCAAGGACCTGGAACTCTGGTTAAGAACCACTGGTCTAGAGTGACCCCTATTGGTTGAATTCATGGATAACACCATTAGTTTTAACGTCATATACGAATTTGCTAAAAATCCCATCAATACCTTAATTTAGGTTGTTAATAAAAAGCGAAAACTTATGGGACCTATGACAATTCTTTGAGAGATTCCGCTTGTGCAACCTGTTCAAACAGAAAATTTCCCGTTCACCATGACCCGCTATTACCTTTCGCGCAACTACGAATCTACCAAATTCAACACACTGGCTCAAATTCTAATTTCATGTAAACACTTTAAGAGCTTAATATGTTGGATTCAAATAATTTTTTTAAATCCAAGTAGGTAAGGTCCACATTTTTGCTTTTCACTATAGCTTTAGTTACATAATCGTAAAAGCGGATTTTTCAATTTTATGTTTTAGAACCTACCGAAACATATTTATTTCTTTCGTACACTCTTACAAAATAAAACCTCCATATAAGTTGTAAGTTGAATCATTCTAATCGAAGGGTTTTTTTTTTCTTCTCTGTTTCAGTTATAGGTTTTAAGCAATAAATGAACGTCGATGACGAAATCATTAGAATATAATATTTGAACATTTTTCGGTGTGCTTCTTTTATAAGATGCATTCTATCGATTGATGCATCCAGTTTACTACAGCTTCCATGTTTCTGATAATGATTGATGTATAAAGGACTTTTCTGTAATACAGGGTGCATACATGTCTGAATACAAGGCAACCCCGCACGTGTCCGGAAAATTCACCGCCAGCAATTCACCGACAACAATTCACCGCCGGAAAATTCACCGACCAACAATTCACCGCTAGGAAAATTCACCGACCAACAATTCACCGCCATGCAATTCACCGCTAGGAAAATTCACCGACCAACAATTCGCCGCCATGCAATTCACCGCTAGGAAAATTCACCGACCGACAATTCACCGCCATGCAATTCACCGCTAGGAAAATTCACCGACCAACAATTCACCGCCATGCAATTCACCGCTAGGAAAATTCACCGACCAACAATTCGCCGCCATGCAATTCACCGCTAGGAAAATTCACCGACCGACAATTCACCGCCATGCAATTCACCACTAGGAAAATTCACCGCTAGGAAAATTCACCGACTAGCAATTCACCGACAACAGTTCAATGCGAGGGAGTGAGCGATTGAGTGACCGAGTGAGTCAGTGATTGAATGACCGAGTCAGTGATTGAGTGACCGAGTGAGTGAGGGACCGAGTGAGTGACTGAGTGACCGAGTGAGTGAGTGACCCAGTGAGTGACTGAGTGACCGAGTGAGTCAGTGATTGAGTGACCGAGTGAGTCAGTGATTGAGTGACCGAGTGAGTCAGTGATTGAGTGACCGAGTGAGTCAGTGATTGAGTGACCGAGTGAGTCAGTGACCCAGTGAGTGACTGAGTGACCGAGTGAGTCAGTGATTGAGTGACCGAGTGAGTGAGTGACCCAGTGAATGACCGAGTAAGTAAGTGATTGAGTGACCGAGTGAGTGAGTGAGTGACTGAGTGACCGAGTAAGTAAGTGATTCAGTTACTGAGTGAGTGAGTGACCCAGTGAGTGACCGAGTGACCGAGTGAGTGACTGAGTGACCCAGTGAGTGACTGAGTGACCGAGTAAGTGATTGAGTGACCGATTGAGTAAGTGATTGAGCGGGTGAGTGAGTGACCCAGTAGTGACTGAGTGACCGAGTGAGTGAGTGAGTGACCCAATGAGTGACTGAGTGACCGAGTATGTAAGTGATTGAGTGACCCAGTGAGTGACTGAGTGACCGAGTAAGTAAGTGATTGAGTGACCCAGTGAGTGACTGAGTGACCGAGTAAGTAAGTGATTGAGTGACCGAGTGAGTAAGTGATTGATCCAGTCAGTGATTGAGTGAGTAAGTGATTGATCGAGTCAGTGATTGAGCGGGTGAGTGAGTGACCGAGTGAGTAAGTGATTGATCGAGTCAGTGATTGAGCGAGCGAGTAAATTGGTTAGTGAGAGAGGGAGTGAGTGAATTGGTTAGTTAGTTAGTTTTTAACCTAGTAGTGTCACAAATGATTAAAAAATCCGATTGTTCCGAAAACGTATTTATGATGAAGTGTTGATTTGAAGACACTTGGATCGGGCGTCCTCTTCGTCGTGGTGGTCGTCGTCAGCCGCGCTTTGGCATCGACATTTGGAACTGCTTTCAAGGAACGCGTAACGATTTACCAACAATTCTATAGAAGGATGGCATCGAGCGTTCCAACAGCAATTATCTGCTCACCACCCAGATATATGGAAGTTCATCGGTGCCATAAAAAGAGAACAGAGTTTGAATGAAGTTCGGATGGTGCAAATTGTAAGTGGACAAAACCATCACATTGATTAGGAGAAAGAAATACCGGGACTCTGCGCAGAGATTAAAGAATTTACCCTTGACCGAATTCCGAAATTTTATGGGGTCCCAGACTGGATATACCTTGGGCTTCCACTATCGCTAGGACCCCTGGAAATGAAACCTTTTAATTTCCCCATGAAGGTATATGTGCAATAACCCGGGTACCCCGACCCTGTATGTTGGGAGCACTGGTGATATATGTATATTTTACGTATACATACCTCTCGGCATGACCCCCACGAGGGCAGGGCTGACAGGGGTCGGAACGTTTCTTATCGCTTTTTGATATTTTCACACTATAAATTAAGTACAGAGGGGCCCGTGAAAAAGCTGGTTTGGGGGCCGCCATCCATTTCAGCTTAGGGGACCTGCTGTAGGATGTGGGAAACTCGGGGTATATGCACATTACTTGGTCCCGATGTGTCAAATGGGTCCCGATATATGCAAGAGTTAAATGAAAACTTGACCCCAAAATCGTAACCGACTTCCGTAACACAAAAACGTAACAGATTTCCATCACTCAAAAAACGTCACCGACTCCCGTAATAAAAAAATCGTCACTAATTTCCGTTGCATAGGAAGTATATATATACACATATAGTAAATATAGAGTACATATACTAGATACGCACTAAGGCGGGTTCCTGAAAGTTCATCACGTGAAATCGCGGGTAACAGCTAGTTCAGCATAAAAAAATCCATTGGTTACTGATGATCAGCGATGTTTTTTATAATATCAAAGTGATAACAGGAGATGATTTTAAACATTTTTAGGGGGTTGATTCATCGCGTATCCACTTACTTTATTATCTTTTAATTCTGTTATTATCCCTTTTAACATTCCATTAGAAGTTTCTGAGTAAAACCGAGTTAATGGAATTTTGTTGAATATACTATCTTGTATTGGGCAACAGCAAATTGTAATTTATACAAATACAAGGCCACAACAGGCAAAACGCCCAGCGAGGTGGCTGAGAAAAAGATGCCCACAATAAATATGGATGTCATATATTTCAAAAATACAGCAACCCGAATCCGTATCATCTGAATTTCTTCTCATAAAGTCATTATTTAAACTTTCCACCATATCTTTAGGACATGGCACTTACTCACTCAATAGATCACTCACTCACTAGATCGCTCACTCACTTAGCAGCTCGCTCACTCACTCACGGACTGACTTACTCGCTCATTGAATCAGTAACCCACTCGCTCACTGAATCACTTACTCACTCGGTCAATCAGTCCCTCACTGGGTCACTCACTCACTCAGTAACCCAATCGCTCATTCCCTCGCTAACTGACTCGCATCGAACTGTCGTCGGTGAATTGCATGGCGGTGAATTGTTGGTCGGTGAATTTTCCTAGCGGTGAACTGCATGGCGGTGAATTGTTGGTCGGTGAATTTTCCTAGCGGTGAACTGCATGGCGGTGAATTGTTGGTCGGTGAATTTTCCTAGTGGTGAATTGCATGGCGGTGAATTGTTGGTCGGTGAATTTTCCTAGCGGTGAATTTTCCTAGCGGTGAATTGCATGGCGGTGAATTGTTGGTCGGTAAATTTTCCTCGCGGTGAATTGCATGGCGGTGAATTGTTGGTCGGTGAATTTTCCTAGCGGTGAATTGCATGGCGGTGAATTGTTGTCGGTGAATTTTCCGGCGGTGAATTGTTGTCGGTGAATTTTCCGTAAACCAACCCCGCATTTCTCTTACACCAACAAAATCCATTAATTCATATAGATGTTTTTCGTGGAGCTCTAATTTGAGCCCTTTTGTATATAATTTTCATGGTAGAACCCTCTGTAAGTCTCTTTTTTAATTTATCTATCAAATTTACTTTTTTTAAATCGAGCCGCCGCGGAACCCCTGGGAAGTGCACATGGAGCCCCGAGGGCTCCACGGAGTGCCGATTGAGAACAGCTACTCTAGGTCATCAGCTGATGTTGGCCGAACCAGCTTGACGCAAAATCCCATTGACACCGGGGGCCATTCTCCAATCAAACAACGTCCTAGAAGACTTCGTTTGCAAAGCAAGAAGTTGGTAAATTGCTAGAGGAAACGAGAGTCAATAACATCATTGAGCCGTCAACGAGTCCATGGGCGTCACCAATCATGCTGGTGAAAAAGAAGGACGGTTCCACCTGATTCTGTATCTACTACAGACGATTGAACGACGTCACCAAGAAAGGCAGTTATCCGCTGCCAAGGATCGACGACACTCTTGACACGCTTTCCGGACATCAGTGATTTATTACGTTGGACCTGAAGAGTGTATATTGGCAATTGGAAATACACCTGGACGATCGACAGAAGTCTACCTTCACGACCGGACAAGGGCTGTGGCAATTTAAGGTGATGCCGTTTGGCTTGTGCAATGCTCCAGCTACTTTCGAACGGCTGATGGAGACCGTTTTACATGACTATATTACGAATCGTGTCTCGTGTACTTGAACGACATAATAATAGTTGGAAGAATATTCTCAGAATTTCTAGAGAATTTGATCAAAGTTCTTCAGAAGCTGAGAGATGCCAATTTGAAATTGAGCTCGACAAAGTGCCGTCTGCTTAGACACGAAGTCACCTACTTGGGTCACATCATCTCTCTCGAGAGGGAATGAGGACGGATCCTGAGAAGACCAAAGCAGTGGAAGACTGGAAACGACCAGAAAATGTGCACGAGCTTCGAAGCTTCCTGGGACTATGCACCTATTACCGTAAATTTATCTAAGGCTTCTCCAAAATAGCGAGACCCCCCCCCCCCTCACCCCACCTACTGAAGCCAAACCAAAATGCCCGTGGACCGACGAGTGCATAAGGGATTTTACGTCACTAGCGCTAACATCGGCTCCAATATTGGCGTTTCCACGAGCAGAGAAGGAATTCATTCTCGACACGGATGCGAGTAACAACGGGATCGGAGCTGTTCTATCGCAAGAAGTGGACGGCAAAGAACACTTCAGCAAGAGTTTGTCCAAGCCCGAGAGGAATTATTGCGTCACGAGGAAGGAGCTGCGTCTAAGACGCCTTCATATACTTAAGGAGTTCTAGCTGCGTCAAAGCCGTCGAACATTTCCATCACTACCTCTACGGTCTGAAATTTCTCCTTCGCACAAACCACGCCTCATTGAGCTGGCTGTTGACCTTCAAGAACCCCGAGGGTCAAGTGGCTCGATGCAGTAGTACGACATAGAGATCCAGCATCGTAAGGGAGAATCGCACGGGAAGACCGTGTCCACAGAACTGTCGCCATTGCCTCAAGGCAGAAAAGAAGTACGGGCCGGTGAACCCTGTAGTGAGACATATAACATCTCAAGTCTCAAGTGACGATCCTTGGAGCAACGAAAACATCCCGAAGGCCCAACAAGAATTTCCCGACATACGACAAATAATGGACTTGAAGGAATCCTCCGGGAAAATAAACCAACGTAGCACAAGACGTTGCCTCTTCCACTCCGATGACCAAAAGATACTGGAAGCTATGAGACTACTTGGATATGAGAGATGACGTATTGTACCGCAATTTTGATTCGGAGGACGGGAAGATGTTCAGACGGCAACTCATCCTACCAAGAGTGTGAAAGAGGTTTTGAATAAGTTGCAGGGAAGTCCGATCGGTGGACATTTCGGCATAACCAAGACGCTACAGAAGGTCTGTGAACTATCCTATTGGGACAAGTCCAGGACGGATGTGTAAAAGCGGTGCAAGAATTGCGACGCCTGCGCAGCTCGCAAAGGCCCTCCGAAACTCACCCAGGCCCGCCTTCAACACTACAACGCAGAATCACCTCAATGTTCAAGAGAATCACAATAAACATCATCGGACCGTTACCCAGAACCCACGATAGTCACAAGTCATGGGCGGAGATACGTGGGGGGGGGCGTGGGGGTCATCCTGCGTCAAAGGCGGAGTCGACTGATCTAATGTATGAATGTATATATGAATTGACATCATCGTCCCCCCCCCCCCCCCCAGCAATAATGACCGTGGGTTACTTTTGGTAATGGACTATTTTACCAAGTGGCCGGAAGCGTATCCCGTTCCTGATCAAGAAGCAGTGACTCTGGCTGAAGTTTCGTTGCAAAATTGGGTGTCTCGATTCGGAGTCCCCATGTTGATACACCCCTTTATCCAGAATCTGATGGAATAGTCGAGAGATTTAACAGAACCATCTCGAATAATTTCTCGCTCTTTTCGTGTCGCAGAACCAAAAAGATGATTGGGACTCAAAGGTACCATTTTTGCTGCTAGACTTCAGAACAGCTGTCCAGGAGAGTATAACGATGTCGCAGATGCTTACGGGACGAGATCTTCGACTGCCAGGTGACCTGCTGTTTGGGCAATAGCCAGATGTTCCTCTTCCACCGGAAGAAGACGTCGAAGGACTCCAGGATTGAATCGATTATGGTATGTGCATCGAATCGCCAGAGACAGGATCAGCATCGGCTCCGAAAAGATGAAGAACCACTACGATGCGAAGGGCACGTCTCACGACTTCAAGGAGAGAGACCTCGTCTGGAACCCGAAGCGAAGGAAAAGACTTTGTCCGAAACTCCAGACGTCATTGGAAGGACCATATAAAGTTGTGAAGAAACTGAACGATGCCATGTTTCAAAATACACCGTCTTCAAAGTGTAAAGTGGTCCACTTCAACAGGCTAACTCCTTACCATAGTGAGTGATCAAATGTGACCCGCCCGCCGACTTGAGAACTGAATTTCCGGAACGAACAAATCTAAAGGAGGGGGCTATGTTACGAAAATTATGTGAATAGTCATTATTTATCATATATCATGTTATTTTTCGCCTGTAAATAATCATTAATGCATTTCTCTGTAAATTTCGCGAAAAGTCTGGTGACAGTGATGATTTAGCGATGTCATAGCTTCCAAGACCCCACAAGAATATGATAGAATTCTCTCGAAGCTTTTCTCCCTCTGCCCATATGTTTGAGCCGCCTCTGCGGAATTATGAGTTTGTTGAATTAATATTCGGAAAGAGGAGGTCGTATTTGTAGGTCACTCCCTCTCTGTTTAGCGTGTTTTGTCGAAACCGCTGCTTGTAAACATGTGTACATAGCTGTTCTGTAAAATAAATCTGTGTTGTCTTTCGAATTGGGGCTAAGTGCCATCTCGAGTGCTTGTGAGGGACATTATCCGGAACAATATATCCAATCTGGTGTCCTGTATTACAGTGATATTCCCAGCTCATTTCCATTTTAAACGTTTTATTCTCTCGCTGCTTTGGTTGTTCTGTTGCTCTAGAGACCATTTATCCCCGGCTTCCTTGCTTAAATGACAATCCATGGTTTTTCCATATCCATGGCACAACATCATCAGAAAGGCCATCTCAACGCATATTCTCATCCGGGCATGGCCTGTAGAGCCCTGAATTGCAAAAGGGGCCCCCCATGATAATAATATTTTGTATTACTATTTTCGAGAATTATTATTTTTGAATCATGCATTTAAATTGATAGACTGCGACTCAGTTTATCATTTGTCTAGGCCCCAATGATGCTGTTGATGACGGTCCTGAGTTTGAAGTAGTATTAAGCGGGCCCTGAAGTCAAGTTGGACCTCTACTTTCCAAATTTATTGTGCAAAAATTTTGTGGGACAATTCCTGGAAACAACCTGTTTGGTAAGGGGCCGTTCAAGTAGTACGTAAGCAAATTTTTAGCCATTTTTGACAACCTACCCCCTTATCAGCAAAGTTTGGTCATCAGTTCTACCTCTCTGAATAATAAGGCATATTGGTGGGATCAGAGACGTACACAGGGGGGGGGGGGGGCATAGGGAGCTCGTAACCCCCTCCCACGATCAAAAATATACTTTTTTAATGCAAAAAATAATTTTTAAGAAAATACCTTTATGTTATTACAATCAATTTCTGTTAATTTCAATGCCATTTTGAAGGCTATGAACTCAAAATTTATCTTTAATAAATTCATTGCGACCCACGCTCTAAGCCAGCCATATAATGATAAATCACATAAAGGCCCTCGGCTCGTGGTCCAAATATGGCCCTGGGGGTTATCTGATGCGGCCTGCCCTCTTCAAACCTAATTTTCTAAAAATGAACTAAGCGGCACATTTACAGATCACTTAAGTGTCCCGTGGTACAATTCCAGAACATTTAAGCGGCCCGTGGCACATTTTCAGATCACTTAAATGACTCGAGATACAGTTCCAGAACACTTAAGCTATTCGTGACACATTTAGAGATCCCTTGAGTGACATGTGACGTAGTTTTAGAGCACTTAAGTGGCACATTTCCAGAGCACTTGAGCGGCCCGGACACATTTCCAGATTACTTGGATCCGCGAAACATTTAGAGATCACCAGAGTGGCTCTGTAGGGCACTTATCAATAGGGGGGGGGATGTTACTTCATGTGCCCATAAACTATCGAAAGGTTTTTTTCTCGTTTTTGGCGCACCGAGTAAGATGCCATTAAAAATATTTAATATTTTTATAAAGGGTGGTTGATGACGTAAGCATTATCCAAACCCCACCCCACCCCCTTGTCATCAAAAGTCAGCAAATCGGAAACCCACCTTCCCCCCCCCCCCATCGATGATGACGTAATACTTGAACGGCCCCTAAACAGTTTTAGTGGAAAATGAAATGTGCGAAGTCAATGTATATTTTAATCTTGTTTCAGGGCTCTTGTAATTTTGCGCCCCTATGTGGCTAGACCTTTCGCATCTACTTAAATCAGGCCTTGCTGTATGTGGCTAATTGATACGGGATATACCATACATTGTATAACGAAAGATCTATCTAGTAAAAGCATCGCAGAATTAATCTGAATCGTCGTATTTTTTTCAATGTTTTCACCATTCTCACGTCGAAGAATTTGTTTGTCTTTCATAATAATAATTTTTTTTTTGTTTACTGTCTTTAAAAACGTTAAATACAATCTGCATATTTGTGCGAGAACTCAATTCCACGCTTACGTCGAACTCATGACGGATCCTCATTAAACAATGAATAGAACCTCATCAGAACCCAGAAGAAAAATAATGCAGCAATCGTTAGCTAGGACAACGAGAAATTTCATTAAGAGTAACGCAGCTCGCTCGGTATCATCAATCATACTTGTTGCAATTTTCGTCTCTTGATAGAGTAAATTCGAAGCAGAGTTCTTGTGACCCGTCGACCTTCTTGTTACTTTTCGTTAACATCCCTCCATTTTCCCCTTGTCAGTCGCGAACTTGGCTTTGCAACAGAAAAACGCGAGAGAAGAAAAAAGAAGCTCCTGGAGAAGATTGAACCATCGCCATTTCACTCAAGTCCATCTACTCTGCCATGGATGCATGTTACTATGACAGGATGGGAGACAAGCTGCTTGTGAAAAGCTTTTTCTCCGAGGGGAGAAAATAAAATAACTACAAGAATGAGAATGGGTGGACGAGAAAAGAGAGAGAAAGTTGAATAAAGAAAATGTTGAGAAAATAAGAAAGCAAAGAAGACGTAACCTGACCCCAACAAATCAACCTCGTGACCGAACTGACCAATCAGCCGAGTCCGCTACAGCTGAGTGATGAGTGCCCTTTGATCTTCACATCCCAACCTTGCAGAACTTTTTACAAGGTCCGTGGCTGTTTTGTAGGCTAAAATAGCTGCTTTCTTTCTTTCTTTCTTTTTTTCTTAGATTATAGGAAGATATCTCTTTTTATTTGCCCCCTGATTGACTGCTTCTGGGCTGCTGCAGATGGCGGGTGGCGTATAGCTAATCTCCTAATTTACGGTTTTGAAATATTTATGTATCGGATTTTAACTATGCTAGTGATATTCGAGAAATACGACTGATCGTGAGCAAGAGGAGGATGATCCTCAGTTCTTTTACTTTTGAACGTAGACTTTCTGTGTCCTTTTCCTTTTGAAATATGTGCTATGGTGTTGAGGGTGGGTGACATGCATGGAATGAGGCGATAATAAACTACCCTCAGTCTTAAAGATGAATACCGTCTTTTTTTGGGAGAAAGTGTCTACAGTTGGAGAAAAGTGTTCAACAGAGTACTTTGTAGACAATTATTTATTCCGGGGGGGAAAATATTATTGCCCAACAAGTGTAGATGGAGGTCACGAGAGAGTAGAGAGATACAAGAGCTTCCATTTTTTTTCTACATGCGCTTCCTTCCGAGGCTTCTTTATATTTTCTTCCCGAAAGTTTCCTTTTTCTAGAAATGGAATAAATACCCTTGTGTACTTTAAAAAATGGTATGAAATGAATATTTATTAGTATAAATGGATACGGATGGAGTAGACCATTACTTAATTATTATTAGCGCTGATAGTGACTATACAAATACAAATACAACGCCACAACAGGTAAAATGCCCAACGAAATGGCTGAGAAAAAGATGCCCATAAAAATATGGATGTCATATATTTCAAAAATATAGCAACCCAATTAAAAATGCAATTAACAAAAAATTGTAAACAATATATTCACACGATAAAATATTATACAATGCCCATAAAGAATACTTATGGTTGTCTTATTCTAAGTATGGATAGCTAGAATAGATAGCTATGTAGAATAGACTATCGAAACAATTCTTTCAACAATCATTCAAAAGATGACGGGAGTCTCTAATAATAAAATATAAAATACAGTATACTAGTTAAGAAATTAAATTTGTGTGTGTGTCTTAAGCTTGAAGATTGAGATTGCATTTTTTTCGCAAGCCGTTGCGTGTCCCTCAGGCCTTACTTGAGCTGTGATAGCAGCCAATCCTTCACATTGTCCTTCAAATCAGTGTCCGGTATGCATATTAACAAACCTTACATTCATACGAGTAAGGGAGAAATTTAGCATTCCGTTATTAGTCGAAATGAATAGGAGGGGAAGCAATACTGTATCAATTTTGGTGGAGTTTTTGGCGAAGTTCAAAATAAAGGCAGAATGAGGATTTTTCCCCATTCCGCCTGTTTCTTCTTTTTACTTTCTGGCGTGGTTGCAGGCACTTTCTTCTAGTTCCATCTTATTTTAAATTTCATTGTTTCGTTTGTTGTAAAATCAAGAGGGTGAAATTCACTACAACAATATACTCGCAAACACACGGAAAAGTAAAAAGAACGTTATTGAAAATGGAAGAAAACCGCCACTCTACCTCTTTCTCAAACATAACCAAGAACACCTATTGCTGCTACCTCCGTTACGTCACTTCACTGTGACCTATCACGAAAATCTAAATCTCCTCCGTATTCGTATGAATGTAAAGTTTGTTAATATGCGTCCGTGATAGCCTGTAAAGGGTAACAAGAGAAAGACGCAGACCGTGGGAGTGAGCATTACTTATCAATGAAATTTGTGGGATTTGATATTCGCTCGGATACATATGGGCGGGCACTATTATGAAAAAGTCAACACCCGCAGTTTCATGTTCCAGAACGTTTGTTCTTTATAAAATGAAGTAAGTTTTGTAATGTCTTACAATATGTCTGACTTTTGACACAAACATATCGCGCACGTATTTCTATCCACATGACTGCCACTACTAACACATTACCAATACATGAACAGGATATAGTATGTACTAACGGGACCCGAACAAGAATTTTTATGACATTCCCGTAACAACGATGTAAATGTGACAACCACAAGTGTCCTCCATTCAGCTCTTCTAGCGGGGGGGGGGGGGATAGACGGAAGGACACGAATGGTTTCATAACAGCCATTATATATATATACATGTAGTTTTTATTATATATATATATATATATTAATTTTTTTATAAATATAACTAGCCAGAGCAAGTCAACCAAAACAACAAGACTGAAGCGAATCCTTAGCTAAGGCTCTCTCCAGACAATCCTCCATTTAAACTAATCCCACATTGCTCACCGAAATAGGTTTAGAGCGAGACGGCTCGGTCTGGCAGTTATGTATATATGCACATGTATATGTATATATATTTCTCTTTTTCTTCCCTCTATTTAAGTTCTTCATGCATTTCATATCCACAACACACATGCGTACTCATACTGCCGTATTCAGTTTGCTCACGGAACAAGGTGATAAGCGAGATGGCACGGGTGTGATCCCTAATTGTATTCCCCCTAAACAATAGTTTATTTTGTATACATTTTATTTTGTTTTCATCAGATCCACAGGAGCGAGTGAACTCAACCTAATAAAACTTTTGCTGGCTTCTAGCCCACAAGTTATCAAACCCATTTGCTCACCAACAAGGTGTTAAGCGAGATGACTCGCTCCGATGGATATTTTATATTATACAATAAGATTCTCGTTTTGTTTGTTTGTTGTATCTTATGCATAAAATATGACAAGTGAGATAACAGATGAGATGGCATGGGCCCCCTACAATTGCTTCTAAAATATACCTTCATTCTAATATATGTGCATTCATCCTTCTTAACGAAATCCCGGAACTTTTCTCCAACTTTCAACCCAATCTCGTTGCCTAAAAACAACCAAAAAATTTATTAATCGCGACAGTACCCAATTGTCTGGGGAAAATAAGTTGTAAAAATGTTGCATGTTTGTTTTTTCTTTTTCTTTTTTGATTCAAAATAAAGTGTTCCGGTCTCTGCCACGAAGCTGGGCTGGAAGAGATCTCAGCAACGGGATAAGTCCAGTGGAAAAGTTGTTCTGTCGTGCACATTCATTCGCACATGTATTTCTAAAGTGACACAAGTCAAACACCTGTATTTTGAGTTATCACCATGAAAGAATTGGATAAACTGTCCTCTATCAAACATCAAAAAAGTATAAAAAATTACTTTCAAAATTCCGTCTTTCTTTTTGGAGAAATTATTAGTCATGTTATTGTTTTCTATTAGTCCACTTCATAGTTTTTTGCGATTTCCTCTCAAAACAAGAATTTTTTACTTGTGTCACTTTAGAAATATGTGTGCACTATACGCTTACTGAAAAACATCAAGGAAAATTTGTTTAACAAAAATTCAGAATAAATTGACAAAAGTAATTTTATCATTAAAGAAAATTCGGAATTTGGGAAAAAAATCAGTTCGGATTAAATGAAAGATATAATTTTAGAAATTAATGAAAGATATAATTTTAGAAATTAATGAAAGATATAATTTTAGAAATTAATGAAAGATATAATTTTAGAAATTAATGAAAGATATAATTTTTCGAAATTAATGAAAGATATAATTTTTCGAAATTAATGAAAGATATAATTTTTCGAAATTAATGAAAGATATAATTTTTCGAAATTAATGAGATATAATTTTTCGAAATTAATAAAAGATATAATTTCGGAATTAATGAAGGTTTTCGATAATTTAGAGCAAACTTGAAGCCCATCAGGGCCCAACCAACACCTTCTATAGCAGAAAGCTTCCGCGCGAAGCTCGTGAGGTTACTGAAGTCGTCCATTTCACCTATAGTCATTGAATGTATTGCAAAAAAGGTAGATTTCGCATACGTCGGACTGCTATATCCAATGGTTACAGGTGAAATGGAAGATTTCAGTGACGTCCAAGCTTCGCGTAGAGGCTTTCTGCTATAGAAGGGGCTATAGCCCAACGCTAGTCAGTACGTATTAAAGGAGCTCAATCAGCGCGGTCCTTCAGTCAAGCTAAAGCTATGAGATTGAGGTAAGCGACCAGCAAACTCGTACTATTCTTTTCTCCTTTCAAAAACTCTGTCTTTGAACACTTAATGTCATGCTAATGTAATGCACGTAACATCACCACATTGCACGATGCAAAACAAAGCATTTCACTTTTGAAAATGTGCCGTGCATGTACTTTTCTGCAGTCCTCTCCTCATTTTTCATTTGATCACATATAACACATCCAATCAAATTATAGAAGACATTTAATTAACGCTAAATTTTCATTAATTCTGAAATTATTTCTCTCTTCAATTCTGAATTTTCATTGATCCATCTTGTTAAGTGCGCACATATTTTTTGAGTAGGTATTTTTCAGAATTTCTGTATATTCTGTAATTATATATTCCTCTTTGGATGCCGATACCACCCCCGCCCCCCCAAAATTACGTTTTTGCCCCCTCGATATCGTTAAAACGTCCCTGCAAAATTCCGTCCGAAACTGGTTAATTAACGCAAGAACTTATTTACGTTGTAAAGAGCTTTTTTTCTAACTTTAGCCTCTTTTCAATAACTTTGCTTTCAAATAGGTCACTTAAGTGCTTATAAATATATAGTACACATTATCTGAAGGCTAAAAGAATTCGAATGGACTATTTGGAGTTTGGTAACCCCCACGTAAGGATACTTGAGGACGTTGTTAAAACAATGGCAGAGAAGAATAACAAGGAATACTGCTCACCGAGAAAAAAAAACCCCAAAAGCAATAAATTTCAGCCTATGTGGTTCGCTATACATACACGCACATTCCAACATGTACCAATTCGTTAGAAGTTCCATAGAGGAATATGAACGAGGTGCATGTGTAGTTCAGTAGTAGATGACGTCTACAAATAGACTTCGTTAAGAAAAATCTATATCCTAATACGTCTTCAAGTTTAGGCACCAGAACAACCAGTCCTGAACTTGAAAAAAAAAACAGATCGAAACTTCGACACTGAGAGAGTATACGGTAAAAAAACTCAATAGTCTCTATGTAGATAGACCTTGTCTTCACAAATACAATGATATCACATCCATAGGTATCTTTCAGTTTGAGTACCAGACTGGCCGTCTTGCATTTCATTCAGTTAGCACTATACTGTCAACACAAAACGAAGTGAAAAAGATGTTTTCTTGTCCGAACTTACGACCATGTCTATGACATTGCCCACTCCAATTTTGCCTTTTGTCCAAAATTTAAAAAAAAACAATTGTTGGTTTGAACATCAATAGCGAACATTACTTGATTCCATTGACCTAAATACGACACTGACTTGGAAGAAAGTGCCTATAAAGATGAATTTTTCACCCATCTTATATCTATATACGAAAAGGAAAGTATATATATATATATAGTTATGCCTCCCGGCTGACTGATGATTTTTTTCTCAATTTCAACCATGGTGACGTCATGATGTATCAAACTATAGCGGTGGTCATGAAATATGATGGAAAACGAAGAGGGGGGGGGGAAGAAATAGAAAAGAAAATCTATGGATCATACAGCAAGTGACTGATGGAGATATCAGAGGGCAGTAGATAGGGGGCCTGCCCCCAGTCTTTTGGTGGGCCCGGCCCCACCACAGAGCCATCATGGCGTCCTGGTCCAGAAAGCCTGTGATTAGGCGGCGCCGAAAATTGCAACTCTACTCACGCCCTCTGCATGCCAATTACCGACGTGCATCACACCGCCCTCCCTACACCAAGTTTTTATGGAAATTGCTTGCTGAAAAAAGCCTCTAGGGTTGGCTATTCATCGCCCGATGGCTCAACAAATTTTATATATGATCATCATGTGAACATCGATTACCCTTCCAGAAAATTTGAAAAAGTGCTTTTTCTCTATCAACCCGATCAACATTCCTTACATCTATAAAAATTGTAAAATTTACTTGAGATAAAAAAAGAATAAAATTTAAAAACAGCCTCTCTGTGTGTGATTTATCGGGAGAGGTTTTTTTTCAATAACGTTATCAGAGTAAGTAGTAAATTGAGAGCCAAACATGATACCGAAATAAATAAATAATGTGGTTCATTCGATCAGATAAGAAATCATAAGATTAAAATCGAAGAGAAGCAATTCTTTTTTTTTTGCGCCAGTTGGCGATAATGAAGCTTTCGTTTCGTCTGAAATATTGGGCAACCTCTTGAGGATTCCTCGTGTAGCAAAGAGAATAGGCACAAGACAACTTTATCACTTTATTCGTTGGTTCATTCGCTCGAGAATACGATTCAGGCCTGGTTACCTTTCTCCCTCAGAAAGATTATTGTTGCACATACAAGTTGGTAGACCTCTCAAGACCTTTATAAGTCAGGCTTCATTCACGATGATGGTGGTGCGGCCCAACTCTCTTGTGGCCATCACTGGCGACCCACCGCGTCGAAGTATTTTAGGTTTTTTTTTTTTTTTTTCCTTTCTCACCCTTAAATCATTTTCAAAGAAAATCACTTCATTTAGCGATGGCTCAGCAGTTGCTGTTGCAGCATGTACCACTAGCAATAAACGTTTTTTTTTTTCTTTCTGTTGTTTGAGGCGCAGGCAATACTGTATGTCTGTGTGATGATGATCTTCCACCTCACTCTTCTGAACTATCCTTCCTTCGCCCACGTGTTTTCTTTTTTACTGGTTTATGTATTAAGTTTTTATACCAGTGCTGAGAGCCCCTAACGTTGTTTAGTGGCTAAAAGTCATTGCTGCCATTTTTTTTTCTTTCATTAAATCTTTTTCAAGTGCTTCTTTCTTTCCCTTAATAAGTAACTCAAATTTTGACGTTCGGGGAAAAACATCTTCCAGTTTACCCGTAAGTTTTGAAGATCCATGGAAGAGGCACAATCCATCCGTGAAGATTCCGTACCTAAATGGGTTTTTGAAAGGGAGGAAAAACTCACACACACGTATTCTTTTGAAATCGGCGTATCTCACTGAAGTACTTTATGTATAAAGTTTGTTTTATTATTTTTTTTTCTTCACTGCCGCTTGAATGACAACCAAGAGCAAGGTCAAGATCTCATTTTTGAAGTGCCTACCAAGGCGAGATCGGAGCTAAGTTGTCGTTCAGGAGAGATCCGCCATCCACTCAACAACTTGCCTGCAATCTTGAATACGTACGCAATATAAAAACAGCATTGACATACTTTCTATATATTATTGAACAAAATATTCAAAATGTTGAAGAATTTTTTTTATCATATGGAATAACAAAAACCTCTTATACGTAAAATGTTTTAATACATTACCCGCCACTAATAAAATCACTGGAAAATAAAATCAGCCACTTTATGAAATAAAATTGCTAAGAACGGATTCGAGAAGAATAATGGTATGGGCTTTCGTGGTCAGCGCTAAGTTTAAAACATTTTGGAGACGTATTTCTTAAGCTTTAGTGGAAAAGTGCAGCTCAAACTTGTTGCTCGTGAACACCGTGGTGCTCCCAAGCCTGTCTTTAGAGCATTATGGGCCCCGGACAAATATATCTTTTTGAGATCCTCTGGCTGACTCAGAATGCCTCTGCTTAACAATTTACATGCTCAATCTCGAAAATCTTAACCAGATCGATCTCATTATCATGAGGCCCCTTAAGCCAGGGCCGGCGCCAGGCATGAAGTAGCGGGGCATGTTGACAGAATGATATTTTTTAAGACAGATTCGTTATGACGGTGTTTTCACTCTCGCGTAGACATCGAAATCATTTTGAGGAGAAAGCGCGAGTGTGTAAATAGCTTAAGTAAATACAATACATTTGAAATGCTATTCAACTCTTTTCTATTAAAAATGTGATCTCGATTCATCTCAATACACCTCCTTTCCTATACTTTCAAATAGTGCCACCGATTTCTACAGATAGGTCGAACATAGCTGTTCATCTTTTCCAGTTGTATCCATCCTTCGGGAAGGTTCGAAATCACATAAGTGATGGAAATTGGGATGCATCTGGCACTTCAGGTCCGGGTCACTACAGAAGCTGGTTTCTGAAAAATTACTTTCGTTTTCTTCTCTGTAAAGGATATTTCCACTCCTTATCAACATTTTTCTAGTTGACTTTCCTTTCGGGCCAAATCTCTCGGAAAATTTGGATTCCTTGTTCATTCTTCCGATAAAAATGCCCCTTTAGGCAAACACCATACTAGAGATGGGCCTATCTTTAGCGTGGTGCTGTTTCTTCTCAGGAATGTTTTGACTGCTCGTTTTTGTATACCAGTGATTCTGAAAGAGTACATTTTTTGTATACCAGTGATTCTCAAAGTGCATATCACAATTCCTAGGGATGTCGTGGTTGAGCTTGCGATATTCATATGTGCGTGATCGTTGCTTCGTAGTGGTTCTTTGTTAGGCTGCTCTGGAAAGCCGTAGATAAACGTTGGCTATGTCAAGGAAGCCGCGAATGAGGAAAGTTTAAGAACCACTGCTGTATATCTGTTCTCCTTCACTCTGTCATCGGAATCGTCTGCAAACAATGTGCCATAAAAAGCCGATATCTTTTTGTAAATTTTACGCAGTGGTCTTCACGATGCTTCAGAAATAATATTATATTTTGCTTGTTTTGACCCGACTTATTCCCCTATTGTAATTTGACAGAATAAAATATCATCAGAAACGTCGCCGTCGAAGAGCACCAGGGGCGGCTTAAGCGACTGTGCAAGGGATGAGGTGCACCCGGGTGGCAAAATGTAAGGGCCGACAGCCTAGGGTTTTATTTAGGCATATAATTTTTTTTTTAAATTTTGAAAAAAATTCATAAGACATCAGTGCTGTCACTCATTTGAGTCATGCTTTGACAACGAAGATGTTTTGTTAATTGCATTTTCAATTGGGTTGCTGTATTTTTGAAATATATGACATATTTTTATGGGCATCTTTTTCTCAGCCACCTCGTTGGGCATTTTGCCTGTTGTGGCGTTGTATTTGTATTTGTATTTGTATAAAACTTGAAGGAACAGACAGGGCCTGGGCCTCGAAAAATACTTGTAGCCCGTGCCACAGAAGAAGAAGACCCTGCATGTCAAAATTTCTATATTTTTTATGATTTAATCGCAGTTGAGAAAGGAAGGTTAAACTTACATGAACGCTTCAGAAAGAAAAAAAAATTATTCCAGTGGTTTTTCTCAAGAAATTGGTACCATAAATATGAAAACTTGAGGATACACAGTGAAAATAACCATGCATAATTAATACAGTACCATTCTTTCCGTCACAACCAGCTGCAGGGGGGGGGGAATGAAATATCGCCTGTAGTGAACACATCATTTCCTTCAGGAAGCACTACATAGTGCCACTAAATAAGGAATGATTGGATGAAGAGCATCCATAAAATGTACATTTGGTGGATGTTTTCTGTCTAGGCCTCCTAAAAGTTCTGTCATTTTCAATGGAAAGTGATTATTGTGCTTTCAAATAGGAACCGCCTTTTCTGTGTAGTATTAAATAATAATAATAATAATAATAACGAGATAGAGGGTAGGAGGAACCAAGATTAAATCATCCTGTTCTACTCATGATAAAGATGCATGCTGTTCAGGCAGGCAGCTGTTGAAAGCCAACAAGAAAAGAAATAGGTTCGTGGAAGCCTCACTCAAAAAAAGGAAGAATAATGTCGAGGTAAGGGGTCGACCCCTCAGCTGGGTTTTTTGTGGTATTGTATATGCAATTCATTGAATAAAACGCCAACGATAATTTTCTATGATTATGACAGCCCCTAGAACACCGGTCAGCCCATATAGACGTCCCGCAGAACTCGAGAATAATAATCACGGATCTTGATCGCATATAAAAAATGGTTCCGTGTCTATTCGAGTTTTTGTCTCTTACAACATGTATCAGATTATTGCAAAAGTTTAAACTTGAAATATTAAATAATAACGTCAGTAAATCACTTCTGGAAGAACAAGTACTAATCTAGTCTGGACCATAAATAACTGAAAATTGTTAAAAAGAAAAACAGCCTTGCAATTTGAAAAATTAGCTGGGGAAAAAACCACGATGACATCTATTTTCTCCGAGTATTATGTACGGTAACTTTGCATAGTAGTGTTTTTTTATGGATGATTCTGTCAGTACCCGTGTCACAATCGGGTTATACGACTTACTGATTTTAAATGTGGCCACTGTTCCAATATTTTTGGAGTTTTTCTGTAGAAAATGTTTTTCATCGATAGAGCACCGAATTGAATTTACAATTACGAAACGAAATACTAAAGTAAGAATGTAAAAAAAAAATTAAAAATCTACTCTTCTGAGCCGTTATTCCGAAAATGCAAGGTACTTTAGAATACTGTTCTTTTATGAGCTCCTTCAAATACTAGGCTGACCCATTCCCACCACTCCACCTACAGTTTAGAAAATAGATGGCAGCACTAAAATTCACGCGCAACGCTAGAAACGTGCTCAGACTGTTAGGTACACGTACACACTTCTGACACAATTCATTCTGTAGTAAATTGTTCAATAGGCCCGGAGTTTTATTCTGTTTGAAAGAAAGTAAGGCTGATTCATCTGTCATCTTTGAGGAAAAGAATAACGTCGGTATTATCGCTATAGCAGATCTCTAATCCCTCTCTTTTTTCAACGATTAAACGTCCCTTGAAGCGGAAAACCAAGTTTTTGTTCACAAGGTAACGGATGACGAGTCTACTATCCTTTAAAGGCACTTTAGTTCCTCCAGTTACAGATACAACTGTAACAACTACAGATTGTCAATGAAAAAAATTTCAGCCTAAAATTTTAGTGAACTTGTTTATTGCACCATATATTAAACGTTGATGGCAATAAATGCTATATAGAATCGTCCAAGCACCCCCCCCCCTCCCAGGGCCGTCTTAAGAGCATCATGGGCCCCCGGGCCAAATGATTTTTTTGGGGCCCTACCAGGCAAATTTTCGAAAGTCTCAACCAGATCCTATTTTTGTGAGGCCCCCTTTTCTCTTGAGGCCCCCGGGCCGTGCCCGGGTGGGCCCATGCCTTAAGACGGCACTGCCCCCCCCCCCGTTCTTTCCCTTTTGATATTTACTATCCGTGATAAGATACGGTCGTTTATGCAAGTTACGGGAGCCTATGCTCAAAACTTGTGACAGCTCTCTATATATCTCTAGATATATCCGCTCATATTGAAAAAGCAACGAGGTAAAAACTCTTAAGAAAGAAAAAAAAAAACAACTATGCAAATATTCGGAGATCTAAGAGAAAATTTCACAGTGTCTAGTACCATGGACGTAAAACAGATGGCGCAACAAATAAGCCCGCCATAAATCATGTCCCGGAACTTTTTACACGTGCTGATTTTCACGTGTTTTATATTAATTAAACTGTACGAGAGTTCTTATAGTTGCAAAGCGTATTGTCGCAGAAGCACCTGCGGAAGCTACGCAGAGAATTAGGTGGAGGCTGAAAGAATGCATCTCAAAATTTTTGGGCGTCTTACACATGCCAATACGATTTCAATCCAGCGAATATTCGAACTATTCCATTCATTAGATACTTCCCCTTTCGAGAAAGAGGTGAGGCGAGCACGGGCCATTCATCGTGCCTCATACAGCCCAAATTCGTGAAAACTATATGATAAATTAAATGTATTTATTTGCGTTCAACTGGCTGACTTGACTTCCCCACGTGCTACTAAACTGATATAACGAGCATGGCACCCTCCTCATCCTGCAACAAGGCCCCTAATCTGGGATCGTTGGCGGGCCCCTATGCCAGACTTTTCACGGGCCGCTTTACATTGAATTCGTGGTGTGAAAAAACAAAATATATAAAAATCGTCCCGGGGCCCCCAGGCTGGAGTCCTCTCAGCCTAACTCTTGGGGGGGGGGGCATGATGACAGTCAGATGTCGTGCCTAACCTTGGATGACTTGACTTCCTCCTTTCCGACTGACATCTATACTAAACAATTGTCTCCAGAGTCTAAAAACAAAGTTTTGTGCAATTTTTTAAGATCCCGGGAGACATTCGATTGAGAGATTGGACTACTCTCAGTGTCCTCTAAATGATGTCTTTGTAACACGTACGGCATACCCAAACCGTGATAACGAATCAAAAGTCAGTTAATCGCTCTCGATTTATTAATTTACTCTTATAATTTGATGAAGGACGGGAACAAAAGAATTATGAGTTCGCCGTTTCAAACCGGTTACTTAATTTACATATTCTGAGTCATGTTTTATGTGCTTTCTTTTATTTTCCCGTACTTAATCAACCTTTAAGAGCAAACAAATTAATTGAGAATGATTAACTGACTTTTAAATAATTTTCATGGTTTGTGTATGCCGAACGTGTCACAGACATAATTTCCGTAAAAAAGTAGCATTTCCGTCATATTTTTAAGCTACAACTACGTTTTCTTTCCGTTTTTCTTACTTATCCTTGAGAAGGCAAGCGACTACGAATATGAACCATAGTAGATTATGTAGCGACCCAAAACCTCTCACTATCTTAGCGCGGTGACAACCCGAATTTTCCGAGTTTCTTGGTTTCGAAATAGTGTTGATTTGACTATAGAAATTGACATAACTATAGAATGAGATCGATGAATGTATTATGTCTTTGTATGTACGTCTAAATTGGTATATGCATATTTTGTATGCTCGGAATTCGCACTCACACACAGCCTTCGAACCGTCTCAATTTCATATTCTATATTTTATTCCCCTTTTTCTTTTTTATTCTTTTAATTTTAAAATTTAATTCTAAGTCTTATATGTTTTTGTTTTTTAATCTGTCAATTTGTATTTCGGTTTTTTGTTTTGTATGTTTAGCACAGGCCATTGCCAGAAATTTCATTTCATACGTAGCATGACCTTCCATTATTTAACTTTCTAATACAACACTAGGTTCTTTCCTTCCTGCTGTTATACAACAGTGATTTTGAGTGGACCAATTGCTTGTTGGCTTAGCGAACAACTTAGAGATGTCCCAACGATATTCAATCGAGTAGGATTCATAACATCGGGGAATCAGCTTCAACAGAATTAATTGGTAATTGAAAATGTGTTACAGAAATCAGAAAGTTTTTTTCTTCCCGCTGTGTCCGTTCTTGTAAGATTTAAATAACCCCCCCTCCCCCCAGGACGTCTCAAATAAAACTTGCACGGCGCCACATGTGATCGAATAATTCACGTCGGAACTCTATCAGCTGTATAACACAGTACATACACCTGAATATCCTACCAAGTAAGACCGACATCGATCATTGTCCCTACTCAATATACAGGTTATTTCGCGCTGGCAGGTTTTCTAAAGACGAAAATAAAAGAAGACTCCAAAGGAAATACTATAGGGAAATGGGTATTGACAACTACTTTAACTATATCCACCGAGTCTGTTATTTCTTTAACCCTTGATGCTGACTGACCATCCTTTCAATACTGTTCGGCTCCAAGCTCCTGTGGTGATAATCATGGGTTCCGAGCTTCCTTGAGCAGAAACCGATGGCCGAAGACCACACCCCGATAGGTGAGTTTCTCTCTCTCTTCTTCCTTCTGGACAGAAGGTCTAGTGAAGAAAAGGATAAGGTGATAAAAGGAGTAAAAACTCGAAGACAGTCTTTTGTTCTTGAAGAGATGAATAGCCCCAGCGTGTGAGTGGTGAATATTCAGACCAGTGAGCTCATCCTTTTTCACACTGCCATCTGTATGTACATGTGTGAATAAGAACTTCCTTTGTCTGATAACGAAGTTCCCGGAAAGTTTCAGAATGATTTTGTAAAAGTAACTGCCCTTATTTATCACTTCTATGTCAGTCAGACATTTTTTTTAATCTCAGTGCACTCGAAAGCCTCGTGTTCTTCGTATGGAACACGGGGCCACCCTTACTAGACGCATGGCCCGGGTGCGAAAATAATAGCGGAGACTAGGGATTCTCAATCAAAAATTTCGGGCCTCCTTAGCCAAAGTTTTATATATTTTGTGGGGGAGGATAATCGGCGTCGAAAAATTTATACATCATTACGAGGTATACAGGAATGACTCGAAAAATGTCCATACAAAAAATATAAACGCAATTATAAATTTAAAATGGCAAAAAAATTTATTAATGAAAATTTTGAACTGAAAAAAACTTTAAATTGATATAAGCAATAATTCCGAAACAAATTAAACTTAAAACCTAACGAAAGAAATTGTCTGAGAACTAATAAAATTCGGAATCGATGAGTTGAAAATAAGAAAAATAATTGACAGAGAGATAATTCCAGCATCCACATGAAAATCCAGAATAAATGAAAGAAATAATTCCAGAACGGATGGAAATTCAGAACAGTTCCAGAATCAGGGCCGGAATAACCATTAGGCAAAATAAGCATGTGCTTAGGGCATCAGGAGAAGAGGGGCACCACAGAAAGTTATCAAAAAAATATTTCATTTTTTTGAAGTAGATGGCCGTCTAAATAGCACCATAGACCGCTTCCCAGGGGAGCGATTTTTCTGAGATCCCTACCAAGCTGAAAATATTTCTCTACCCCAATTTGAGTACTTTCAAAAATTGTAAACAGATCTAGTTATCATGAGGCTCTCGGGCCATACCCGGGTGGGCCAATGCGTTAAGACGACACTAAGTAAGCCAAGTTCCACAGCAAGTGTCACCAACCTTTCAGACGTTGCGCGGGCCAAATAATCACTTTCAGTGAAGCCCGCTTACAACCAACTCCCATAGCAGTATTTAAAATTTACTGAACTTAGATTGACTAAGACTTAATGTTCTGTACAGTGGCGAGTAAGCTAAAGAGCCTGGGTTAAACAGGGGGAGGGGGGAGCTAAATTATTGAAGACATATGAATTTTCATAAATTCTGAAATTATTTCTTTCATTAAAAATAAATAAATTGTCGTTATTTTTCTGAAAAGACATTGATTAATTATTTCTTTTATTAATTCCGAAATCATTTCTTTCGTTTACGCTAGAATTATTTTAGGAATAATTTAGAATTTCCCCCAATAATTAAGAAATTATTTGGAGAAGTACACAACTATGAAATTATTATTATTATTTTCTCAATAACTTCGAAATAATTTTTTTCACTAATTCTTAAAATTATTGTGTATACACCTATTCATTCTATTCATTGAGATGTTTGTCTCTAAAATTAATGTTTTTTATGCGGGCTTTTCTCTTAATGAAATATATAGAATCCACCCAGCGTTTACTGATGAATCTGGAAAACATCTCATAATTATAAATACTGCAGCATAATCTCTCGGTGACATGCGGGGCTTTATCGAATGATTTTTTTTATTGAACCGTCTTTCACTGTTAAATAGATATTTTCCTCGAAATGATCGGTGGGGAATCGGCGAAATGCTCCGAGCGTCATATTTGGCCCGTTGGTCATTTGTTGAAGATCCATGTTCTACATACTAAGAATGTGAACTTGAAAATGCGCAGATCTCTTTGGGATCAAGTGTAGATTATACAAACTAAAACTCGAAATGTGTATAATAATAATTCAAAATACACTTAATTATGGCGGTTCACCAAAAATAAGATACTTGTGGGTAGTTATTCTGGTCATGCTAAGATTCAGTTCTTCCTCCTAAAGTCGTCTTGGAAAATTCTAAAAAGCAGTCAATATGGGAGAAAATATCTTCAAATGTTTTCATTAAAAAAAAAGTAAAAATCTAAGGGCTATTTTTTTAGAAAATATAAAAGAAAAATTCCAAAAAAAAATAAATAAATGTTAACAACTTAAAAAACAGTGATGTGTGGTAACAATGACATGCGTTTTTTTCCGCTTACTTAATTTAATTTAATTTAATTTCAACAAATAAACATAGATATTTTTCTTTAGAATTTTTATTTCTAATTCTTTTTTTGAAGATAGATCTTTCTATCTCTAACTATCTTTCTTCAATGACTTTCTAAATTCAGTATTGTGTATATAATAATCAATATTTGATTTGAAAAGTCGGGGGAGGGAACCAAAATTACTCAAGTGCTTAGGGCCTTCAGACTTCTTAATCCGGCCCTGTCCAGAATGGATGGAAGTTCAGAATAAATAAAAGAAATAGTTCTCTCTGGAGAGTTGATGAAAATTCAGTATATATAGATGAGAAAGAAATAATTCCAGAATTTATGCAAATTCACAATAAATTGTTCCAGAATGGATGGAAGTTCAGAATAAATAAAAAAATAATTCTCCGAATATTGGAGGGAAAGTCAGAGAAAAAATTGAAATAAATAATTCTAGAATGAATGGAAATTCGGAGTAAATGAATGAAATAATTCCCGGTTTGATGAAAATTCAGAATAAATGAAAGAACTAATTCCAGAATTGATGAAAATTCAGAATAAATGAAAGAACTAATTCCAGAATTGATGAAAATTCGGATTAAATGAAAGAAACAAGTTTATAATTTATGAAAGAAATTATACCGTAACTAGGATTTTCGCCGCATGGGGACAATGATTGTGCCTCCCCCACAAATTTAAAATTCGATAATTTTATAATAGTGTTCTCTGTTTCCACCTAAAATTTTCCTGCTTCCCTCTAGTACCGACCCTGACCGCATAAGTGCGGTGCCCGGTGCGACCGCACTTGTCTCACACCCCTAAGAGCAGCTGTGACGGGACATTTATTTTTCTTACCTACAAGCAAACATGAAAAAAGCATGATTGAATCTCTCTCTCTCTTTATGAAGAACTTGGAAACTTCAGAAGATTTTCATGAAACATTATCCTAATGCAGTGAAGCCACTAAAAAAAAAAAAAAAAAAATGGCTCCTACTCACTTACACCTGCAGCAATCAGATACGTTTGCGCTTGTTATACTGCTTTTTCCTTAAATAAAAAAAATTTATCAAGCTTGTATTGAAACTGTATGCTAACTGCTATTTACGAGAAAGATCATTGAAGCGTAAATTTTTGTAAAAAACAAAATAATAATAATAACATCATGTTCGTATCTTGTTAACTGGTTGGCTTTTCAGCATGGTTTTTTTTTAATGGAATGGAATTTCTTATCAGTGAGAGATAGACGATAAATAATAGTGTGGGGGAAAAGAGAAAAATAAAAATTGGTGTTAAGTATCAATTTCTGGTTCGGTTTGTTTTTGTTTCCTTTTACTCATATTTTTTGACAGTAATTTTCCAATGCATTTACACTACGTTTCCATAAGTCTGTGTCCTTTTTAAAGTTTAGACATTTTTTCTCGAATTTCTAAAAAAATACTGGGCAAATCGTTCGGCAATTTCGGACACATGAACCCCATGCTTTTACTCGAAATTTCCAGTGGAAATTTAGTCACGAGATGCAGTTAAAAAACTGAAAATGATTTGTTACTTTCAAAAAAATATTGCACTAACTTTGTGCAGTAATTGTGTGCTTTTCCGTGAGAATAGCACGTGTTTTCATTGAAGATACGTATAATTGTTTTCTATAAAAATTCCAATTTTCACCGCATGTTTTTTGCTTATAACATGCGGAGTTTTCAATCAATTTTTATGAAATTTACAGTAACATTGTCATACATATGAGAACCCTGTGTATAAATTTAAAATGTGACAATTTATTATTAAATGAGATATGAGCATTTTAGTAAATGATTTTTAATCGCGCATGCGCAAAAAATATCGATTTTATATATTTTTTATGATTTTCTTGCCAGATATACAATGGAACTTATCCAAAAAAAACCAGTTGTATGTCGTGAAAATTCAGAAAGATATACGTGACATCGTGAGCTGTAATTTAAGTTACTGGCTGAAAGTACCTGGATGATAAGGGATTTTCCACAAATTAGTATTTTGATTATTTTCTGTCATTTGATTATTTCATTCAGTTTCTTCATTTTGATATCACATAGACGTGTGTTACGTTCAAGCATTTCCTCATAAAAAGCTTCAGACTCATGTCTTCACTCATTCGCATAAAGCTGTGGGCTTATTTTTGAAGTAATCACATAACATAAAATAATCGAAATACCAATTTGTGAAAAATTCCTTATCATCCAGTAACTTAAATTACAGCTCACGATATCGCGTATATCTTTCTGAATTTTCACGACATACAACTGGAATTTTTATATAAGTTGCATATCTGGCAACTAAATTATGAAAAAATGAAATCGATATTTTCTGTGCATGAGTGATTAAAAGTCATTTACTAAAAGTACTCATATCTCACTGAATAATAAATTATCACACTTCAATTTTTCGCATTCAATAAATTTCATAAAAATTAATTGAAAACTCTGCTTGTTATAAGCAAAAAACATGCTATGAAAATTGAAATTTTTATAAAAAACAATTATACGTATCGTCATGAATATACGTGCTATTCTCACGAAAATGCACCCAAGTATTGCACAAAGTCAGTACAATATTCTGTGAAAGTTACAAATCATTTGCAGTTTTTTGTTATACAGGGTTGATTATTTTATTTATTATTATTTTAGTTATCTATCCTTTTTTTCTTGTTTAATTTTTTGTCGGTCCCTAAAAAAAATGCACTCTTGAATAAATTTTCACCAGAAATTGTGAGTACAAGCATAGCGTTTACGTGGCCGAAATTTCAAAATGATTTGGCCGGTATTTTACTAGAAATTCGAGAAAATTTCTGAACTCCAAAAAGCACACAGGCTATTGTTTTTCAAAGCTTTCAATTGAATTCTAAATGACTGAGTGTTGCTCGTGGTTTGTGAGTTTACATTGGGGTGTTGAGTAACCAAATTCGGTTTTTGCTTGCCCGTAACTGATTTTTATCAGCAGTAAATCCTCAATTCAACAGATTAGTACTGTATAAGAGAAGAGGGGTCCATGTAAAATCAAGGTTGTTTTAAACGTGAAATATTAGAAGCATTACATATAGTACAGCAACTTTACTTTTTTCGTAACAGTAATAATGAAATAGAAACCTCGCTACAGCGATACTCGATATAACTATAAATCCCTCTACAACGATATTTTTTCAACCCTTCTCGTGGAATAGCCTTTAGCCTTATGTTAAAATTTTCTCGATACAACGATATCTTTTACCACCATAAATCATAGGCGCCGGAACCTAAGGGATGAAGCCATTCCCCCCCCCCCCAATAATTGAAGAAAATACAATGCAACGCACCTCTCTCCCTCCTGCAAATGGGCTCGAGTCCCGTATATACGGGACTACTGGCAACTTTCATCCCCCTCAATATTTTCTTCATCTCGGTGACTCTGCGATAAATCTCTCTATAACGATATTTTTTGAACAGATTTTGGAACAGGTACAACGATGTCTCACAGGTCTCACTCAAAATCACCTTCGATATATTTTTTAATTCGTCACCTGGTTTTGTTCTTCCGAGGGAGTCTAATAACATCGGCATTGCACACCACTGATCACCAAAAGTGTTAATAATGTTGTCGTTATTGCTACACGCATTGTATTACATAAAGAGTATAATGCAGTAAACCCCTTTACAGGGGCAAAACATATTACTGGCTTTCGTTAATCAACTAATCAATAATAATTTTTTATGATAATGCTGCCTCTGGATGTAGCGATAATCCCTTTACAACAATATTTTTTCGTGGACCTCAAGATGTTGTTATATTGAGGGTTTACTGAATAAGATTTACACTGTATTTAGATTGTATAAATACTTTATATCGTAATTTCTTTTTGTTCCTGATGAATTCTCCATAATTAATAATGTCGTACTTATTACGTTCAAAGATAATCGAAAATTAATAAAAGTCCTATTTACTTTTATTATCTTCATAAAAAAGAAAAGAATTACACAAAAGAACTTGAATTGTCTAACCCGATGATTACCAATGCCAAGCATTTCACTTCCACGGTACCATTAGAAGTGATATTACAGTATTTTCCTGCTTGAAAATTCAGACGTACTAAATTTTTTAGTGCGGATTATGTGCCGCTGCGTAATATCTGTAACTTTTTTTCCCCTCAGAAAATCGGATAAAAATAGATATAAATAAAAATTAATCTTTAAAAATAGTTTTTTAAAGATTTATTGATGGCTTATACATGCGAACAGAATAATTGACGTTTTTTTCCAGATATACGGCTAGCATACGTAAGAAATTTAGATATCTTAAGGTCCTTGTTTGCTTGATCTTTAGGCGCTCCGATGGGACCCGAAATTGCCGTTACTTACTGGTTGGAAATCACAGCTTTCTTATTGTGTTCAAAATATAAGTTTATTCCCAAAGTATATTTCACGCACCATGAGGTGCCGCAGCAAACCGATTTGGTGTCACTGGTCTATATAGCCCTTGTTCAATACACCTTTCACTGCCCTCTGTATGATTGTGTGAAAATCGGGCTTCGAAACCTTTGAAGTCGTTTTCATGTGTTGTATCTTGCAGAAATTGTTTCCATAAATCCCGTTAATGTTTGAAAACGTAATAATTATAATAAACTTAATAAACCCCTTTATGATTTAATATGAAGAAGCAAAGAAAAAAAAACAACTGTTAAATTTTTTCCCCCCCGTTAAATCGAAATGCCGTGGAAGCGAGGATTAACTGCTCTGTCAAACTTGATTATCACGGCTATAATAAACGACAGTCCCGGCGATTCCTTGGAAAAATCTTAATGAACATCCCTTTCATATAATAACGCATTGTTCAGCATTTTTGCTTTTGTGGTGTTTTTCAAGGATGTTTGTCAATTCTTTGTTGAAATGTGTTCGTGGATTGCTTCAGAGGAAAAACATTTCAAGAAAAATATCTTATTTGTTTTTTCTATCATAAGTTCTGGTTTAAAATATATTCTGATTCAGGTTCATTATGGTTTTATGGTCCCAGGTTTTAAAGTATATTCTGTATCTTTGTATACAAAGACCTCAAATTGAAGTGGTGTAAGTTTTAGTTATTTTTGTATCATTTGCACACATCAGGGTGAAATAATAACCAATTCATGACAGATGCGATCATTATTTGGTGTAAGAGATTTCACGAAAGTGTCTTAAATTACTCAACCTCTGTTATAACGACATTATTTCAGGGTTCGGTCTCTTGAATGGTGTTATAACCGAGTTTGGCTGTAATGTGATGGAAATTATTCACACGCGAAAAATACTGTACGATCTTTCCGCCTTTTGAGTTCTTCTCCTACACTCACCTATAAAAATGCTCACAATGAGATTTTGAAAAGACAAGAAAAGAAAATGACTCGTGTATTAATATGTAACAGAGAATTACGGTGGAAAAATGATGTCTATTAGGAAGTGAGAACATAAAAGTACAAGTTATTCACTCATAAAGTGCTTTCGTGTTGAGGGGGATGAGGTCCATTAGTTTAGTTCTTTTCCTTTCCTTTCCATGGACCCCTCCAAAGCATCCTTTGATTTTGCTTTTTTCCCTGGCAGTATAACCTATAATTAAATGATCAGTCTTGCGCAATGTGATAGTTCCAGGGTCCGGCCCTATTTACAATGTCTTCTTAATTTTCCAGTCACATCAAAGTCATGTGTCAGCCTTCTACGGGACAAAAGTGGAATAATTTGAACATCATTTACTCCTGCGCTGGAAGCGGGTTGCTATCATCTGGATTGAACTGTTGCATGAAGATACATTAGCTGGCAAAAAGCATGAACAGAATTATAAATGAGATCCCGCGAAGTAAGTTATTAAAAGTGTAAGAATATCATTTGTAGAGAGTTGTTGCGGCTGCAATCAGCGTATGTCGTGTTTAAATATGGATAGCAATCGGTTCTTTTTTCTCCTCTTATTTCACGAAGGGTCTATTATGTAAATGTTATTTTTTTATCGAAAGATAATGGGTGAATCGTACTCGCACTCGTGGCTGGTCTGGTTCCCCACGGGAAAAGAAAAGGGCCCACCACACTCGATGCACGATTAACAAATTTGGCATCATCATGCATGAATGTATCTCCATAACTCGCCAAAAATTGCAGATGGAGCAACGTGATATTAAAATCAAATTTTAGTCATCAATCAAAGGCTGTAAAAGATTACTGTGTTTGAATGGGAAGTACACCTCGCCACCCTTAGCCCTGGCTATTTCGGCAACAAACGGTTTATTATTTTCGCAGCTGTTTTATTATTTCTTTCCTCCGGTAATGGGCTTCCATCGTGGACTCCTAATGGAAGACTTTTCGACCTCAGTCCGTTGCTGCTGCTATTAGAGTATTATTATTATTACCACATTGATTATACGATCGAATCGGATCGGATATACACACACGTACAATCAGTTGCTCCCGTAAAACTGATCAGAGGAGATAGTGAAATTATCTATGGCAGTGTTTCTCAACTTTCTTGAATCCAGGGGAAAGTAAAATGTCTGAAACTATTCGATCGACAGCAAACTTAGAGTGTGTAGGTCTAATTTTCCATTTTTACCTACTGTATATAGACATTACTAATTCTAGTTGCAAACACAATTGAATAATTTTCATTTAACCCTCGATGGTCCCGTGTATATGGTCCCAATATAGATGGAATTATACCAACTTTTTTTCTCAACTTATTTTGTATTTTAGAAAGTACAGACTTTAGTGTAATTTCGATACAAAATACGACTATATAAGTACAATACTTTTTATCTAGTAGTGATGCCACCAAGTCGATTCCTTAGTGGCATCACTTTTTTGAGAGCTGCTGAAATTTTGTGTGTTCAGAGATTTATAAAATGACACCAAACAGGATTGGAATTTGAATAGATTTGATTTGTTTATGGATAATATTAAAATCAAGGTAAACTTTACATTTTACCCTTAATTAACGGTTTTAGCTGTTTAAAAAATCAACTCTATTCAATTAAAGTGCTGTACTGATATATTGTTTCAATTAAAAAATATGCTAACAGCACCCATTAATATCCGTACAGTTTTTTTTTAATTTTCAATACCATTTTATGCGGGTAAACCATATAGGGTTATTAGAATTGAATTTTCATGTCTGCTTGTGAACTACAAGTTTGAAAATTTTGATCTAGTGCATGGCACTAAAGTGTAAGTTGTGTTACTTGAAAGTAAATTTTTTTCTTCAGATATTTTTTTGTTCAGATATACGAGTATTTATTTATTTTCCAGTATAATTTATGACCAAAATTAAGATATTTCATCTCATTCAGAAACGCTTACACTGCGAAATTGATCTTTGATAAAAGAAACTGATATGCGTATAATAAAATGGACGAGTCATCATATTTTCAGAATTTTTTTTTATGAACGCTATTTTTAACTTCTTTTTTTTTAAATTATGATTTATCGTATTTTTTTCCATTTTCATGTGAGTAATACTTCAAAAATTTGAGATAAATATTTCTAGACTATACGAAAGAAATAGAAAAGAAACTGATTTGTGAAACAGCGATGAAAAGATAGTCATTTGGAATTTCTGTCCACCCAAACTTGCTGAATGATGGATCAGCTGGTCAAGCTTCATTTGCTTGCTCATAAGCATTCCACCCTTCTCGTAACCTTGTCGTTTCATTTTTCGTTTATCTGAAAACCATTCAAGTTGATTGGAGCAAAAAAAAATATTGTATTTTTTATATGATGTTTAGTTGATGACGATGTGGTCATCGACAAAATATTTTCCATCAGCAGGTCACTTGTAACTTGATCTTCTGGAAGATTCCAATCAAAGGAGAATTTGGTTTTTATCTTGGCATTTAATTCAACTTACCACTATCTTATTATTATTATAATTTTCTTTTCATGGTGAACCCTCTCCTTATCTATAACATTTCCTTTTTCCCAAGGTTTTTCTGAGTGCTTCGCATATTATTATAGATGTTTAACACACACAAAGTTTGTATCCCTCTGCGAATCCAAAAAATATGCATTAGATGTAGTGAATTAAAGATGTTTGGAGGTAATAAACTTCTATTACCATTTATATTTATAAAATATTCTAAACAACTTATGATAGCGAATTGAAAAGCCATTTTAGCGAATATCTTCAATTTTACCTCGATAATATCCGTTATTTAACTTCTGCCTTACAAGAGAGAATACAACCAGTTTATCGATTAGGGGTGGCTTAAGCAAGCGTGCAAAGGGTGTGATGCACCCGGGTGTTAAGTTGCAAGAGGCGGCAGCCTAAATTTTTGTGTAGACACATAAATTCTTAAATTTTGGAATAATAAAAAATCACACGACACCACACGCTGCCACTCCTTTTTGAGCCATACCTCGACAACGAAAGTATTCAGAACACTTGAGGGGACAAACATGTCCTGAAGCTATAATACCAGAAACAAGAATGGACTCTATCACACGGGGCAGGTGTGCATTTTGGTTCCGCCGCACCAGTAAATTTTCGGGAGCGGTCAAATGAAGGCAAAAAAAGAATTTGGATTCTCACTTGACCAGGGCCTGGAGCACCAGAAACCCCTCACACTTCCCTAGTTTCCACCATGGGAACCTTAGAGTGGGTATAATGACGCTAACAACGTTCAACTGTATGAAAAATACTTAGATTAACTAAAAAATTCAATCCTAACAGATAGGAAAATATGATGCCTCATCAATAACAGCTGTGAAGTGGAAAAGTTATCTAGCACAATTAAGAACGGTGAAATATTTCTGGACCAGAAAAACAGGAAAGTTCTTTTAAAAGCGGGACGTGGAGTCAAGAACATTTTGTTGATTAAAGAATAGTGTGTGGCTTCGGACAGATAAAAAGTCAGGTTTAACTCAGTCCCCTTGGCCAAAGCACTTTCAGCTCCCAACAGGGTAGTCTTTTGGGGCGGCGTATGAGATTTTGCAACCGGGGTGGCAGGTGAGCTAGAGCTGCCCTTGTCATCGATGATAATTAAAAGAATTCGGAAAATTAATACAAAATGATTAGTTTTGCGCTTTTTATCACCGCTTTTGAAGGATTAAAATTAGGGTTAAAAAAAAGACAAAATTAAGTTAGGTCATAAGACGTAAATTTGTAATCGAGAACAGGGCATAACTCTACTGAAAAGATGTCATAAAGAAAGAGGTATTCTACAGCATCTTTTTTAGATGATGTACTTACACACGATTATCGTTTTCTCTCGGCCCTAATACAAGCAAGAAAACGAAAGGCGTGCCGACCTATTTGAGAATTCACTTGCTGAGTTCTGCCTTGATTACAGGTAATAAAAGAAACAACATTTGGTATAAAAAGGTAATAAAACTGGGAGAAAATCACTGTAATAAAAACTTTCTCTTATTGTTATAGTTCAAAACGGCTGCTCGCCTAGAACGAACAAGAACAGGATGTTAAAAATCATCCCGTTTACTAGACCATTCGGTCTAGTGAGTGATTTCTGTCAGTGGTTTTTGTACAGAAAATATAACACGGAGTAAAATGGAAGAGAATTTTGACAGATAAATATACTCGGCTCACAGGGGCTTGACGTATTTTTTACTTTATTTGTTTTTTTGTGGGAAATTTCAATATAATATTTGTAAATTTCAAACTATACAGTAACTTAAAAAACTAGGCATGATATATTTTGCGTGAAATATTTTTGAATTTTCTGTTCCTCTAATTGTCAGTAGAATTTTTGAATTTTTCTGAAAAGTTTCGTAATCTGTATATTATAGGCACTTAACTTACATCAGTGTTTTCCAACGTGGGAAAAACACCCCCGGGTGATAGAATTGTTCAAGGAGGGGAGTGGTAGAAGCTACGGGTATAACATGAGATCCTATGGGTTAGCTTGCGTTTGGAGGGGAGGGGGGCGAAGAGAGAAAAAAAAAATTTTTTAATTCTGAAGAAGGGGGTGACGGAACAATAAAGGTTGGGACACTCAAGCATGCGTTGTCCATGGGCTTTGAAAACCTAATATAATTATTAATCAATAGAAAAAAAATTGACCGATCGAGCTGATGAATCGTTCTAGATCAACAATTTTATTTAAAAAATATAGAGTTTCTTAAATTATTTTCTAA
Source organism: Pholcus phalangioides (assembly GCF_987345545.1). Taxonomy (NCBI): domain Eukaryota; kingdom Metazoa; phylum Arthropoda; class Arachnida; order Araneae; family Pholcidae; genus Pholcus; species Pholcus phalangioides. Next base: position 28,967,216 of record NW_028301625.1, read on the forward strand.
GTGCTTCTCAGACTTTTTTCCGAAAAATTTCCTTAAATTATTCTGTTAATTTCTCGGATAAGAGATAAATTTATAATACAATTTCTCAGTCAAAAATTGCGACATTTCAACCATAGAAAGAATAAAGCAAAGGCATTGCAAAGACACTGAAATTTTTTTGTTGAAATCATTCTTTTGTTTAATGTAAAAATTTATAGGATGTTTTTCAATATTCAATTTTTAAGAAGCTGGTTCCAACTCCATGGGGATAAACACCAGAAATATTATTTTACGTTTTTTCTGAAAATCATTTCTATGATCATTTTACAGAACATTCCTGTATATAAAAACGAAATTAAAGTCATAACGAATATTGAAATCATAAAAACGATTGATTTTTGAAGGAAAAAAAAAATATTCGTTAGGAATGCGTTTTCTTGAACCGCAAGACTTACTTGAACTTTACGGGACACCCTGTATATTAGAAAAAATATTCAAAATTTGTTTGGGTTCCATGGAACAGCCACAAGGGCTCTGGGTAATAGCTTCATAACGAGGAGTGCACGAATCTTTTCAGTGTGCGGGTCAGATATGTGGTGTTTTTGCCGTTCGCGGGCCAGGAACCGAGCATATATGGTGACCATATGACCTTATTTGAAGGAGCATTTGCGTAATTTTTGTGATCTCGACTATTCTTTAAAGTGCCCTGTTTTTTTTTTCAGATTTCCAACGAATTTTACTTGAATTTATATTTTTGCTGAAATCAAGGATTGATATTATAAATTACATGATGATAATTACAAATACAAAAGCCACAAACAGACAAAACGCACAACGAGGTGGCTGAAAGAAGATGCCCACAAAAAATATGGATGTCGAATGCATATCTAAACTATATCAAAAATACTGCAACCCAATAAGAGCAATAAAAAAACCAATAATTACGATGAAATATAAATATACGGCCCATAAAAAATTATGGTTGTCTCATCTAAGTATGGATAGTTTCCCAATTTTCTTTTTAAATGGGTCGATTGCGTTAGAATTCACGGCCCTCGGGGAGGTAAGCTATTCCATTTATTCACAGCCACTCAATTATCACTCCAATTATCATAATTAATAATAGTCAGATGAACATATGCATTTAAAATATTTCTCAAACATATAAGGTTTTGTTTTTTGGGGGGGGGGGGGGAATTGCATTTTAATTGAGTTTCAGTAGCGTTAGAATTATCTCTATTTCATGCCATTGGCAATTTTTCAGCAATTCCAACGATAGTTGACAACTTTACACACCTGTGACAATTTTTTTGACTATAGTTAGCAACTTTCTTGACAATTTTGTTTTCTATAATTAGCAAACTTTACTTTCCCTTGATAATTTTTTTGGTTATAATTAGCAACTTTACTTACCTTCGACGATTTCTTTTACTATAACTGGCAACGATTTTCCTTTTGAGAATTTCTTCTGTTATAATTGGCGATAACCTGCATGGAACCTGATTTTCCGTATTATTATATGAAGGAAATATGTGTGGCCAGCCTTTCACTACTGACGGAACACCTTTCGTGGACCGGATGAAACCCCTTGGTGGGCCAGAGGTTGTGCACCCCTCCTCATAACCATCAAGGGTTCCACCACCGCTTTTACGTTAGAAAGCTCCACTTTAACCACTTCACGTACAAGCGTTTGGCAAGAAATTCGAATTATCTCAATTTAACGAATCGGCGATAAATATTTTAACCTTGCCCTAAACTAACCGCACGTTAGAAAAGGGGAAAGAAAAAATATCAAAGGAAAAGTATAATAGATAAGTGGTAGATGAAAGAGTTGTTTTTAGAGCCCTCTTTTCACCCTCACCCTACGTGTTCTCTTTCGTTCCTACATATATATAGCAGAAAGATACATTATATAGAAAGGAGGGAAAGAAAAAGCAACTTCCATAGATAATAGACAATCGTTATAATAGGGTTGCTATAAAGCTTCGCGATGGTGAAGAGAGATGAAAGAAAACACAGAGAACTACTTGTTTGAATTTATTCCAATGGAGTTTGGACGTAACATTACGCCCGTGATCGTAAAGAGGTTAAAGTATCAAATTTAAGTTTAAGCTGGGTTTTCCTAGGAGCATGTTTTTTGTGCCGCATGCAACGTGAATCACCCTGCCCGACTCGCTGTCCACTCACAAATAAGAAAAGCAGTATGCCGGTTTTGCTACAGAGCGCCACACGCCAACACTTTAGGTCGGGCGTAATTGGCCGACTGCTTCTGGAGGAGTCAAGTGCGTCGTGCGCCGCACATTTCACGGATCTTCTCTTCACATGAGCCACGCCATGAAAACACTAAAGCCCTAGTCCCACGATTCTTGGTACGCGACGCAGGGTAAGATAATTAAAGTAAAAGATAATAAAAAGTCTGTTGGACACACATAAACCGCAAAAACCACAGCCGGCGTGAAGGAAATCCCGTACTTGTTCGGAATAAACACACGCCGGCTGTGGTTTATGTCCACGTAACAAAGACTTTATTATCTTTTACTTTAATTACCTTATACCCTGCGTCGTGTACCAAGAATCGTGGGACAGGCCTTTAACGTGTAGTGTGATGAAGTTGCACGTTTTCGCCCACGCAAAATGGTCTTATTCGGTTCACGCGGCGCAGAAAAACGTACTCCTAAGAAAACTCCACTTAAGATTTTTTTCCAACCATTATTGTAAGACGTACTCAGGGCCGCAACTAGGGGGGCAGCAGGCGGATCTCGTGCCCCTGACGCTGGACCAGAGGGGGGCGCAATTATTCTCAAGAGGTTAATTCAAGAGTTTTATTCTCAAACCTCTCCTTCAATATATTACAAGGAGGCGCCAAAATAACCACTTGCCCCGGGTGACCAAGCATCTCGTTGCGGCCCTGGACGTACTACGCTATTCTAATGCAAAGTAAATCGAAATTAAATTGTGATCATCGTTAATAAAGATGTAATGTTATAATAAAAACTTTTTCCGATACCGACTCAAGTATTTGAATATGATGGCTATCAATAGGATACTAACCCCTACGATTTCGAAGAACCTATGGGGAGGAGAAGTAACTTCACGCACCACTTTCGTATTTTTTCAAACTACTACTGTATTTTTTGAAAAGCTATGATTTGCTTCTTTTATGACAGTTTCGTGTACATTAAGAATTCTTTCTTATAGTAATTATATAATTCTTGTTTCTCGCCGACAAAGATGTTACGTCATAATTAAACCAATCTTCATCTTTGTTAAGGTGAAATGTTAGCCCAAGGGAGACATGAACCCAATTTCGAGAGCTCTTTTTCGTGTTTTCCCCATCTTGATTTTCTTTTTAAATTACATACATACATATATATATGTGTATATATCTATATGTATTATATCCAGAGCACCTAAAACAGGTTTCGCGTTTTCTCCATAGAATGTAGTAAAAAAGAATATTTAGAAACACACAAAAAAAAAAATCCGACGTTTCAATCATGGTATCGGAACCCACCTCCTGATAATGTTTTTTGTTGTTTTCATTTTGTAATGTCCCTGAATGTTTTAATTGACCTTTTTCGTGGCCATCCCCATTGTGGGGCCCGAGGGAAGGTTGGTATGGAGAAAGAAAAATAAGACGAAACAAGAGCTACTCCTGATTGGTGGAACTCGGCGGTGGGCACTCAGAAGGCGGGCCCCCGTGATGTCTTTATCTGTGTGAATAAACAAGGGGGGTTCCGTCCTTGGCAAATTATCTCATTGTGTAGTTCGTTTTTTTGGCTTTAACGTATTCTTGCTCAAATATCCCTCATTCGAATATACAAGTCGGAACCGCTCATAACGAAGTCAGGAAAAAAAAAACAGAAAAAAACTATTCGTTGTATCCATACTAGTTTAGAAAATGGTGCGTTTAAGTAAAATAAAACATTTTTCATGCACGATATAGGCATTGTTCAGTAATCTGAGCATTCTTAAAAAATTAATAGATTTTAATAATATATTTTTAATAAAGATTAAAAATTTAATTAATTTCGCGTAATTGAATTGAGCAACAAAAATATGTGTCGTTTTTTTTTCTTGATATTTTGTGGGAACACGTTTTGCGTTTAAATCATTTTTGTGAAATAAGCATGCAAAGTGTAATGTCTTTTCTTCAGTATAAGAGCATTTTAGCTTTCAACCAACTGTATAGCTACAATTTTTGAAGTAATGTGAGTAGGTTTTGCATTTGGACATTCCCAAAATTAATTTGCACCGGATGAAACAACCACAATAAACGTACGAATCTAGCTTGAGAATGGCAAATGTGCAATAAAAGTGGTTTAGAGGGGGGGGGGGGGGTTCAAATTCTTGGGAATAAATAACCTCAATCTGAAATAACCTCTTTTTTTATAATGAGGTTTTCTGCAAACAAAATAAGATTTAACAGAGAAAAGTATAAAAAAAAGAAGCAAAATAGGATTTTACATTACCCAAAACAGACCTACTAGAATGTCTTCCAAGGAAAGAAAGGAGACATTATTAGTTGCAGAAAGGTAAATTTACACAAGAAAAGAATATTTAGATAAGATTACAAAGAAATTCAATACAATTCCATGTTTGAAAATCGGCCGAAAATTGGTTACAGACGTGCTTTGCTGAAATAGGTGTTCATTATAAGCAATCAAAATAGCATTGATAAGCAATACGAAATCTACGGGACACGAAAAAACTTCGTTATATGTAAAAATTTGTAATATCCGTGTTCATTATAAGCCACTCCAACTGTATTTATTGGGGCTGGTTCGATTAATCGGGTCAGTTAATCGATCTATTGTTAATCGCGGTTCAAAATTTTAGTTGAGTTAATTGACCCGATCAATCCGATTAAAGTTCGATGAAAAATTTGCAGAAAAAGGTTGGAATATTTAACTTTATTTGCGTACTAAAACCGATGCACCGTTGATTAAATTATGTATGCAGTTGCAACATTTTAGATTGGTGACCACATTGAAAAATACTTGAATCAATATTTTGATCACATTTTTCGGCATGGTAAAACATTAAAAGTCGATTCAATGAAAACTGACTGTTTCAAATTGAGTTTGATGGGATTTTTAGAAGATAAGACCAAAATTTATTGCCTCCACTGTGTGAACAGTAGTTTTTCATACTCTTGGAAACATCCCCTCCTCTCCTCACAAGCACTATTTGGAAGGAGTTTATAGGAAAACAAGCAACAATATGATCGAAAATAGTTTCGAAATCTGTGACCAACTTAAAATAACCGATTTTTTTAAAACCGGCAAGATCAAATGAAGAAATTCCAGGTTTTGACAAATTAGTATGTTAAATTGCTTCAAGCGGGCAGCTTTATTCAATTTCTTAATCCATCTCTATTTGTTTACATCTCTTCCGAATAGGAGTGTGAAACGAATGAAATATATTTTTATCGCATCAATTAATATTATATAGTTGCAAAAAATATTCGATTAAAATTCGATTCATCAATCGATTAAAAATATTTGATAAACCGGCTTAAAATTTAAATCCATTCCCAGCCCCAATATTTATACAGTAGAACTTCTGAATAATATCCCAAATTATTAATTCAGTATTAGTTAGAGTATAATAATTTACATAATCAGTCTATTATGATGTTCAGTAAGCCATTATTTGCTACTTTTCTTTTTCTTTTTTTCTTCCCCGCAATGTAAATGCAACCAGCCTTTTGTGGATGTAGATGAATAAAAATTAATAATAATAAAAATTAAATTAAATTAAGAATCGATATCCTGGTATACCAGGGACTTTTTCCTTCTAATTCCTTGTTTGTTCTTTATCATTATTTTTCGGAAAGCATATACCGTAGTTAATTTGTTTTATTGCATGTGTATGTACGTCGGGTATGTGCATGTGTATGTACGTCGGGTATGTGCATGTGTATGTACGTCGGGTATGTGCATGTGCATGTTCTCCATGGGTTCACACCCAAAGCAAACATGAATTTTTGGAACCCCCTTGTGTATAGCGTTCTTTCAATAATAGTTATACATTATTGTCGTGCAACAGTTATGTAGGCCCTACCACACACACACAGCGGTTATCAAATACTTTTAGTCGTGGACCCCCTCCCCGGAAATCTTTGTGTCTGCCATGGACCCCCACTCATAGCAGCAGAAACTGCAACAATCTATCAGCGAGAATGTTCTCGAATATAGTATATGTGATACGATAACAATGCGATCTACGGGACTGCAAAAGAACTAAAACAACGCTTCATAAGAGCTGTCGCCACTAGTACAATATTAGTTAAATCATAACAATATTACTACTGCAGTCTATCAACGTTGCAGCGGTGCCTTTTGCGCTTTGCGCATCAAAGCTATCAATTAAGTAATCTATTTTTTCATTATTTTTTTTCAACTTAGTATTAATTTTTTTTTTTACAATTCTACAATTGGATCATGGACCCCAGTAAAAGTAACATGGACCCCTGGAGGTCCAAGCACCTTCGATTGGGAACCGTTGATGTACCGTAATCCGGGGCTTCTTTGCACCTACAGTGGTTACTTTGCACCAATCCTGAAAAAAGATTAACGTTGCCTAGTGGCTGTTCTAATGAAAATTTCCGAACAGTTTCGATTATGTCTGACAGAAGATCTTATCGGTCAACTCATGTATTCGAGTTGGTGATGCATCCACCATTCTGGATAAAGCTAAACATATCTTTGCTGCTCAGGGCCTCACCTGGGCGGGGGAGCAGCTGGGTCTAGTGCTCCGGCTCCTGGACCAGAGGGGCACCGAATTCACCCTGTAGCTGCTCCTTCTTCATTACACGGGGCGCCAAAATGCGTGCTTGTCCCGCTTGATGATGGTGATACCTTCGTTTATTTCTATACTCCTATTAGTGATTCTTTTTTTTGCCTGTATGAAGGGCCTCCCACAAGTGCAAAACTGACAGGGCCGTAGCCTGAAAGTCAGATTGACCTTGTATAATTTTAACCTATTTGCTCTATTACGTCTATACATTTACTAAAAAATCAATGCATTAGGTCATTGGTTCTCAAATTTTTGTCACCTGCGGTTCCCTTGCCCTAGTGAACGCGTATCCGTGGTTCTCTGCAATTTTCTAACAAACAATCGCTTCAAGGAACTAAACCAGCACATATCAATATCGACGGCTCACCGCGACGCCTCTGAAAATTGATGGTGACATCCCTAGGAGCCGCGACGCACACTTTGAGAACCACTCCGTTATCAAAGTCCTAATTAAGCAGAAAAGCCGAACCTATTCAGGGTCTTGTCTTCTGCGTGTGTTTGTTACACTGGCTTTCGCACAGGGTAGTTTGGGGTTGGGTTCAACACCCCCCCCCCCCCCCAGCTGAGATTATTTTGGGGGGGGGGTTTGCAATAGGAACGAAAAAATCACTCTTCGGAAACAAAAACAAAGGATGACCCTTCTCCTCCCCTTTAAAAAATTCTGTGGACGCTGCTGGTTCGTTATATCTCGGGCTGAGAAAAAGCTATCTATCTCTATCTAAACTGAGTTAGAGTGATAAATTCACCATGAAATACAGTATATACAGTACCGTCTTAACGCATAGGCCCACTCTGGCACGGCCCGTGGTCCTCAAGAGGAGAAACGCCTCACAAGAAATTTTCGAGAATTTTCCAGGTAAGACCTCAACAACATCACTTGACCCGGGGGCCCATGATGCTCTTATAACGGCCCTGAGTATATGATGAATTTATTTCGTTTCCGTCCTGCCTTGTGTGGCTGCACGCTTCGCATCAGCCTGATTCCGGCCCTGCTTTTACAGTAAATCACATTTTAACACGGTCATCCCTCTTTTACGGACGAATTCTTTTATCCCGCCGGTGTCAAGAAAAGAGGGGCTCTACTGTACAGGTATCCCCGCCCCCCTCTTACGCGATTTTGAAAATTGCGACCAGCAAAATTTGGTCTGTAGTTTGATTTTTATTCTGATTGAGTGTCTGGACCCTGATATTTTCATTGGGGGTCCACGGCCAAATTGTAGAATTATGAGAAAAATTAATGCTAAAGTTGAAAAAATAAATAAATAATATAAATAAATTTCTTAAATAGAAAAGTGTCAATTAAATTTACGCGCAAAAAACAACGTTGGTAGACTGCAGTATAGTAATATTGTTATTATTTTATCTCAAAAATTGTATGAAACGTTGTTTTAGTTCTTTCGCAGTCTAATAGATGACATTGGTATCGCTGCATCACATTTACTAGTTTACTGGATAGAATGTCCTCCATTATTCGAGAACATTCTAGCTGATTGATAGCTGTAGTACAAATGGGGTGCCATCAAGTTTTCCGGGAGGGGAGTCCATGACTAAAAGTATTTGGGCGCCACTGTTATAGACACTATAACAGTGGCGAACAATTTATATATTATTAATATAACAATTACTTATATTATATACAACACCCCCACCATAATCGTCTAGCCGGGCTGTAATACTTTGGTGGAGTCCCTAGGTTGGAATTTTCACAGGCCCTTTCTGCAGCAAATTTATAGTAGGTACTCCGTATATAACGTCGATGACTTTCAACTTGACCCCGGTTATAGCATTAGTTTTTATAAGTTTTAGAAAATTTGTGGTGAAGCTACCCAGATGAAATCGAACATGCAACAATAGACAGCAATGTCTTCACTTCTTCTATCGCATCTTCAACAGTGATTGTTGCAGGGGTAAGAAATAAAAATGGATTTTCAAGTGTTAATGATGAATGTGAGTGTATATCCGAAATTGAAATCATATCCACGCAGATAAAACTGTCTCAGCGTTGAATATTGTCAAAAGGTTCCTGACAACATCCGAGTTCACCGAAGAAAATTTTAACGTTATGAGAAATTAGAAAAGTTGGTTCAAATTGTCAAGCAATCGTGTATAACAGATCCTTCAAATAGTGTGAACGTATAAGTTCGATGTGTGTGTGAAAATGCCTACTTATTCTTCATTGAATCACACAATCATTTCGAAATAAATTATTTGCTTTTTTGTTATTTTAATAAGTGAAATCTGTATCTTGATAGATTTTGGTCCACCCTTATACTTCTAATCGCAAAATGAGCTGATTTTTCATGCATGTGCCATCCCAGAGAACCTGTTTACTTGTTAAATCAGACTTACTCATTATTAACCTCTTCGCTCTGAAGGTACACAAACGTGTTCCTCATTTTTAACGGTTTTAAATGGTTTTTAACGGTTCTTTTTTCAAGACCTAAGTGTGTACCTAATGTATACCTAACTCAAATGGTTTTACTAAAGATATCGACTTAAATTAATTAATTTGTTACTTAATTCATTTTTAAAATTAATTAATTAAAAATAATTAATAACTCAAGTAAAAAATCCTTTTTAAAGGGCATTTTGACATGCAATACATAAACATAAATCAATTAAAAAAATTTTAATACTCAGTTTTGGTTCAGGTGCGAAGAAGATACGTCGCGCCCTTATAAAGTCACCTTTATGGGGTCCCTAGAGTTGACGCTATACGTAGGTTTGACTGTATAAAAAATTGGATTCGTTTCTGGCCCTTGAGTTCAAGCCTTGTCAGCTCCCTTCATGTGGTGGTCATGACCTGAATTATTTCTCAAACATTAAATAACTTTCATTGTAAATAGTTTTAGGTATGTAATATGTTTCACACACAATTACAACTATTAGCCTTCAATTTAGTTGCGTTTATTTGAAATGTAGCAGAATTACCATCATAACTCTTGAGCAATTATACATAAGAGCAATTTAATATAGTATACAATAATACGAAGATTGCAATTGATATGAGATTACATTCAATATGATATCTTAAAATTATACAGTTTGTAACCGCTTTTCGCTGAAAATTATTTTTTAATACAAAAAAAACCAAATTTTTTAATTATAAAATATCTAACTATTAAATTCAAATTAATACGAAAAATAGTTACATTATTTAATGTGCATATCTAATGCATATTTATGTAATTACGATGTTCGAATTCTATAGAATTGTTCGAAATTCTATCTGATCATAAACATATTTTTTTTTAAATGTATATAAAAGTAGCTTACTATACTATATATACAGAGTGTACCGTAAGTGCCTTTCATCAACCATCAATCGTAGAGATTTAGTTTCAATTTAAAAAATGCTCAAAAGGCGTTAAAAAATTACCGTTTACCAGTTTCTAGAGTGAAAATACAGTGTTTAACAAAATAAAAAATTCTAAATTTTTTACGGTCTCCCTGTCCTCCAACTTCCAATTAGAAAGTTGTTGCACTGTCTCTCCTGAGGCCGACAAAAAAATTCCAAGTTTCTAAGTGCAATATTCACTGAGATATTTGAATTCTAAAATCGTAGAAAAGTTGGGTAAAGACAGAATAAATGAAGGAAAGGAGCGTTGTCCGTTAGTTTCTTGCTGTTCTTTCATAATTTTTCTGCAATTTTTGAATTCAAATATGTCAGTGAATATTGCACTTAAAAACATGGAATATTTTTTGTGTGTGCCTCAGAAGAGACAGTGCGACAATGTTCTAATTGGAAATTAGAGCTCAAGGGGACCGTATAAAAATTTAGATTTATTTTGTGACACACTGTATTTTCACTCTCAAAACTGGTACAGAGCAATTTTTTAAACTGGACTCATACCTCTACGACAGACGGCTGATGACATAAAGGCCGCATTAGCACTTACAGAATATCCTTTATAAAAACATTTATGATGAAAGACTCATTTAAAGCATATTTTGGGACTCACTCGAATCAAATTTAATTCATTTCAAACCAGAACTTTCTATTTTATAGATATTTTGATAGAGGGAAATAAAATAGTTAAAAAAGGCTTTTTACGGACGATCTTGTCATGCTGAAAAGCAATTTCACATCAAATTGAATATTTTCTGTCTAAAAAAATGAAAATAAATCCGCACAAAAAATTTAAAGGCATTCAAGTATTCTTATAGTCTGGAAGTAAAATAGGGTAGAATATAGACACGTATATAAATGACGATTTCCGAGAAAAGATTTAACTGATATGAAGTTTTTTGAAGACGTGGGGGGGGGGGGGGGTAAAAATATATTTTTGATGTATTATGTTGAAGAGCTTTCTCGGAGAAATTGATTGCTATTAGATTGGTAGGACGTTAACATAACTTAAAAAATAGTGAAAAGAAAATTACCGAGAAAGATATTTCTTTCGAGAAATGAGGTTTTCACTAGTAATTTCATGCACCAACAACTCAAGAAAAAGATGTGCATGTTTGTATGTATGTATTGAAGGTACCAAAAAAATAAATCTGACTTTCTCTCAATGGTGATTGAATACTAACTTCGTACCATAGCCAATTACAAACAAGATTCAAGAAAATCCAAGAAAATTCAGGGACGTCGTCGCAATCTCAGATTTTTGGTTACATTCAAGATAATAAAAAAAGCGTCTGTTTCTAGGTAATCGTGTGGATATGATAGTTTATTTTATTTTATAATTAACTATACATAAATAATGTTCAAGTATCGAGAATATTTGAAAGGAGACATTATTATGTCTTTCCAAGTAAATACCGATGTGGGAAGTACAGTATGAATATATATAGTATCAGCGGAATCTCTTGTATCGGAAATAAGGGGAATTGAACCCACATTTCGTATATAGTGCTTTCCAAGAGACGTTAAAGGACTTTAAATATAGGATTTTGTAGCTAATAGTGGGGTAAACATTGTAAAAATATTGCTTGTTTTAATTGTATAAAAATTTACACTAATACTATAACAACAATATTAGCTCAAATTTATAGAGAGATAGATGGCTTTCTCTCAGCCCAATATATCAAGGAAACATTTATTTTCTGGATACTATGCTGAGGTGAACTCGGAAAGAAAAGTCATCTTGTCCCGGCGGAGACAAAAAAGATGACTTTGGCTTGTGGCTGTTCCACGAAACCTAAGCAAATTTTGAATATTTTTCTAACATGCAGGATGCCTCGTGAAGTTCGTGTAAGTGTTTTGAGGTTCAAGAAAACTCACTCCTAGTGAGTAAAATTTTTTCCGGAAATAAATCTCTTTTACGACTTATATGGGAAATGTCCCATAAAATGGTCATCCCAGAGGCGTACGCAGGGTGGTGCCCAGAGAACCCGTGCCCCCCCCCCAAACCGGTCAAAAATTATAAAAATATGAAATATCGAAAGAAAATATGCGTGCTATATTAACCAATTTCTGTTAATTTTAACGCTTTTTGTAGGGTGGTAATTCAAAACTTCTCGGGAAGAAAATTTTTGTACCCTCCCAAGCCTTTTGTGCCCCCCTACCTCAAAGGTTGATTGTGCGTACGCCCCTGACCCCAATGATTTCCAGATAAAACGTAAAATAGTATTCATGGAGTCTTATCACATGGAACCAACCTCTTGATTGAAAATTGAATTTCTAAAAAAAATTCAACTGATTTAAACATCAAACAAAAGAATGATTTGGAAAAAAATATATTTTCAACGTCTTTCTTGAGTTTTTTCCATGGTTAAATTATCTGCAGTCGTTTTTCTGTTGTGTGGTCATCCAAATGGTGCGAATTTGCTTGCGAACTCCACTTTTCGTCAAAATTCAAAAAATAAACAACACCAGTCACCAATTTTTTTTTCATTTACAATCTCCCCGGGTTCCGGACATTTGTGATTTGTGGAACCCCAAAGAATCTCTTACAGAACCTTGGGGTTCCGCTGAATACCAGGTGTACATTCATGTTCTTTAAGCAAGGAATAAGCAACATCCAAAAACCTCTATTGAGAATTTTAAAACTGTTTGTGCATCGACGAAAGTCATTTTTTTTCATAAATACGCAAATAACAATTAGTCATACTTTGAATTACGCTACAGCGATTTACCCGATTTCGGAACTATGCGATTTTCTGTGAAAAATGCGTGGTTCTTGAAATCAGAAAATTTCGTTAGAATTATATATCAGAAGCGTTATGGAATTATAGACGAGATGGAAAGAATATTTCTTTTATGGTGTTATAATGAAGTAAAAAATATGTATTGTCCATTCAATCAGAAAACCACAAGTAGCCAAAATGAGCTGATTTTTTGAAGTGGTAAATTTACAAACTAGGGAAGAGCAGCTGAAGATGTAAACTTTACCATAGACAAAGACGCATCTAGATGTTTGGTCTGCCGGGACAAGCTCCCATTTTGCCCCCCCCCCCGTAAAGTTAAAGTAGAGATTAAAGGGTGAAATTGGCGTCCCATGCAGTCGGGCGTCCGGGGGCACCAGGCCCATCTGCTCCCTCCCCCTAGTTGTAGCCCTGACTACAGACTTTGAGAATCAATTCAAACCTGAGAACCATTTGAAAACATATCTTCCATTTTTGAAAAATTGTTTTATCACCGTTGAGAGTTAAAAATTATGCTATTTAAAATGAACAAATGCACCCAGTCACACACACACTCAACTGCCACTCCAATTAATTTTGACACTACTTGACTTTATACAAAGAAACAAAAATTATATAATAACAAAATTAAACTGCTTTAACACAAGAAGCCCATTTCTTTCTATGCAGCAAAATGATACCAAATATTGCACACATCTGACTTGGTACATATTCTGGAGCAATTTAAAAATATTAATGAGAATTTTAATTAAATGTAGAAAAACCTGCACGTTCATGGCAACGTTTTTCGAAAAGACTGGTGATTTTCAGAACTATTGGTTCCAATTAACCACTATTTGATGTATTTGCATGAAAAATTTCACTCGGACACGAGAATTCGACTTACGCGCTTAGTGTCGGTCCCACCTATCGCGCAACTTCAAGGTATTACTGTATTTTTAAACATTTATTTATATATGATTTTTTTTTTTTCCTGGGAATACACGCTTAACTGCTCTAAACAATTCTGATTTTTGCCGATAAATATCTCGACGGTAAATCCAGTAGCAAACATTTCTGCTTTTTCAATTGAAAAATATAACGGAATTCTATAAACAACAAATGAGAATCAATGATTGATAATTATTATGGGTAACCATTAACATATTAATGGGTGGTTTTTTTAAATTAATGAATTACATACAGTACATTTAACCCTTTAGGCGGCGTGGACGAGGTATTTCGTCAATCTCTCTTGCTTTTTATTTTAGCATTGACAAATCCAGACATTTTGTAAAGTTGATTTTTCAATAAAACACTTTTCCCTACACAAGAAAGCCAACTACATTAAAAAATATATAGGATTTTGGAAGGGGTGTTTACTCATTTCTTCTGTGCCGCTTAAAGGGTTAAGTCCACCACTGAAACGTTGCTGTATGTGCAGAACGGGAAGTATTTTTACAATAACAAATTTCTTTACTCAAAACTAATAACGTGTTCATCACGTATTCCCAACTGGGGGAGTATTTTGTGGGGAGAGGAATAGCGCATCCAAAGATTCATGCCTTATCGGAGAATATACAGGAATGCTGAAAAATATCTATTCACCAATGAAAATTCAAAATTAAAGAATTAAAAAACCCCAGAATTCACTAGCGCTAATGAAGGAAAAAAACCCAAAATATATGAAAATTCAGAATTAGAGAGAAAATCCCAGAATTGATAAAAATTCAGAATTAATGAGACAAATAATTTCAGAATTGATGAAAGAAATAATTCAAGAATTGATGAAAATTCCACAGACTCCAATCAGTTGAAGCTGGCACCTTGTTTACTACGAAAAAAAAATGTATTTAACATATATAAGTATATACAGGGTGATCAGCGAATAAGCCCTTATTTCAAAATTAAATATCTCTACAACAAAGATCAATAGAATTATGCGGTAAACGGTACGTTTATTAGCAAAACTGTAAGAATGTTGTACAGAAATTTCGAAAATTTAGGTTTTTTTTTAATTTTTTAAAATTAAAAAAAAAAACTGGAATTTTGGGGTTCCGAAAATCCGCATTTGTGTGAAGAGAAACCACTGCATTCGCCTAAAGTTACTGCATGGGCTGCGGTATGCGCTAGAGGCATTATCGGCTCCTTCTTCGTGCGAGAAACGATTACTACTGAACGTTACGTTACAATTTTGGAACAATTTGTCAGCACACATGGCGCATACCGCAGCCCATGCAGTAACTTTAGGCGAATGCAGTGGTTTCTCTTCACAAAAATGCGGATTTTCGGAACCCCAAAATCTCCAGTTTTTTTTTTTTTAATTTTAAAAAATTTAAAAAAAAACTAAATTTTCGAAATTTCTGTACAACATTCTTAGTTTTGCTAATAAACGTACCGTTTACCGCATAATTCGATACATCTTTGTTGTAGAGATATTTAATTTTGAAATACGGGCTTATTCGCTGATCACCCTGTATTTTTTCACTTCTCTTACCATAAGAGCGTTGTCCCCAAATCGCGCAACCCGGTGCGACCACACTTGTCGCACACCACCCTTAAGGGCGGCTCCGGATCAAATGTAACCGAAACGTTTATCAGTTGCATTTTTCAAGTTTCATAAAATAACTTTTATTAAACTTTTATAGTATAACACCGGCCTTATTCCCGCTTTCCCAGGATTGACGAAAAACTCAGAAAATGTTAATCTCTCTCTAGTCAGCGTAGAATTTCTCTACCGGGATCCCACACCTAAACTGCAACCGGGAATTTCCCCGGAATCTGAACTCCTATCCCGGAGAAAGAATAAGGTTGAACCCAAAGCCGCTTGAAACTCTTAATGCAGCTTTGGTTAAACCAGATCACATTTCCGTACTGAATAAGGCCGGGATCACACTATAAAATTTCGATAAAAATTCTTTTATGAAACTTCGTGAATCGAACGGTTCGATTCACGCAAATGCAACGCGCAACTTGCAATGATTCGCTGATAGGCTTATTGGTTGTATTTTTCAAGTTTTGTAAAAGGTCTTTTATCGAACTTTTATAGTCTAATCTCGGCCTCAGTCATGGCTAAGAAATTTTTATCTCTAGTAGCATGCGTTTTAGAAGCTTCAATCAACAAATTTTGAATAAAATTTATCATATTACTAGATGAGTTATCAATATAATGAATTACACACAGTATATTTAGTACATTTAACCATTTAGGTGGCATTGACGAGATATCTCGTCAATTTCTTGTCCCTTATTTTAGCATTGACAATGCACACATTTTGTAATGTTGAAAAAATTTCCAGTAATTTGTCGGACAGTGGAAATCTATAATAAATAAGTCAATTGAATATTCGGTTCTTTTTTCATTAATTTGAATTCATTCAGTAACCTTTGCGCTGCATTGACGAAATATCACGCCTGTTTGGAAGCCTCTTATTTTAACATCGACACAAGCCAAAATATTCTGTAAAGTTGATTTCTCAAATATAGCTCAAATTGTTTGAAGGATTGTTCTACAAATATTGAAATTACTCCGAAAGAGAAAAAAAACCCCAATTTTTTTCTGTAGTTTAGTAAATGTTTCTAAAGAAATTTCTTTATTAAATTACATTATTTTCAGAAATAGAATAGAATAGTTTACGCTGTGATAAGTCGTCTAATTAATACGAATATTACAGTATGATACAGTGGAACTTCGGTTAACGAGCAATTCGCATAACGAGCAAAAATTTTGAACAAATTTTAATTCGGTTAACGAGCGGTGATTCACATTACGAGCAAAAATTGCGGTTTGTTTATTTATTTTCACGTTATCACAACTGAGCTGATGGTTTTGCTTTCGCTCACACACGTGTTATGGAATTATGGGTACTATTCTCCCTACAGTCTCCGGTAAGCGTGCCTCACTCCGAAAATTAACACACGTGCGAGGGTGAATGTTTACGATACGAAACCAGATGTAGCATTGCAACCATGCGTATGTGCGCTTGAAGTTTTTTTAATTCTTCTTGGAGAAAACTGTGGGCTGATTGCATTACTGAACGTGACTTTGAGGGGCTAGCTCATGAACAGAAGCCACTACTTGTAGAAGAGATTGTGTGCTTGGGGAAGACCATGGACTGGAGGTGCGTGAGGACGGCATTCACACACACAAGAACAAGTGGTAAAAAAGGTCTAGACGTTGACGGTAGATGAGGTAATGGATCTCTTATGCACGCACCAACAAGAGTTTATGGACGATATCTCATCTGAGGTAGAGAGAAGTAAAGAGACATCCCTCTCTCACATAAAATGAGATTAGAGAGATGTGTAGAATGTGGGAATCTGTGCAAAACTGTAGAAAAGAACCACCCAAATAACGCTGTAACAGTATGTGAGCAATGAATCTGTCCAACGAACACTGCAATTTTCCATTTCCCAGAAATCCTAAAAAGGAGGTAAACGCAAGTGTCATTGGATAAGATTCTTTTAGAAAATCACGCAAAACGAATAAGTTTGCAAACAGTGAGTCTGTAAATCACCCCAAATGATAGTCCTCCTCTCTCTCGTCATTTAGAGTGTTAATTTGTAAACATCATCAATATATATTATGGATATTTCATTGTATTATGTATTATTATTATTATTGTATTTAATTATTGATTCAATGCAGTTTTTATTAGTCATTTTTATGTGAATGAATAATTATGGAACGGATTATTCGAGTTCCCATTATTTCCTATGGGGAAGTTTGATTCGAATAACGAGCACATTGGTGGAATGAATTAAGCTCGTTAACCGAAGTTTCACTGTGCGTACTTTAATTGTAATAATTTATTAACCACACCCATTACTAATTATTTTAGGCTTAAAGCACTATTGGCGATCCACGAGATACATTCAGTTCCCTCCCAGACACATTGCCCTGTTTTTGAGTCGAGCTTTCCGAGAGGTTCAACTCCAAACTGGGAAACACTGGAACACAATTAATCACATAATTATTAATGATATTAGTTAATAAACTTTAACTATTAAAACTTTAACTGTTATTAAATGACGCTAAATTTACTTGAATTGCTCGGTTAACCAAATTACGAGAAATTCCCGGGATTGAGCCCTGTAATTCCCGCTTTCCCAGGATTGAGAAAAACCCGGAAAACGTTAAGGGGACTTAATGGCTTTAACATGGTGAAACACTATGCTCTAATAGAAATACAGTCAAACCTCGCTATAGTGAACCCGGGATATAGTGAATTCTCGGTTATAGTGAATTTTTTCAGTGGTCCCAACTGAACATCTATTTAACTAATGTTATTTTAAACGCTTATAGTGAACTGAAATGTCCCTTCCGCAGAGTTTTTTTCCAGTTTTTCAAAGGTAAGTTTACATACATAAAATGAGAACGACAGCATTAAGTAAGATCTTAAGTGCATCAAGCTTATTTTTTTGCCTCCCAATACAACTTCTGTGCTGCAACAGATGGATGGATCAGAGTGTTATTCGCAGCCTCAAATCTCACTACAGGAAGGAGTTTGAAACGCGTATTTTGGAAAGGTATGATGAAGAGCGAGTATGACATCTCTCTTTTGGAAGCAATCGTTTTGTTGGAGAAGTCTTAGAGACAAGGAGACAAGTAACAGACAGCGCCGTCTTAACGCACGGCCCGGGGGCCTCACAAAATCAGATCTGGTTGAAATTTGCCATGTAGAGCCTCGCAAAAATCACTTGGCCCGGGGGCCCATGATGGTCTTGGGACGGCCCTGGTAACAGATGCAACAATTCGCAACTGCTTTCGACACACGGGTCTTTCCAAGAATGTATTGGAGCAAGGAAGAGACAGTATTGTGGACGACGAAGTTGAAAACCTACCGATCGCTATATGGCTGGAAAAGCATTGTGTAAATCTTTTTCCAAAGATGAAATTGAACACTTCGAATCTTATGATAAGAGGTGTGTACTTCGGATATTCCTACCGATGATGTCATCGTATCCGAAGTAAAGCAAAGAATGAAGATTCCCTACCCTCAGAAGGAGAAAGTGAAATGTCAGCACCTTCAGTCTATGAAGTGAAAGGACTGCAAACATTCTGAATAATTTTTTTCTACGGAAAATGTGGACAAAAAAACTTTGGACTCTTTTCTAATCGTCGATAAGAAAATTGATGAAATTTACTAACAAATTAATTAAACAAATTTTTTCCATAGGATGTAAAAATAAAAGTAAGTAATACTACTCTTGAAAATTCTTCCTTTCTAATATTTGATTAATTGTCTATTTAAGAAAAATAATTTATTAGTAAATTGTGTGTGTTATCGCAGTGAATGTTTCCAACAAAACCACCGTGAAATTCTAAGAAATATCAATGTTTCAACAAATTTGGATATAGTGTACCTTGGGTTATAGTGAACTTTTTATTGGGTCCGCAGACGTTTCACTATAACGGGGTTCGACTGTATCATTAAAAATGGTATTTAACCATTGATTTATTTCAATTTTCTTACACATGTTCTTGATTGTATGTGTTATACTGTGCTGGTAAAAAGTTTTACACGCCTTGGCTACTTAAGATTTTATAAAATTTAAAAAAAAATGCATTAAAAACAGCTTGCGCGAAGGATAAAATACCATGACATCAATGTAATTGAATAAAAATTCATTCAAAATAAAAGAAACTGTTCAGTTCATGAAATGAAACAAAAGTTTGAAATTTCATTGACTCAATCTTATTTGAAATTGTGAATTCAAAATTGTTTTGAAATTTCAAAAACTTTGCTTCATTTCCTGAACTGAACAGTTTTCTTTATTTTGAATCAATTTTTATTCAGTTATATTGATGTCATGGTATTTTATCCTACGCAAGCTATTTTTAATGCTTTTTTTTTTTTAATTTACAAAAAATTAAGTATCCAAGATATGAAAAGCTTTCTACCAGCATAGGATAGCGCATACAATCAAGAACATGCGCAAAAAAATTGAAACAAATCAATAGTCGCACACAAATACAATTTTTAATGATATTTCTATTAGAGCATACATAGTGTGTGTTTCAACATGTTAAAAGTATTAGGTCCCCTTAATCTTTAAGTCAGCAGTTTTTTTTTTTTTTTATCGCCATTCCGATGGCTTCGTTGCTCTAATTTGGCGAGCATCCCTGCTGTGATTGGCGAGTAAAGATTGTAATAGAGCAGTGGGAAGTAACCCTTGAGAGAAAAGAGAGAGAGAGAGAGAACGCATTGCTCTCTGCGGGTCCATCAACTTTTCACTTTCGAACTTCTTTTTTGAGTTTACGGTGCTCCAAATGTTTGCTTATGCGTTAGCCTCGGTTGGTGTGGTTTATTTTGGCGCTTAAAAATTTTTTTTGGTTGCTAATCTTCGGCTTATGGATAATCTTGTGCTTTGAGGGTAAGCACGTGACATTAATATCCGGACGCGGTATTTGTTGTCATCAGAGAAACAATGTGAGATTATGTTATTTCCGTGTATCTGTTTGTTTACAATCCAAGACGTTTCCTAGTACTTGTGCTTCCCCTAACGCTTTCCGCGTCCACAGTTTTGTAAACACACGTGACTTATAGGTACTATGCGACCGGATGTATAGTCATCAATCAGCGAAATCATGGTAAGATATATATTATACTTTTTTTATTTTTTATTTATTTCTAACTTGAGTTTATATCAATGTTCATGGAAATCCGGTAAGTAAATTCGAAAGTTACCATATACATATATTTTATAATTTCGTATCCGTGGGAAGACGTAAGTACTATTTTAGGATTTTACTATTTTTCTCATGTTGATTGTTTCATGCTCGACAGCTTAACGTGTTAAAAACAGTTTTTTCGGGGTTGCAGGGGGCAGGGGCGTCTTAAGAACATCGTGGGCCCCCAGGACAAGTGATGTTCTGGGGCCATCGACATGGGTAGGAAGTACCTGCCTACCAATTTGAATATTTATTACAGAGAATGATGGTACCAGATCTCGTTATTATTAAGTCCCCGGGCCGTGCTCGGGTGAGCCCTTGCGTTAAGACGGCCCTGGAGTGCGGCTTTTCAAATTCTTTGAATAATGTCTTTAAGGGATGAAACACTGAATTGAATTCCTGACAACAAAATGAAATATTTAAGCAAGAAATACAAAAAAAATATCAATAGAAAAATTCAGAATGAATAAAATTATAATTTTTTTAAATGATTTTGGGACTCCCCCCCCCCCCCGTTTGTTTCAGAGCCCCGTTTACCAACCCGGTAAGTCCCACTTTTGTCAGAGTTTAAATATAAAAAGAAATATTTATAATATAATCCAACGGTTCTCAAATTTTTTCGACTCGCGGAGCCCTTTTTAGTAAAAAATTTTTTATGGCGGAGCAACCGCGTTGGCCAATTTTTTAATTATTCAGTCAAGTTACTCAGGCTTATTTTTATTATTTAAAAACATTTATAATTTTTTTTAATCGTACTGTTGTTTTTTTGTTTTCCTCGAGCGGCCGTGGAGCCCCTGGAGAGTGCACACGGAGCACCGGTTGAGAACCGCTGATATAATCTATTACGTACTTTTATTGATCAAAATAATAGAAATTTCGATTTGATTTTGTAAGTTATTGATATTTATTTGAACGTGTCACCAGGGTGTGTCTGTTCCTCATAAGTTTGGGCCCAGGGCAAATATAAAGTTTTGGAGCCCCCCCCCCCCTTATGTGTATTCTTCTTTGAGGCAGAGGCAAACGCGGGGGATAGGGGCATGTGAGCTGTCCCTGAAACACAAAAGGCAGTCACTTTGGTGCCCTGGAAATTTGTGGGCCCTGGGCACGTGCCCTGTTTGCCCCTCGAGAAACAGGCCTTCCATTTCACGGTTGGAAACTAAAAACTTTGTATTATCCCTAGTAGTGATAGTATTCAAAAAATGTATTATCAGTCGAATAATTTAACAATTAAACCTACATAAATAATAATAATCCTAGAGTAGGTGATTGTATCTTTCCTCCCTCTCAGTGGACCCTTTCAGTTCCAGTCGAAAGAAGCTTTAGCCTCGTCCCGGCGTTAAACTTTTAAATTAGGTTAGGTTAGGTGATTATATCCGTATATACTCGATTATTCGAAAATGAACCTCCATAACGTTCTTTTTCACTGCATAAATGAATTTCAATGTCGGAATACATGGGATTCGGAAATGAGTATACATTTTTAATTCTCGTCAATAAATAAACATAAAAACTGGTGTTTGTTAGTTGATTCCAATAATACAAACCACTATACCAACAAATCATCCCCTCCCATTCTATATTCCACAATTTCAATTTAATTATCGTAATAACATGAGTTTATCATTTCTTGTGAATTTCATATCGCGAATGATTGGGCGGTATGAGCTGTCTTTTGTCTGACTATAATTCCCTCCCCAACTATTAAAGTGAAGGAACGAAAAAGAATTGGATATAAATAAATAAATGGAAACGAATTTCCTTCTTTTAAATTATTATATAGCCATGTTTTTTCGATTGTCGATGTGCATGGGGTACATCTGGAAGTAGAAGAAAAAAAAAACAACAAAAAACAGTGCAGTGGCCCAACCCAGACTACTTCAATTTAGAAAGCCAGCCCAGTCTCAAGGTCAAGATGTTAAAAACAAAGGCTAAAACAGGGCTTTTAGAAAAGGAATGCCTCATCACATGAAAAATTCTTAATTACGGAGTAGTGAGAAGAAGGGAGTTGGCGTCTTGGAAGAAAGATTCCAGCAGCACATTGGCTGTTTTGAATCCCCACCTTCCCATCACAAGTGGGTTTTTCATCAAAACTCTTATGTTCACTTTTTTTAGTTCATATATAGGCGTGGACAAAATTCATACTCAAATGAAAATTTTAGTCATGTGTAAAATTGAATTGCTTTCTTACTTTCCCCCCTTTATTCACCACGAACAAAAGCAATCTCATCAACTTCGTCAAAACTCGCCAGTGAACATTTTCCCACCACAGTCGTCGAAAAACACAATTCTTTTCTCCACGGTGTTATTTAATATACATCATCGTATGATCTTTCATAGGTTGTTGAATACGATCTCAAATTATCCTCTCTGACCCAGCGATGCTTCATCAATCATTTTCTTCACTTTGATGAACTTCATAATGTTAAAAAACTCAGATCAACTCGAAAACGGACAAGCAAATTTGTCCAGCAAATGTTTTTATGTTCCTCCTTTTCTACAGATGTTCAAACATGTGTGTATGTAGGACTGTATATTATCACCAGCTAAGAATTTTCTCAGTCTTCTGTGTTTCCCACATCCATCATCAAAAGGCAAATGAACGTGTGGAGGCTGAACTCATCCAGGGGGTAATCGCATCATCAATGATTCAATGAAATCATCGACTTGTGTGAAAGCGTGTTGTGGAGGAAAAAAAACAGAAGAAAAAAACGATCAACAGAAAATTTTCTTTTCTCTTTCGTTGTCCTCATCATCTCTTTTAATGGATTTTGAATTGAAGAAGGATTAGGAATTGACAGCTTCTTTCATCTCGGGATGTTCGGCTGAGGTCCGATCTGCGCGGCTTAATGGAAGCCCTCACGACATAATTCCCCGGGAAGTTAGAATCGGGGAAAAAGCAAGCATTTCTCTCTTTTTTTTCGTTCTTTCCATTCTAATCATTACATACACTGATACATCTAACGATCCATAAATACTGTCCGTGATATCCTATAGAGCATGATTTCGCTAGGTAATCGTATTTTGGCATGACGATCACTTTCTGCTTATGCTAGGATTTCTCTTTCCTCAGTGGATTGACCCTGTCCGTAAGTAAGTGTTAAGCCAGTTTCTAGTTCGTCCGTCTCTGATGGTTGATAATCTAGGCAAAGTTTTCTCCAGTAAGATAGAAGAATTTTCATTTTTCGGTTATATAAAAACCACATTTTTAATCCTCAGATGTGTGTGATGGATTTCATTTTTTTTGGGAGAAATTTACTTGTAGATCAAATGGAAAAGGTGACGATGATGGTTAGAGAAAAAAAGTAAACAGCACATTTTTTGCAAAAACCAAATATGTTTTGCACATTGCAATGCAGTGAGGTGATGCTATGTTACGCTTCGAAGAGAGGAGTCTTTGATAAGAAAGAGTATGACTATAAGTTCTCTCTCACAGCTTCAGCTTGACATGACCAGTGACCTTTGGTGATTGAGAACTAAGAAACTACCATCAACAGTCAGGCGTATTGTAAGACATTCCAACGTCTCCATGGCTTGATAAAGAACAAATTTTCTGGAATGTGTAAAACTGCGGATGTTGTGAACACTGTTTTTTTCTCGCTAAAAGGGGGGGGGGGGAGTTAGAACATAGTTCCCAAACTTTTTGTTCCATCGCCCCATTCTTCAGAGAATTTTTTCTCATCGTCCCCCAACCCAGGCGAACCCATAGCTTCTATCGTCCCCCCCCCCCGGACCATCCTGTCCACTTTGGGAAACACTGAGTTATAGACTATAGAGAATATCCACTAGACCAGTATTTTCCAAAATGGGCAATATTGCCCCTTGTGGGGCGATGGAATGGCCAGAGGGCGGTAGAAGCTATGGATTCAGTAGTATAGGGTACTGTGGGATGGCTTGAGTTGGAGGTTGAGTTGAAGTAGGGGGCAATGGAACAAAAAGTTTGGGAAACTATGCACTAGATTTTTCTTATAAAAACGCCGGCAATATTAGTTTTTTTCTTTTTTGTTCCTTGCAGCCAGTTTCATGTCACTGTGTATCGCCTGATGATGCCAAATACCAGTGTCTGAAAAAAGCCAAATCATTACTCATACTCACTATGTCCCCCTAGCCCGAAAAGATCGTGTTCATTGAAAATTTAATCGGCTGCTTGCAGATGTTGTCTTTTTCATGATAATGCCCGCCAACATTTGTCAGAATGTGACAACCAATCTTCTCAACAAATTATGCTGGCAGTTTTGAACCGCTCACCCTGCAGTTGGACCTATGACTTTAATATGTTTGCATCCCCGCTTCGAAAAAGCACATAAAAGAACATAGGGTTACCCCAAGACTCTGATTTGAGGGACATTGTAAAGGGTTGGTTGTTATCCTACATGTATTTTATCATCAAGGAATCTAGTCACCTCTTCATTTGATCAACACTAATATAATAACAGGACGTTTTTAAATGCAAATGAAGAGTGCATTTCTTTCCTTCAAATTTGATCTCGGATTTTTATGACTTCGTTTTCGATTTTCTTTATTCTTATATCACGGATGTTTTTGGATGATTGTTGTTTAGTTATCATCCAGATGAATGAAGAAATAAGTAAGAAAGAGTTGAGATTAAAAAATAAACAAAAGAAGTAAAGACAGTTGTCAGGCTGTTTTCCGATCACGAGAGAGAGAGAGAATTACCATCTGCATTTCGTTAAAACGAACCCATTCACGGGCCTAGAGAAATCGAAGTGTTTTTCATTTCATATTTTATTGTTATCAGGTTTTTGTTTCCTCGCCCATCGTTTTGTTTTGTCTGGCATTGTCAAGTGCAGTTTCCATCACCATGGTTTGTAGCACTACTCATTTTCCACGAACGAAATTAGGTGGTTTCCTTGGTTTGCTTCTTTTCTTTCTTCTGAGTGGCATTATTATTATTATTATTTTTCAAGAATGGCACGTTCCTCTTGAATTGTTGCATGAACTAAAGCATCAATTTCTGAGAGAAAAAAGGAGAAAAAGGAAAAAACTCATCACTTCAATGATTATATACACAGACATTGTTATTTCAAAAAATAAAAATGAACGAAAAAAAAACCGATTTCTTCAACTAGAATCAGCCTTATCAGTTATGTCTTACGGATGGATGGCATTGTCAAGACTTAATGTGGACATTTATGTCGTTGTAATGGATATGAATTATTGGAGTCTAGTCTTGTTTGGAAAACGTGAGGATTTAACATCTAGTAGAGATTCTTGTTTTTTTAACATCTTTATTTCTGTTTCTAAGAAAGGGAATGAAAAAAATTACATTTCATCTATAGAAAATGTCGATTGCCCCACTTTTTTTCGAATCAATTTTGGAATTGTTTGAGTGATTGTTTCTTAAGTAATAATAGTTCATAAGAAAAAAAGATGTTTATATTATAAAAAAGTGATAGTTGAAAAAGAGCAGGCAAAATAAAGTTAGGCATGGCCGCCAGGAACTTCTCATCAACACGCCTGTTATCTATTGTTGATGAAAACCTGACGTTCGTTTATCTTCCAACATACTCGATGACTGCTTCGAAAAACACAACAATTCAGTTGACTTTGAGTTTATTGTATATTTTCAACTCTTTCCCAAAGGAGCTTGGGAAGAATAACTTTCAATCATGTTTTTAAACCAACGAACAATCCAGTCTAACCTCTAACGCACTGATTGTTCTGAAAGAAAAATCGAGGCTCTCTTTTTGTTTTATCATTACTTTTACCCTAAACGTCGTGGTTTTCTTTTGTGTGTCACGGTACCTTCGAATTGCGTTTGCAACAGCATGCATGCATATACTGCATATTATTACAATTAAAAAATATATATCCCGGAATGTAATGCGAACAACCTTATATAAATTCATATCTTTGTGATTTTTCGTTTTGTTGCTTTTGCTCATTTCCATTACAATTTGCACACTAGGTGATTCTCTTCTCCTCTGTACCATTTTCACAATAAGCTACGGCCATCATTTGTAGTGTAGAGGACTGGGCTTCCAACTGTAATGCCTAATTGCTTAGAATAATTGGTACACAAAAAATCCTTTATTTATGGCTTTTTGTGTGCAAAAGCGAGAAATAGTAAAAGGAAAAATCACACTGGAAGCAATGAACGGTAATACTCGCAAAAATACGTATCATGGACCAATAAAAGCACAGAAACAGAAATAATACGTATATAAACTATATAATATTAAATAGTAATTGCCGAAGATTAGTGTAACACTGGCAGCAATCCACAGTGATTAGATTGTTTAGAGCTCCTGCAAGCAAAATAGCAGGTGACTAGTTCCTGTTGTTGTTTTATCCACCTTGTCTTAATCAGAAAAAACAACATGTTTTCTTAAATTTGGGGTTAACGTCTTTCTTTTGTTCTATTACATCGATTCAAATTCAAACACATGGTGCTATATAAAAGTCACAGATACTGTACATTGTTTTCAAACAACACAGGTTCCGCTAGAGTCAAAAGAATCATTCTCCGTTGTTAGTCTTCGATTTTCTTGAACGTCTCTATTTTTAATTTCAAATAGCTATATAGAAAATATCGAATTTGAGATTTCTACTTTACGGTATTAAATTAACTAAAAGTTTTTTTTTGGAATTATTGAATTTTCATAAAGCAAAGATTGATATTATGAAATTGAATTGTCCGTAATTGTTGTTTTCAGTGAAATTTTTACTTTCTATGATGATGTGTAGAATAAGTATGATTCGTAAATTATGATTTATAACCACACATTTCTTATCTTCTCAGATAATTTTGCTGTTTCAACGATTCACGGACTACGTGATTGAAGGGATTGTAATTTCAGAATGAAGATTGAAAGGAATCGGTAATGGACCCTCATTTTGGTGAGTAATACCTCGTTATATATTATTAGAAGCTATATTGTATACAAATACGTATTTTCTCTCAATTAAAGAAAAAAAGGAGTAACTATTGTGCAAAGCAAAACTTTTTTTCAATACAACTTTCTCAAGATTACCGGGTGTTGCGGAAACACAGTACAAAACTTTTCAAATTCGACACCAGCACGTTATAAATCATATCTCAGGTTTTAATCTGGTGCGAAATATCCTCTAGAAAAGTATTTCTCAACTTCAGGGCCGCGGCATAAATACAATTGCAGTAGACTACTGTTACTACAATTACAGTAGTCGCTAATCCAGCGCATATCAGACGGAGTGTCGGATTAGTTGAAAAAAGCCCGTTTAAATAATATAAACTTCCGCGCACAGAAATGCAGTGGCACGTTTTCCTCTTCTGTACTCGAAGAAAACCCACGTGAAAAAACGTCGGATATCATTTAATATTATACATATGTAGTTTATATACATATTATTTCTGTTTCTGTGCTTTTCACTGGTCCATGACACGTATATTTGCGAGTATTACCGTTCATTGCTTCCAGTATGATACTGGGCGGGTCGGACTAGCTCACGGCCGGATTATCGAGTCTACTGCAGTGTTTTTCACCGTGAGCGTCCCCAACTTTTGTCAGGGGTGTCGTGGCAAATTGGGAATATTGATTTGTGAGCCTATTTATGCTTCGAAAAGGTTTTTTTATATGGGAAATTATCTATCAAACTATTTTGGGGAGACGCAGTGGAACTATAAGTTGGGTAAGGGAGCCGTAGGTGACAGAAGTTTTTGAGGACCACTGGTCTACTGTGTACCAATTATGAACTATTTTATTTAACAGTGGAAATATTCTGAAAAGGATAATATATTCATAAAACTTTGAAAAGTATAGGTATTCACACGAGTAGATGGCAGTGCCTAGATTTGATAGGCTCAGTTGGACACTAAACCCATTCTTGAGCTTTTTTTTGTTCAATAACTTATTATTTTTATGACAAATTGTCCATCCATGGCCCATCCATACAGTTTTTGAATTCGAAGTATTGGTTTGTGTGAAGTAGTGCGAAGTAGTGGCCGCTGCGGTGGTCGAGTGGTTATAGTGACGGACTCGCGATGTGAGGATCCGGATTCAAACCCCACAGTGGTGGTCGGCTGAAGTTGGTTTTCTGTGGTTCCCAACTTCAAGGCGCAAATGCGAGCCGATCTCCCCGTTAAAAAGTCTCGCCGTAGAGAGCAACAGTCCTACAACGATAAATCATTCAATCATAACACTTCACTCATAGTTAGAAAAACTGGTGGCAGATGGCAGCACTACACATAACAAACATTACAGAGAAACAACAAAAAAAATTTCACGTCAGGTTTCACTACACGTACACGCACATTCCCGCATGTACCGATTCGTTGGGGGAGGGGGTGTGGGGGGGGGGTGCATGTGTGGTGTAGTAGTAGTAGGTAGGGCCTCCAAAAAATGGCTCGGGGATCCATGATGTTCTTAAGTCAGCCACCTCGTTGGGCAATTTGCCTGTTGTGGCGTTGTATTTGTATTTGTATTTAAGAATCGAGAGATTGATGAATTTTCATGTACTCAATTTCATTATTTGCCTATGCTGTAGTGAATGATACTCAGTGGCGTTTTAACGGGTGTCCCAACGGATCCCCAAATTATTTGATAGGACTTTTTATCAATCTAATTTTTTTTGTATATTGTCTGCATATTTTTTTTAAAATAAATGTAGTCATCACGTATTCCCGAGAGATCTTTACGATCTGTCCAGGGAATTTGTTAGTGTATTAGTAGACATCCATGCCCGAACCGGGTTATTTTTACTCTATTTTAACTCTTCTGTGTTCATGGAATCTAAGTTGTTGGTAAATCTCGGGTCCTTACCGAGTAAAACGGAACCATGGGATGAGTGAATTAAAAATCTTTGAGGATTCTTTTTTTTCCAATATTTTGGATAGTTAATGTGTCAGTTACATCACTTTATGTGTCTGTCTTGAGCAAGTAATTATTTTTTATTATTTTTTTCCAAAAATACATACAATCCAGGCTCTTCAAAAATTTTTCAGTATTCGTGTCCCTTCCAAACTTGTTAAGATCTTGAATGTTCCTCCGACAAGACACGAATTTGATGACTCCAATAATAATTGATGAGCTACAGCAAACAATATCATGAAATTTTTTTTTCAAGTACAAACACAAAGGTCACAACAGTCAAATTGCCCAACGAGGTGACTGAACTCCTACTATTCTTTCTACTATATATATATAGTTTCGCTACTATTCTTTTCTCAAAAAAAATTGTTGCTTTTATGCCACTTACCGGGACTCGAACCAAAGCATATGAAACCGATCAACCGCTTGGCTACCTCATTAGTGATAATGGCAAATAATTTGATTAAGATTCCATATATCTATCAATACGCGTATTTCATTCCACATACACGTGCGTGTTTCAACACCTTTTATAAAACATACCACCTCTATCTACATACACACATGAACAATATTCTTCCTCCAAAACAATTTCTTGAGGAAAATTATTTGCAGTATTGAATTAAATTTATTAATTATCAACTCTTTCAGGTGTTAATAAGAACTAATTTACTAATAAGATTGAACTTGATAATTATCTCTTATATTAGTATGATTTGTATGAAATTGAAAAAAAAAATGTTTCTGAGAGAGAGAGCAAGTTATATATGACCAGATCCTTGACTTCTAAAGAGAAAATTCGCCTAGGTTTGGTCTCAAAAAATTCGAAAACAGATGATCAGCAGCAATGTGCAACCTTTTTAGAGTCGCGAGCATTGTCTGTGACGACCATCAGAATAAGATCACCCATACGTCATCTCTGGAATACACTGAAGCTCAAATTAGTATGATGTCCATCCTTGAATGCAGCTTAAATGAGAATTTAATTCACGGGATCAATTACTCGTGAGTAAGTAATCGAACACTCTTGAAGACTTCAACAAGAAACGCGGTGCTCGTGAACAACAGGTTGGAAACGCCTGCTCTTAGAGCAGTGGTTCTCAACCTTAGGAAGCCCACGACATCTGGTTGATTTATTTATTTTTTTTGTGAATAGAACGTCCAGGGCCGTCTTAAGAGCATCACGGGCCCCCGGGCCAAGTGATTTTTCTGAGGCCCTACCAGGCAAATTCTCGAAAAATTCAACTACTACTTATTTTTCTGAGGCCCCCGGGCCCATGCGTTAATACGGCACTGGGAACGTCCGGTCATACACACAACCAATATGCAACAAATGGAAAAAAAATGAAACAGTGAATCACTCATGGCCCGGTTCGACTGCAAATTTCATGAAGTCGGAAAAAAAAAATGTGTTCAGAACTGACGCATAAATTTATAGTCATTCAATGTAAAATGCGTGATCCAGTGTTTTATCGTTGTTCTGTTCAAACGCGAATAATCATTTTCTAGCTCAGATGCATACTGGTGCACTTGTCCACCGGTTTTTAGAATACGTTTCTTGTAGGAGTGTTAAGTATATTGTTCAAAACAAGGGGGGGGGATGGGTAGACCAAGGATATGAAAATATGTACTATAGATAGAAAAGATTCCAGGGAGTTCAGTGAGCGAGCGGTCGGTCTCTCCGTTGTGTAAAAAAACCTTTCACCGTATTACTACTAGCGTCATTTTGGAAACGCCATCCCACGCTCATCTTGCATGTTTTCTTTTGCTTGGCATCCGTATCCCCCCCATCAACGAGATTAAGATCTCTTTTTCACAAAGTGCCATGTGTGCATCACAAAAGCAGTTGTGGCAGAAAGCACAAGGGGTCGTCCGGTTGAAGGAGAAAACCCCCAACTGATGACAAGGGAAGAAACTCCCCTTCCCCGTTCCATTCGTACCACACTGCAAGGAAATTTTAGCTTTCTTAGATGGATGCTGCTGAGCAAACAACCGACATTTTTCACCACAATTCCACCCTCCCGAATATAATCTTACAGAAATTTTCCAAGCATCCAAAACTCTAGAAGAGGCCAAAAATAATAACGGATTTGGCTCATAACATCCAAAAACTGTTTTTTTATATCCTTATTATCTCTGATCCAATAACTGCAATCTCAGTGAGCTTGAGCGTTGATTAGATCAGTTTTTTTATCCGAAGACACTGATTAAACACCGAAGAAACTAAGAACTTACAGGGCCGCTCTATATTTCCATCTTAATTTCTGATTTATTCCTAAACTTATTCCGCAGACCCCTTTATAAATGTTTTGGGGACCCTCAGGTATCCGTGAACAACCTTTTGAAAACCACAGGATTTAATTGATAGATTTAACGGGGTTTTTTTATCATCCAACTTCGTTATGTTTTAAAGCTATATGAAAATAAAGTGAACATGAGTTATAATTATGAATGGCATTTAAATTGTGGAATATGATGTCTTTCGCATTCTGATATAGCTGAAATGCATAAAATTGCATTATCTGGTCTGCTGAAACTCCACTTGCACTACGTAATCACTGAAAAGTTACTTTTGGGGGTTCGACAATGAACCTTTCACATTAACATTTACAATACCAATGAAGCCACTACATCGTAGTCATTTTGGAAATGACAGAATAATCAGCCGTCATTTTTTTGTAACACGGATAGCACAGCACGTTCATCAGGCCTTTATCCACTCGATTTTTAGCTTCAGAGCTATATAAACATAATTTTTTTAATGGGCACGTCAAAAATTTAGCAGAACTGGAAGTCAACATATCCAGCAATACCCATCATATCAAGAACATCCTAATAGCAACATTAAGATCTGTTGTTTTGAGGTTTTTGCTAGTATTTAGATTGCTAGAGGTAAGGAGACATTTATTATGTCTAGCAAATGTTTATTACTTTTGTATTGCTTTCTACCATGATAAAGCACCTATTGCTTTCTACCATGATAAAGCACCTATTGCTTTCTACCATGATAAAGCACCTATTGCTTTCTACCATGATAAAGCACCTATTGCCTCCTAATGGCAAATCTTTGAACTAATTTAATTTCTACACCAAACAAAATTCCATTGCAGTATTCACGCAAATGTTTCTCATCATTCCGACCATTGTTCCGATGTTAGACCATTCTGAAATCAGAACTTCAATTGAAATAACCCTGTGTGTGTGTGTGTCGTTTTTTTTTTCTAGTTCTTTAAAATACTTGTTCAACATTTAACCAGTATATTCTTGTTAGTTCCAGTATATGAAAAAAAAACAAGTATGTTAAATATTGGGCTCTTTAAATTAGAAAAAGTATGAAATTTGGGTTTTTGGGGCCCTTTCGAAGTTGGGTCCCCGGGCGCGCGCCCGCCGTTAAAGCCATCTCAGGGTATGTAGGAAAATATATAACGTGTTATTTTACGCCTGATGCACTTTGTTCGGAGGGACTGTATTTTGCTTTCCCCAATATGCGCTTCTTTATAATTTACAGTAAAAAAAACTTTTTCCTTTAGTGTACTTGGATAGTCAAGAGAAAGCAACCACGTGGCTGTGTGACGTTCCCTTCCATATCCCTTGAATAAAGGGCTTGACGTGAGGGTAGTGCATCTTATTTTTGTGCCTTTTTCTTTCTGTGTTGCACTGCCAACCCATATCTTCAGGAGTTCTTCGAAAAGAAAATTCGCGGTACTCATAAATTCAGCCCTCGGCAAAACACCAGACGAAGGAGGAGAGATTTATAAAGAGCTTTTCGGAAATGCGGGGAACATTCCCCTCTTTTTGGTATCAGCAGGGTTTCCTACTGATGTCCTGCTTTTTTTAACAATGGCCTTTAAAAACGTGGTCATAAATGAAATGTTTCCTACTGCCAGCCTCCATGGCGCTGGGACATTCCCTAGGTGTCTCCTGCTGACTGTTATCCCAGAAAGATAGATTGCTGTTAGCTCTCTGGCCACGGAAAATGAAACCATTGTATTTGAAGTTCCTTGAATATAGGAATGTAACTGTCAATTGAAAGAAAATTTCCGAAATTATATCTTTATGCAGGTGAATTTGTGAAAACACAAAGGCGGGAGGAATGCACATGTCACTGATACAATATATATTCAAGTGATGAATAAATGGAACAAAAACTCTGATCACACACGTGTGTATATAAATTATCTTCAAATATCTACCAAAAGTTTCAATGTTTTAGTTCACGCGGAACCCCCCCCCCCCTTCCTGATTATTACGAGAATGCTTCACGAAACCCAAAAAACATAAACACTTCTCATAGTAATTTTTATTAACACATATTTATTTTTATTGACAATAAAAAATTTTACAACCCCGAATACTTGGAAACCTATTTTTTATGCATCTATCGTCTAATCCAGAGGATTGCAACGTTTTAGTTTGCACGGAACCTTTGATGGTTACGCGGCTATTA
Source organism: Pholcus phalangioides (assembly GCF_987345545.1). Lineage (NCBI taxonomy): Eukaryota > Metazoa > Arthropoda > Arachnida > Araneae > Pholcidae > Pholcus > Pholcus phalangioides. The sequence goes on from NW_028301625.1 coordinate 29,000,994, forward strand.
CACGGAACCCTAAAATACACGAATGCTTCTCAAGTATTATTGCAATTCCAATGGAAAGTAATAAGGGATTATAGCCTTTGATACTGTGGAGCCAGGCCGTGATAATCCAGGTTGATAAGATACTCGCCTCAAGTACCAAAGGATGTTTAGAGGTGTCGCGAGTTCGATACCCGAGTCGTCCTTGTCAGAAAACTTTCCTGACACAGGGGTACACAACAGAAACGTCGACATGACCACGGAAAAATATTTGTACCGCAGGGAGTCCCCCATCGAATGGTTAGCGCACCAACCTCTCGGTGAGTATAAAAAATAGGCTGCCGTTCGCAATCGGCAATAAATTGTAGGTCCCGGTCTAATTAGCCCTCGTGTGCAGAAAATGACCATGGTGCGACAAGAATGATCAAAATGCTCAGATACTGTGGAGCCAAAAGATTCTCGGAACACAATTTGGAACCCTATGGTGTAATTCAGAAATTTCCTACGTTTTTGTTCGCGCGGAGCCCTTGATGATTACGGGATTGTTCCACGGATCTCGGACAAAAACATGAATGCTTCTATAATATAGATTGAATATTTTTACTGCATCTTCAAATGAAAAGTTAAACACAAAGTTTGAAGCTACAACACACACACACACACACACACAAATTGCCCAACAAGGTTGCTGAAAAAATGAAGAAAAAAAGATAAAAATTATCAGAAAAAAATGAGAAAATATACAAATAAATATATCATATCCAAAGTTTAGGAATAATTCAGACAAATGAACTAAAATAATCAAGGTATAATACACAACAACAATAAACCGACCATAACCCCACTCTGTCCTCACAGTATAATACATATTTTTTAGTAACTCTGGAACCCCAGAAAAGCTCTCCCGGAACACCCAGGATTCCGTCGACCACCCTTTTTGTAAACCACACGTCTAACCAGGGCCGCAACTAGATGCTTGGTCACCCGGGGCAAGTGCGCATTTTCTGATGTTGAAGGAGAGGTTTGAGAATAAAATTTGCGTCCCCTCCGGTTCAGTGCCCAGGGCACGAGACCCGCCTGCTCTCCCCTAGTAGCGGCTCTGCATCTAACCATCGCCTAATGGATTTTTACATCGAGGAAAATTGTGGGCGCGCTGAGAACAGTTAGTTCACTTCTATTAGTCATCCTACAAAATATTAATGTCATCACCGTCTTGAAATCCAACATCGTTCGGTCATCGCTGTTGTTTGACATTGAGTTGTTTGAAGGACTTTTAGAAAGTGTCACACAAAATGCTTTGTAGTTTGGCACAATTTCGTCAACTTTCATGATTTTTCCACGAATTGACAATGAACGATCGTTTTTGAGAGATTCGCCTGGTGATTTCGATGCACAAGAGTCGGTCATTGTGTTGAGTGTGTCAGCGAATTGAAGGTGACGAATATTTTATTTGGTGCATCATCAATTGTGTCCTTGAATAGGAGGCTGTTTCCGGGATTTAAAAAAGAAAACGAAATGTGAAGCGATGATGCGTGGTATCTCGTTCATCTGCCATCGCTTAACAGGATGCCACTCTCGTAGAAATCTTCTACAAGACACGCATCAATAGTAGATATAGATCTCATATAGCTGGAATATTTTGCTATATTTTTGACTAGCATACCCGTATGGCTTTGTCATTTTATTGTCGAGAAACGGAATTATTCAAAAGATCTCTTTTCTTTATTATCAGTTTGGAAAGAGGCGTCGCCATGGAGAATTTTTTTTTCAATTGCCATCCTGGCTAAATGAAGTTATTATTACAATAATCGCGGTTTCACAGTCTTTCAATGGCTATCGCACCGAATATCGTGGACCGAGTATAAAGTAATGACGTGGTTCTCTTTTATATCCCGGTTTAGTGCTGTCTGAAATTGCGGTTGGCTCTCTTTTTCTCTATATATACTTACAATATATATTCTGTACTCTATAACTTCATATCAGTTAATGAAGATGTTGTTCTTCAGTCATTCGGGAATTCTGGGAATTAGTGGGGGCTCACAATGGGTACCTCCCTTCTTTCAGGTTAAGCAAAATAATAATAATGAAAGGAAAAAAAAGCAGACTCTCATAGAAAAGTGCTGTATAATTTTTTTTTTTCACTTTTATTCTTCTTAGAACCGGATCGCCGAAGACTTTTTCTTCGGGTGAGGTTGTTACAAGTCCGGTTCAGATTCGTGGCCTTTGACGTCGTATGCTCTCAAGGGGAGCCATCCTTCAAGGAGTCTGACGTCCAGCAAGAGTTTGTGTGTGGTGCTTGCTGCTGCATTTTGGGCTGGGATCAGTTGTGAGCTCTAAATCTTCACTCCCCCTGACAGCTGGATAAGGTAGGGTTGCTACCAGCTACAAAAAGAAAAGGAAAAAAAAACTTATATGTGGGGATGTGGATTTCTTTCTCATTCTTTTGGTGGATTAAGTAAGAAAAAACTAAAGAACAAGGCAATAACCCTCCCACCTTTACTACAGATTTTTATCATCTCTTCTTTCAGGTTTTTGTTTTTTTTATCTCCCTTCATTATTATTTTTGGACTTTTACTCATTTCTATTAAGAAGTGATTTAGTTTTATATTTCCAGAGCAGTGTTTTTTGCTCAACAAGACCTCCAAGCGGGAATTCTTGACATTATCTTGAGAAACTGGTATCTCTATTGTTATGGTATTTTTTAACGATTCATACTTTTTTGTTGTTTTTTATTTCGATATACAGCACTTTGAAATTCATCAACCCCACCTTGGAATGGTTATTCCTACTTCACATTGGATGCATGCCACCATTTGGGAGACTGCAACCATTTCTTTATAACTAAGGTACACGTCACGCTTTTCAAAACGGTGAAAGTGTTTGACGGATTTAATCACCGTTAAAAACCGAGAAAAACAAGCATGCTTATAGAACGGGGAGGTTGCTATTACCGGAGAAAAAAAAAATGTACACACAACAAATGTGTATTGCTTTTCCCCACTCTTTACCATTTTTTGTTCAGGTTTAGACGTACCTTAAGCCGCTTACAACTGCGTTATCCGCGATTGATTCACGGTATCTTAAAAGATATGTACTGGCTTTCAGATGTTAGACGTTTCTTTTGTAAGAGCGGTTAACCAGGTTTTCACAGAAGTTCGGGTATTTACCTACCCTTGTATGTTATCCGAAGAAAAATGTCTTTTGTGATGCATTAGCCATCCGATTCGCCAAGAGTATCCTATAGCTCAGGTTTTTTTTCCTTTAGCAATTCAACCAGCCATAACAACATACTGTTATACGTGAGGGAGAGGTATGGCATGAACTCTCGAGTTTTTCGGTAGACTTTTTTCTCTTTCGAAAAATAGATGCCAAGTGAGAGGAGATGGTCAGCCCCTTTGGACAATTCTCCCTCATCCAATATATTTTCCCTTCTCTTTTTGTTGAATTCCTTTTGGGATCATTTGAGATGGCGTACAAAAGATTCAAAAGAAAGGGCGTAACCGGCACCATTTCTCTTCTTTCTCCTTTTGGAAAAATTTTATTTTGTGTCCTTGTACACAGTATCTATCCTCTGGCATACTGGAAGATCTATTGAAAACCAGTGAACGTTTCAATCAGCAGCGCAATCAACCATTGTCAAACAACAAGCAGTTGGATTTCAAGACTTTTTTCTCTTTTCCATCTTTCCAAATAGGAATTGCCTTAAGCTATCGAAAATGTGGATGCTATTCAGACATTCTCACCAAAGAAAAAAAAAATAGGATGATGTTGTTAATATTGTATTCTAGCTGTCCAAGTTCTTTTAGATGAGGATATTCCAAGAGAACATTTCAATCTTCACCCGTTCCTTGTAAAATCACGGAAAGTAGAGTGATACTTGCATATAATATGAAAACATATATAGCAGTATGTGATGTGTATAGACATACTTTATTTATTTAATGTTTTTCTTGAATGCTGTCACTTGATGTAGAGTTGAGTTGTGGGAAAACGTCTGGAAATAGAGGTTTGAGAGAGGAAAAAACAAAATATTGAAATTACCACCCTTAAATGTCTGGTTACGCTGTGGCCACTTGATGAGACAGCCAGTCGTCTGAGTATATATATATATATATATATATATATATATATATATATATATATATATATATATATATATATATTTGTTTTTGACCATAGTTTGTACTGTCTATTTCTCAGACCCGTTCATTTAAAAAAAAATTCATTCTAGTCTCAGGAAGCGTGTAATTATACGTTGTTCGCTACACTTGGAAGATCGTCGATATACAGCCTGTCTCTCTCTCTCTCTGTACTCTTTTTCGCTTCTTCCTTTAAAATAACTTTCTCATTCGCCTCAACAACAAGGGGATCAAATTTTAAAGGTTTCTCAGTACTGGGCATAGCATAATTTCAATACGAAACAAAAATAATAAAAACCCAGACCAAATGAGTGGTTTTCAACAAGACGGAAGATAAAACCATTCTTTAAAAGAAAAAAAGGCACAGAATCTTAATAGTTACGTTGATCTGAGAAAAGAAATAGATTATTTATTTATTTATTTATTTTTATTTTTTTTTTTTTGCGGCGTTTAAACGCCGTCCTGAGCGTCATCGTATACGAATACTGCCCTTTTTTATTATAGTATTTTGCGATAAAGCTACTTACTTGTGGTTTGAAGTCTGAGCGTGCACTCAGCCAAAACGTACTATGTACGTTTTACTGCCCAGTGGTTTCTCTTTCTCTGTGTTGATGTGTTGTAATGTAAGAGCGGATTGAGTTATTTTTATGGTCTGTTGAAGTTTTGTGGGGGAAATTGAATAGTTCAGTTTTTCTTTTTTGTTCTGCTTTTGTCTTGGTGTGTACAAGACAAAACTATGTTTTGTGTTTAATTTCCATGGAGTGTAAGTACAAGTAGAACCTTTCTTAATCGGCCCAGCTTGAATCAAGGGTCAGTTCCCGATAAACTAGAGACAGTAGTGGATCTCTACCTAGAGGTTAGCAAAGTCCAGTTTCAGAGATGGCACCAGTAATAGTGTATGTAAGTACAATTTTGCCGGCTTCAATTTCAAGCCACGAAACTGATTTTTTCACTTCTTGCCAGTGCTGTCTTACCGCATGTGCCCACCGTGCAGGGACATCAGGTGCGTGAATGCCTTCCATATTAATGATGTCTTCAACCAGGGCCGTAACTAGGATTTTTGCCGCAAGGGGCAAACATTATTCTGCCGCCCCCACAGCTTTAAAATTCGATAATTTTGTAATGGTGTTCTTTGCTCCCACCTAAAACTGCCGTCTCCCTAAATTTTTCCGCCCGGCTGCCCCCTCCCCCCTCTAGTTACGGCACTGTCTTCAACTATGACTTTGTATTAAAATTGGTAGCCGGATACTTCCAGTCAGGTAAAGGTCCGAGAGCATCACTTGGCCCGGGGATATCCATAGAAATATTGTTCGTGACAGGGGCCCAATGATGATGTTGAGACGACCCTGCTCCTTGTATGCTTTCTTGCTCTTCTGGAACTTTGTATTTTTTTTTTTTTTTTTTTTTTTGCAACATCTTTATTTCCATAAGTTGTTGTTTTTGAAAATTTTGCAAAGCGAGTTCATCTTATGGCAGAATACGAGTCTAATGGTCTGTAAAAATCACAGCAAGTGAGCAGTTGAGAAAAAGAGTTCAAAAACGAACCCAGAATAGAGTCAATTTTTTGCCAATCTTCGTTTTAGGGGCTCAAAAATTTGCATAAACCGCTACTGCCGAGACAGGCTGAAACTGCAAAATTAATTGCATATATATTTTGCATTGAATCTGTATGGAAAACTATTGCATTAAACAATACGGCCTCACACAAAACGACAACTTATTTACGTTTCAATATGTTTTTCCGTTTTTAAGATGAGAAAAAAATTGACTGAAAAATTTGTATGGAATAACATTTTTCTTAGAAACTTATGCATTGAAACCAGTTTCGTAATCAACCTATCCTAAAAAATAATTATAATAATAATAAGCCAAATAGAAATTCTCATTATTGTTGGGTTGTTTGCTCGAAGGCAAAAGTAATTAAAGTATCTCCTCTATAATTTGCATCTTACTTTTCCCTTTCGTGTAACAATCAAGAAATTTTTTGGTTTTTTTTCCTTCAAAATTTTCTTCTAAGAAATTGGAAATTATATTTAGGCAACCATTTTTTTAGGAGGGTTTTGAAACTGCTTCGTCGGTCATTCACTAATGCGATGGGGCATTGGACAAGAGTTTGTGACTTGGGTTTTTTTTCCTTTGCCCTTTTTTTCTTTTGGTTTTTCTTTTAGGCACATTCTTACGTGGGGAGGGAAGAATCTCTTTCCTTTTGAATGTTCAGTTCCTTGTGAAAGCTTGACAGCTCAGTTTGGGCCTCTTTTGTGTTCTGAGAGAGGTGTGTCCGATTTGGCTCTTAATCGTCTTCCTTTTCTTTTGGGCGTACTCAATAGACTTTATCCAGATAAAAGACATGTGGCAAGGGGGAAAAAAATCGTAACCTTATTGTTACACCCAATTTCTTATAAAATATAGCGATTTATATTAAAAGTCACATTTCAGTTCCCACACTTCAGCGTTTCTCAACCTGTGATCCGCGACGATGATATAGGTAGTCCGCAGGCAAACTCGATAAAATTATTCACCCGTTGCAATTGATTATTAGTAATACATTACCATATGAGTTCAAATAAAATTATACCTTCATACTTAGGTTCACCTTACATCATCGAGGAGAATGCTGGAAATTGCGATCGTAAATACGGGATATCACTAAATTTTGCCGACAATTTCAATTTATTGCTTTAAATTCAATTAACTAATTACAAAATTCCTGAAGGCTGTGAGAAATAAAGGGCTGCTACAAATCGCAGCAAACAACAATGTATTTCACGAAAAAAAGTATTCAAATGATCTGATGCCATATTTCATTGAGAAAAATAATATTTGGTAAATTTCGATCTTAAATAATCGGTAAAATACGGGACATCGCCAATTGTCATCAAGAACATTGCCATAAGTAGGCACACTCACCAATCGTAATTAAAATTCAGGACAAAAAAACAATTGAGGACGAAGCGTTATATATGATATATATGTAAGATGGATATTTATAATTTTTGCCATAATTATCATAATATAATTTATATGGTGAAAACACTGTGTATTCACGACTTTCGTAAAAATTACAAATTCAAATAAGGAGTTATCGTTGAAAAAACATGACAAATGTATAAAAAAATCGGAACAACGAAAATTACGGAAATGTCCTGTAATACGGGACACAAGTGGTCCGTAAATTTTTTTTTGGGCATTATACTGTAAAGGAGACATATTTTAGGCTCTTTCCCATGTGGGATGTAAACGCTGAAAAATGTGTTCGACGAGGATGGGATTCGAAGTGGATTAGCAGTCCACCGCCTTAACCAATCGGCCACCGCGTCATGGACATTGCACTTGTTCTTTTTTTTTTCAGAAAGGTTGAGAAACACTGCTATACACTTCATATATATTCCAATTCGATTTGATAGAAAAATCAATAACAGCAATTTCTCCGCAGTTGCTGATAACATTCCGAGAAATGATTATTCAGTTCCGATATATATTGGTGTATTATCTATCTTCGTTATTATTATTAATATGTATTGGTTGGTACGTTTTTTCTTTCTGGCTTTTTTGTGGAACTGGTTTATAGTAATAGATACTACTCCTGTGGTTTGAGAGAGAGAAAGAGAAAATTAAGCACATTATTTTTCTGATGGATAATGTTGTTTTGATGAGAAGGGGGATATGTATCATGATAGGAGAATGGACAAATTGAGACAACTGCCCGACTGAACTCTGGAGGCTAATTTTATAATGGTCTTCGGGAGGGAAGACGTTGTAGTTTCTTGTAAGGATGGAAAAAATATATTTTGATCATATACGTTTATGAATCCTAATTGCCTCGGACCTGCACGGTTTTCCGAAGTTATCGTGCATCTGGAGGGTAAAGAATTACGTGTTTTTTTTTTGTTTGTTTGTTTTTTGACCAACCCTCACCAGCCCAAATTTGGGAAAAGAAAAAAACGCTGTTATCAGAAAAAGCAATCGCTTTCTGATTGCTTTTGTACGCATCGCATCCAGTTGATTTCGAATGGCTAAATTAAGACAAAAAAGAGAAGATCCTTATTATATTTTCAATGGTCTTTTTTCCCCTCATCCTATTCTTTCCAATTACATTCTTTGTCCATTGTAGTAATTGTAGTCTTCCTACGCAGGTTTTTAGCCCCAGGGTTGATGTGGAAAATACAGGTTGTCTTCTTTTTTTTTTAACTTTTTCCCATGTACTTGTTCTGGAATTGTTGTCTTTTTTCTGTGATATCTCTTTTCTTTATTTTCCTTTTTTGGTTTGTGTTTTTGTGGGGTTTTTTTTTAAGATTTTGATGCATGATCGGCGAAATGCCAGATGAGAAACAGCTGAGATATATATAAGCCTATGTAAAGTATGTAAGGCTGGAAAATAGAGACGTATGGTTGACACATGTGATGACAGTAGATTGTGTTGCCAAACGAAGCAATGGGAGGAAAGCCAATATGCTGTATGAACAAAAGAAATGAACCCTATCTACTGGAAATTTCTGTTCTTGAAAGTCGTTCTTTATATTTCAAATACAAACTAAACGTGCGCGATATTTATAGCAATGTTCCATCATTTATTTCACCCGTTATTGTGTTATATAATATTTTTTCTGAGGTTATTCATACTGTACTTCTGGAGGAGAATTTTCTTATCACGCGTGCTTATATATAACTCAAAAACTATAAATACTCGAAATTCCATATTTTACTTTCCGTTCATTTTTTATAAAGATGGATTTTTAGAATTTCACATTCTAATGTAGTTATTCGTGTGTCACTACGTTTTGATCACTTTTGTCTCTTTTTTTCCAATATCCTTCTCAAAGCTCTAGCTTCTAGCACAAATTCCGTTGTAAAAATATCGAGAAAACAAGATAGAATTTACAAGCTTTTGCTGATGCTGTTATACTTTCTTTCTTTGATGGACAGTCCACCGTTCGGATACCTCACGCACTAGTCGTGTGTGGAAAGGTTAATTAAGGACTAACGTGGGCGGCTAATTAAAGACCTTCACCTTCTGACTGACTCTTGAAGAAGAGAAGAAAGTCACGAATTTCGCCAGTTTCAATTTTCTGGCTATAACTAGTCTATATTTGAAAATTAAGCAGGCTTCCTCTCGTGACTGAACTGGGTATCCCGAAACAGCGTGGATATCCATTATAGAGGCTATCCGAAGAACTTCCCACGTAAAAAAAGGAACTAAAAATTACTTCCACAACCTTTGATAGCTCCTTTTTTACCAGACAAAGGAAGAACTAAGCAGAGTAGAATTTTTTTTTAACTTCAGAAACTCGCCTCCCCCCCATGATTTTGTGCTATTTACGCATTCCCTGTTTGTGATTATAGGGTTGTAATAAATTAGTACGCTGCTTTTCTTTTGGTAAGACTCAGTTTTCATTAGATTATTGGAACGTGAATGTTGAAGCAATTAACGCAATAAATAGAGGTGAAAATGCTGAACTTGTTCAAACAAGATTTCAGGACGTACTGACTATTCTGTTTATAGAAAAATGGGAAAAGTTCCATATTACCACCCGAAAGTCATGAACAGTACTTGTGGGAAACAGTGCTATTTCCAAAAGAAAAAAGGCGTGATGTATCCAATTACAGTAATCTTAGCCACCGCGAGCTTTGCTAGATCGCTTGGTGCATTCTCCAAAAGATAACACCACCGTTTCTGCGATCTTCTTGTTGAGAAGATGTCCAGGTTTCACTAGGAGCTGTAGTAAAAAGAGACAGGAAAAAGGATGAGGGAGGCTACACAACAGCAAGTACCCTAGTCCAGAGGCGTCCCACTATATCACGGAAGCCTACTCAGTAACTGATGACGCTGACAGGAAGAGGGGATACTGAGAAAAAATATCCGAGGAGACCCTGCTCTTTAGTTTTTTTTTCTTTGCACTATCTTCCCCACAATAACCGCCCTAAAAGTAGCTTTTTTAGCCTCGTTTTTGAGAAATAGTCTGAGCTCACTAACCTGGTCTCATTAGCAGTTGCTAGAGTGGTGCATAGATGGATGAATGTGCTCGCGGGACCCCTTTTTAGAAGCAGCCCGAGTAATTGGGCGAAAGATTTGCTGAAGTCCCCATGTATCTTTTCTTCCTGTTATACCCTCTCACGGATCTGATGCAAGATAGCCTGTACCTAATTTGCCCATTGACAGTTGCTGACATTTAAAATGCATTAGGTCTCCTGAGAAAAAAAAACGGTCTGATATGATTTCCCCCCCCCCCCCCCAAACATTTTTCTTCTTGTTTTTTCTGTCAACGGACTGAGAGTCTGTTCTGAATAAAAAAAAATCCATCTTGGGAAACATCCATAGGAAGAATTACCCTGAGGTACATATTCAAGAAATTTGTCCCCTGGGTTTTTTTCCAAGGTTGCGTACTCCTGTACTGAAACTATTAAACTTGTCGTTCCAAAGATGAAACTACTTTTGACAATATTCATCTATTGTACAAGATGATGGCCTTGGTGAAAGTGGTAATACAGAAGAACCCGATAATCTCCCCCCCCCCCCCCGAGTTCCATTGAAACGAGTTCCAATTAGTTCGATGTAGCTCAGAATGTTCACGTTTTTTTTCTGCCGTAGGATCGCAAAGATTCTATGAATATTTGCTAACATTTTCCAATACTTTCTGTAGATAGTATCCATAGATAGAGCCATCTAATGCGTGGACCCACCTCGGCATAGTCCGGGGGCCCCATATGCATAGAGTGCCTCATATTAGAGAAACTTAAACAAAAAATTAATGTAAAACATACTAGATTGAGATAGCTAGTATTTCTGGTGTGGGGGGGGGGGGACACAGAACATATCTTTAATGAGGGGTCCCGTGATGCTGTTGAGAAGGCCCGGTCTGTTTAACTTTAAGGCCTTTTGTAGTTTTAATAGACAGGGACATATAGTTTAAAGCTGATTTCAAACGGCTGATGCCTTTTGCGTTACATCAAAGCTTTATATAATTCTAATTTTAAATCAAATCGCAATTGATTGTTACTGTGTTACTGTGCTCAGATGGCAAAATGTCATAAGTCACTTTTCCCAAAAAATTGAGTTGTTTGCATTCCGGAGTCTCGTTCGTTAAAATTTTGGAAGGTGGCAAAATTTCATGTTTCTCTTTCAGTTTATGAATAAACAACGGAAGCAAATTGCAATACGTCAAAAAACCACAGTATCACATGTTGGCGAAATATTATTTACAAATTTGCCGTCGTGAAATTTTAAAAAAGTGACATAACATTTTGCCATCAGAGCACAGATTACATCTTCGTTTCCTGATAGCAAATACGTTAGGAAAGACTTTAGTTTTACAATGGTAGTATTTATGGTAGTAATAGTAGATACCCAGGGAACCGAGTTTTTGTTGAGTTTGATTTGATACTTATTTTTTATTACCTTTGGGTTGTGAATCCAAATGTGCCCCCTCATTTTCTATCCATCTCATCAAATCTTTTCGATACAAGGGGTACCCTCCTTAAACATGCACATTTTATGCATAAAGTGGGAAATAAAAAAAATTACTTCAATATACGTACTTTATTTATAGCTATTTTGTGTTCATTTAAAGGATATATTTCTACTGTCCGTCAAATTATGTGCAGATCGAAGCAGTTAAGGTAGAAATTCGCTCTTATAACTTTTCCTGGAGTGTCCTCCAGTCTGTAAACAATGTCGCCAAATGCTCCAGCAATAGTCAGCCAGCACATTTTCATTCTATCTACCCTAATATCATCCTTCAAATCTTGGTGAAATCGTTCACCTTGTTCATCACGTGGCACGAAGATCTTCCGGGAATGTATGAAAATGGCGATGCAGAAAATATCCCTTGATGCTCATGTTGCAACCAAGCATTTTGTTGGAGTTCAGGAGCGAGAGTTTCTGAACAATTTCTGTGTAATTCTTTGCTTGTGTATTTCAAAGAAAGTCTTTGGCAATGGTCTTGAACGACAACTAAGCATGCTTTTCCAGTTCTATCATTGTCCCGATAAAATTTTGATATTTGATGAGCTGCCGAATCTGTTGACCATCAAACACATTCTTTTTTTTAAAGACAAGCTAGGAAAATGCCATAAGGAGGTACTTGAAACAGTCTTCTTCATTTGGCAGAGCTTTAACAAACTGTTTGAGACCCAGTTTCATGTGCAGAGGTGGAATTTTATGTTTTTTCTATACACACAAGTGGCTCTTGTGGAATGTTTGGATCACCAGGTTTGACTGCAGATCGTGGAGGCTGATGGTGGCCTCGGATACTTTATGTTACATTTGTTTTTCTTGTTACGTCCTGATGTTTTCAGCATACAAAATCAGTCACTATCCTGATCTATTGGCTCGCACCAAATCATAGGTATGCATGTGGGGTGTAGTAGTAGGTAGGGCCTCCAAAAAATGGCTCGGGGATCAATGGTGTTCTTAAGTCAGCCACCTCGTTGGGCAATTTGCCTGTTGTGGCGTTGTATTTGTATTTGTATTCCAAATGATAATCTTATCACGTGTTCTCTTTGTCCACATCCGTAAACTCTCCATACGCTGCTTGCAAACCTTATGGGGGGGCCAATGATTTATCCTGATCACCAAGGTGAACTTTTAAATACGAAAAATGGGCTTGCTTTACAAATGTGCTGATGTTCGCCCTTTGGGAATCGTGAAACTTCCACATATGTAACAAAATGAATCAAGGTTGTTTGTGCACTTCCGACAAGGAACATAAAAACAGACATGATCTGAATGAGAATCAGCGTTGTGTGAGACCATGAAAATAAATCGAACTATGCGAGAACGTTATAAGCGGGATCGACTATATTAATAAAAAGAGCTCAATTTTTCATTAGAAAGAAATCAGTCGACAGCTATCTCATGTTTTTAATTCAGACTATCAGCTAATTTTCGAAATTTTCTAGTGACTAGTGGTCATTTTGTGTCATTGTTACGTACAATAATAATAATAGGACATCTCAATTCGATTCTACGTGTAATGTTTGTTGCAGATTTCGATTTGGCCCAACGTCAACATTTTTTAATCGAGCTCCTTATACTTGTACGATTACAGCGATCAAATCACGTAAAGAAGCAGAGAAATGAACAACCTACAGTTTATGAGATTCTTGAAACCTGCAAAAAAAGTTACGGAAGTCAGGAGGCTACTTGAAGTGTTACTATTTTTGAACGCTAAGAAAAGAAAAACACTTGAAAATGAAGTGCTGTTCCTCGCCTTAGATGAGTGTTTGTTCTAGATTTTTTTTTCATTCCAAAAATGAAGAAATACATTGGTTATTGCAGTTGTCCATTGTTGAATAATTCTCCCTACGGTCATTTTGCGTAATAGCAAAACAACTGAAAAGTAAGATATAAATTCAGTCACGATTGATTGCTCTGTAGTTTTAAAATCCGAAACAAAAACAAAATTCATATTTTCTGTATTCAATGGGCAGAGATATTTGCCTAATAATTAGCCATTTCTCAATGACTTGACCAAAATCTTGCGATACCTGAAAGCTTCAATACATTTTATGACATTAAGGATGAATGCTAATAGAACTTGTACAAATACAAAGGCCATAACAGGCAAAATGACCAAATGACTTGGCTGAAAAAAAGACGCCCATAAAAATGGATGTCAAATATAGTGCTATAGACTTAGTAATATAAAAGCCCTTTGTTATAACACATTTCCAGACATTTCGTGTCTTTTATTAGAATCACTGTTGAAAATTTAACATTAAAACTTAATGCCTTTCCAAAAAAGAAAATCGGAACACACTTTACTGAATCTAACTGTGCAAGCCTAACGACGAAGTGTTCTGGACTCAAGTCCACAATAAAATGAAGTCTTAAATATTTTTGCATACGTGATGAACATATTTACTCATCAATAGATTATTTTCTAAAGACGATGGTATATTCTACAGAATGTGGTCATGCCAAAATATATTTTGTCTCAAACTTAAAAAGTGGTTTGCACGGTCATCATTCGGACACTCGGATTGTCATTCACCAAGTCCTCTCCTAAATCCAATCGAAAGATCATGAAATTTATCATACGTGCTCTCAAAAACCGAGGGATTACTTTAATGCAGTGTTTCCCAAAGTGGGCAATATTGCCCCCTGATGGACGATGGAACGGTCTGGGGTTGGGGCGATAAAATCTATGGGCATAACATAGGATCCTATGGGTTCGCTTGAGTTGAGGGAGATGAGGGAAAAAATTTTCTGTAGAAGGGGGCCGATTTAACAAAAAGTTTCGGAAACTTTTGGCAAAGTCTTGGTATGCTTTAGTGTATTATCTAGAAAATAGTTTCAGTGTAGTATGATACATTTGAACCAGTTTATAGAAGAAACGAAAGAGTCTAGCATTTGTTCATAATTAGCCATCACTCGTAATATCCGTGAAAAAGAAATGGACCCAGAAGGACCCCTTTGCATTCTAGTGAATCGAAGACCTCTGCTCTCTTCAATACTGCATTGCCAAAGGTATTTATGAAAAAGGGTCCCTTGTGAAAAAAAAGCTTTTCTCTTTCTAAGGAAAAATGTTAATCAATGTAGTTGAAGCTTGACGAACTTTGATGTTGCTTAAGCATGCATTCATGTTTATATTTCTTGTCAGATATGCAGTTTTGAATTCAGTTCGTAGACTTTAGTTCGTATGTGGGTCCGTTGATTAATTTATGAAAACCTCTGGTATAGTTTATATGCATTACCCATATTGACAATAATATAAAGCTTTAAAAAAATCAGTGGTTTCACAGATTGTTCTTTTCGCGTGTTAAATTAATGAACAGATTTACTCACAAACTTTACTTAGGAATGAAAATTTACCAAAGACTGTGCTCTTATTAACTGCCCTTTTTATTCGAACGCTCGTAAAAAGCATGATGGGGCTCCTAGCGATCTGGAAAATCAGGAAAAACCAGGCAAAGAGTCAGGAAAATGAAAAGTCGTCAAGGAAAATGTAAAATATTTGATAAAAGTTAGGGGAAAGCTCTGTGAAGGGGGGAAAAACTAAATTCGAAATTTGGGTGGTTAAGATATTGAATTGCATTTCTTTTTCTCCCAAAGTTTTGGTGAGGGAAATGATCACAAGCAGATTTTACTGGGAACTCTGCATGGAGTTTATAGTGGAGGTGCGAATGGCGAACTAATGTTAGTTTATAGTGTTCGTATTAAACAAATTCGATTGTATGCAGCAAATGTGTTTTTTATCGTAATCTGAGATTCCTTTCAAAAAAAAAGAAAGTTAAAGGGTATTAATATTCCGGGAAATAACAGTTTTCTCGCAATTTTCTCGCTTCCATTTTTATAGTGAATCCCCGTCCAGTCGCATCATAAATGAACTCGTACTCTTATAGTAGCGTTCCGTAGCCCTCCTTAATTTTACTGTCTAAAATATAGTAACTATGTATTTAGCTACGCGCATACCACATGTTAAAGCGTTGATCACAATATTTGTGCCCCGTAGTAGCTCTTATGGCATAAGGGAACAGTGAAATTATGGTGGAAAAGCAGCTACATGTAGACAGAAAGAACAGATGCAGCTTCTGGGAACAAAAACAAGTTCCTCGGCAGAAAATAAGAATTTAGTGAACCAATATGTGGGTCAGTGTTTCTTAACTTTTTTACCACATGTTCCCCTTTCGGTCACATTTTCTACGCAAGGCCCCCTGTCTAATCCAGGGCCCCATCCTCATCCAGCAGCGAGACCATTTCCACTTATTGAATTTATAATGAACAGAAGTTCCAAAAATGAGGTTGATTTCTGAACCCGTAGGCCAGGCGTTAATCCAAAATGGAGGACCCCCTCCCCCAAAAGCCGAATTATATGGGAAAAATTTGTCTGTCCCCTGAAATATGGGACGATCCAACGATACACATTAAATTGCCCCTCCCAACATATCAACTTCGATTTTCGCTTACCCTAGGCTAGAAGTCTGTGAGCTTGTTTCTTGTAGGGGTTCTATGTAGGGCTGTCTCAACGTCATGGGCCCTTGAGCCAAAAGAGGAGGCTCTGGGTCCCATACTTAAATGAAAGTTACAGTTTATATATTTCTATGCTTTTTGTGGATCATGGTACCAGATCTCATCATGCTGGCCTCCTGGGCCTGAAGCCTGCCGTGGCTCCCCATCCACTTGATTTTCATCATTGCTCCCTTAGAACACCCCAGGACCACAAGAGAACCGTATGGCCCAGGTTGAGAGCCACTGGTGTAGTCCACAATTAAACAGTTTTTTAATTTTTTCAATTGCTACAATCACTAAAAAAATTTAGAATCGTCTCAAATGTAATTTCTGCCATCGGTGAAATTTTTATATATAGAATCAGGGATTCATAAACAATTTTGCAATTGCTTTAAAATATTTGAATTTTCATTTTTTCCCTTTGTTTAATTCGTTTTGGTTTTCGACGTCAAACCTCTGTTGGAAAAGGAGAGAGAGTGAGAAGGAAAAAGATCCCTGACCTCAGTTGTAGCCATCTTGTTCAGATGGGAACCTTTTTTCAATTTATTTTAATTACTTATTTATATTGAATAACATTACATAAAATAAATGACTTTGATTCGTTCGTGATTTATCTTTATCGGTGTTTGAATCACACTCACGTACTTTGGAACGCAATGGAGTCATCAACTTGAGGATCGCCCTAATTGGAGACTTCACAAAGACCGTTCTTTTTCCTTTCCTTCCATTGCTTTCTGGGCACGTGGGCGCCAACTTGAAGAAACAACACAGTGTTGCCAGCAGCCAAACCTAAATGCCTTTTGGTGTATCTTTTCTTTTATTATTATTATTATTATATGTTATTTTTTATTAATATTTCTTTTCCAACTGCTCACCCTTTCGTTGCTCCACCCATCTACTCGCTGAAGACACATCACAAAATAAAAAAAATTTACCCCCCCCCCCTTCTCCTTATGGACGTCATAGTAATTAATGGAAGAAGTTTTACGCTGCCATCTCTGGATCGTGAAAATTAATTCATATGATCGATGGATATTAGACGGCATCGCAACTCGCTTGTGTCAACCATTAATGAAGAAGGCATATGACATTATGGTCGATGTTATAATGTTATGGCTAGTAGTCGTAGATATACAATTACGAGCCTTAGAGGAGCATTCAATTTCACTGTGACGTATTAAAATTTGATGAATGTTTTTAGTCGCATCATGCTATATCCTCCGGTTCAACTGCTTCCTAACGGAATATCAGCATTACGGTTTTCAGTTATTTAGTATGGAGTTTTCATGAAAATTGTGACATCTGCTATCATTGCTGTCATCGAGAATCAAATCATGGAATTGATCGTTGTCATTTTATGTAGAACAAATTGTATGGATGCCGTGTCACATCAACACTGTCGAAAGTTTAAAAAGTATTTTATAGCTCCTTATATACAGAGTGCAATACGACTTTTTTTGGTATAAAAACCAAAACTGAAGTTGTTTTCACATCAGTGGGGTATCACTGGAATTTTACATGAGATCCTTTTTCTAAAAATACCAAAAAATCTTATATATTCCTTATACATACAGCAGGGGTTAAGAAATTGTAGGGGAGCCAGGTCACCTACTTCTTTCAACATTATATTCTAATTTAAAGATAGATGGCGTCAATAACAGTGGGTGCTATTTTCTGAGTATCCAGAAGAAATATAATAACCTGTAGTTACTTTCCAAGGCTCCCTTTTTCGGTGCTGAACCTACGCATAATTCAGTAACATGTTTTGACGCGCGAAAGAAACATGTTACTGAATTACTGAGATAAACTGAACTATAATAGATACAGTTTTACATGTTGGCACCCATATGTCACTTATTTTACGGCACAGACTTTTATTTTCAATTAGTGCTTTCGAAAACATTTATTTCATCAAATTAATTTGATTAATAGTAACTTAATGGCATTAAATTTGTATCAAATCCATTTGGAGAATTAACTTAATGACTTGAAATTCTATAGTGAAATTCTAATGCGCAGTTTCGCGACCCCTTTAGGAACCGCCACGGGTATTCACGTCAAAGAAGGTATTCAATGAAACCTGCCGAAGATAATAGCAGGTTTTTCAGATCTATACCCAGTATAATAACTGTCAAGTATAATCGTCTTTAAACTTTATATTATTAAATTCTTAATATATATCAAGTATTGAGGAAAAACCACCAACAGCAACGTAAAGTACTATAGACAGGGCAAATTTATCTTTCACAAAAACGAAATGGTATTTTAAAATAGAAATAATAATTTTTCTATATAAATTATATATTATCGAACTTGTAACGAACTACAAATGGTTATCATAAAAGTCTAACGTTTGGCTATAACAGCCGTTCCGAACAATGTCCTCAAGGGATATGAGAGTAGAGCTTGGGTAATATAAAACGAGAGTTGATAATGCCTTATCTTCATGAACTACTCAAGAATTTTGTTTTTCCCCCCTCTTCTGTCATCATTTTTAAGGGGCTTCTAGTTTTTTTGTCGCTTAAAAGTCTCTCGGGTGAAATTACTACCCATCTGATGTATGATAGCGTGGGCTGAAATCGGGCTACGTGGTGTGGTATTCGTAGATAACGGTTTCAGGTTGTTGCTCTTCGTTCTAAATTTACAGGAACAAGATAAAATAAAATTTACCATTAAACACAAAACCACCTATCGTTAGTTATTTTCTGATGGGTGTTGCGAGAGGATTTCCTCTCAACCTTATAAGATAACAATTATAGCCTAGGAATTTTTTTCCAAAAATTTCGAGCTAAAATTAGTGCGTGGTCATAATGTTTCCAGTTAGCACCGTAATACCGTGAAAGCCGTACACGTATGATCACGTGACTAAGGCTATGGGTAAGAGCAAAAATGTAGACGTTGTTTACCTTGATTTCCAGAAGGCATTCGATCGGGTCCAACATGGCAAACTCTTGAAGCGTTTACACGAGATTGGAATTGGGGGCAACTTGCTGAATTGGATAGAATCGTGGTTAAGAGATAGGTCGCAACGAGTTACGGTGAACGGGGAATTCTCTGGTTGGACAGACGTCACAAGTGGAGTTCCTCAAGGAAGTGTCCTTGGCCCCATACTTTTTTCACTTTTTATCGATAAACTCTAATCAGGGTATCGATGGGATTACTAGCAAATTCGCAGATGATGTGAAGCTAATGGGGGTAATCGGGAATGAAAGCGATAGGGAGTTGCTCCAGACCAACTTAAATAGGATTGCAGCATGGGCAAATGAATGGAGCATGACGTTTAGCGTTGATAAGTGCATGGTCGCTCATTTTGGTTCGAACAACCCACTGTTCTCTTACGAGTTGAATGGTGTCACTATCCCGGATGCAGCTAAGGTCACCGATTTGGGAATTCTCATTGACGAGCGGCTTAGGTTTTCTGAACATTTTTCAGCGGTGGTCAAAAAAGCGAATAGAATGCTTGGTCTCATTTTCAAAAAGGTCTCTTCGCGTTCTCCTAAAGTCATTCTTCTATTTTTTCGAGGTTTAGTTCGTCGTGGACTGGAGTATGCTGTAAGGTTTCGGAGACCATACCTACAGAGGGACATAGAATTGGTTGAAGGGGTGCAGAGAAGAGCTACGCGTGTCCTTATTGGCACACGGGGCTTGAGTTATGAAGAGAGACTTCATTTTTTGAATATGTTTACATTGGATGAACGCAGGTGTCGAGGAGATATGATCGAAGTGTTCAAAATTTTCAATGGGATGGATAGGATGGACCATGAACTTTTAGTACACCGCCAATCGACTGCTTTTACAAGGGGACACCAGTTTCGATTGGTGAGGGACAATGCAAGGTTGTGGTGTCGCAGGGAATTTTTCTCTAATAGGGTTGTTAATAAATGGAATAGCTTACCCCCGGAGGTAGTAAATTGTAACACAATTGACACGTTTAAAAAGACATACGATAAACATGTTGGGGTAAATCGAGAAGCTATCCATTCTTAGAATAAGACAACCATAAGTATTCTTTATGGGCATTGTATAATATAATTATCACGTGTATATATTGTTTATAAGTTGTGTTAATTGCATTTTTAATTGGGTTGCTGTTTTTTTTTTTAAATATATGACATCCATATTTTTATGGGCATCTTTTTATCAGCCACCTCGTTGGGCATTTTGCCTGTTGTGGCGTTGTATTTGTATTTGTATTTACCCCACGTAAGGGGGGGGGGCGATGTGATTTTTAAAGAGGGCAATTTAGCTTTTAATGGGAGCAATCGGGATTTGTAAAAATTCACATTTGGTGAAAAAATAATTTATCGGAATCTATGAAAATACATACTTGATAAGAAAATAATTTAAGAATTAATGAGAAAATTCACACACACACAAACAATGAAAAAAATCTCAGAATAAATTAAATTGTTCAATAATATAGGGCTCTCTGTGTGACTCAGCACTGGGCCCTGTTGGGTTTACCCGCTAGGACGCCACTGTCTGAATCGAGACACCACAACATGGCTTTATGGCCATTGGACTTCATGGAATTTTTCTTTTGGCCCGCCGCACTGTCTCAACGGTTGAAAATCCGTACTTTTGACCGGGTTAACAGTCTTTTGGGCTCCCTTCGAGTGGATAGGAGTTCTCTTTTTGAATAATAAGAACTGTATGTCACAGTAAGGTACGCCGGACTTACTTTTAACCTTCAAAAGGCGTTTTAAAATTCGCAGAAATTGATAGAAACATGGCGTTTAAAGGATTTTTTTTTTTATAATTTTGTTCCAATTTCGATCATTTTGAGAGAGGCTGCATAGGCTCCACGCGTCACTTGAAGGAGGAAGGGGGCGTCAGGATTTTACAATGTGCTTAGGTGGGGCATGACTAAAAAAAGATTGGGAACCACTGAGTTAGAAGGAGATGATCGATCTTAGTCGTTGTTAATATGGGTTTGTGTATGCGCTTTCACGAAGGAATACTTGGACGGAAGTAACGCGATACCATAAAATACTGTTTGCGTGAGTTTTTGGAAATTTTCACGCCCTCCCCATGGTTTTCTTGATAGTATTTCGTGTTGAATGAAGTATGAATTTTCGGGGTTGTTCAATTGGAAAGTCTTCCCTGGTTCTGGTGTGTTGAATGTAGTTTTTCTTTTCTTTGACCCCAGTTTTTTTATTCAAGTGATGAAGCTTATGATGGTACATATTTTTTTCTCTCGTTATGATTTGCTTGCCGTGATGATTTCAAGCTGGCCGAACCGAACTAAAACGGATGTTTTAAAGCGGGGAATATTGTTTTTTAGTTTTCGTGTTCGGTGTCTCATTTTCACGAGTATCATCCCATATGCGTGTGTGCCTCGTTCTTCTCATTTTTCTATTTTGGCACGAGTGTGTTGTGTTGTCCTGTTTGAAAACTCCTAGAGGGAGGAAACAACAGATGTTCCATAAGAGGAAGTCTCCCATCTAGCTAAAGCTAAATTACAGTATTTAAAGTTTCGTTCCGCGGAGTTCCGTACCATTTAGGTTGATACCAGATAGCCTCATTGGGAAGTGGCTAAAAAGCTTACCCGGCTCTCTTTCTCTCTCTCTACTATACTCTGAGAGCTATTTCTCTTGTTATGTCACGTTGCCGCGCTTACAGCGTATTAAGGATGGTCTGATTTAAGAAAAAGTATATTGTTTCTTTCTTGAATTTTTTTTTTTTTTGTCTGCCTGCTAAGTTTATGGCTTGGCAGGAGCAAACAAACAAAAAAAACTAGAGTTTGTGTCCGTGGTAGGGAAGAAGGGTGACCAAAAAACACGATATTGCTGTTTTTCTTCTTCTTCACGGCCAAGAGAGTCAGCATGATTTACGGCTGTGTTCTGGGTAGTCGCCTATAACTCAATTGCCGGCCGCAATGAAGTCATTAAAACGAAACTGGTTTGTAGAAGCCAAGAGTTCTGTTGGTATGGATGGTGGAGGGCTCGAGGGATAATTGGTTCCCCCCTTGATGCAGTACGCCCCTTCGCTTTTTAAGTCTTTCTTCTCCTCACCACTGCTCCAATGCCTCCTCATCAA
Source organism: Pholcus phalangioides (assembly GCF_987345545.1). NCBI lineage: Eukaryota > Metazoa > Arthropoda > Arachnida > Araneae > Pholcidae > Pholcus > Pholcus phalangioides. The sequence goes on from NW_028301625.1 coordinate 29,023,095, forward strand.
ATCTCGAAATTACAGCGGCCGCACATGATGCTCGGTTTTTTGTTTCTTTTTTTTTTTTGGCTCCATAGCTGGTCTCTAGTATAGGCTAGTGCTTATCATGTTGGCGAACTAATAACGTAGTTTTCTAAACAATTGTGAGAATCGTTCCATTTTTAATGTTTCTAAAATTAAAGTTACAAACGTATACGAGAGGCAAAAAAGCGATCAAATATTCTCATAAAAGGAAATTACAATTTAGTTATTGTAGTTTTTTTCTGCGTAAAATTTCTAAAATTTAACAGGTTTTCGGCAGGACCAAAATAATTACAGTGAAAGTCCAATATAACCAGGAATGCAACTATGGCGGAGGGAGTGGGCGGTTTTAATGCCCCGGATACTGGACCAGAGGGGCCGCCGAATTCACCCTATAACTGCTCCTTCTACATTATTACATGGGGGCGCTAAAATGCGTGCTTGTCCCGACTGACAAAGTATCTAGTTGCAGCCCTGGATACAACAAGTACAGCTCTATAAGAATCTCGCTAGCGAGTGATTGTCAAATAGCAGCTAATGTTAGAAATACAAACATTTTTCATTTATAGAGAGTTGAAGATGAGGAATATAGTGAAACCTCGCCATAACGATACTTTATATAACGATAAATCCCTCTACAACGATATTTTTTCCAAACGTTATTTGGAATCACCTATAGTTTAATGTAAAATTCCTCGATATAACGATATCCTTTACTACGAAAAATGTTCTCTAGAACAATATTTTTTTTATTTCGCTCAAAATCACACACTTTCAATATTTTTTTTAATTCCTCACCAGTTTTTATTCTTTCTAGGATGTCTAATAATATCGGTATTTCGCACTATTTACTCTTCAAAAGTGTTGATAAAGTTGCCCTGAAGATACTTTTTGTACACAAAAGTGTTGGGTGGTAAAGTACTTTACAGGAGCAAAACAAGTGACTGAATTTTATCAATAAACTAATGAATTAGAACTTTTTGCTGCGAATAAATACTTACAAATGTATTTTATTATGGTACTAACAACGCCAATTCAGAAGAGATGCCAACAACATCGTAAATATAGTGGCGCCTGATGATAATACGTCCTTAATCTGAGGCGGATTTAACGGTGAGCGCACCAAGAGTGCGCCCTGGGCCCCTCCTTCTGCAGGGCCACGCAAATCCCCAACTTCACACTTTTTTCTAATTTAAGGTGCCCAATATTTTCTTTTTCGTCTGAGGCCCCAACCGACCTTAATCCGCCTCTACCCTTAATATAACGATAACCCCTCTACAACAATTTTTTTTTTTTGATCCGCAAAGTATTTTTATATCGAGGTTTCACTGTAATTCACTATAACGTCAAAAAAATTCTCCAAAAATTCAATTTTTACTTTCTCTCTCTTCAAGAATTAAACCTAATGACGATTAGCAGGGCACATGCTCTTAGTAAAAATTTACTCTGCGGCACTTTTAACAAAAGATGGACACAGAAAAGTCAAATTCCTCCTTCCTATTTGGGATATGTGATGATTTTGTTCAACTTTCGTCAGTGACTAAGAGACCACGGGACCAGAACTTACATTACAGTTTAAATTCGTTTCCTGGCAGAAAAATTTTAACAAGCCCATACAGTCATGAAAGTGAGGAGTGATACAGTCGATCTCGCTTACAGCGTTCCCACTTATAACGTTTTCCAGCTTAGTACGACCCATTTTCGAGGTCTCAACTCTAACAAATTCTCGTCAAGATTTCTCGTTTAAAACGTTTCCCCACTTACAACGTTTTTTCATGACGGTTTTTTGGAAAATGTTATAAGCAGGATCGACTGTATAATAATAATTGAAAATTTTAATTGTTCGACTAAATCGCTTTGATAATACGAAATTATATGCAAAAATGTCTTACGGAATAAACTGTTGTGATACCAAAAATCCATTTCATGACTAGAGTTCGGTTCATTCGTTAACATATTTATATATATATATGTTTTTTTAGCCACTTCGTTGGGCAATCTGCCTTCTCCGGCCCTTATACTTGTATCAGAAAAAAAGATCTTAAAGACATTTTAAAGCAGATGAAAATCAGCAATTTTCTATAATTTTATAACCAGACAGAGCAAAAAATTGTAATTCGCTTTTTTATGACGGGAAGTCCGTTATAACGACGATTTTTCTCTTAATTAGGAACGGTAACTATAATGAACTTTTACTGTATTTTACATAGACAAATTCAAAGATACGTGCTGGCTGCGAGATAGTACATGAGGTCTTCTAGCTTGTGCCCCGTAATAACAAAATATTTGATGTTATTGGATGCTTTCAAATTTTCTCAGACTCACTTCACAAACATTTCTGTTACGTAAAAGAATGTTTGGTATTTAAAATAAAATGTATTCTATCGAGGAGAAATTTTTTTGATTGTCTGGAAAGTGACCGAAAAAATGGAGTAAGTAATTTGTGAGCTGACTTTTTGAAAGTAAAATAAACGTTAAAAGTAAAAGTAAACTTTTTCTTTACTTTGATTTATGTAATTGTATGACTAAAACAAGCCAATTTCTACAATTTTTAGCCCTTTATCAGCTTCAAAGCTCTATATTTCAGCCATTTTATCCACTGATGTCTCAGACATTTCTCGTCCAAAATGGGTTCAGATAAGAGATTTCGGTACATATATGAAATGTAATGCCCAAAAACCATGTAAAAATCGATCAAAACAGCTTCTTGAATGGGCAATCAGTTCGCAGAATGCCACAATGAAGGCCATCACTTGGTGTGATTACGTGCTAACAATTTTTTTATAGCATCTATAATGAGAGTGGGGAGTACGTGGAAGATGTTTTTTTCTCGATGATAAATGTACGCATCAATTGCACAAGTGATTTTTCGCTTCCCAGAAAATCGAAGAACTTCTCGAGATAATATATTATATTTTATTTTCAATATAAATAAACGTTCTTTTAACGTAATTGAAATGTTTTCGAAGTAAGTCTGAGATAATGTGAAAGCATCCGATGGCATCAATCATTTTGTTGTTACCGAGAATAAGCTTGAAGGACTACAGTATATACCTATCATTTATGTTGCTCATTCAACCATGTTGGAATTGTCAGATTCTTGAAAATGATTTGACTCCATTAAAGAGTAAAATATATAGGTTGCTCAGAAATCTCTTCTCTGATCTTCTCATTCATCCATCAAGGTTTTATTATCGTCGGAATTCGCCGTAAAGAGCTTATGGTTTATAAAATAACACATATATATATTTATCTATGTTATATAATATCATACCATGTTTACCGCATCATCTTTCACAGGGAGTCAAAACAACATATTTTGTCGTAATTGAAATACGATATACTAAGACTATCCTTTTTTTAAGAATTCAATTTAAAAAAATAAAATACTATATTAATTTTTCTAAGCCTAATATCTGTTTCTTTGTGTATACACTTATACAGGATGCGAAATAAAATCCGCGAGTCTACCTTTTTCACTGCTAAAAAAATGTGTCCGACAATAGAAGTGGTAAAGTGGACGTGTCCGATTATTGAAAATAATTGCAGCTTCCCTACTTGGGAAATGAGAAAGTTGACGAATCTACACCTCGATAACGATGCAAGAAAGATAGGGGGAAAAAACGGCAACTACAAAGTTATAAAGCATTATCGAATTGTGAGGTATCAATTCCAAGAAATGAAGAAACGAATAATATATATATATAATGATAATCCTGTAAATATATCTCTTTCAGTGGCAGTTAAATCTATAAATAAAACTTTCTCCGGTAGTGAAAGTAATGAACGCGAAATTCAAGATTATGCAAAATATGATAGAACAATATACATTGTGAATTACGGTTGATTGCTTATTCTGTTCGTTTTTTTTCAAGTATACAGTAGCCGCCACTTATAAAAAATAATGTTTAGTTCATCTATATGATTCTTATGAGCGGTTGATCCGAGAGAAAAAAATCCGATGTGATCTTCCTACATTAAAACAATTTTGTCTTGCCAACTTTATTTTTATAACCAGTGAATTCTTATAAGCGGTGGATACTATAATGATGAATTTAATCCTTTGATAGCAATTTTTGGCGACTTGATTTGGCTTATTCTTAAGAGGGGTTTCGCGCGCGAAGCTTTACTTTAGAGAAAAACTTTTTTTTTCCTTATCTTAAACGTAATCACCTGTGTGAGCTACGTCTTGTCGACATTTACGTGATGTTTGAGGCACACCTGGTGCGGCAATCAGCACTAATTGTTATTATGTTTTTCCCTTCAATTAGACATTATAGATTATACACTACCATGTCTGTATAACAAATTCTCTAGTACGTATAACAATTTAGCTGAGCTTGATGATGAATAGTCTCTTATGAGTAGAACGTGAGTTAGTTGCTTACTTGTAGGAAACGAGCTCACATATTTTTTCCTGAGAGAGCTGTAATTTCTCCATTATCTCCAGCCCCCTTCCCCGCTTTATGTAACGTTGGAATTTTCTTAGTCGTTTTAACATATCATATTCGCCGTTGAATTTTCTACTTTATGTTTCCCAATGCGGCAACATATGATTATACAGCAGTTGGCACATTATGCATATATCAAAAAGTAAATTACGTTTCTTCAATATAAGATTCCACAACAAATTCTAAATCGTGTGCCACGGTCTCATAACGACGTCTTCTTCGCAAGGGCTTACAAAAGGTTGACTTTTGGAGTGGACACACAAGAAATCTCTTCCTGAGAAATTTTTAGTTATTAACTTTCAAAAAAGCATTTTTAGTTGCAGAAATTGATTAATATAGCTTATAAAAAGGTATTTTCTTTCGATATTTTATTTTTTTTACAAAAATACTTGAAAATACAGTATTTTGAATTTTTGATCGCCTTTGGAAGGGGGTGCCAGTCCCCTATGCCCCCTCTTCGTACGTCTCTTGCTAATGCGGGCATTATGATAGTTTCTTGTGGGAGGGATAGATTAAGACTATCCGCGTGTCAAATGAGCATAGTAAAAAGCTAATGTTATTTAGACGATTTTTCATTAGATATGCCCCTACACGATATGTGGGCTTATGACTTTTTTATGTGCTTTCTGTATACATGCAGTGCTGCTGATGTACTGTATTGTGCATATGAGTATTGCTGTTCCCAAACTCTCTGGATCAGTCCTCCATCATTATTGCTGCAGATGCTTCCAACGGTAGTAATGTACCTTCTGCCCATCAACAAATAATAATGAGAGCCTAGTGCAGTGTTTCCCAAAGTGGGCAATATCGCCCCCTGGTGGGCGATGGAATGGTCCAAGGGGGCGATAACACCTACTGATTTAACATAGGATCCTATGGGTTTTCTTGAGTTGGGGGGCGATGAGAGAAAAAAATGTCTGATGAGGGGGGGCGATGGAACATAAAGTTTGGGAGACTATGGCCTAGTGAATTAATCTTCACTTTCAATTTTTAGAGGGGAAGCCATAACCATTAACTGGGGGAAAACCATTTGTGATCCTTTCAGATGCTAAATCGGTTCTTACCGCGATTCAAAAATTCTCTGGCCACTCTTCTACAGCATAGACTTAAGATATAGTATTATTACTCTGTGTTCTACAGGTCTACTACCTCCTGTATTCGCAATTATAGACAGTTTGCACCTCTACTAGCTACATTTCGTTAATCTGGGTGCCTGCTCACATTCAGGTATTATCTATCTATATAAAATAACATTTCCTGACTGACTGATTCATCATTGCCAAGCCGAAATCGCTGAAGCTAAAAATATGATTTTTTTTTTTAAATAACATAAGATCACACATCACGTATTCGCAAGAGATCTTTACGGTATGTCCAGGGAAGCAGATCAATAGTTTCATTTGGTTTCATTCGACATTTGGTCAATAGTTTCATTTTATAATGTCAAGACTCAGTAAGAAGGGGTTTCTCAAAATTCAACATGTAAGGGATCATAATTGGGAGGGGGTTCAAAGATTCTGTGGGGCCGCTGTGGTGGTCGAGTGGTTATAGTGACGGACTCGCGATGCGAGGATCCGGGTTCGAACCCCACAGTGGTGGTCGGCTGAAGTTGGTTTTCTGTGGTTCCCAACTTCAAGGCGCAAATGCGAGCCGATCTCCCCGTTAAAAAGTCTCGCCACAGAGAGCAACAGTCCTACAACGATAAATCATTCAATCATAACACTTCACTCATAGTTTGAAAAACTTGTGGCAGATGGCAGCACTACACATAACAAGCATTACAGAGAAACAACAAAACTTCACGTCAGGTTTCACTACACGTACACGCACATTCCCGCATGTACCGATTCGTTGGGGGGTTCCGCGGGGAGGGTGGGTTGTGGGCGGGGTGCATGTGGGGTGTAGTAGTAGTAGGTAGGGCCTCCAAAAAATGGCTCGGGGATCCATAGTGTTCTTAAGTCAGCCACCTCGTTGGGCAATTTGCCTGTTGTGGCGTTGTATTTGTATTTGTATTTATATATCGCTAAGAGTAAACCGCTTAAGCTATAAATATTAAGTTTGGTCAGTATAATGTTTCATAATATAGTGACTCACTAAGACGGGATTTCTGAAAATTCAACCCCCGAACGGGGGTCATAAGGAGTTTAAATTATATACGGAGGAAATCATCGCCGAACAATTTTCAGATTACCAAATTCAGGCGAGTGAAGCCAGGGCCGTCTTAAGAGCATCATGGGGCCCCCGGGCGAAGTGGCTTTTCGAGGCCCTACCGTGTAAATTCTTGGAAATTTCAACCGGATCTCATTTTTGTGAGGCCCCTCTTTTCCTGAGGGCTCCTGGCCGTGCTCATGCGTTAAGACGGCACTGGTGAAGCCGCGGGTAACAGTCTCTCTCTCTTATCATCCTCTCCTGGATAAGCTTCATGTCTGCCTTATATCCAGAAAATTTACGCTCGATTTTGCGTGTTTTTTGTCAATATACTTACGAATCGTTAAGTCGTTTAAGAATTCGACGCGTCGAATTTCAGAACACGTCGTTTTCAGAATTCCAATTTTCCAATTGTATATCTCATTTCTTTTCCAGATCGAAATTGGAGCGTCTGTTTTATAGCTCTTTCACAAATGCTCGTCTCTACTTCATCAAGCAGGTTGATAACCCGCTCTGCGCACTATCATTCTCCTGAAATATCAATTCCTTTTCTGTTTTATCTGGCCCGTAGTCAGAAATTTCGTTCGGAGAGTGAGGGAGGAGGGGAAAGTAGACCAAAGTAATAGAACAATATAGATTTAGCCATCTTTTCCCCCCTTTCAGCCATTTTTTCACATTTTGGGGGTGACTAGACCCCCAAGTCCTTCCCCTCTTACTATGGCCTTGTGTTTCATTGCACTCGTTTCACAGGATATAGACAATCGACTTTTTTAAGCCGCTTCTCTACCTCTAAAAACGTTGGTCTGATTTCATGGTTTTCAATCTCAAACATTCTACTGCTCGTTTCAGGGGTGCACGCAGTATCGACTTTTGGAGGGGGCACAAATATTTTCTTCCCAAAAAATTTTGAGTTACCAGCCTTCAAAACGCATTTAAATTACCAGAAATTGGTTAAAACAGCATGCAAGAGGTATTTTGGAAATTTCAAATTGGGGGGGGGGGAGTGTTGAAATAGCCTCAGTTATTCTATCGATATACGTATATGCACAATCTGCATTGCGATAATCAAAAAAATCTTCATGACTCAAAAAATAAAAACAATTTTGAACTTAAAACTGTGACGAAATGAACATTTCACGAAAATGAAAGAACAGCCTTTTCCTTACTAAAATATTGAATTTTTTTTTTTACATTTCATGTTGGCGCAGGAGGGGGCTCAGGCTTCCTATGATCCCCCCCCCCTCGCGTACGCCTCTGTCTTGTTTTGAAAATGTATTTCTCTCAGGGAAAGATTCGCTTAACTCGGTGGTTCTGAAACTTTTGTCACTCGCCGCTCCCTTGCCCTAACCATATCCGGCTCCCCAGAATATTTTACTAGATATTATGTGCATTTATAAAAGAACCACTTCGGAATCATAAATAGACACACACATCAATATTCCAGCTCACCGCGCTATCCCTGACAAAGGTTGACGACGTCCGTAGGACCCGCGACGCACACTTTGAGAAACACTGGCTTAACACGTTTCTGCCTTTGAGGCCAATTTTTTTTATACACATATTCGACGTAGGGCTCACGTCTTACAAAAGTGATCTTGCATCGTCCCCTAAATCTGAAGTCCCGAGAATTTTTCTATCCACAACATATCATCTTATCTCCATTCTTCACTTTTATTTTTTCATTCCGCTTTGTAGCAAAATCTCATTGTTTTCTTCTCATCTTTCTTTTGCTGTTTATTTTTTACTTTCTTGGGAAAAAACATAATACAAGGAATGGAGGCGTCGACATGAAAAAACAATGGGGAGGGGGCTGAAAGAGTTGCCAGTCGTCCCGTATATACAGGACAAAGGCCCGTATGTGGGAGGAGAAGGGGTGCGTATGTTCATTAATTATTAGGGTAGAGGCAAAGCCTCCTAGATACTACTCTCTCTAGGAGGCTTTGGTAGAGCTCAGCTATCTCAAAAAATTTATTGGGGGGGGGGTGTTGAAATAGCCTCAACTATTCTATCGATAAACTATATGTAAACTATATTCTATCGATATACGTATATGCACAATCTGCATTGCGATAATCAAAAAAATCTTCATGACTCAAAAAATAAAAACAATTTTGAACTTAAAACTGTGACAAATTAAAAACTGTGTTGATTTAAAAAAAAAAATGAACATTTTACGAAAATAAAAGAACAGCCGAGAAGAATATTTCGTGTGGGCGACGAAACTGCTCGTGTCCCGTACAAACGGGACGTTTGGTCTGGGTATCAAAATTCGTAGAGGGGCACACATATTGAAAACAATCTCAATTGTGGCACCACTTGGATAAAGATTGGACACCCCCTGGTCTACACACGAGAAAATCCTGAAAAAAAATCTGTTAGAAGGATAGGCAGAGCCAGGGCTGTCTTAAGGGCATCATGGGCCCCCAGGCCAAATGATTTTCTTGAGGCCCTACCTGGAAAATTCTCGAAAAATTCAACTACTTCTCATTTTTCTGAGGCCATGCCCGGGTGGGCCCATGCGTTAAGTTAAGATGATGCTGGGCAGAGCATCATCACAATGCACCACTGAATTTATTCTGCTCTTGACATATTTTCTAAATCCACATTGTTAGTACCACTGTTAGTCTTTATTCACAGCAAAAAAAAAAAAAATCTGATTAGTAAATTGAATAACAATTTTCAGTTAAATGTTTCACCCCTGTAAAAGCGTTTACCTCATTATACACCAGTGCATCTTAATGCATGGGCTCACCGGGAAGCCTCAAGGGAAAAGAGGTTCTCACAAAAACAAGATCTGGTTACAATTGTTGAAAGTAATCATGTAAAATTGCCTGGTAGGCCTCAAAAAAATCACTTGGCCCGGGGCCCCTATGATGCTTTGGTCCCCTGATAGTCCTGCTCATTGCACTTTAGTATACTACACTGCACAAAGTGTTCCCTAATTAATGTACAAAATAAATTATGCTTTTCTTTGGGGTAAAATGAATAAATATTCATGCAACTGTATTGTTCAACATATTTAAATTAGTATATATATGTATTTTTTTATTGTAAGCATATAGTACTGAGAGGGTACTTTAAAGTAACAGGGACAGCTTGTGCTTAAGTGACACAAAGGCTCGCATGCCGGCCCTACAAATGACACTGGTGGGAGGCTGACAGGGCTTCAGCCCAGTGGACCTTGGAATTAACCTAATTTTTGAAGGACAAAGCTGCACACAATTGTTCACCAAGAAAAATGTTTGTGATCATACTTCCCACTTTTGAAGAAACTACCCTGTTTCTCAGAGAGAGAGAGGTTTAGAGAGAATTTCCAGAATTATTTTAACACTGTTACTTGTTTCAGACAACTCAATCCACAAAATAGCACTGATTGGTAAGCCATCATTACTTACATTCTGCAAAGATTATGTATAACGAGGCAATTTTTATTAATAAATTCATTTTAAACACGTTCCATGCGCTCCAGAGTTCTTTTTTATCTTTATTTGACCGTTTCGGAAAAATTAATATTTGAAGGCACCCTGCACACACACACAAAATGCACACTTACCCTTTGTGATGAAGTACATTGTTTCTAGTGTTACGGTCCCAGGCCTTGTCTGTTCCCTCAAGTTGTCTCAACAATTTTTTCGTCAGACTAGAGACTATGGTTCAAAAGCGTAATGTTATGGGAATTTTTACTATTGGAAATTTAAAAAAAAAATGGTATCTGACTAAAGCTGAACCTGTTGCCCCTTCCAACCTGCTGTCTTGGGTGCATCACACCCCTTGCACCCTCACTTAAGCCACCCCTTCCAGGTAAATAAATTTTTTATGTATTAATTTAAAAAAAAATCTTTTTTAGGCTTCAATTCGACTAAACGACCTGCTGAAAAAATTATGTGATGATTATTTCATTTCCCATAACTTAATAGATAAAGGGTTAAAACACTTTGAGTCTGAAATAAGCGTGCATGAGCAGGAAATTTAGCATACTATACTGTATTTAGAACTTTTATCAATAATTTATAAGCATTCGCAAGTTATTTTCTATATTATTTAACTTCATGTAAATGTCTTAAAATGTCTATTTTGCTGCTATGAACAAATTAAAGTAAAAAAAATTTACTCCTCACAGGCTTGCCTCTGCAGTTTTCGAGTGCATTCTCAACTGTACATGGTCCTATACCTGTTGATCAACGCACTCATGAAGGCCGTTATATGTTGGATGCCAGATTCCATCATCTTCATGGATCAAAGTAATCACTTATTTATATCCTCACATGCTATGCATTTTATGTGAAAATCACACCAAAAAATATATTATTTTGTTTAAACATCTTACTGTACATAAAAGAAACAAGCATTTCATGGGTAATTCCTATGTGCTGCATGCATGCATAATGTATGCATGGTAATGTCTTTCTTTTCATGAGCATAATTTTTTTTATCTTTGTAGGCCTACCAATTGCATATCGTCACCTTTTAATGAAAACCTTGTACATCAAAAATTCCCGAATTTACAGGAAGAACAAAAAAGTATGGGATTTCCTATTGAATAACACACACACACAAAAGGGGTTAATTTTTTTCTCTCTACTGAGAGCAGATCATTGCCTTTTTTTTTTCAAAAGCTGTAATTGGTGAGATATGATGTTCTTAATCTAAAACTGTCAAAAAGTCATTTTTGGAAAAAACTAATGTATGAGGTTTTCATCATAAGATGACGACAAGGCCGTAACTAGGCTGGCTGGGGCAACTGGGGCCATGCACTGCTGAGAGCCAAATGAGGACCCTACAAAAGTTTACATTTGTTTTGCATAATAATAACCCTTTCAAGAACAGCCCTAAGGAAAAGTCTGCGCCGAGAATACACTACAGCCCTGGATGACAATATGCTATTTGATGTTTTTGGTCTTTTCTTTCTGGTGTTTGAAAGGAAATTCTGAATTTTGCTTTTTTTATTTAGTGTTTGAGAAAATATCTTTGTTGGAAAGATTTTAGGAGCTATACAACTTTTGACCTGAAAGTTTTTTAAAGCATTGGTGCACAAACTCCTTCTCACAGGCCAATTGGCACTGTGCAAAGCAATTTCCAAAAATATATCATCATCATTTCGACATATGCTTTAGGATGTATGAGTAAAGCGTAATATGAAACAGAATTACATCAAGCCTTATTTCTTTTGGTGCAATAATAACTATGCCAAAAAATTAACCTCAGTACTAAATAAACACATTCAAAATTTTTAAGTGTTCTTGATTAAGCTTTTACAATGCTTGTAAAAGTAATCCTCGATTAAATATGGTTAGCAAGCTAAAAAGTTTGTGCACCCATATTTTAAAGAATGAATAGAAACATATGATGTAGTCAGGAGAAAACTTTCCATATTTTCACAAAAGCATGGCATAATTTTTTTTGATGTACAGAATATGTGATTTCAGTTTGAGTTCAAAGTTCTCAAAATTTGAGCAGACAAAACTATGAATTGGGATGTACATTCAATTAAAAAAAAAACTCGTTTGTGCTGTCGTTACATCCCGGATTCAATTTTTATCTTTCCCAAAATAATTTTGCCAGACAGATGACAACAATGATATGACAACTATTTCATTTACTTAAGACCTTTATTTCAGCGTTAATCTTTAGATTTTACAACAAAACATTTTAAGCCTGCGCAACATGCATCAGCAAATTTTCTTTAGAGTTTTAGCATTAATATATCACAGATTGAAAATGTTCTCACCCAATCGGTCCGTAGATTACATCCTTTGGGATGTCACTGTCACAAGAACGAACAAGTCACTTCTTGATTGATCCGTCGATTTCCAGGTGAAAGGAAAGCTCCATAGGAACAGCATCACGCATCCGAAGAGGCTATGGCATGACGAATATCCCATCATAGATGAGAGCCGACATCACAGAGACTTCAACACAAGCTGAGCGATTTCTGACTAGAAGATGAAGAGCTCGATCAATGGATCGAACAGTGTCGATGCACCCTGCTAGATCATCAACTCACAGGCTTCTGGAACAAGCCGGAGTGAAATGTAATGATCAGCGTCCAAGGACCAACGTGTCTGTTTGGTGCACACTACCGGCATATAAGGAAAAACTCCCCATCTCACATTATTACTGGAACCAATCTGTATCAAGATTCTGCGGCGCTAGAATCAACATAATACTTTGACAAATAAATTTGCATATTCACATGAACTTAGAATATTCATAGAACTATGATATTTGTCATCTGGCAGCACAAAAGATCGTAAACATGGCGGTCGATCGGCGGCACGTGATCTCGCCAATCGATCCCGGAATCAATGTAAATCAAGTTAATAAAAATATAAAAATGACTAGAAAAGAGCCATTTCTGCCAGGGCCTAAATGGTAATGTTACAAACAAAACTTGCTCAGGCACATTAATGTTTGTTTCAACTTCTGTTCTGAGTTTGATGCTTATGATTCTGTATTGTAAATTTTCAAAAATTTATCTACAACATTTTAGGTTTTGTAATCTCTGTGTAAGCACACATTTCTATATAGTAGTTCTCTACCAGGGTTGTCTTAATGTGGTCGGCTGAAGTTAGTTTTCGGTGGTTCCCAACCTCGAGGCACAAATGCAAGCTGATCTCCCCATTAAAAAGTCTCACCACAGCGAGCCACAGGCCTACAATGGTACTAACATTCAATCATCACACTTCACTCACAATTCAAAATATAGATGGCAGCACTGAAAAATCAGACACAACACTAGACATGCACTCAGACCGTTAGGTACACACACATACGCTTTGTCTGTTCCAGGCTCTTGCCATGAAGCTGGGCTGGAGGTGAGCCAGCCATAAGTCTGGTGGCATTTATTCATTCATTCAGAGCGTTTTAACATCAACACAGACCTCAGCAAAGTGGTGTGTTGGGGCCCCTGACAAGTTAGAAGTACATACCTACCAATTTACAAACTTAAAACTCTAGAAAATCACAGTACCATTTCTCATTATCACGAGGATCCTATTCTAGACAAGGAATTTGGGCCATGCCTGAATGGACTCATGCATCAAGATGATACTGTCCTCTAAGTCCCAAACAGTATGCTATTTTTTCAACCTCTCCCTCCCATGTATGAATTCATTTGTTCAAGTCAAACAACCATCAACTGTATCTTATAATTATCATAGCTAATTTATTGCTAAGAAAGGATACTTTAAAAAAAAAAAGGAATCTTTAGATTTCAAATTTAAGCTTTATGATTTTAATTTAACAGGACAGTTGTGTTATGAAAATATTATAAGACTCCTTGTTTATACATTAATAAAAAAAAATTTTAATATTTCAACAATACCCCATAATTCTTCAAAGAGTGCCATTGACACATGGGCAGAGATACTGGGCCCCCCTGCATCAAAGGTTAAGTCGACTGATCTAATGCATATATGTATAGATGAATTGACATCATCATCATCTTGCCTCCCAGCAATAATGACCGTGCCCCCCCCCGACTTCCAAGTCTATCTCCGCCTATGCATCGACATGCTTTTCAAATGAAAAAATATATAACAATATACCAAAAACATACACATATATGTAATAACAAAAAACATCACGGTCCTGCTCAAATATTGATTTCACTTGTTATCACATCAAAATACTCATCCACAGTGTGTCTCGAGAGAAGTGAAAAACCATGATAGTTCAAAAACTTTGACAGCTGGCTGATACAAAAATAAATCCAGGAAAGAAAATTCAACTGGCCTTGCAGGGAATTGAACCCACATCCTCTCACTTGTTGGGTGAGCGCCTTAGACCACTAGACTACAAAGCCAATGAATCCGCTTCCTTTAGAGCTCATGTGCACTGAATGGGACCATACATGGACAGCCAGACCTAACTCAGGCCAAAGCTCAGAATTTCTGACTCTGTCACCAGATAGTTTTCCTGAAGTGGGACTTTTGACCAATCAGCATGGTGAATGGGCCTTACATCATGCGAAGTTTCCAGGAACTTGGACCACAGAGTAAAAGCGGACCTTGTCCATGCCCGAGGGGCCATGTGTGTAATGTCCCTAAACTTCTGTTCTCACGAACCAGGAGATACTTCTTCACCAGTCAGGGCCATCTTAAGAGCATCATAGGCCCCCCCCCCCGGGCCAAGTGATTTTTCTGAGGCCCTACCTCGCAAATTCTTGAAAAATTCAACTACTTCTCATTTTTTTAAGGCTCTCTTTTCTTGAGACCCCAGGGCCGTGCCCGGGTAGGCCCATGCGTTAAGAGGGCACTGTCTGAAAGTTGTATAAATGATATTCTACTGCATATCTTGCCTTCCTAATAGTGGACACTCCCTGTTAATGGATAAAAGTTTTGATCCCATTGGTGTCCGTTATCGAGAGGTTCTACTGTACTAATAAGGGTACACAGAAAACCCATTTTGAAAACTACTGAAAGTCTTTCTCATATGTCTAACTGAACAAAAAAAAACTTTTAATGCTTTGCGAGAAGTTTCAAGTGATTGAAACTTGTGTGTGAATTTTCTCTTAAATTTTCATGTATGATATGAATGTTTATGTTGTTTTTCAGTTCTGTAATGCAATGTACAATGTTCTTTCCAATCTAGTCTTCCATCTGGTGGAACTACTCCAAACTTACCAGACCTTGCTTTCTTGGCCCAGCGCAGGGCTGCGATGGCAAATGGTCACTTGGATAGTCCTTCAATGCACCCACCATATCGTATCAGCCCATACATGGAAGAACTTTATGGCTCTCATGGTTTTCCTGGCACACCCTTGGCCGGATTAAATGCAATGGATAACAGAGGTAAATATGAAGTTCTTCAATTACATAAATATGGGTTTAGATGTTCCTAACAGGTTTTTCTAAAAGATTCAATCACCATCTGAGTTTTTGTAATGTGTATGTAACATGCAAAAGCTTCTGTAAATGTTAAAGAAAATGTTTAATTTGTCTTCTTTCTTATACATTGAGATAAAGTTTTGAAAAGTTGGGTATCAAATGCTAAATGGTTGAGAAACTCTGCTACAATGGAAGTTTTTTGGTCTGTTTGACAAGCTGTGCTATAAATTTCTATTATTACAAAGAAACCTTGAAACCTTGCTACAATTATAGACTTAAAAAAAAAGGGTGGGTGATTCCGTGGAACCTAGCACCAGAGGTTTATTCTTCAGGTGCAACCACAGGTTTATTCTTCTATCCCCAAAATCTTCTATTTCCAAAAAATAATGAGGCAGCTTCAGTTGATGAAGGCTTTTGTTGTTCACCAAAACTTTAATTGGAATGTCTTGAAGCTTCCAGGGTTCAATCAAATGACGACCTAAGTGTTCAAACCTATGCAGAGAATACAGTTCACATTCACAAAAAAAGTGAGTAGCTGTTTCTTTGCTACAACGATACTCAATGTAATGATGAACCTCTCTCTGCAACAATATTTTTCAAATCTTGTTCAAAATAGCATTTAATTTAATTTTAAACTTCTTGATACAATGGTATCATTTACTATGATAAATCTCCCTCTATAACAAAATTTTATGAAGATATATGAAATCGCGCTATCACTACTACAAATATTTTTTTATCTCACTTGAAATTGCCTTTAACATATTTTTGAACCAGTTTTTGTTCTTCTGATGGCATCTAATAATATCAGTATTTTGCACCACCAGATATTCAAAGTATTTTTGGAAATATTTTTGAAATTGTCGTATATATATATATTGCTACTATCTGTATAGTACACAAAAGTTTAGTATAGTTAACTTCTCTTTACAGGGGTGAAAATAATCAAAACTGAATTTCATCAATCAACTAATTGATCACATTCTTATGTGGCAAAAACATATTTTTCAGTGCATTTTTTGATGCCACTAGCAACAGTGATTTGAAAGTCAAAAGTTAGGATGTCAGTATAAATTTGGGAGGTGGGGAGGCATAATGATAATTTTGCCTCTCAATATAACGATAATTCCTTTACAAAGATCATTTTTCTTAATCCACAGTGTATTGTTATATCAAGTACTCATTTATGTGAGTGAGTTGCAAAAACCAATAAAAAAAAAAATAATAAAAAAAAAACGCTGCATTGTTATATTGTGTTGAGCATTAGTCTCAATAATGTCTCATTCTCAGAGTTGCCAACTGCTACGGATTGTCTTTAGTTTCTGCAAATGGCCGCAATAAACTACAGAACTACAGAAGATGCTATGGAAGTCAATTTAAAAAAACCAGACTTTTGAGTTTCTTGCTGTGTTTTACGTATTTTTATTATTTTTTAAAAATTGCATCGATCTTTACCATAACAATGAATTGGTATACGTATGTGAGAGAGTTCGAGAGAAGACAAACTCGAAACTGATCTGTTTTGTCTGTGCCAGGAAGGCAATCTGTAAAGCCACGCTTAAACCTGCCACTCTACTTAATGTTCAAACACACGAAAACCTGTTTTCTGTCAAAACCGCCACACGCTGTGCACTAAAAACAGGTTTTTGAGTGGTTCAGCGCAGTGGGTCTGGACCCGGCCTCATTTTCATAGTGCATGGTCGAGCTCGCGGAACTCGTGTTGGAAAGAGTATTTCATCATAGGTGTCGTAGGAGTTCTGATATGAAGAAAGCAGGGATGGGGCCACCAGACGTTCGTATATATGGCCCACAAGGGTTATGCAGGTTGGGATTGCATTGAATATTCATGAATTATTAAGGCACTCAGCAACGTCAGAACGCTGCTTCGGGAGGGGGCCTCATGTGACCTGAGTCTTCCAGGTTCCAGTGCCAATGAGATGCTGTATTTAATGAACTTTCAGTTGAATTTTAAAAAAATAATAATTTTTGAGTGATTATTTTTTATTGTACTATGAATATGTTGTCCTATAGAGGGGACCCTCCTTCCCATGGCAAAGCTGAACATTCATTCCTACTGACAAGCTTTAAGCCAATGTTGGCATGTATGCGTTATATGCTTTTCCCCATTTCTTAAAGTAGGTTATTAGTATAAAAGTAAAAATATAGTATAAATTGTTTTTCGAAGGGGAGAAATAAATATTTAGCTTTTTAGTTTCCTTCAACATTTGCTGAAAACAGATACAAATACAAAGGCCACAACAAGCAAATTGCCCAACGAGATGGCAGAAAAAAGAGAAGCGGCTCACCACAGTGTTGAACATTCTCAGAATGTGCATGTGCATGATTGATACACGTTTTTCTGGTGACTGTTGGTTGGCGTCAACATATTTCCTGGTAATGTTTAATGATAGATATACTTAATTTTACCAGAAACCGACATCCGCAATTGGTATAGTCGTTAGAGCATCAGACACACATAACAAAGGTTGTGGGTTCGATTCCTTCTCATACCCAGCCAAATTTTTTTTCTCTCCTTACCATCTTTGTTTCTTGATGATCTTAAATTTATATTTAATTTTATTAATTTTTTTAATTTTAATATAAAATTAAATTTTTTTAAACCATTGGACACAGGTTAAATGTGATTCATTATAGTATATTTCACAACCAATCTCCAGATGCACTGGGCTAGGGGGTTGTTCCCAAACTGCGAACGTGGCAAGATGAGGGTACGGGATCTGCCCCCATACAATAAGTTGTCATTTATTGATTCACTAGAAAATGCTTTAATTTTTTTCTGATTTAAGCCAAATGCGGTTCAGCTGCATCAAATCATGGGAGGAGACACGGGGGGGGGGGGGGCAGCATCAAAGGTGAAGTCGACAGATCTAATGCATATATGTATAGATGAATCGACATCATCATCATCTTGCCCCCCCAGCAATAATGACCGTGCCCCCCCCAGACTTCCAAGTCTATCTCCGCCTATGCATCAAGTTAGCAATAATAACAGCTCATGGAGCGAGCAGCCAGCAAAGCTGGGCCCTGCTATCATTTATTAATTCATAGGGAGTTGACCCATTCCTTTGTTATTGGTTTTGTTCATAATGAAAATATCCAAATGCCAAAAATGTCATTTTTTAGAGCGTTTATTCATAAACGTTTATTTGAGTGAAATCGCCAATCAACTCTCGCATTTGGTGATAAGTTGCCAATCAAAACATATGTTCAATGTTCAACACTGCAGCGACTCTCATGAAAAAAGATGCCCATAATAAAAATAAGGATGTCAAATGTAAATAAAATACAGCAGCCCAATATAAGAGCATATATCATGAAAAAAGACTAATAATTAATAATAGTGGCCCATAAAAAATATTATGGTTGTCTTATATAAGTATGGATAACTTCTCAATAATCTGGCATTTTCTTGCTGGTTCTTTTGTTCTCTTGACGAACCATTTTTTTGCAGGAAAAACATATGCATATAAACTTACTCAAAGACAAACAAAGAGGAAGAAAAATAGCATACGATGTGTGTGTGTTTGGCCTCAAGGGACTATATACCACCCGTGTATTAATAACTCATGAACCATATCTTATCTATACCATTGAATATTTTAAACACTACGATCATATCCCCCCCCCCAATACCTGCATTCTTCCAATATGAACATATTCAAGAAATAAAGTTTCTCTTCATAGCTCAAGCCTTGTGTGCCAACAAGAGCACTCTTCTCTGCACCCCCTGAACCACATCTATGTCCCTCTGTAGGTATGGTCCCCAAAACCTTATGGCATACTCCAGTCCAGGATGAACTAAGCCCTGGAAAAGTAGAATGACTTTAGGAAAACGCAAAGAGACCTTTTTAAGAATACCCCCGAGCATTCTATTGAGATATAGTATAACAAATTTGTAATTGTAAGAAAGAACTGTATAAAATTTTGTACAACCTTTGAAATTTTTTAATTATCCATAAATTACTTTTTGTTTGTTTCAAAAAGCTGCTTAAAAATTAATTATAAGGCCATGTATGACAGCTCTTTATTGCTTCATCTTAATACCAATGTATGATTTTTTAAATTATTAATAGAATTCTATCCTGACTGAATTCCCATAAATACGTAAAATGAGTTAGCATACATGCATCATATATTTGCAATAAGACATGGTGTTAAATCTTAGTTCATTAATTTTCTACACCTGGGTGACAAAAATGTCCCTTTATGTATAAAAATAAAATATATTAACTGTATTTATGCTAATATATTTTATTCTTATACTTTATATAGGGGTTCCACCATTTCATCCAGAATATTTGCAACAAATGGCAGCTTTGGGGCAGCGTTGTATGAGAGGTGATTGTCATACTGCACGTCAAACTTCAGGAACATTGAGTGGGTGCGATTACCTGTTGCCATCTGATGGTTCGTTGCTTTTTAGTTACACCAAATCTATTTTCGATTTCTAAACAGAAAATCTAATTTAAATATTGAAATATTTAATTAAACATTTTTGTCAAAAGTTATTAAATTTTTCTGAACATTCATGTTACACCAACAAAACACTCATTGTATTGACATTACTTATTTTATATGCATGATTTTAACATAACTCTGCCATCAGAAAAGAAAAACTTTATTTATTATAAATTTATTTTGTCAAAAAAATGGAAAAATATGATTTTGATTCAAATAGTTTCTTAATAATATAATAACTTTTATAAAATCTTCATTCATCAAGGTTCTCATTTAGCAAGCCCTGGTAACCGCCATGGTCGCAAGCGAGCATTATCTAGTTCACCATATTTTTCAGACATGGATATTGGTTCAATGATACGTTTTTCACCAAATTCTTTGGTTTCGTTCATGAATGGGTCCCGGAGTTCCAGTGCAAGTGGTTCTTATGGTCATTTATCAGCAGGTGAGGTTTATTACTCAGAAAATAATATGAAAGTAATTTAAAATGTTATGGGAAACACTCAGGCCCATAGCCAGAAATTTCGTTTTGAGGGGGACTACTTACATTTTGGGAGGGGAGATCAAAGTGACATAACAATAGATTTTGCCATCTTTTCCCCTCTTTTTAAGGATTTTCTTACATTTCAGGGGAAGGGGGGCAGACCCCTCAAGTATTCCCTCTCACTATGGTTTTGAAAACACTTAAACCCTGTAATTGCTCCATTGTGTGTTAGCAATTGGCATATCAGATGGATCTTATCATCTACCGATGGTTTGAAGCATAACACTTTTTGTGAGGGAAGAAGTAATGAAAGTGATTAAATACTTGGTGTCAGAGTGTGTATTGGCTAATGATTCCATGATTACACCACTCAGGAAAAATCAATATATCAAAACTAAAATAGACAAATATAATTCATTTTTTCTAATAAAACAATAAAGACAAATATAATTCACCTATGGAGAGCTGAACTTTTTAAACTAATTGAAAGGTAAAAAAAATGAATTGTCAGTTTCTTTTAATTTGGAAAGTTTTGTGATATATTTTTCCCCTTCTGAAACTCATGCTATATAGCATGGGTGGCCAACCTGTAGCACACTTGCCAACCCATGATATCAGGAGTGGCAGGCAGATTCTTTGCAAAAATTAAACAAATTCTATTCCATTTTTAAATCAAAGAAATTCTCTCCAACTTTTAAACAATTTCTTTCTTATGAATGATGGTCTTGTAGGCTGCCAAACCTATATTTAGTATGGTATATATAGGCACCCTTAAAATAATACTTATGTGATGACTTTCTATTTAATGTGTTTCTGTTCAACTATTCATTTTTGGGCATAGTTGCTCGACGTGCCATGTGTACGAGATTGAGGATCATCCGCATGGGGACATGCATTGTATAATACAATTTCACTACATATCCATGAATTCTTGGGACTAGAGGGTAAGCTCTCTTACAAGGTTTATTTAGAAAGAGGGCCCAAGCACCCTGAGTCTTCAGGTTACAGTATCTATGCCCCATATGAAGTAGGTAAGATGAATTTCTTTTGATATATATGTATTGCAATAATCAAATTTATAACAATTTTACAAAAGTAAAAACAATTCAGAACTAGAAAGAGTGACAAATTGAACATTTTTACAAAAATAAGAGGACAGCCGAAATAATATTTTGCAGACACAAAGAGAATGCTCATGTTCCATAAAAACTGGGCATATAGTCTGCATGTTAAAATTCGTAGAGTGGCATATCAT
Source organism: Pholcus phalangioides (assembly GCF_987345545.1). Lineage (NCBI taxonomy): Eukaryota > Metazoa > Arthropoda > Arachnida > Araneae > Pholcidae > Pholcus > Pholcus phalangioides. The sequence goes on from NW_028301625.1 coordinate 29,044,752, forward strand.
CATACATAATCTTGATTATGGCACACCTTGGAAAAAGGTTGGCCACCCTGCTATACAGTATTTTCAACCTGCACAGTGTCTCATTATACATAATAAAAAATATATCTTTATTGTTATTATTTTGATGTTAACTGACAAGTTTTTTTCTTTCTTCTTTTTGAATTTTAGGTTTGAGTGAATTTACGGAATGAACATTTTTTGTATTATTTAAAATATTCTGTGTGCTCACATAATAATAAAATATTGAAAATCGAAATACTGTATTCACCCAAATCAGCGGGCATGCCAGTAAATTTGAGTCACAGATTCTGGATAATTCCTAAATGTCTGAACTCTCTTAACCCTTTAAGCAGTTTTTAAAATTTTCCTGATCCATATTATAACTGCCACATTGGAAATAAAATCACATTAAGAACCCAAGATATTTTGGGCTAACCGAAATAAAGCAGATCAAGTTTGACGAGATGATTGTTTTGAACTTTTTATGTTCCCTGCATTATAAGATCCTTTAGTTCAGCAGCCACATTCAGACTCATGTTTAAAAGTAATAAGTATTTTTATTAAATTATTAAATGAATGAGTATAAGTAAACAAGTTTTTTTTGTTCCTTGAGCATGTGTGTAAGATTTGAATAAGCAGAGTGAAGAATTGGAAGGCAATTGCAATGATGTCACACTACAAAGCAAGAGCACATGTCTTGAATGAAATTCAAGAGCATATCTCTGAACTTGTAGAAAAATGTGCAAAGCACAACATCTGTATTTCATATTAGGCTGGCATTAATTTTAGTCTTTGCATGATAGATATGCATTAAATTTAATTACATTTTCTGTATTTTCTTCCTTGCCTCACAGGAAATTATTTAAGGTATGCAGTATTTTGTATGTTTTGATATAAAATAAGATACATTTTTGATTACATAAAAACATTGAATGAAATATTGCTCAGTATTTCATACAAATAACATCTCTATCAAGGTGCTCTAAGTCCAGCCATGGGCATTGGTCAGCAAGCAACTCCATCCCACTTACATCATTTCATGAGACAGAATGCTGTATTTTCATCTTCATTGCCTTCACACCAACCACTAATTGGTTCCTATTCCACAACATTGGGGATGACAAAATTAGATAAAGGAGTATGCATTTATTTTCTTCAAATTCTATATATAATTGTTTTGTTTTCTACTGTCCAAGTCTCTTTTATTGCTCCTGATTGTGAATATAACTTTTGTTATAAACGCTTCACACAAAAAACTTTGTTTTGCTGATGAGGTAGTATAAAATCATATTCCATTGTACTGAACTACCCGTGTTTTTCTTTGATAAGATAATATGAACTATATTTCATTGTACTGAACTATGCATTTCTTTCTTTTTAATTTAACATAGATTGATCTTCCATGTCGTCCAGAAACAGCCAGCAATGTTGTAAGCAGTACAGTAAATGAAGAAGCTCAACATAAATTAAGCGTTAAAAAAGAATATGCTGGTGGAAGGGACTTGTCAGTTGGGGATGATGACAAAGTCGCTGATATGAAAGATGAGCCAGATGATTTTGTGGAGACCAGCTGTCATTGGGAAGAATGTGGGAAAGAATTTTTGACTCAAGATGAACTTGTAAAAGTATGTTTTTGATTAACAATTTAGTAGTCCCGATTACTTTTGTATAGGTTTTTGGATGAGTAAGATTACTTATTTTAGAACTCATTTTATTATTTTATTATATTTTAATGCTGTTGTTAACATCTCTTACAAATTAGTGTTGCTATTGCCAGCAAAACACACATTTATGAGCATTTATTGGTGCACAAAATTATAACTTATTAGCAATTGATGAAATTGAGTTTTGTGTTTCAATGTGAAAAGGAATTTACTGTTCTACATTCTTGTGTCCTACACAGAAAGTAACAACAGCAGAAACTTTAATAATGTTTTCTGGGGTCAGGTGGTTCAAAATAAGTGATGTCACTAGATTCCCTCAGAGGAGTAATAACTAGTGAGGTGTTTAAAACTATATTGAAGTATATTGATATGGTGATTTTGAGCAAGATATGAGAAAATGTCATCGTAAACAATACTGTAGTATAATTAGATTAAAGGCAATTCCAAAAAAAAATTGGAGAAATATCATTGTAGAAAGACTCAAGTCAGCAAGTTTTAGCTTTATGTATATACACTGCTGGCCACCCAAATTGCAACACCAAGAAAGACAAGAGATATCGCAACAATATTTATTTTGTAGATAACATGTTGACCAAGCATCAAATGATTAAATTTATAGACTTCTGTGAAGTGTGGTTCCTGTCAAAATCAGTAGCAGAGTAGCCGCCATTGTTGGAGATCACCGCTGCCACACGCCTCGGCATTGATTCAAAGAGACTTTGGATGTGTTCTTGGGGTACAGCAGACCAAGCAGCTTCCACGCGTTGCCAAAGTTGATCTGGTGTGGCAGCTGGGGATGTAATCTGGGTCAATCGTTGAGCAACCATGGACCACATGTTTTCTATCGGCGAAAGATCCGGAGAGCGAGCTGGCCAGGGAAGCAATTCAATCTAGCGATTGACGAAGAACCTTTGGACAATGCGTGCCATGTGTGGTCACGCATTATCCTGTTGAAATATTGCTGTGGGCAAGCCCTGAAGGTAAGGAAGGACAACTGGCTCCAACACCTCGGAGATGTAGCGCTGGCTTTTTAAAGTACCGGCAATGCGTACTAGAGGAGTGCGAGAGTGATATCCAATACCGCCCCATACCATAATACCCGGTGCAGGACCAGTGTGGCGGTGCATAACGCAGCTGTTCAGCATCCTCTCTCCACGGTGTCTCCAGACTCGAATCTGACCATCGTGGTGTTGCAGACAGAAGCGTGACTCGTCAGTAAAGACAATTTCATTCCATTGTGCCGTCCACATCCTTCTTTCATCGCACCATTGGCGGCGGAGACGTCTGTGGTTCTGCGTCAAGGGTAGACGAAGCAATGGACGTCTTGCGGACAGACCACTCTGCTGTAAATGGCGTCGAATGGTATGCGCAGACACTGGATGATGCGGTACAGACTGAATGTGCTGTGCTATGGTTCGTGATGTGGCTGAGCGATCCGTCACTGCCATACGCACAATACGCCTGTCATCACGTGAAGTGGTGCACTGAGGTGGATGCGATCGAACACGTCAGTCCGTCGTACCCTCCTGCATCCAACGATCACATACCTGCATTACAGTTGTTTGGTTTCGTCCAACACGACTACCGATTTCCCTGAAAGATAATCCACAATCTCGGTAGGCCACTATCCTTCCTCTGTCGAACTCGGATACTTGATCAAAAGATGATCGCTGTTTTCTACGAGGCATAATTGATTGTTTTTTTTTGAAAAAAACCACAAGAAAAACACAATTGCCGTACTTCAAATCGTCAAAATCTCCAAGCCTTAAATAGCACTTTGAAGTGGCGCCACAGGCGCGCGTGATGTGCATCTGCGCTGAAATTCTAATCATTTGCATATCTCACCTCCGCTAATGCATGTTGTAAATTTCATATTATTTGCATGCTTCCTTCAGGGTGTTGCATTTACGGTGGCCAGCAGTGTATTTTAACTGGCTTTGTGGGTCAGATAAAATTCTTGAATGTGCCAGATTGGCCCCGGGGGCAGAATTTGAGCTCTCATAACCCTAACGTACACTGAACTACAGTAATGAAAAAAGAACAAGAAGCAAAAAAAAAAAGACTTGCTGGGGACTCATTTTAAAAGGGAAAAATACATGAATATATCTTTTATTATTTGAACTATTTTGTGATTACTGCCACCTTGCACAATTTCGTGACAGCTTTTTATTAGCAATTTTTATTTAGCAATTCCGTACAACATTTTATTCGTGACAGCTTATCCAAGGTTTTTGGTTACCATGATCGCACAATTACCCCAGATAATCAAGGTTTTACTGTATATAAATATAAGTGCAAATTATCAAAGAAACTTTTGGTCATTAAAATTACTCATTTTGAGTCACTTATTTTACAGCATATCAATGACGATCACACTCACAGTAACAAAAAAATTTTTGTATGCCGGTGGAAAGATTGCTCTCGAGAAGAAAAGCCATTTAAAGCTCATTATATGCTTGTGGTTCACATGAGAAGACACACAGGAGAGAAGCCTCATAAATGCACTGTAAGTATTAGTTGGATAGCTTAAATATTTTATTGTATGCATTATTTTTTGCAGTATTTTTCAAGTTAAATGTTACGGTATCACTGGTTATTTTGTATTTTTATGTTCTCAATGCAAATTTATAATTCTTGACCAAACTTCATGAAATTTTGCATGTATACCAAGCAGAACATGACTTAAACTGGTGGTTTTTCAATCTGTGGTCTGCGGACCCCCAGATGTCTGGGAATACTTTGTAACTGTTTAAAGGCCAAACTATGAACAAAATCACTTATTGTTTTGAAATTTGGAATTCGAAGGCCTTTTGCATGCCTATACATAGATCAACTTTGAAATTTGAAGAAAACAATTTTTTTTTGTTTTCCATGATGTTCCATAAATGGAAACATTGGCACTTGGGGAGAGGTCAAAGCAGAAACTGGTATATATTAAACTATATTCTCACGATTTTTTATTTCTGGAGTACAGTTGCTGCACGAAACTTTCCATTTTCTACTACAAATTCAAATTCGCAACACTACCAATTTTTTTAACATGAAAATGTGTGCAGAAAATTCAATTTTTTTTTCTAATGTCTGTGATAAAAGAAGGAAAACATCTTTGTGTGTGATGGACTCGTTTTTCACATTGATAGCATTTAGTGTTTTTCAGCAAACCGCACTCCATCCTTGCATTGCAGACACAATATATTTCAATTTTATTGTCTTATTATTATTGTTACAAAGCAAATCAAACATAAGAAAAATCTATCAAGGGATCCTATAGCAGTGGTTCTCAACCTTTGGAAGCCTGCAGCCCGGTTGAGTATTTTTTTTAGTGGAAGGCCTGATCATAAACACGACTATGGGAAATAAATGGGAAAGAATTAAAAGATGAATCACTCACGGCCCGTTTTAACTGATGCCAGGGCACAGTACTAGGCTGTGGCCTGGCGGTTGAGAAACTGTCCTATAGGATCCATACTGGTGGACACACCAATTTTATAAGGGTACAGCCATTTTCAATAGTTGAATCAAGTATATAATTTATGTGTATAATACATCCATTAAAATGAAAAACTAACGACAAAAAAAATTGTAAACACAGAAACAAAAAGAGGGGGAGACGGAAGAAAACAGAGTAATATCTATAAACGTAATAGGTTGTTATATAAGTAATGATTTTTGCACAAATATTTATATTGGTAAATCTGGTGAACGCAATGAAATTAGTGTGCAATCATTATTAGCAAAAAAAGCAACCAATATAAAATAATAATAATTATAACTATAACATTTTATCATATGGGCAACAATGGGAGGAATATAAACGTATCAATTAACGTAATTATATTTTATCTATAGCTCAAAAATTGCGTGTATATAAGTCTATATATATGCACACATACATATCTATACACAGAGATTTCCAAAATGGTCTTTAATGTTGTTTATGGTAAATAGGTAATTCTTGAACCGTTTTTTTAACAGAGGAAGAGATATAGAACTGAGGATGTCGTTTGCGAGATTGTTATAAAATTTTGGGATAAGATAAGTCAAATGGTTTTTCTTTACTGTTTAAGTGCAGTTATTAATATATAAGTTATAACATTAAAGTTATTAACATATAATGACCATCAGATGACCTGGCATCCTTTTTCAGTTGACAATGTGGACCTGGATGAATAATTAGCCCCTCCTTTGTTCATAAAAGGTTCATTGTCACTTCTCTTCGGAATTCCAAATGCGAAATATAAGTTCCACTTTTTACAACTCTGAATGAATTTTCCAACATACTATAATGGTCATATGGCAAATCTTTTCCACTATAATCCAGAGCTGAGGTTTTGTTCCAATTCCAGGAAGAATTTTTTCTATCCTATGCAATGGTTTTTTTTTTTTTTGTCTTCAGAATGCTCAAAACTGTCTTGCCTTTTCTTGAAACGTTCACATGAGTGTTGCACTTTTTCTGCCCTACATCTTTTGAAGAACACGTTTCGGGAGCTTCTAATACCTCATACCGGTCATACTAATGTTGCAAAATATATCTAGCATTCAACATACATCACTTGGAACTGTTGTCACTAGATCATTTTCAACAATAGCATGATCATACATGATGTTCCCATTTTCATCAGCAAGTAATTGGCATATATATCTGCAAGTTATAAATATCCTACTAGTTATATATATCTAGACGCTTATAAATATCCTACAGCTTCTTCTAATGTGAGACATCTTTTGGATATGGTTATATTCAGCTGAACATAACAGGATTATCTATGATTGCCGATCTCGGTTTGATTAGTCTGCGGTTCGCAAAAACATGTATTTCTAAGAATGCAAGAATAAAAGTACTCACACAATATATAAACAATTCAGCCCAGAAAGCATATACCTCTGTGTCATATTATGCAGAATTCACCCCTATACATATGTTGAATGATGACAACACCCTGGGGTTTGAACAGGAAAATCGAAGCAGCGCACTTCACATTAGATATCTCTAGAATCCTGCTCTCTTGAAAAACCAATGTTTCATAAATGGAAAATGCATATTTCAATATGTGTAGCTTGTTCACATGTAAAAGTATGAAAAAAAATTGATTTACTTTGATTGATATATCAAGGGGTAGAAACACACACAATGATTTTCAATTTACTTCAAAATTAAAATAAATTTTTATCAAATTTTAATCAAAATGGGGAAAAATGCCCTAAAAATGTCAAATTTCAAAATTCTGTCAAAAAAATTTATATTAACCTGAAGTTTCTAAATTTATTTCAAAAAATACTTTGAACTCTCCTCTATATATGATTTAAAAAAAAACCGAAAATGTTTGAATCAATTTTTATCTGATATTTTGTAAATACAAACTATGTTCCATTTATAGAACATTGGCCTTTAAACAGTGAAAAGCAAAAAAAAATATAAATAATAGTTTACAATCCTGCAACTTTATCATTTCTGAGTGTAGAATTTCACATAGCTGTCTGACTTTGAATAGCAATCAATCTCTTCCTGTAGTTTGAAGGCTGCACAAAAGCTTATTCACGCCTTGAGAATCTAAAGACACATCTCAGATCCCATACTGGTGAAAAACCATACACCTGTGAGTTTCCTGGTTGTACAAAAGCATTTAGTAATGCATCTGATCGAGCTAAACACCAAAATAGAACTCATTCCAATGCTGTAAGTATATGTTTTATATTTATTTCCAAACAATTTTATGACTGTATAATTACAGTCAAACCTTGTTAATGAGTCACTCTTGGGAGAGCAAAAATATGAGCCTGTAAGCGGAGTGACCTTTTAAATGGAATAAGCCACGGAAGTGCTAATTGTTTCCTTATTGATACATTCATGCAAAAAAAATACAAATTTTAGTTAGTTATTCAAACAAGTTGTCTTGAAAATTGATTACTCAAGTTTTTATTAATTAATGTTTATTTGATACATAATTACACATTTGAACAACACAAAATATTACTTTTTTTTATATTTAAAAATTCTCAAATTTTTTTGCATGTTTATAGAAACCAAAGTATTGGCATTTTGTATGGCAGTTTACTTCTTTTGGAGTTCTGTTTGTATGAATTGGTAGTTCAAGAAGTGACCCTTTTCTTCAAAAAAGATAAAAATTGGAAGTCTCTATCTGTTGTGCTTTTTAGTCGGATACAAATTTTCTTTAAAAGTCAATAGAATCCATGGCCTCTTGTTCCAAAAGTGTCATCGTAGGTGGTAATTCTTTGTTTCATCATTGTGCGAATATTTATTTATTTATTCAATATTGCTTGGTCAAGGCCTATACAAGGGAATGCAGTGGTGAAGTTTGACAGAACAGACGGTTGATGTTACAAAATAAATTGGAAACTGTTGTACAATCAATAATGTTTGATGGGAAGTTGTTCCAATAGGTTATTGTTCGAAGAAAGAAACTAAATTTGAAACAATCTGTTGATGCAAAGGTGAGTTTCAATTTTTGGGAATGGTTAATTCTATCGGAAAAGTATGAAGCTGGAGTTAGAAAATTAAAAATGCCAATATGAAAAAAGCCATGAGGGATTTTGAAAAAGAAAGTTAATCAAGAGCTATGTCTACAGGTGTAAAGTAGTTGGATATTGAATTGCCACTTGAGTTCAGTAACAGAGACGGAGGATGACCAATAGTTTAAAATGAAGCTGGTGCAGATTTATTTTGAATAGATTCTAGTTTGTCTATGCCTCCTAGTGGTGCACTGGTAAGATGCTCATTTTCCACTATGAAGGTTTCCATCAAGGTCCATGGGTTCGAATCCAGCCAAAAGAACATCAGAAAAAGTTCTTTACCTATCAAGCCTGGGGTGACCACCAATAGATGACACCTTCATTTCCCACCCAACTCCACTAGTTGGAAATTGCCATATGGCAATATATGACTGGAGTTGGTGTGCGGTAAAGTAGTTTGTCTATGTCGGAGAGAGTATGAGGATCCCAGATTTCACAGGCATATGAGAGTACAGAAAAGATATAGGTTTGGAAGCAGAAATGTCTGAGGTGATGGGTGGACTTTTTACTTTCCAAGTTCAGCTACAGTATCCATTATGTTCTGAGTGTATATCTGATAATTTTCATTAGCATTCAGATACATTTGTTCATCAGGCCTATCTTTCCCACAATTTTGCAGATGCTCTAACACAGCAAGTGGGACTAAGTCATTATTGTCATCTTCATTGTCATTGACAGAATTTTCAGAAACAATAGTTTTTTTTCTATTGATCACTCTAATAAAAAATCCTTCAGCAATAATTTTTTATAATACAACTTGAAATTTTGGATGACTCCTTGATAGAGTATTTGTAACTCAGATGTGACATTTGGAGACAAGATTTGCTTATATAACATCTAAAAGCCTCCAAAAATATTGAGTTGCCCCAGAACCGCAATTCACCAACAAAAAAAAAATTCCTGTTGAACCATTCCTAAAGAAGAAATAGCCCAATGTTGAAAGAAGGATTCCGTCAACAAGTCTGTGGTGAAAGGTGTTTGAGAGGGATGGAGATGGCTTCAGTAGCTTCTGCTTGTAATGCTAGTAGATCTTTGACGTTAAGAGTGAACTTCGAACTTATGGTGTATATTGTATGAAGCGTTTCTGATTTGGATAATAATTTTCGAAAGAGTGCTTTCGCAAAAGTGATCCCTTAAGCGGAGTGTGGGTGACACATTATCAGGAGTTTAATAACATTAAAACCCCATAGAGGATAATTGGGATATCCAAAAAGTGACCTGGTAAGCAGAGTGATGCATTACCCGGGTGACACACTGATGAGAGGTTTGACTATACTATATTTAATCATAGTTACTATTATGTATAAATCACATATCAGGGAGCAGCCACACAATACACAAATACACATGCATGAGTTCCTTTAGAAAATTTTCATTCTGAAACATCTTTTGATTTATAAAATGTTTTTCAAACACAATAATAAGGTCTATTTAGTAGGGATCCAAAAAATGAGCATAAAGGTAGATAATGTGATCGTGTAATTATAAAGCATAATAAAGCTTTAATGAAAACAATGGTTGTTCATTATTTTAAGTTTGTTAACTTGAACAAATTAAGTTGCTTAATTTTTTCTCTAATCTTGAGAAACTGAAATTAATGTTGTATAAAGAAAATGCCCCTATTAATAAAATAACTATTTTTATGCTGTCTATACAAAATATTGAGTCCCATGGAAAAAAAATGTTCAAACCAAACTCAAACTAGCACACATAAGTTAAACCATCATACTATAAATTACTCTTCTTTCTATTATCTTTTTACTCTTCTTGCCAGAGGCATATGCAGGATTGACCTTTGGAGGGGGTCCATCAGGTTTGGGTAGGGGGCACACAGAATTTCTTTCAAAGAGATTTTTGAGTTACTAACCTTCAAAAAGCATTTCAAATTAATTAAGAATATCATACAAAGTGTTATCATACAATATTTTCTTTTTAAAAAATATTTGAAAATATTTCAAAATTTTCATCATCTTGTGGGGGGTCTGCGTCCCCAGTGCCTCTCCCTGCACATGCCTCTTTTTGCTGCAGTCTTCTACTACCGAATCTTGTGTGCCCTGTATTTTTTCATGAGTTATTTGTTACTATTTCTTTTCTATTTCTTTCTTCACTGATTTATATTACTCAGTTAATTTTAGTAATTGTGAATATATACGCTTAAATTTTAAATACAGTGAAAAACTGATTTCCATGAGATCAGTAAAAATTAACATTAAATCGAGGATGCTAAATTGAGGAGCAAGCATAACAGATTTTAATGGTGTCCATACTACTTTATTTTCTATTGAGGTTCATCGGTATATATTTTTTTTTGTGTTTTTTGTGTTTGATCATTAAACAGTTCAATAATTTCATGAGTTCTGAACTGTATGGGGGTTTTTCTTGACTAAAAAAAATTTCAACATATATTTTTACTCTTCATTTTTAGAAGCCATATGTATGTAAAGCTGCAGGTTGTACAAAGAGGTACACAGATCCAAGCTCATTGAGAAAACATGTAAAAACTGTGCATGGACCAGATTTCTATGCTAATAAGAAACATAAAGGAACTGATGGTAAAGATGGAGATAAAGACATAGATGATCAAAATCTGGATCCTGGTAGTGCTGGAGGTAGCCCAAATTCTGAAGGAAGTGGTGTTACCCACACAGCTAGTCTTTCAAGCCCAAGTGTTAAATCAGAGGTCTGTTCTTTTTCAATATTATAGAAAAATTTGGAGTTATTACCATATTATTTATTGACTGTTGAAATCAGCAAATGAGTTTAGGTTTATGAGCATATTTAAAGACTCTTGTTAATGCAGAGAAAGAAAATGAAAGCTTTAATCAAAGGCAAAAATGGGAAAGACAGGTCTACTCGGTCTAAAGGACTCAACATTTGAACGAGTCAAAATTGTCTATGTCTGGTCAAATCATGTGAACCAAAAGATTTCTAGGTCACTTGAGACAGTTTCTGCAAATACTGGTTCCTGTGTTTTGGCTATAGGTTCTGTCCCATGATGACATGTGTTTTAAGAAGTTTCAAGATTCATAGAAAATCTCTATAAATTGAATCATGATTAAGAGAAAAAAATTGAATTTTTTTCAATTCGAGCTACTTCAAAGCTTTGAATGGTTAAACATGGATACTTAAAATCGCAAATGCCTCAATAAAGCCTCTTTTCTCCCAATATTTATGCTTGCATAGTGAAACTCTCCATTTCAGGTTGTTTTGTAATCAGATCCATGCAGAATCTAGTGGCAGTTATTTTGACTGTTGTCATCATTCTAGGTAGAAAAGTTGTTTGAATAATTCATTATAAGACCTAGAATATTTGTTTTATAGAATTCAAAAGTGTTAAGATGAGAACAGTAATAAAATTTGAACAGCTTGTGATTGCCTTTTGAAGTGGATTTACTGTTCAAATGACCACTTCTGTCATTCTAGTGTCAAATGTTTCTCCTATGTGGAGTTAATGCCTGACTTGTTCTTTGCAAAAGTGATAATGATACCCAAGTAATAACATTTTCTGTAATTCAAATAAGCAGCGCTGTAACGTTAATTATTTTCAGTTTCTGTCATTTGTAATGATGATAACAAAAGAAATAATGAAATTTCTCACAAACTTAATTTTTTAAATATTTTCCTACATTGCCTTGTATAGGGATCTCCACAGGGTGAAAGAGAAGATACAACAGATGGTATCGAAGCACCCATCAGTGATAACAGCATTTCTACCACTAGTGGAACCATAGAAGCTGAATCAATCTGGGAGATTACAGAGAATGCTGAAGTAGAGGTAATATATGCAATTAGCTATTGTAAGTAATTAAAGTATACCACCATAAAATTGTATTTTTGAATTTCAGTACAATGCTAATTAACTGATTGAGACAGGTCTGGGTCTATAATAAATACATCAATTGAAGTGTCAAGCATAATCTATACTAGTTATAATTGGATCTATATTCAACACTCAACAGACAAAAAGACAATTTGGTCAGTTTTCGCTTTGCATCTGTACAAAGTTTTTTTTAGTAATATTATTTCTGATTAGTTGCAATGTTCTTACTGCTCCAATGAAGCAATTGATCAAAATCATCATTGAAAGGCATCTTTATTGCTTATTTGCACTTGTGAAGTCTTTTCACCTTCACTTACATTAGTAGGAGAATCTCTGACTTCTGTAAAAATTTTCTCACCAACTTTGGAAAAAAATTATCTCAATGCCAATCAACACATTGTAGCCAGGGGTGGAGGGGGGTAGACTGAAATCTCAGTCCAACCTTGTCTGACTGAAATATAAAGCTTGTTCTTCAGCTGCAGAAAGTTGCAGAGTGTCGAATTCTTTGTTACATTTTTAAAATGAAGGAAAAGATATGTTCAATCTTTTTTTCCTTCCCTTCTTTTCATCAAATTCAAGTTGGTAAAAAAATATAAAATAGGGGAAACAAAAATGAGATAAGGGTTCATAGATAAAATAATAATGCCTTTGACAGGGTTGCAATTTTGCTCCAGTGTTACACCTAGAAGAAAGGGTAAAATATTTTTACTGTTGCAGCAAAAAATCATCCACATAAGTGTTAATGGACATTTCTAGATGAATAAGTGTAGTATAATATAGACCCCACTGTAATAACAAGAAGTTTGTTCTTTGTTTAACTTCTTACAGTATGTTTATTTCAAATGTGATAATAAATCATAGCCATGTAGAAATTATTTAATATGAATTTTTATTCAAGTAGTTTATTTTTGAATTTTTCATGATTAAAGTTCTTATCAATTACAGCCATTAGAAGAGCAAATAGTTGTTGGTCCTTGTAGTGTGACATCTAGCTTAAACAAAAATGGAAGAAGTACACGTAGTAGACTGAAGAACAAAATTCAAGCTCAGCTCAAAACAGCACGTTCATGGCTTCCTAGTCTTTTGCCGTCAAGAAAAAGTAATATTTATTTTTGATATTATATGAATTCAATTAAATCATACTAATCATTGCTTTAATATTTAAATAGAGAAAAGTGTCTCACATTTTCACTTGTTAGAAACAATTTTGATTATGAATTATGACTGTTGTCATGCATGGTATTTTAATGCTTTTTAGTTCACTCATCTCTAAAATTTCTTCACTTGTGACTTGCATATCTTTTTTATTTTACAAAAAATTATATATTTAGAAAATGGACATTGTAAGTTAAGAGGTATCCTGACATAATTTTGTATATATTTCTCCTATGTACATAACTTTATTTTAAATTTTCTGCATTTGTAGGTAATAGGAGTGCTTCAAGTCACATTGATGGATCAATGACAAAGCTATCTGGAACAAATGAAAAACAACAGAGTTCTTCAACTCAGATTACAAACAAATGCACCTTGCAACCACCAGGTAAAATTTAGAGTTCCTACCTTGTCTCATTTATTTGATTGTAAAATTGATTTAGTACCGCAAATTACTGAAAATTTAAATTTAACATTCCACTTTCCTCTGATCTGAAATCCTCTTTAAATCTAGTTAAGGAAAAAAGGTAAGCTAGTGTCAGGTAAAATTAAGTAAAAATCATTAATCATGTTAAAATTTTTAATTTTTGAAACTTTACTTGTCAAGAATATCATTGACTTTAAGTAAGATTTTCCAAAACTTTTGCAGGCACAATGGTAGCCTCCTTAGTTCCATGACAGCAAACTTTATTCAAACTTTATTGCCATACCAACTTCATCTAACATAATACACAACCCATTTTTTCATTTTCCTATACAGTTCCATCTTATGTATTTATGCTTATCATCTCTATTCAGTACCGAAAGCGGAGATAGACCTTAAGGGAAGGAAAGGGATGAGATGATTTCAGTATACATACATATACAGGGTGCATAGGTAACAGGGTGTATGGTATTTTACTAGCAAACCATTGATCCTACCGTAAAAAATTGTCAAACATACATGATGACATGAATCTGTCAAGATATGGGTTACGGCAAAATACATTAAAGCATATAAAATTTCAGCTCAATTCACAAGTGCATATTGCTTTGTGGATAACCTCAATGAATGCATGAACGCCAGAACTCTGCCACTGAATTTATCCCCTTGCCAGGCAGTCTGGAACAAGTGGAAAAACCTGGTAACAGTAATTTAAAAATTTGGTATAATGTGTTCTGCACATTAAGCCAGATATTTTAATATGTCAGTCATCCCGTCTCAGTATCTAGGCACTTTAGAAGCCTTCCAAAGTGCTGAGACAAGCTAATATAGTCACAGCCTTATTACTAAAATAGGCCTATATACAATTTTTTGACCAAAATATATCTCTTGGCACTTCCTGATCGTTCTTATGGCACATCGTTTGAGAATCACTGCATTAAAAATTCATTTTTTTGTTTAATAAATATTGCTTTTTCAAATGCTTCAAATTGAAAATTTTCAAATTCCTTTTTTAGCTATCACACCCCATGCAGATGTACAGCCAACGATGCGAAGAAATAGTGGAAGTAGCACTGTTAGTTCATTTTACAGTAGCATGCATTCTGAAGCAAGTTCTCAACCTCTCAGTACATATAGTAGCAAAAGTAGCCAAGGCCCAGCACGCAGTCTGCAAGCCCTCAGTTCACCATATGATCCTATATCACTTGGAAGTTCTCGCAGATCTAGTGAAGCAAGCAGCAGTCTCTCAGTTGGACTTAACCATTTACACAAACTACGTGCTAAAGCAGCTACATCCCAGCATTTGTCAAATACTGCAAATCTGGTTGTTCAAAGCCAAAGTGACTCTTTAGCATCAGATTGTGAAACTTATAGACCTGGCATTGGCTCTGCCCTAGCCTCAACAGCAAATTTTCAGGGCAGCAACAACCATAGACCATCTGAAAGAATGTGCATGCCTAATAATCACAATTACCAAAGACTTCAAACCACATCAAATGCTAAAAACCATCATCCAAATCAAAATGTAGTTTTGGAGGCCCTTCAAGAAGACAAACCAATTGAGGAAAATCAAGATCTTGTCCTGCCCGATGAAATGGTCAATTACCTTCTTGAAAGAGCAGAACAAAGTCAAAGACCAAGCTCTGCGTTAAGTCAACCTATCACCAGTGTCAGTCAGTACATACCACATCATTCTCACAATCCAAGTGGACAAACTGGAGAGAGCAATAGTAACTCACATTGTATGAACAATGGACAACACATGCAACCTCAAGATGAAAAACCTTTCACAGCAAATGGGTGTAATCATTGTCACCAGCATGTTGCTATTCAAGCCCATAAATGTTGTGCCACTCCTCAAGTTTGTAATGGTCACCAGCAACAACAATTTTGCTCCCAACATCCCTGTCACTTGCAGCAATGTTTTAACCATATACCAGGTCAGCAGTGCATTTTCAATTCACCAAATTCGCAGTATACAGCTGAGAATAGCGGTTGCTCTAGTGCTCGAACTTACGAACAGAATTCTTCATTTGCTCACTGCCATAATCAGATAAACCAAAATCAATCAAATCAATGTATACCGATGGCAGTTTCTCCTCATCAACATAGAGCACAAGCCTACTCAGATTTACCCTATGTGGGTAACAATTCTAATCATTGTCATCAAGCAAACAATCAAGCTTCACAAGGACTTTATGTACAAAATGTTTCCCCCTCTACAGGTGTAAATACTCACTATAACTGTACCTCATACGAACAATCTCATTCAAATGCTTTAAATCAGTCAAATAATTATAGTAATCAAAGTGCCGGTACTCAGCACTGTAATATGTCCAATTCTGGAAATATGAATCAGTCTGGTATGAACACTGTTCAAAACAATGGTCATGTGATGCAAAATTACGCAAGTAATGGCAGAACATTTTCACCTGATCGCCCTCAATTTGCCTATCAGAATAGAAATCATAACTGTTCACCTTCATTACACAATTCCATGCATCCAAATCAGAATACCCTTAATCACTATGGAAGTAATGGAAATAGTTACAGCTTCCAAGGTCCTCCAACAGCAAATACTTCTAATAACAGCTCAGCACTTTGCCAAAATTCAGCAGGTATGAATGGAGGAACTGCACCAGCTCAAAAAGTTGATGAAAGCTATCCATCATATGAAAACTATAATGTACAGCAAAATATGTGCCATAATGCAAATATTCAATGTTACCCTCACCATGATTATAACAAAAATGTACAGAACTTTCCACCAGGTCAAAACGGTGCTTCAACCACTGTGCAATATACTGCAAACCAAAACGTTTCTCATTACTCTCACACACCTACCCAAAGCACACACACAATTCCATCAAATAACTCTTTCAATAACCCTGCAATGGAAATGTTCTCAACCCAGATTGGGGGAACCAAAAGTTGCAATAAACAAGAAGGGGCTTACTTCAATGCATGTTCTAATTCACACACACAAATGAATAGTAATAACTCTAATAGTTTTGAATCATCTCAACCGTTAGCTCAAAATGCTCATGCACAGATTCCCCAAGCGTACTCCAGTCATTACTCTTCTAGTAGCAATCACAGGTCTTGTTCAACTCAGCCATTGCAAATGTGCCAAAGCCATCAGCACTGTGGATTGCAAAAAGAAAACAGTGCTAGTTGTGGTCACAGCACAAATGCTTCTTTGCAAGCAAAGCACAGTGCTTCCAGTGTCAGTGAGTTTGATACAAAAGGTTCATCTGTATCTGCTGTTGCTGCTTCATGTCATAGTTGCCCCAATGACCAGAGAGAAATCCAGTGCCAAAGTGTTAGTCAATCATCATTGTCTAGTATGCATCCAGATGCATACCAAAGAACATTAGAGTATGTTCAACAGTGCCAACAATTATTAGGTAAACAAAGGCCATCCCCTGGGTGCAATCGAGTTAGTAGTAGTACAGACTGTCCAAGTCCTACCATGAGTCAGTCTCCTTTGTTGGCAACTTCAAATATGGTCATAAATGACCTCAACTCAGGACTATGTAATCTTGTTGAGGAAACAAAGTTTTTGCATTTGTTACAATGAAATTTTGTCTTCATTTCTTAATCATTTCATCTCAGTGTGATGAGCCAAAGATTCAAATCTCTCTTCTAATGGATCTGAATTCAAAATGCTGCAGTGCAGAATAAATTTTTAATGAATTATTTTGCATTAATGTGTCAATGCGGTTCTGTGTTGTAAAAAATTCTCCCAGTGTTTTATTCATAACAATTACATCAAAATTTTGGTTTCTCACATGTTTTTGTATGTACTTTTTGAATTTTTGCACAATTTAGCTTGATATTATGTAAATGATCTTTCCAATTGCCTACCATAAAAAGAATCAACAATAGTTTGAGTGATATTTAGTAATCATTCTGTTATCTGCATTAATTGTTTTGCTTGCTTAAGAATGAAATGCTGATTTATAGGTTAGTTCTTATAGGGATTCTCAAACTTTTTCCACCTGCAGCGTCCCCTTTCCCTATTCCATGTTTATCAGCAAGCTTTGCGGTTTCTCAGAGTTGTTTAACAAGGAATCTAGGGCGCCACAGCTCACAGTTTGAGAATCCCTGGGTTAGTTGATAAATAGAGACAATAAATTTTCTTAAAATAAAAAGTTTTAGGTACATCTTCCGTTCACTGAGCAATCACTATAGTCTTCCACTTACGAAAGTTTTGATATAATAGCAGAAACAACCTATTATATATATATATATTTGATGAATAATTTCATTTTATTTTTAATAGTGAAACTGCTTCCCTGAAACAAAAAAAAAAAGTACTATCCCATACGAATCCAAAACAATGTGTTATCAAAAACACAACAGTAAGTAATTAAATGTATGACTTGTTATAAGGAAAGTATTCACTAAGCAAAAACTGATTTTAAAAAAATTGTGCCCAAATAAAATTATCAAAATCACTGATATCAAAGGAATATTGAATATATAATGAAATAATCTCTTAAATTTATTTCATTATTTTATATTTGTTATTTAAAATGTAAGCAGCAAAACTATTATCATAAATAAAATGCCCTAGATAAAGGATGAAATTATTAGTTATATTTCATTCTTTATAGTATTTCATGTGGGTAATTAAAAACATTTCTCCATCCTCAGAAAATTTTAAAATTTACCCTACCTAACTCAGAAGCTGCAAATAAATTCAATTTTATTTACCAGCATTTATTATAGCATCATAAATATGCCTTTTTAAATGTGGTTAGGGTCTCAGTATTGTGTATACTGGTCCTCATGTCACAATTAAATAACTTAATTGCAGTAAACTAATGAAGTACAACAAGCTAATATATATATGTGATACATTCCAGATAGTTTTCTTAGATTTTTAAGCATATTTTTAAAAATGCAAACCCCCCATTAGCTCATTACTTCCCAATTAAAACAAAAACTTCCACTGAAATTAATTTTGAAAATTCTTCGTACACATCACTTAAAACTATCAGCAGAAGATAATGACTAAAAAGTTGCACTGCATAAAATTAAAAGATGGATGCTGTGAATATTTTTTATGAAAAGTTTTTTCAAGATTGTGTGATATTTCAGGCATTAACATGCAATATTCTTTAGTCCGAATTTTTATGTGTTCAATATATTCTGGTAAGATTGGTCACATTGGGAAAACATGCTGTAAATATAGATTTTATCTGGGCATGGAATATTTATTTCTGAAATTGTTTATTGACAGCTAAATCTCTTCTTTGCTCTGTGATATATTTCACAGTGATTCATTTCTGTGTGCATATGCTCAATACTATTTTGTATTTCCATGCTTCAATGCAAAAGGAAATAAAGACTTGTACATTACTGATATATTTCAACGCTTTTTTATTTTGCTTTTGATAGAAAACAGAGTGACATAAAATTGGTTGTGTTTTCACATGCTATTAATCTCTTAGACTATTAACAACCAGTGAGTGAGATAGGTGAGATATCAAAAGTATCCATGGATGATACAAGGTTCAAAGCTGCTTAGGTGACCAGTTAGGGAGCTCTGTACTCTTTACACACTCTGCCCAAGAGGGTTTAAAAAGAGAACTTTTGGCCCAGTCTTATAAAATTTGTAGCATTGTAGTTTGAGCCTAAGTAAAATGAGGCTATTAAAAATTCATTGTATCAAAGTATTTTGCTAACAATCACAATCAGAAATAGACTAAATGGGTATCTACAGATAAACCTTATTAAGACAAATACAACCATAGCTCATTTGTTATTGTAGCAAAGCCCAGAGCCTACATTAAAGAACAATCAGTTAAGACAAAAATGTTCAATTTTGAGGCATTTTTTAAATATATAAATGAAATGGATATCTGTAAATAAATCTTGTTATGACTAGTGATAGCAAAGCCCAAAGCCTGCAGATGAAGGATTAAAGTGCGCCCGGTTGAAGCCAAAAATTCATGTTCAATCATTTCTCAATAATTTCAAACAGATATTATGAGAATGAGTATCCAAGAATAGACCTTGTTGCGACAAATGTAACAATAACTCATGTGCTATGGCAGTAAAAGCCAAAAATGACAGATAAAGGATTAAAAAGCATTGCGTTAAGACCAAAAATATATATGTTCAATCATTTTGCCAGGAGTCTTAAGTGAAAATAGTAAAATTGTGTATCAAAATCAAGATGTATCCACATTTGAACTTGTGCCCATGTTGATAACATCATGCCCACCTATTTTTTTTTAGTTTGAGAAAATGCACAAATTTTGCACTATGTATGGGAATCTTAGCAAAGAATATTTTTAAAAATTAATCGTTGAAATAATGTGCAAACCCTGTTTTGATAAATCAAATAGGACAGACAAATTATTCATTAAATGAGTGTTTACTGCTATAATATTCTATATATGGTATAAAACACTATATAGGGAAGTAGGAAATTTTCATAATTTTTTTCCATTTTCTCATTTAGTTTACTGAAATGATTCAGTTTTACTATTCTTGGAACATTTATGTATTTATAGTGTGGGAGAGGAGAGAGTAAATAATATTAGCATATCTGGAAATTATGTTTAATGTTATATTCTGAAACATAACCACAGACATATAAACCAGTTAGTACATAGGCAGTGTTTGCATATTTATATCACATATACTGTCCAGGTTTCAGTTCTGCTCTAAACTCATATGCGTAACTTGGATTCTGGGATGTTTGTGCGAGCCCTGCATCTCCTGAAAATATAACAGAAAACACATTCCTTCAATGAAGAAATTAAATTAATTCATTCAGTATTTTGGAAGCAAGATGAAAAAATCTCCATTGCTTCTAAATTTTTGTATTTATCTCAAAATCTTGATTTTCTTTTTAAAATTTCAATTATTTTGGATTTTTTTTGCACATAAATAGTTTATTTTCAAATTTTTTAAGTAAATCCAGTGGTAACATTTAGTACTATTTTTTGGACATGTGAAATATCGATTCTGGCATTTATTATTCTGAGTTAAATGCTCAACTGGGCATGTGAATTTTCGACTATTTGTCAGTCCTGTTATTATCCTTATCCTTAAAATTTTAAAAAGTTCCTAATATCTCTGATTTATTTTTTATGTTTTCCGAAGGAATATATGCGATCTATCCCATGTTGGACAAAGCAAACAGCTTTTAATAATTAATAAAACTGTAGAACACAGATTTAACAAATCATATGCAACTGGTAGTTTTTTCCACTTCACTGTATTTAAATCGAGGTTACTTACGTTGATGTGCATCTTCATGACGAATTCCTATGACAATCACAACAGCGATCAAAACTAAAGAGCCAATAATTATTATCAAAATCCCAAGAACAGGACTAATGAACATGTGCTTGGCTGCTGAAAAAAATATTTAAAATTAAATTTTGAATATAAATCTATTTCAATTTGAAAAATTAATAAACTTGTGCATTGATAAATTAGAGAACAATCCATATGAACTAACTTTACAGCTCACTAGCAGAGATAGCCTTAATCCTTTCAGTGGTTTTATAAATTTTATTGTGATCTGAATTATAAGTGACAAACAGTGGAAATAACCAACCACTCTGTAAAATGCCACATCTTTTTTCAAGGAAAATACTTTCTACCCATTTTGTGCAGGTAATGTTGCCCCCTCCCCCATTTCCGAGAAATAAACTCCAGGAAGAAAAGTACTTCTATATGGAGAGAAATTCTTTTTTCTATTTATATTGTAGGCCTATGTATATTCCTTTACTACCAAAGGGAAGGGGGAAAAAGTATATTTCAAACACTATCTTTCCTTCTGTTATCAAACTGTGAACAAAGCTGGCTTTGCCCACTGACAGTTGATTTGACAGGTTGGGGGAATAGAAACATGTTCAACAGAGAAGAAGAAAAACAAAATCTTTGAACTTCTTGCCAAAATAAGAGGCTTTTAAGGAGGCAAGATATTTAACCATTACTGAAGTGCAAAACATGAAGTTAGGCATTAGCGAATAAGGTTCAGGAGAAAAGAGATGGAAGAAGGCTCGGGGGAAAGAAAAGATCGAGACATTTGAAATATAAGGAGTTTTTTGTTCTGAAGTTTGAACTCGGAGAGACATGATGTTTTTCCTTGGGTATTTGGAGAGTAAAAATGAAATAAAATGTGTACATTTCTTAGAAGTCGCAAACCCAGTGTTATTTCGCCCTGAAATTGCATTTAAAGTAAAGCAGATACGTTCAATAATAATAAGAAAGGAACAATTTTACTGACGCAGTCAACAAGACCGTGGCTTCAATGATACAAGACGGTGAGTTGAATTGGAAGAAGAGCGTCCTAGCCACGCAGTGGAACTCCCCGGTTCATATGGAAAGATAATAGTAGTGTCAAGCTTTTCCACATTTTTTTTGTGAAGTTAACCTGACTTAGGTGTGAAGAGAAGCAAGAACCATGTGACAGTGTTGAGCTAATAAACAAAGATGCCGTATTTGTCAAAAGGGGACAAGGCAACCCTGAAGACAATGGTTGACAACTTGGGGGTAGTAATTTAACCAAAAATCAATGTAATGCTACTAGTGAATGCCGTGCAGGAAAGCAAAGTATACAACAAAGTGATACTGAAAACAATCATAAGCAATAGGAGAGAAAGAAGAGACTGGGGAGTGGCATAGAGAAATAGAACATGAACTGGAAGGACTGAGAATCTAGGCAGGAGCTGGAAGAGACAAGTATAATCAGGCTGGGTGCGGCAGAACCCCTAGCATAGCTACTTCCAGAACATAATTCAAAAATTTAGGATGGAAGAAGACATAAGTTTATACCTGGTGCTGTTCAAGCTGCAAGCTGATTGCGTGACCCTGGCGTGGGAAAGATTTATTGATTGAGCTTTTGGGGCTTCTTCCGTTCGAGCTGAACCAGTTAATTGCCCACAAAGCGGAAGAGAGAGAGAGTACAGGACTATAATTGAGTTAAGGAATTATTATTGAGAAGATTCAAGCTCACCCCACAGAAGTTTTGATAGATGTTTTCTTCCATCACAAAAATCAAGAGGGCACCTGGAGAGATTTTTATCATGACTTGAGTACCTATTTCAATGGGTGGATGGCTGCTTTCAGGGTCACAATGTTTGAGCAACTAAGAGACTTAATCATCGCGGATCAAATGAAAAAATGCATCTCAGCAGATTTTAAGGAATACTATTTTGACGAATGGTGTGATATGATTTTTCCAGGTGAGCTGTCCAAAAAATTAGATAGGATAATCAATTAATGTGCAATATTTACTAAAGTTGTTGTATTTATGTTTACTCCTTTAACAGGTTAAAAGTTCTAAAAAATGTAAAAAACTTAATATTGTAATAAATCCTATTAGTGAAAAGAAAATTGTGTATTTCATTGTTGTGTCATTCACAATTGTTAATTCTATGTTGGGTAACAAAAAATAACCGGGAATGTACTGTAAACGGTACAGTGAGTGGACTCTCAACACAAAGAGGTAGACTACTGCTGCGGGTATGAGATGACTTTTAATGTTTCTGTTATGATGCTAATCTTTATTTGAAAAATTCTTGTTTAAAACCTTAATAAATTAATTATTTTGTTAAATTTAAGGAAATCGCTTTCTTGAATTATTTGTCTCTATGCACCAAATTCTCCAGATCAGAACCACACATTGCACATTGAGGTGCCGATGATCAAAGGGAAAATTGCCCACTTTGCCGGCCCTTATCTTCAACTTCATTGGACACGAAAAATTGCGCCAGGAATTCTGAATATTATGGGAATCGCTCCTTTTTGCAGTCAAATTTCCCTAAATTTCCAAAAAGAGCCATTGTCACATGTGACAGCAGGAGCAGATAGAGCCACAGTAGGCCTAACTCGCTGCGGAAGCTAAACAAAACTGATCATGAAGGAAACAGCAAAAGCATACTTAGAACCACAGTCTTTCTAACTTCCGACTCATTGCCACTGTTTCGTATGTCGGCACTGACACATAATCAACATTAGATTCTAGGTAGAAGAGACAAGACGCAGCCCTAAACATAACTTTATTGTCTGCCTGAGTGCTGCATGTGTACAGCCTTGGTGTGAGTGTTGCCACACACGTCAACAGGGCCCTGGTAAAGAAGACGCTCGTCCTCATCGAATACAAGACCTATGAATCCCTGCCCAGGGAGTGATTGCCGAGAATGGCGTCAAGGTGACACCTCTCCACTCGGACATATACAAGACCAATCGGGGCAAGTCCGCATCCGAGGGCAGGGCATCGCAGCTCAAGAAAATAACTTGAAACGATACGACAACGAAATGATATATCAACAGGAGGAAATCGTACTGAACCAGTTCCAGTACAGGCAGGAATTATCCAAGCAATTGGACTGGCGATTGTCTTTGCATTCATTTGCAAAGGGATCAACAGAGCTCTGAACTGGCAGCTGAAGACTGAGAAACCCAGAAGCCAACCGACTAAGCAGCTGCTCCTGCACAATACAACACTTGCCTGTCGTATAACGTCATGCGTTTGCCCAGGGGACCCGATGGAACCATCGAGTTCTACCAGCCTCATGGTTACTGTTATCATCCTTTTGCAGTCAAATTTGATGAGTCTCAATCCACACCTTGGCTACGAGCCCATCGTGCAGCCTGGAAACGACATTTATGTCATAGTGGAGGGGTACATAGCTTGTTGCAGGATTAGCTGTACAACTATAAACAATGTAATTATATCATACAAAAAGGGTTGCATGCAAGGTAATGGCGACACAGTGTGTGTGTGTCACGGTTGCCATTGAGAAACCAAGTTACGCTCTTAAAGCATCATCATCATTAAAAAAATGATGGATGTGCTTTTCAAAGGTGGGACGTGTAAGGCTCAGGAGAAAAGAAGTGGAATAAGGCTGAGGAGAAAAGAGGTAGAAGAAGGCTTGGGGAAAAGAAAAGATCAAAAAATCTCTCTTTCTCTAAAAAAAACATTGATACTAGCTTTAATTAATAATTTTGATCTTTAAAGAAAAAGAAAAATTCCACAAATGCTATAAAATTGAAACTCATCTTCAGACATGAGTACACTCTAACTGTGCACCATATTCATGATTCAAACAAACAAGCATGGACATTTAAAACCATAAAGTGATAAAAATAAATTCTAAACTAAGTTTATTAGCAACATTATTTTTGATGAGTCTCCATGTTTTTGTTGCACCAACAAAGGATTCTCTGAAAAGCATCAGTCAAATGCATGGTTGCTACTTACTTGCAAAAGTCATTATATAATTACATAATGACTATGTCATTATATATTAATCATCTTCAATCCAATCAGTAGGAGAGTTTCGAACTTCAGTGATAATTTTCTGCATACTGGGAAAAAATTATCACAAATGAAATCAACTTTGGTTAACAAAGAACTCTGGATAAATGAAGGTTTGATAATCAAGAATTTACTGTATGATAACGATCATACAAAAAATATGTCAACAGTGTTAATGAATTATAAAAATTGTGCTTAACAAACATTCGCTGTTTATTTGTTTTCATATACATTTAGTGTCATACCTAAAATTTTTGAAAAGTATGTGTAAAAGTTTTATTTACGAGCCCAGTGGTATACTTTTCCTTGATGGGACTCAAGTTCATCAACAACCTGAGTTTCAGAGACCCATAAGACGTGATAAAATGGAGTGAAATCACTTTAGATGAGGTAACACTAGTTATGAAGCATTATTTAACACATGAAATATATTTCGTGATATTTAGGACAACAATATCTAAACACTTTGTATGCAGGTAAATTTCAGTCACAATTGTGAAAATATTTTATCCCACTTCTTCGTATAACACTGGCACACGATGTTATACTGAAACTTTATTAAGGACAAGACAACTCGTTCTTGTTAGTTTTCCCCCTTTCATCCACATTAAGTGATTTAAGTTTAATTTTGTGAATAAAAGAGTACTCATGTAAGAGTTGAATACATATGTAGTGCACTATACTTTATGCTGCATTTGTACATACACACATGCAAGAGAAGATACAGTGAAATCATGCTACAACAATAAACATTATAACGATAAATCTCCCTACAATGATATTTTTCTAATCTTGTTTCCATCCCTAACTTGAATCAAACAAAGGAAAGAAAACAACAGATTTCTAACAGTTTCTTCAGTTCAAATTCAGTTTCAAATTTCTGCTGCACTGAAAAAAGATAAATTTTTGTCAGACAAAGTAAGACTGAGATTTTATTCTCTTGCCTAAAATGTGTTAACTATTTTCTTCATTATTGGTATTGTAATAAGTGGGACTAAAAATCTTGCAAATATGCAAGCATTTATGACCTAAAAACATGAAAATATGACCTTAAAGTTCAATAATATGACCTTATAATTTTCCCATTATTTTATCTCTTCTTTTTCAGTTATTGTTTATGTTATTAAGTTGAAAAATAAACAAAAAAAAAATCAATTTACTTTTTTAATTAAAATTCTACACTGATGGCTCCAGGATTACCAAAACTGGTGCTGAAGCAATCTTTCACATCTTTGGAGTTGACCTGACTACCATAAAATCAGAGATGCCACTGACATGCTATTTTCTTAATTAGACTAAACACCTAAACTCATGGTGAGTATCCATTTTCTGCTCTGATCTAAACTCTCATGTGTTGTTCTTCAAAAACTTCATGTTAAGTTTTTGGCCATATCTCTCTAGGAGACCTCTTCTGCTCTTTTTTTCCCTCAAAATGGTATCACAGATAGGAGCAGCCTCCTCATTTACTTAGATATGGCCTATATCATTTGCAGGTATTTTATTATATACCATTCACAGGGGTTCTAATATTTAACAAAATGGTAACAGTTACCATGCCTTTCTTCCCCAAGGATGTTATAACTCCTAGGAAATCTCAATAGAATGATATTTCTTCACACACACACGGCCCTCAACTCGTGTTATACTACTTGGTGCCAGAGTAATGGGCAAATTTGCCTAAGCTCTTCCCTCTTGGGGCACCAACGATTGAAGGTGGTTATGGTAATTAAAATTCCACCAGATTTAAATGAAAACCACACCTACCTTATGCACAATAACTGTTCTTCAGTACATTTTAGAATTGAACTTCTATGAGATGCAGTTTCAAATATTTAAAAAAAAGCTGCTATTTAGTTTCTTCTAATAAATATTTGAGGAAACTACTTTGCAAAGGTTTTTTTTAAACTTCAATAAAAATTACCACAGATGAAGCAATATATTCGAAAAAATTGTCATAAAGCAGGCTCTAATTTCTGCAATCTCTGTGTTGCTGCACATTAAATTAGTTCTGTGCTGGAACTTTTAACATATTTAACAAAATAAATTACAGTGATATAATTGATCCTTCTTCATTTAAACCAAGCACAACTCTGGTCGACTATCATTGGACAATTTAGTACCATTTTATACGCTTTCAGATGCAAGTTCGGCTGAAAGTGTGTATATGTTCTACTCCCAACTGATACATGATCTACCTAACCATCTGTGGACATATGTAGTGTTGTGTGTGAAATCAGTACTGCCATCCCTATTTCAAATTGTGAGTGAAGGGTAATGCTTGAATATTTGTACAATTGTAGGCAGGGTCTTAACTAGGGGAGAGCAGAAGATTGTGTGGGGTCTGGTGCCTCATGTGCTAGATGAGAAAGGCACCAAGTTTGCTTTTTTGTTTGTTCAAAATTATGAGGAAGGTGTGCCAAAATTGGGTACTTGCCCAGGGTGACAGTGTCAATTTTTTTTAGTTGTGGTCATGGTTTTAGGATCTATTGCAACACTTCAATGGGGAGATGGACTCATATTTCCACCTGAAGCTAGAAAATGACAGAAAACCAATTTCAGTCAACAACCACTGCGTCACCAGTGGAATTTGAACCCAGGTCCTTGTAATGCGAATCTCTCACAATGACCACACAGCAGCTACCTTCGGGGTGCTGTGTTCATCCCCAAAGTTGTAAAAAAAATTTTATAACTTTTTACTCTGAACACTCAACTGTAGACACCACCAGAATTAAAAAAAAGGGTGGGGGAAACAAAGAGGGGCAACTACCAAACTTGAGGAAATGGCAATTTTAGGGGAAAAAATTTATAAATATATATATTTTGACTTCAAAACATAATGCAAAAAACATTTTTATAGTGAACAATATATATATAATTATTATATATTGCATGCCATTCAGTAACATAGCAAAAAGATCCTTTGTGAACAAAAAGTGGCTACTGGGAATGCAAACATTTTTCAAAAAAAGAAAGACAAGAATTTTCATTTTAAGTGCATATGACATATCTGAAGAAAATGCCCACAGATTAAAATTTTTGGTGATAAAGAAAAATGACCAAAAAAATTATTTATTGCTTGTAAATTCCTAAAATATAACAGGCTGCTCAAACATGCTTAAAATATTACCAATAGCTTGAAGATACCAAAATATGACTTGTCATAAAAAAGTATACCTTGCTTTCTACAAGTTGCAATCAACTTGACGTACATAATAATAGCAACGAGAAACTCATTTACACCATAAATCATTTTTCTATAACTATAATTTATTTATATTCAGGGAGGTACCAAATCCGAGTTGGAAGGGCAGAAAAAAGTTTCATCAACCAAAAAACACAGCTTCCTAGCTGTGTTTTTTGGTTGATGAAACTTTTTTCTGCACCAAAAACCATCTTTCAATTTAAAGAAAAAGAAAAATAGAGTTTGGATTTCAAGAAAGATTAATATGGCTAAAAATGATTTTATTTCTAACTTCACTATATCGTCAGCATTCAAGCAGAAATTGTCCAATCTTGTGATTTTGTCTATTTAAACTTTTGAGTCGCTATGAAAAATACTAAAAGTTATTTTACAGATTGCTTACTCTTACAGTAGATTTACTGATGTCTGGACAACTAGTTCATGGTTCATTATTGTTCATATCATGAAATAATTAATTGGAAATTCTATAATCAACTGCAGTTGTCAGTGAAAAGGATTTTTTGGACTTTGGTGACTTTTGCTTGAAAGCCAACCATACCACGAATGCCTGAAACCACATGTTTTTAAACAACTCACTAATTTAGAAAAATAGAGAATTTTTTAAATGACTAAATAAAACTTGGAGTAATTAAATACATGCAACTCACGTTCTTTTGATATAGGATAAGGCTGTGTTTGTGCTGATATAGCAACAGAGTTACTTCTTCCAAGGCTGTTTGTGGCATAAACTACTCCTATGTATGAAACACTAGAAGTTAAGTCTGTTACATTAAAAATTGGTTCTTCTTTATTGGACACTGTAGCATGTAACCCTTTTGTGCTATACAATTCAAGATGAAACATTTGAGTCAACCCACCATCAAAGCCAGGTTCACAAGATATGTGTACAGATGTTAATGTCTCATTTTCAACGACACAATTTTCTACAGCAGAGGGCACACCTGCAACAAAATAACTTTAAGTATCATCAAAAGACAAGTTTTTAGACATTATAAGGGGTTATTCAAGTATTACGTCAGCATAGATGGGGGGAGGGGTTTCGGATTTGCTGACTTTAGATGACAAGGGGAGAGGGGGGTTTGAAGGTTGCTTACGTCATCAACCACCCATTTTTAAAGATATGAATTCTAAGCTGCTGATGGGGGGGGGGTCAGTAGTTTGCTGACTTTTGCTGACAAGGGGGGGGGGGTCAAAAATGGCTGAAAATCTGCTTACATAATACTTGAATGGCCCCTTATGAAAATATGAAATATTCTTAATGGCATCTTCCAACCTTGCCCCAGGTTGGGTAAATACAGAACTTGCTTCTGACGTTCTATGCCCGGGTTCAAACCCATGGACCTTGATGGTAACCTTTATAGTGGAAGACAAGCATCTTACCACTGCACCACTTGGGTGTACTTTCAAAGTCTTTTTTTTTTTTCAATCTGAGCACAACTCAGGTCTATCACCATCTATAGGCGATTTACCACCTAGTGAGTTGTGCCGGAAGTGTAACTGTGTGTGAACCTAACAGTCTGAGTGCATATAAAGTGTTGTGTTTGATTTTTCAGTGATGCCATCTATATTTCAGAAGGGAAGTGAGTGATGTGTTATGATTGAATTACATTTGTACTGTTTGTAGGTCTGTTGCTCTCTGTGGCGAGACTTTATAAAGGGGAGATCGGCTCGCATTCACGCCTTGAAGCTGGGAACCACAGAAAACCAACTTCAGCCGACCACCACTATAGCAATGGTGGGGTTCGAACCCGGATCCTCGCGATGCGAGTCTGTCAGTATGACCATAGCAGCACTTTTAAAGTCAAATAGACTATTTTAATTTTAGCATCTGACTTGATCAGATATGCCAGGGGTGGCCAACAGCTGGCCCATGAGGTGATTTTGTGCGGCCTGCAACTACGTAAAATTACTGTGTATTAAATTAATTTTCTTATCATTATTTAAGTTATCATTTTCCACACAGACCTGATTAACAAACTACTTACATTAATTTTTTCAAGGGACAATATTAATTAGCTATGTTTTTATCGCACTGCCGTTTTGGTACACACATCTTGCTCTTGAAATTTGTTATGGGCATTTTTACCCCATTTCTTTCAGCCAACTCATAGGACAAGTTGCCTTTTTGTGGTTTCTGTATTTACAGCTGAATGCATATTTGGTGTTCTGCTCACAGTGATGACATTTTTTCAAAGTGGATGACAACTCACAATGACAAATTGAAATTGCAACCAATTAGGCTATGCAGATCCTAATAATTTCAAAGAGCAAAAAATGAGTGATATGTGATGGTCAGGTTCATATTGTGGCATTGAACTAATTCCACACCCAGACATGATTTTTTGTGTTGAACACAGAGAAGCAGTCATGTCTAAATTTCAACATACCAAGTTGGTGACATTCCATGTTGAAGCAAACTAACACTTTCTCAAAACAAAATACTGATATTCTGTTCCAAGAAGGTAACTCAAGAAATAAGAATATGTGTATTGTGCAAATCTGGTTCCGTGTAATCTCATGGACATAGAGGAGCACCAGGTAATGGTCCATGCTAAGCTAGTCCATTTTATCTTTTCACCATCATGAGTTTACCTATTCTAAATGGTTAATATGATCCATGCCAATGTTTTTGGCAAGCCTTCCCTCCCAATACTAAAACAGGTGCATGAATCAATTCCTTAAGCATCTATTCAACCCGTGTGGTTCCAGTGGTTGTCAAATCACGAGTAAGAAATAAAAATAATTGTAGAAAAATGTAGAAAAATAGGGTTTTTTTGTAAAAATTTTCAAACTATGGATGTAACTGAATGGACTAATTTGCAAAAGAAACAGTAATTTTCAACTAGTCCAGATCCCGGACTAGTTGAGAACCTAAATTTTTTTTTATTTGACCGCTCCTGAAAAATTACTGGGTAGGGCTGACAGGGCTCCAGCTTGGAAGGGGATTCTCATCTTTCTTTTTTTCGTACGATAAAGAGCCTGTGAAAAATCTGACCTGCGGGGCCCTGCTGCAGGATGTGGGGCCATAGCCAGACCAAAATGAAGACTTTCCCACACCATGTAATATAGTCCATTTTTGTTTCTGGTATTACAGCCTTAAGCCCTGTCTGTTCCTTAAAGTTTTCTCAATATTTTTGTTGTCAAGATATTATCACTCAAAAGAGTGACAGCACGTGGTGTCTTTTAATTTTCATTACGTCAAATTTTCAAAAATTTGTGTATCTAAACAAAAGCTCAGGCTGCTGCCCCTTGCAACCTGCTGCCCAGGTGCACCCACGTAAACCGCCCATGAAATTCAAGGAGGTACTTTCCACATTACGGTAAACTTCTGTTATAACTACTACACAATTTCTAAAAGAAGATCAATATACAGCGGTATCTTATTGTAAATCATCCAAACATGGCTCCCATGAGAGGGGCTGCTGACAGGGGTCTAGTCCACAGTTCTAGAAACTGATTTTCTTCCTTTTTTGTTCTGCATTGAAAATAAATTCACTGGGTTGAAAGCAAGCCTGCAAAAAGTTCCAGCATGTGAATCTTGCTGTGAATTCATGCCTAGAGGGCCTGAATCAAGGTTCAGTGAGAGAAAAAAAAACTAATAACACACCATTTAATCAAAAAGAATAACTTTGCCCAAAACTATACAAGAATATTGAAAATGTGATGAGGACAAATAATAATTAAACAATTATTATTTGGACAATTGTTTTCATAGTGTGAATATTCTTTTATAATAACACACCAGTTTATGAGAGACTATTCAACTAATGAGTGTAAAAAAAATTTCAATAACTCATAAAAAAATATGAAAGCTTGAATGCTTTGAACAAGCTAAAGCTAACAGCATCATCAGACCATACTGTATTAATTTTATAAGCCAACCAACATTACTTTTGCATAGAATACTCTGATTGTATTGTAGCATTCTAATGGATTTATTCAAGAATATTAAAATTTTATAAGTGTGGAATAAACCAATTAAATCAACCAAATCAACCAAAAAAATTGTTTTAAAATGGATTTAATATATATGAGAAAGTCTGATTTGGGATACAAGATTTTTATGATTTGAGTAGCTTTAGGGAGAAAATTAATCTCGTGAGTTGACATGCCACCATATTGCACTGAATTTGAGTTATTTCATGATCTCACAAAACAATAGTGTAGTTGTGAAAGAGAATACTAACTTGCAGGAGATATTTTATAGCAGCATGCTTGCTTCTGAAAACCAATAATATTTTGTGCACGGCAAAATAGATACCCATAATCAGTTTTCTTTTTCGGAGTAAATAAAACGCTGCTTTCAGTTCCATTAGTAGCAAATTTTTTCAAAGCCGTTTGTGTAAATGAGTTGTTCCAATGCCACTCAAATGTAACATCTTCAGGATTGGCCTCAACTATGCATTTCACTTCAATCGTATCAAATAAAGGAACACCATATGAAAACTTTTGGTTTAATAAGCATGATGGCTCATCTGTGCAGAAGTAACAAGAAATTTAAAATGTAAGCATCAATTGATACCAAGTATTTCATGTAATTTTTTATGATTTCATATAAAATACATAAAAATAAAAAATAAGTTGGATATATATTTTTATTACATACAGTATAGGGATCCAACACAAATTCAGATTTTCTTTTAGTTATACTTCTTTTCAGTTAATATTTACTGTTTTGCTCAATAACTTTAAATTTGTGTTTCGGGGATGATAAAAATTTAAAAATACAGGAAATTCAATGCTCATATTAAATCCTTATTATAAAACCAAACTCTTTTATAAAACTTCTCACATTTTCAGAATATAGTTGAAATCTCTCAGACATTAAAAAGGTGATAATTTGTATCTCTCTCTCTGTCTCTCTCTCTCTCTCAGTGAACAGATGAATTTTCAACAGAGAAGACAAAAAAACTGATTAGGTTTGAATTGGCTAGTAATCACAATCATGTACATTTTTACATGATTTTAAAAATCATGCAAAAATATGTATTTGGCTTACTAGACTATGATTACACACCCGAAAATGTCTCAAAAGTTAAAGTTTGCCTCAGAACCAGTTACTGGTTTTTATAAAGCAAAAGGTGGCTTATTGTGATTTGAAGACCTCACATGCATGTCCCCAAATTTAATGTATGTGCTGCTAGTTTAACATCAATATATTTTAACCTTATAAATGCAATAGAACACAATACAAATCCAGCACATATTAGACCAGAGTTAGGCTCATGATACACATGCTACTAAAAAGCTTGCTTAGTTGCAACTAGGTAGCGTGCTCATTTATAGCATGCCGCCATGCATATACATTTGCTAGGGCCTAGCACAGCCAGAGGCTTGCTTGTTATAGGCGTATTTTTTATGTATACTTCATTTTGTGAGTGTATTACTCTCGATACTTGATGATTAATGATACATAATGTTTGTATTTAAGAAATAGATGTGATAAATGTGAAATGTACCAGTTTTATGAATGAATGCAAAAATTTTACTTTCACCACTTTTCTGCAAATCTTGATAATTTACACTTTTTGAAGCCAGAACTAGATTTTTTTACCAAATACAGTACTTTGATAATTAACCTCATCATTAAACTTGAAAAAAAATTGTATTATTAGTTTAGTTTACTTTTGCGAATGAATTCAGAACTTTTGATTTGAAAAATATTTTTGCCAACAATTGCAAAATTTTTGATTAAAAAATCACTTATGCTAATAAGTTCAAAACTTCCATTTATTAAATTTTTGTTTGCAAACTTTACATGTGTCTATTGATTAACATGAAATAATGTTTTCTTAGGGGAGGGAAGCTATACTCTCTGGTTCTTAAAATTTTCACAAAAAATTATGTGTACAATATTTTCAGATTGTATCAATTATTCCTCTGCAAAAATGAACAAAATCGTTCGGGTAATTTTTATTGTGCAGTCGACGCTTTATAAGCACTCAATGTTACTCAAAAAATAATAATAAATTTAAAAAGAGTTTTTCATCAAGTCATTATTACAAAGTAATAGCAACATAGTAAACCTGCATGAGTGTATTCAGACTTGTTTATCAGTAGAACTCGGATTATATGCACTAAAAAAGTGGCAAAATATGCTCTAAAAATATGCAAATATGCACTTAAAAATTAAAAATATGCATTTAAAAATTAAAAATATGCATTTAAAAATTAAAAATATGCATTTAAAAATTAAAAATATGCACTTAAAAATGAAAAATATGCACTTAAAAATGAAAAATATGCACTTAAAAATGAAAAATATGCATTTAAAATGCAAAGATAATTACTTAAAATGCAAAAATAAGCACTGAAAATACCAAAATGCATACTTAAAATACAAAATATGCACTTAAAATACCAAAATGTGCACTTAAAATGCCAAAATATGCACTAAAAATCTCAAAATATGCACTAAAAATCTCAAAATATGCATTAAACACTCCTGAATATGCACTAAAAATCTTGAAAAAGTCAAAAATTGTCGAAATATGCACAAAAAATAAGGAAACATGCACTAAAAAATCACCATGCAAAAAAAAGCAGATGTGTTTTTAAAATACATATACATTTCTTAAATGCATATGTATTTCATTTAAAAAAAATATTCCCTCATATATATATATATATATATATATATATACCGCATGTGCTACTATTTCTACATATTTTTTATTCAAGCATTTTTTAATTTTCAGTTTGTTGAAGCTGCTCGATAACGAAAATACCAGTAACAAAAGAATTTCAACAGTACTTCTAAAAAAAATGTAACACTTTGACATATCTCTAGAAATAGCCTTACAATAAAACGGTTTATATTTGTAAAATACTTTATAAATATGTATTAATTCACTAAATTTCACCTGTGGGAAAAATAACTGATGTTATGAAAATATTATGAACAATATTTGTTTGAAAAATTATAAAAAAAATTGAGTGGGCTTAAATAAACCTTCAAAAATATGTACTTATACTGAAAATTCTTTGATTTTATGCATTTATATGGATTAATAGTAAAAAAAGCCAAAATATGCAAATGCATATAATCCGGGCTCTATTTATCAGCTTTTTTTCCCCCTAACTGCATGTTATCAAGCACAGAAAAGTAGACTGTTGTGCGATTCAGCAGCGTGTTCTTCCATAAGTTTGCTAATTTCAAATGCATGTGCTAATCATTTGCTTATTGGTAGCATGTTCCCAAAAGTAGTGTGCTTTCGTGCCACTTAGTGACATGTGTATAATGGCTCTTAAGCTAAATTACCTACCAGAAGGTAGTTGAAAAAAGCCCATTTGAACAATTTAAACTTCTGCACACGGGTGCAGTGAGATGATTTTCTCTTCTATGCTAAAAATGCCAGATTGCTTAATGGACCTGACTAGCGCACAGCCGCATGGGCAGAGATACAGTCCAGGAGAGGGCAAGGGGGGGGCAATGACCTACCCCAGCATCAATGACAGAGCTGACTGATGTATATGACTAAAGCATTTACAGTTGATTCCTGTTTTAACAAATAGTGTTATAATGTAAATTTCTCTTAATGAAAACTTTTCTAATCCCCAAATAAGATTACATTGGGACAATGTAGGCTATATCAAATTCTAATATTAGGAAATAAAAAACCTGTTATAACTGATACAAAAACAAGGCAGCTGTCTATACTTGTTTTAAGACATTTCTTTTCACGTGTTTTTGGATACGAAAACTTTCAAACAAGAGTTGGCTGGCTTAGTCGCTTCAAAGAACAGTATGGTGAGGTACCAAAGCAGATTTGTGAGGAGGCAAGCTCAGTTGACTTGAAAAATATTAATGAATGGAAAGCTAGTGAAATAATGAAAGTAATTAAGTCATACAATCCTTCCAATATGTTCAATGCAGATGAAGCTGGAATATTTTGCCCCCAGCCTTTCAAGTCCATCTCTGTTCTACATGCACAACCAGTTTATAAAGCAACCATTCAATGTGTAAGCCTCTTATTTTTCATGAGGTATATCAAAATAAATTCAAGTTTTAATAAAACATTATTTTTACATTTTTATAATTTATCTAAGATTATTCCAACTTATTGTGTTTTTATCAATGAGTATTTTTTATTTATTTATAAAAATGATCACATGCTAACTCTTTAGAGGGCTAAGTTTTTCCAAAACCTAAAGAAAACTATCTAAACAGGTGGAATACCAGCAATCCCACCACACACCAATCCACTATGACTTATCCTGCAGCCATGATTCTATCCAGTTCAATGAGTTGCTTCAAATCTCATGTAAACATTTCAAGAGTTTACTATGTTTGACATTATCGAAAGAATTTTGGAAATCAAAGATAGACCACATCAATGTTTTTGCCTTTGCTCAAGGCCTTGGTTACATGATCATAGAAGCAAAGGAGATTGGTTACACATGACTTGCTCTTCCTGAACCCATGCTGATTTTTCGACAATTATCCATCCACTTCATGAGTTCCCTTATGATAATAATTTCCAGTGATTTTTAAGAGGGAGCCAGTTAAAACTCACTGGGCGATAATTTGAAATTGTTTCCCTACTACCCTTTTTAAAGATAGTAACTACATTAGCGAGTTTCCAATCCTGTGGGACGATACCCTCGGCCACACTACTTCCAGGCCTGGACTTAGGCAGGTGCGAAAGGTGAGTTCGCACCAGGCCACAATATTTCTGAGGCCGCAATTTTTTCAAGAGAAACCCTTTCTTTTCTCAGCAAAAGTAGGAAAATTCTTTGATTAAAATTCAATTTTTTCCCCTTAAACTAACATTGGTTGTAAGAAAAAGGCTTTCAGTTCAAAGCCCCTGATATCATTTTTAGTGTTATTAGCTTTATGTAGTTTTTGAAAAAAAACTTCAACAAACTCTCTTTCCTCAAACCCACTTGACTTGTCAAATGGCATAATGGGTGGGAACTTTGCTTGCCTTTTGACAGTTCTATAATATTACTTTTTATTCTATTGTCTCATATATATATTCTTGACCCCTTAAAAAATCAGAACTCCCCTCCTCATTGGAGGTACCAATTGTGCACACAAGATGAATGTTGTAGTTTTTTTTTTTTGCTCTGATTATTGATGTTTTACAGTAGCCTTTAGTATGGACATCACTAATAATGACTGCCCTGGA
This sequence comes from Pholcus phalangioides, assembly GCF_987345545.1. Lineage (NCBI taxonomy): Eukaryota > Metazoa > Arthropoda > Arachnida > Araneae > Pholcidae > Pholcus > Pholcus phalangioides. The sequence goes on from NW_028301625.1 coordinate 29,081,972, forward strand.
GAGAGACAATATCTACTGTTGTTCAGAGTGTTCAAAACATTCCTATCTGGGAACCTCTGAACTCTCATGTCATGATTTTTCCATAGGGAGGCTTGAGTGCTTCCTTGAAACTTTCAGCCATAAACACCACCATCATCTGAATCATCCTCCCATTTATTGGGTATGCAGTTACACATCACTTGTTCCAGACTGCCATGAAGCTGGGCTGGAAGAGATCTCTGCAACAGGATAAGTCCAGTGGCAAAGTTCTGGCGTTCATTCATTCAGTTCTCAAACTGTACACTGCCAACCTTTGTCAGGGGTGCCTGACAAAGGTTTTTTGGGAACAGATCCTTTGTTAAACTGCCCTGGGGAACCATAGATAAGCATTTATCAGGGAAAGGGGCATCGCGGGTGGAAAAGTTGGAGAACTCCTGGTATAGACCAGGGGTTCTTACGTGTCTCGGTAGCGGGCCCTGGCATTAGTCAAACTGGGCCATGAGTGATTCACTATTTCATTTTTCCTCATTTCTTTCTCATTAGTTGCATATATGATCAAGCCTTTCACTCACAAAAAGAAATCGACCAGGTCGTGAGCTTTCCAAGGTTGAGAACCACTAATCTAGACAGCCAGAAGGTTTGCAGAAGAATTGTTCATGAACCAACCTCATCAAACCATGTAATAACAAAAGCTAAGAGCAGACAAATGGTTGTATACAAAAAATGAGCAATTTTTCTATAGAGAACCGAAAAGAGTACTAATTTTTTTAGTAAATGCTAATCATCTCATCCCTACTAGCTGAGGATGAGAAATTGGATAGGAATGTGAAAACTGTAAAATCTAGCTATTTTATAGCAAAGTTTTTTTTTTTTTTTGGGATTCTTCTCCCGTTATATTCATTTTTCATCAGTAAAAAGTTTCTTAACATCTTAGGAAGACAGACATACAGTATATAAATTCTGAATTTAATCCTATACAGTATAATGACAATACTACTAAACTTCCAAAAAAAATGTAAGGTGTGTATGTATGTTTCTGGCTGGTATTTTTTCTTCTTTTTTCCTCAATCTCATTATTAACCTAGTACAGTAACAGCGTTAGAGATGAATAGGAGCTTATGCATAAAAAACATTTAGAATACAAAATTTAAAAGCCCTAACATTTTTAGAATATAGGCACAGAGGCATCTGCGGGGAGAGGCACATGAGTCTCATGCCCCCCATAGATGATCAGAAATAAAATTTAATATTTTTGTAAAAAAATTTAAAATATCGTTAGAAAATACTTTCATATGCTGTTTGCATCAATTTCTGTTGATTTAAATGCTTTTTAAAGGTTGTTAACTCAAAATTTCTCTGGAGGAGATTCCTTGTGCCCCCCCCCCCAAACCTTTTTGTAGCCCCTTTATAAAGGTCGATCCTGCGTACTCCCCTGGATGTAGGCTATGTTACAGCCCCAGTCATTCGTTCTCTGATAAGAAGACTAATGTGTCATTTTGAATTTGAATATTTTCAAATATTAAGATTGCAATTGTGGAATTATATTTCTGTAACAAACACTTGGTTTTAAACAAGTTATTATATTGAAGAGCTCAAGTGTAGCAGTACTAACATACCTCACAATGTTTTTCTTTATTTTTCTGAATTCTATTACTTATTTCCCCTATTTCCATTAATTTACAAAAAATAACAATAAAAAAAATAGAAAAATGGTCAAGGTTATTGAATTGCAATTCGTCCAAAATGTATTTTCATACAAATCAAATCAAATTTATTCATTTCCAACATACAGAGACTTAGATTAGTTTAAAAAAAACATATTTATCATCCAGAGGCTGTGATGTCTGTACGGATGATTGAAAATTTACATGATAATTAATGAATAAAATATATAAAGCATATGACATGAACAGAAACATAAAAAAAAAAGACACATATACAACATAAAAGAAACAAAATTATCACTGTCAAATAAAAAAATACATAAAGATAAAAAATCAAGAACGAAAAAACATACACAACACAAAAAAGACAAAGTTCTTAATGCATGGCGAGAAATGTAAAATAAAACAAAACATTAGATAAAAAATATATGAAAAAAAATGAAACTCGCACATACATAGACAAACACAAACAATTTTTTTAATTGAAAAAATACACATAATTAAAGTGGCAAAGCTAAATTGAATAAATTTTATTTCTCCTCCGAAAAGTCACAATAAGAGTCTACATCGTCTATTGAAATTAATAAATTGAATAATGATTTTTTTAAATGCCGCATGTGTGAGTATATTTTGTATTTCTAGTGGTAGTGAATTATATAATTTCGGAGATAAATAATAAAAATGTTTACGAAAAATTTCTTTCCTAAAAGTAGGAATACGGTAAATCATATGAGGTCTTCGCTCTGAAACATAATCTTTTAAACTGCATAAGCCTTTATTACGGTTTAAGAACAGAATAATACAAAAAAGAGCATTATGGCATAAAAAGGAAGTGGATTAACATTTCTAAAAATTGTAGAAGAATGAGACTCACCCTGATTCAAAATTTTGAAAACCCTTTTTTGTATTGAAAATAAAGGCAATAAACTAGTTTTATAATCACCACCCCATATAATTGTACCATAATTTATAAGTGAATAAAACCAAGCATAGTACAGGTCTTTTAAGAAATTAGCGGAAACTTTCTTACTTTATATAATACAAATTATATAAAACAAAATAAAGTTTTTTAAGTAGTTCATGAACATGAGATTCCCATTTTAAATTGCTGTCTACATTTAAACCTAAGTATTTAATACTATTTACTTCTTGAATTGCATCGCAATGACAATAAGGTTGAAAATCACAAGCGAGGGTGTGAAATTTAGGATTAAGATGTAAATCAGATTGCATAAGATTGAAATTAACGTATTTTGTCTTCTGTAAATCTAATTTTAAATCATTAACATAGAACCATTTTTGAATTAATATTAAAGTGTGGTTAATATGGTTCTTAGGGCTGTCAAGATCATATTAGACAGTTCAGAACTGTCAGTTCAAAATAGTCCATAGAGTCCATTCTTGTTCCCAAAGTTGGTTCTATGAAAACAAGGAACCAATCTTTTGTTAAATGCTTTACCTGTAGAAAATTACATACAAAACTAATGACACAATAATCACTAGAAGAAAATTCACCCCCTCGATAAATGTTCAATAAGATAGTCAGAATTAAAATGAAGCAGGAGTGGCTCTAGCTCACCTTCCGCCTGGGTGCAAAGCCTCATGTGCCGCCCGCTGAACACATCTGAGGTGGAAGGCTGAAAGAGCTTTAGCCAAGAGAACTTTGAGATGAACCTGACTTTTTACCCGGCCAAAGTTGCACACCTGTTTAACCAAAACGTGCTTGACCATACGTCCCGCTTTTAAAGAAACAGTCCTGTTTTTTTGGTCTTGTGAATTATTTTACTGTTCTTAATTATACCAGATAACTTTTTCCACATTCAGCTCTTGTTGATGAACCCTCATATTTTTCTTCCTTTTAGGACTGAATTTTTGAATTACTCTAAATTTTTTTAATACAGTTGAAGCAATGGCCCCCAAAGCCCTGGGGCCCAAAATAAATACCATCATTTTTTTTTTCTCACGCTATAAATTTACTATAGAAGAGCCCGCCAAAGATCCCGGCCTAGGGACCCTGCCCCAAAATGTGGGGGCCATGGTTGAACCTTACTAATGCCAAAATACTTACTCCAAGCTTCCCAAGGCGGAAATTAAGTGTGTGTGTGTGTTGGGGGGGGGGGGGTTTCCTGGTGCTTCAGACCCCGGACAAGAGAAAACCTTAATGCTTTCTTTGCCTTTATTTGACACTGTTTCTGGAAAATTACTGGTTGAGGCTGACAGGGCTCCAGCCTGGGACGATTCTGATCTTTTTTTTCATACTATAAATTTACTATAATGAGCCCAGTGAAAAACCCTACCCGGGGGCCCACACCACATTCAAGAGAAGCCTGAAAGCAGAATGTTTTGCATTGTTCTGCAATGAACCCTCGGCTGACTGGAAATGTTCTGCGATTAAAATCCCCATAATAGCGTTTTCTTGCACTTTTTCTTAAACTACTTCCAGATTGTTCTGCAATAGCGCTAATTGTTCTGTGACGTACATCACAGATTTTGGCATATTCTGCTTTGGGGGAAAGAAGTAGTCCATAGAGTCCATTCTTGTTTCTGGTATCACAGCCCCAGGCCCTGCCTGTTTTTGCAAGTTTTCTCAGCATTTCCGTTGTCAAGATATGGCTCAAAAGAGTGACAGTGCATGGAGTCTTTTAATTTTTATTATTCCAATTTTCAAAAAATTGTGTATCTAAACAAAAGCTTAGGTTGCCACCTTACAACCTGCCGCCCAGGTGCACCCTTCCTTAGGCCACCCCTGAAATGAAGTATGAAGTATGCTTTATGAATGAAGCATATTTCTGAACTGAAATAAATGCAACGATCATATGTATTTGTGTGAAAATTATAATGGTGAGATATGTTTTGACTTGGGTGGCTATAAAAACTTTATTATATACTACAAGTTTATAAAATTTACTAAATATAATAAACACTTACATTGAACATCTAAATAAACGCTTTCACTTGTGGATTCCCCTTCTACATTTGCTGCTATACATGAATAATTTCCTGCATTTTTTCTTGTAACATTTCTCAAAAGTAATGATTGATTGTTTACTCTGATTTCATCTGTAATATGATTGTTGTATAGTGTTTTTCCATTGAATCTCCAACCGACTTGAGTTGCTGGTGGGTTTGCTTGTATGTTACAGTCAAAATAAACATCATCTCTTTCTTTGATGTTTGGATGAAGAGTACCAACAGTTACCACTAGTTGTGGGACATCTAAATAAAAACAAGTAAAAAGGAATATAAGAGTGATTATTAACTGTTATTAATTGGTAATTTGTATAAAAGTGATGGGTATAGCACACTCATGGAACCTTTGGGCTATATTTTTGACTGACCACTTTGCATTGTCTTTCTAGTGAATTTTCAGGTAAAAATTAAAAAAAGGCATTGCATGTGCTGAATACTCTCAATCCTCATTAACACAAAACCAAAGAAACTGTATTTTATATTAATTAAATTGCATATTACCCAATAAACTGGAAAATATCTTCAATTTAGATCAAACCCACATCTTGAGTTACAGTGGAATTTCGGATTAATCAGGTCTGTCTTAAAAATTTGAAATTAATTCAATAATGTAACTGCAGAACAAAAAAAAAATATTTAGAACATGTGCTTGGATAAGTTAGCTTCCTTGTTTTTGTGTTTTAACATATTTTTTTAAAATTTTAACACTTTTGAAATAAATTCCTTTATGACCATTGCCTTGTCACTTCTTTTGATAGTATAAGTACAAGCTATGATGGATCAACAATAAGAGCTGTACTGTGGATTAAAAAAATTATTTGACATTACCACAAATGAAAATTATGCCAAGAAAAAAATATGCAAATTTGGGACTGAAAATGTGACATTTTAATTTAAAGCAAAGTGTATGGTCACTGTGCATGTATACATATGCAGTATCAATAAAATGTTGGTGACCCCCAATCATCACAGTCACTTCAAGCATCATCAATCATTTTTTATTTTGGGCATCCTTGCCCATATCATCGCATATAGGGCATTCTCATGAAATTGGCTTAAATTATGTCCCCAATATATTTGTCACAGAACTTTTATTTCATTGCTTTTTATTTATATTCCTTTTTCTGACAAAACTCACCACTCTATTTACAATTTTTTTCATCGATAGATTTTCCAAATTTGCTTGAACAAATTTCTATTTCTTAAGGAAATGTCCTTCTCCTTACTCTGTTTCCAGTTCATTTTTCAAATTATAAATTTCTTTATCTTAAAACAAAAATATATTCATATTTTCAATAATATATATTTTTAGGATCCTATAACCCCAGTTGCTACCTATCAAATTTTGTGTTGGAAAGGTTAAGAGAGAAGAATGCAGCCATCACACGTGAATGTCCTTTTAAATCAATTATGGATTTGTAAATTAATTCACGAATTAGATTTATTCAGGAAAAAAAGAGATAAGTGTTTTTAATAAATTTACTTCTGGCTACTTTTTTTTGGGATAAATACATTGGTTGATTTTTTAATAGTGGCAACAATGCTGTAGCCATGCTGTAAAATAGAGCCAGACCATGTCGTTTATACCACAAGTAAGTTAAATGCTTGCTTTCCCTCAGAGCAAATGAACTTGCACCCTAACCCCATGCACGTATACAGTGATAACAGGAACAGAGCAGTTGGTAATGAGTTGGTCACAGAATACAGTCACAATTTTTTCGTTAATGTTTGATGTTCTGGTTAAAAATTAAATGTGCTAAAGGTCACAATGTGCACAACAGTGCCACCAAGGACTGCAAGAGGCTTGCATTGCATCTGCATTACCTAACCGAGCAATAGAAAAATGGATAAGAAAACCAAAGCTGAAACAAGTGACATCATTACGGGTCACCACAAAGAAAAAAAGTTTGGCAGACCACCACCAATGTAAAAGCTATGGTGATTCTTGCCTACAATTGGGATGTTGTTATCATAAAGCATTCCATTTTCCAAAGGTGTACTGTTAATGCAGAGTACTACTGTCAGTTTTTTGCAAAATAATCTGCAAGCAGCTCTTAGAAGAAAACAATAATACTTTGTGCACATAATCCACCCACCATTCTACACAACAATACAAGGGTGCATGGAGCAGGAGCTGTGATCTGATTTGTTCCACTGTTGGGGTCGGGAAGTGCTCTACTAACCCCCATACTCTCCAGATTAAGATTCCTGCGACTTCAACCTAATCTCTAAGATGAAGGAACTACTTTGCTGGATTTGTTTCCTAGCATTTGAAGATGTTCTTCAGGCAATAGATTACTCTTTTTGCACCATCCAGATATTAGGCAGTGCCAATGGTATCCAAAGGCTTCAGCATCACTAGAAACATGTAGTACAGAATGCTAGTGGCTCGATCCAAGGCCTTTAAAACTTAAAATCTTGTGTATGTGTATACTATGTGCACAGAAAATAAATAGCTGCCACAATTAAAATATCAACTCAATCATAATTGAAAATTATTTTCACTTTATCACATGCTTCAGTTAAGAAACCTCTATTAATTATAAAAAGCACATGTTTTCAACATGCATAGTTTTTTATCAGTGTTGCAAAACATGTGAATATTTATTTGTGTAATTTATAATAAATGCATAATTTATAATATTTTATCATGTATATATAATTTTTATAATTGCATTTTCAACTGGGTTGCTGTATTTTAGAAACATATGACATCCACATATTTGTTTTTGGCATCTTTTTCCCAGCCACCTCATTTTGGGGCATTTTGCCTGTTGTATTTATATTGTATTTATATTTGTATAAAAATGTCTTTCTCGTGGCATTACGTAATACGTAAACATAAAGAAGGTTTGATCATAAGTTAGAGGAGGAGAAAGATAAAAATTTTAAAAAAATCCAGGTTTCTTGGTTGTTACATCAAGCTGCATGCGCAGAAACGTTTTATCTGAATACTTTGTTGTGAGAGAGTACCTCTTGTGCTCTAGCAAAATAAAGACAAATTAGAAATTTTTTGCCCCCATGAAATTGGCAAAAAAAGGATGAGAAACATAAGTAAAATAAAAATGCAATTAGAAAAAAAAAACCTTCAGAGTATCTTTGCCTGTCCAAGTTGAAAATGAGCAACCAAAATAGATGGAATATGCTGTAAATGTCAAGCATAAATATCAAATTAGTGCTGAAATAGGCAAAATGTCATGTCAGATTTGCCTATCTCTAAACATTGCTAAATTTGAAACAAATTTTTTCACCATGAATTTTGAACAAAATTTACTGCTGGCAATATTTTATTTATCAGCAGGTAAAGAAGTGTCTATAAAAAGTTTTTTGGATTTTTTGATTGACATTTATTTTTGACCCCATTCTTTTTTGCAATTTCATGAGAATGACCCATATATATGTCTATTCTCATGAGTTTTTACAAAGTTAAAAGCCTTTAACTTTTCATTCCCTCGAATGAATACATCAAGATATACAGCGTTTCTCAATCTTTTTCATCCAATGGCTCCCTTTGAACCATAGTTTTTCTTGTGCCCTTCCCCCAGTCATATCCATGGACTCCTACACTCATCCAAGACCTTTGCTACTTATTGAATTAAATTCAGTCAGAACTAAAATGATAATGGACTTTTTTTAAATACTATCATCTCTGGAACCCTGGGCAAAGCACAGCTCTAGAATGGGAGGGGAAGGAATCATCTTATCCAACAGCCGAATCACACTAAATGGGAAAAATAGGTCTCAGAAAATATGGGATGATCAAAGGAACCTACACAATAAATTGCCCCTCCCAACACTGTGTCAGGAGGGCGATGGGTATTTACCTTGGATCTGTGCCTACGCTGGGCTAGGGTTCAGTGAGATTCCTTCATGTGGGGGTTCTCTATGATTGGCCGTCTCAACATCATGGGTTCCCGGGCAGAGTTTGAAGGATGTTCTGCCCCCCCCCCACCTTTTCTGGTATAGTACCTGCTTACATACATATTTGCACACTTACACTCAAAAATCATAGCACCAGATTTAATCATGTAGGCCCCTATGGACATGAGGTCCCCAGCTTTGGGCACATGGATTAAGATGGCCCTGGTGCCATGGACAGTTCTGCTAGATTATTGATCACATTTTTGCCCGCCATATTTCACTTGAAAGCTTTATTTCTTCACAATTCTTTGTGGCCCCCTTTTTTACCACCTGTCATGGCTCCCCCTTTCATCTGATTCCCCCCATGCCCACCCCTAGAATATCACAAGACCACAAGGGGGCCATATGGCTCCAGGTTCAGAAACGCTGCTATACAATCAAATCCTTTTAAAGTGATAAAAAAAATGTTCTTCAAATATTTTATTCACAAGAAGGGTTACCAGATTCTTAAATTCAGAAATGAAGATGAATGTGTGTGCACCTTTAGCATCATCACTTACATAGGCATATGCAGAATTTGCTCAGGGGGTTCAGATTTTTTTTCTTCTGAGGGGGGGGGGGTTTATATTTTTTCCTGCAAAATAACACCCCAAACCCCACTTTGTGTACACCAATGATCATTTATGTGCAGTCAAACCCTGTTGTAATGCTGCTTTATGTTGCACCAAACCCGTTAAGCACCAGAAATTTTCAGTGAAAAAAAAAAAATCTTCCATTTTTAGGCTTTACATGTGTTAGACTGTGATTCAATATAATGCCAAACTCGTTATAGCGCCGCTGTGGTGGTCGAGTAGTCATAGTGATGGACTCGCATCGCGGAGACCCGGGTTCGAGCCCCACCATCGCCACAGTGGTGGTCGGCTGAAGTTGGTTTCCTGTGGTTCCCAACTTCGAGGCGCAAATGCGAGCTGATCTCCCCATTAAAAAGTCTCGCCACAGAGAGCAACAGGCCTACAAACAGTACAAATATTCAGTCACTACACATCACTCACTTCACGTCTGAGATATAGATGGCAGCACTGAAAAATCATACACAACACTAGATACGCATTCAGACTGTTAAGTACACACACTTACACACTTCCGGCTCAACTCACTAGGTAGTGGATTGCCTATGGCGATAGACCTGAGTTGTGCTCGGTTTGAAAAAAAAAAAAAAAAGTCGTTATAGCACCAGAATTTTGCAAAATAAATGGTGGCGTTAAATCAGGGTTTGAATGTATGTTTTCACCGATTTGGGAATTCTCATTGACGAGTGGCTTAGGTTTTCTGAACATTGTTCAGCAGTGGTCAAAAAAGTGTATAGAATGCTTGGTTTCATTTTCAAAAAGTTCTCTTCGCATTCTCTTAAAGTAATTTTTCTGCTTTTCCGAGGCTTAGTTCGCCCTGGACTGGAGTATGCTGCAAGGTTTTGGAGACCATACCTACAAAGGGACATAGACTTGGTTGAAGGGGTGCAGAGAAGTGCTACGCGTGTCCTTATTGGCACACGAGGCTTGAGTTATGAAGAGAGACTTAATTTTTTGAATATGTTTACATTGGATGAATGCAGGTGTCAGGGAGATATGATCGAAGTGTTCAAAATTTTCAACGGGATGGATCATGAATTATTAGTACAACGTCAATGGACTGCTTTTACAAGGGTACACTAGTATTGATTGGTAAGAGACAATGTGAGGTTATGGTGTCGCAGGGGGAATTTTTCTCTAATAGGGTTGTTAATAAATGGAATAGCTTACCCCTGGAAGTAGTAAATTCTAACACAATTGATACGTTTAAAAAGAAATACGATAAATATGTTGGGGTAAATCGAGAAGCTATCCGTACTTAGAAATCGACAACCATAAGTATTCTTTATGGGCATTGTATAATATTTCATCATGTATATATGTTGTTTGTAATTGCATTTTTAATTGGGTTGCTGTATTTTTGAAATATATGGCATACATATTTGTTATGGGCATCTTTTTCTCAGCCACCTTGTTGGGCATTTTGCCTGTTGTGGCGTTGTATTCAGGGCTGCAACTGGGGGGGCAGCCGGGTTTGGTGCCCCAGGCGCTGAACCAGAAGTGGCGCTGTATTCACCTTTTAACTGCTTCCTCTAAATGCAAGAGGCGCCAAAATTCCGGCTTGCCCCAGGTGACAAATTATATAGTTGCGGCCCTGGTTGTATTTGTCTGCAATAGATGGGCTGTAAAAGGAAGGAATATTTGTGAGAAAAAAAAACAAACGCAAACTGATGAGCAGATTTTTCCCCACAGTGCAATTTTTCCCTGGAAAGAAAAGAGAAAAATAATTCTGGATACCTGAAAATAAGGACAAAAGAGAGAAATTTCAAAACTGTATGAGAATGATCGAAATGACATAAAAGCGTGAGCCCATGTCCTCATAAATGAGGATGTCTGGTAACCCTACTCACAACTAAGTATTCTAAATTTTATTCATAAATAAGTAAAATCCAATTAGAAATAACTTACAATAAATATTAAGAACCCAGTAATCTTCCAAGATGCTACCATTCAACATAGGATTAGAAGCTCGACAAGATAATATTCTTCCTTGATCTTCAATGCTTGGTATAAATGACAGTGTGCTAGCAGATACACTGTTGAATGATGTATTTTTAGCATCAAAAAGATGTTTGCTTCCAAGCCACCAAGTAAGAACAGCTGCAGGCTGTGATCCTCTTGACTGGCAAATTAGATGCACTTCACGGCCAGCAGAAAGAGGGCGCTGAAGCGAAGTGATATGTACATCTATCGGTCTTACTAAAAAGACATGGAAATATGTATGACTGAAGATTGTATTTAAATCAAATGCAATTTTACAAAATGTCCAAAGGTTTTTTATTCCATTTGTGCATTTTTTATTTTGATTGCAAAGTGTCTATCCACTTTGAACGGATGCTACATTTCAGACTGACCCAAACATATATATTTCATCATATATATATATATATATATATATATATATATATATATTGTGAAGATATGACACTTCACCATTATTCTACTCTGGCAGTTCCCAACCTGTGCTCTGCGGTGGAATTACAGCTCTAGGAAAATAAAATAAATCAGTAAATTTAGAGATTAAAGTTAAAAATAATGCAAATTCCCAACTTTACAGGAAGAGCAGCAAAAAAAAAAAAAAAAAAAAAGACATCCCATTGAATAATACACAAAAGGGGTGTCATTTTTTTCCTCTATATAAAATATAAAGCAGATCGTTATTTATACAATGCTGTTGGCCTTGTAGGCCTATACAAGAGAATGCAGTTGAATGTGACATAGATAATGTTTGATATTGTAAAAAAACTAGTGATAGTGGGAGAGTCGACAATAGAGGTGGGGAGTTTGTTCCATTTACCAATGGCATGAGGAAAGAAGCTGTATTTAAAGCAGTCAGTGGAAGCAAAACTAGGTTTTATTTTATGGGGATGGTCGAGTCTATTAGAGATGGAGGATAGTTTGGCCAGAATACCAGAAGTATCAAAGAGATGTTGCCAATTTTTTCCTCCAAAAGCTGTAATAGGTGAGATATGATGTTCTCAGTCTAAAACTGTCAAAAAGTAATTTTCGAAAAAAATTGATGTATGAGGTTTTCATTATAAAGTGACAATATGTGTTCATTAATTTTTGGCCAATTTTTACGAAATTCTGCACATATACTAAAAACGTAGCAACTGGAATGATAGCTACTTTAAACTTTTTTTAAACTATGCATATGTCAGAATTTATCAAAAAACAGTAGAACAATTTTTTCCCTATTTGCAACGAAAATTTGCAAAGGAAAGCTGTTTTATTCTTCCACAAAAATAAAGAAGGAAGAAAATGTATTTTGAGGACTGAATTTCACAAAAATTTCAAGGATCACGTGAAAATGTCTTTTGAACATACCTTTCTTCATACCTTTAGAATTACTATATAGTGTCTTCTATCAATTGAATATTTTGATGTTTTATGTTGATTCCCTATTCTCCAAAAGAAAATTATTGCCATGACCAGGGCTGTCTTAACACGTGGGCTCACTTGGACACAGCTCGAGGAAACCTCAAGAGAAGAAAGGGCTTCACAAGAATGAGATCTGGTTGAAATTTTTTAGATTTTGCCAGGTAGGGCTTCAAAAAAATCATTTGACCAGGGGGCCCATGATATTCTTAAGACAGCCCCGGCAGTGACTGTAATGATTCAACTCTTGTATATATATTCTGGGTTTAAAATACATTTTACTTTTGATTTTATGTCCGTTTCAAAACCTAAATACAGTAATAAGTAATAACCGAATTACAATACCCAAGTAGCGTGAATTCAGAGTTACGAGATTTTCTGTGAAAAGTGCACATTTCTGAAATTTAAGCATACTTTCAGAATTATCACTGAGATAGTGGAGATTAATATGTGATAATGAAGTAAAATTTTTTATTAAATCAGAACACCATATATATATATATATATATATATAATGAAATTATATATACGCTGATTTAAGAGAGTGTGTGTCTACAATATATGAAAATGAAAACTTTGCCATGATTTAAAAAGGGAATCCCAAGGTTTGTATGGTATCTGCCATGTTTACAGAGAAATTCACAGTTTTATAATTGAAGTCCAATTTTATTGCCAGTCTTTGAAAACAAAATTAGTCTAATGTGATGGATGCTCTTTGATGTCAATGCACTTGGTCTGCAAATCCCAATTAATTTCAACCCACTGATGAAATTTTTTTTTTTTGCCTCCAACTGCATGCAGCTCTCATTTGCAGTCTTTTTCAAGGACTGGATTGAAGTCATATGGCAAGTTAAATTTATGAAGCCATAGAATAAATAGTACCAAAGTTGTACAGCACATAGTAAGGAGGAAGACAGGTGTTCTTTTCCAAAATTTTGGTCCCTATTAACTGATATTTATATGTATGGGTATGCGAAATTGTATCCCGACTTACATGAAATCGACTCATGCTGCTATTGTTGGTCCTACCTATCATGTAACTTTGCGTATTACTGCACTCAAAAATGAATTTTATATTGTGCCTAAGGACTCTCTCACATGAACTCAAATAATTATAATACAGATAATACTTACAATACAGATCTACACTGACTGATGTTTCTGATGGCTTTGTAATGTTTGGCAAAGCAGCTTGACATGTAAAGGCAGCCATATAATCATTTCGATGTAAATTGGACACAATAAGCTCATTTCGAACAATACCTTCTGGCATCGTTATAAAGGTATCATCAAGTAGATAGGGGCCTTTCCACCAAGTGACAACTGAAGGAGCATCTATATATACATAAAAAAAGAATGAATAAAACATTTAAAAATTTATTCAAATGATGATAGTTTGACATGTTTGGCCCACTTACAAAACAAATCAAATGAGCTATGAAAATATTTGTTATATGCAAACTGTGTTGTATCCATACAGGCTTGAAAAGAGATTATAAACATTATGTGCTTGTAGCTTTTTTTTACTAATATGAAAATTTTCAAACAAGTAAAAATTTATATAAATGATAAAACATGAGGGCTTAAAACACACACACACACACACTTTAATTGAAATATTTTGTAACAGAAAATATATTTTGTGTAAGGTCCTTTGAGTAGGAAGGGGAAATCACTGAGGGTGTTTAAAGTGAACTTCGACTATCTGATTCAGTTAGATGGTGATTGTTAGAATTGAAAATGACAACCGATCTCATGTGGGCATTTATTTAGTTTTTAGTGAGCAGAAGAAATTAATAATAAAGAGAGACAAAATACAATATATATCGCTTATGGGCTTCAATACCAGCACCATGGGTGGTGATACGGGGGGAAATGCCCCCCCCCCAGCGTCAAAGGTGAAGTTGACTGATCTAATGTATATACGTATATATGAATTGACATCATCATCATCATCGTGCCCCCCAGAAATAATGACCGTGCCCCCCCCCCCCCAGATTTCCAAGTCTATCTCCACCTATGACCAGCACAACTAAAAAAACTGATGCATTGACAAACTATACACTGACACTTCTGTCATTTGACAATTGTCACTTCTGTTATTTGACGGTTAAATATTGAAAATACAGTAAAATACAGTATTTAAAATACAGTAAAACCTCTCTTTTGCGGACTCCGGTGGGACAAAAAAATTGTCAGCAAAAGAGGGGTGACTGTTAATCAGGGGTTTGAAATGCATATTTTTATTATACAAGGAAAAATTATTATTTGGCCGTAAAAAAATAGTAACGGCATCCAAGGGATGTTCATTAAGAAGGATTTTACTGCAGCAAGTATTGAGTTGTGCCAGTACTGAAGCCCAAGAGAGATATAAGGCCCCCAGATCTGGCCTGCTTTTGCATTGTTCTGCAATGAGTCCTCGGCCAACTGGAAATATGTTCTGTGGTAAAAATTCCCATAATAGGGTTTTCTACACTTTTCTTAAAATTCTTCCAGATTGTTCGGCAGTAGCACTGATTGTTCTGTGACATACATTGCAGATTTTGACATATGCTGCTTTAGGGGATCTGGTATTAATATTTGCAACAACTGCAAGAGGTTTGTGAGCCAGCTACCAGCTACACTTTGAAATTTCTCATGAAATCAAATTGCATATTCATGTTTTAGTAAAATTTTATCAGCAATAAAAAATAGAAATGATTCAACCTGCCTCCATCAGTTTCACAAACCAGAGATAAATGAGATCCTTCATTAATCGGGCCTATTACATCTGGAACTGTCTTCCCATCTTCATCTTTTATTACAATACTTGCTACAAAAAAAGGAAAGATATGTAAATACAGTGAAACCTCTGTTTAAGGGACACTTTGAATAAGTGAAAACTTCTATAAAAAGGGACAGATGTCCTGATCTGTGTCTATTTGCATAGGAATTTATTTACCTTTCAATAAGGGAAACCTCTGTTTCAAGGACAAAAAGACTGGTCCCGTGGGTGTTCCTTATTCAAAGAGACACTGATCAGGACATCTGTCCCTTAAATAGTTCTTAAATAAATAGGGTTCTTTAAAAATGGAAGTTTCACAGTATTACCATTTTTCTATTATCACTGAAATTACTTGTCCTTCAATTGTTGCAACTTAATTTATAAATGAAACCTATTTTAAATTTAACATCAATATTCACTTAAAATTATGCAACAATCTATATAAAATTTTATTTAGATGTTTATAATCTGGCAATTACATAAATGTTTGTGTAAAACTTTAGAAGTAAAAATAACTGAAGGAAAAAAAAGTTCTAAATTGAATTACATAAGTAGAGGAGACTGTTGTCTCTACTGTTGGAGCAAAGTAAACCTTGAAACACTTGAAATAGTTTTAACAGTGTTGCATTTTTGCTGATGGTTTTGGGGTGCAAGAAATTAAAAATGCATAACCTTACTACTGAGTGCTATTTCAGCTCTAAGTCTGTGACCTTAACAGAGATCTTGCAAATACGCTAAATTTAGTTAAAAATTGTGTGTGTTTTGTTTTTGCTGTATTTCTTCTCAACCTTGCAAGTTTAGTGAATCATACGTATTAATATATGATGCTTAATTACATTTATGTGATTGCATAATTACAATTTATACCTGATAGTTCATACCAAATACTCAATTGTACCAAGCACTATGAACAAAGTTGTTATTTTTCATAAATGTTGGAATATCATGCACCTTGGAACAGTATGAAGCTTGAAATTGCCCTAGTGTACCTTGGACTTTCAACTTTTACCAACTTTTAAATCTTCTCCTTTTGCTCTTTTTTTTTTGTTTTTTAATTTATTTTATATTTTAGTTCTATACTTCTCTCTTACAAGCATAGGCATACACAGAATTTTCTCAAGGAGGGGGGAAGTTCAATTTTTTTTCTTCTCAAGGAGGGGTTTAAGTTTTTTCCTGCAAAATAACACTATAATCTCCGCTTTGGGGGTTAGAACCCTAAAACTCCCCTTTGCGTACGCCAATGCTTACAAGAATTTCAGCTACACCTATTTCTTCTCTTCCATTCACACATAGTTAGGTATCTTCTTCAGAAATTTTTGGAAAAAAAGGTATTGTGCACTATGAGTTCAACAAAAACGTTTACTAAGCAAATTTGAAATTAATTTCCTTAGACAGAGAGGTTAGAAAATATTTTATCACCCATCAGTGCCAGACAGAGCAAATGCTGATATCATGGATGTTGTATCTCTAGTGCTATCAACTTTCATCAAAGGAACCGACAGAGAACTAAAGATGTAAGAACATACTATTTTCATTTTTACAAGTATAATATAAAGAATAATTTATGCATTTAATTTATATAAATATGTTTCTATCTCCATTATTGTTATTTTTATATTATTATGTATAAATAATCTTATGTGGTCATTGAGAAATGAAATTTTCGGGATGTTATGCCGAAACTAATATTTGGAAAGAAAAGTGATTTGTCTCCTCCGGGAGGAGATCACTTTCTTTCCAAATATCAGTTCTGGCATAACATTCAGAAAATTCAATTTCTCAGCATATTTTGGGCCAAAAAAATACCATCTCTTAATACATATGTGCCATTATTTATATATTTTACATTAATATATATATATGATCACCTGTATTAAAAATACTGTTTTTTTTCCCAGTTACATTTGTATCTTTTTTCCTTTGAAATTTTACCTTGTTTCAAGGCACAATACCCATGTTGTACCTTGGAACATTTTAGCCTTCTCTAAAAATCCATATTTCATTATTACAGTACTGAAGATAGGTAATTTAAATTTTATATGATGTTTCATTCAGTATACAGATACTAAAAATGAATTTAGTGACAAATTTTACAGTAAAACTGCCTAAGAAAAAAGTTTGAAAAATAGTGTTCCAAGGTATAACAGTCTCCTCTACTATATGAATGTGAAGTAGAGTGGGAGAGAAATAACTCACCTGAGATAACTGGAGTGAATAAGTAAACGATAAATACTTCTACTCCCCGCCATCCAGCCACTTTTATCATGAAGCAAAGTTTGGATTAACGAGCATCTGTTCATAGAACTCATGCAGTTAAAATTCAAAACAATCATTCGCTAATTTCAACGCTACTTTGCTTCCCAGCAGCATCTAACTAAAAATGCTCCAGCAACTCTCTCCGTGGTTACCATAGCAACGAACATGGCTCTTTTCTTCCCTTTTTATTCTTCCCCCATCAACCACAGTATTGGAGGATGACTGAGGAAGAATAGATGTATATCGCATATTTTTTCTTTGTCCCTTTTATAAAATTGCATTTTTACGGCCGGTAAGGAATGAAAAACATTCTGTTTTTGCCGGTTATGATACGAATGATTATTCGCAATTAAAAAAAGTAATTCTAGAGTCGTCCACGGGTGAGTGGGATGTAGGCGTGTGGCCAGTGCCGGATTTCCCTTTAGCAGTGGTTCTCAAACTTTTGTCACCCGCGGCTCCCTTATCCAGGGCCGCAACAATGGGGGTGGGAGCACAGGAGCTGACATGAAGAAAACATAGGAAGGGCTGAAAGTTGCTAGTCATCCCGTATATACGGGACTCAAGCGCATACGCAGGTTGCATTGTTTTTCATAAATTATTGGGGGGGGGGAGGGGGACTCGGGCACCTTACAAAATTTATTGGAGGGGATCAGATGATGATGATGACAATTCATATATTTTAGTTTTTAGTTATCGGTCTTATGTTTATAAATATATAAAAATATAAATTTTCTTGAATTTCAACCAAAGAAGCTAGATAAAAATCTTAGTCTCGGGGTCCTTTCAAAAATTAAGGCCCCCATCCAAGGATGTGGGGGCTGCAGATTCACTACCATATGTGTGTGTCTTTTAATAAATCGACGTATTTTTCATCAATGGATTCAATGAAATTTCAAGTTTTGACTTTTCAAAGTATGTAGTTAGCGTAAAATATTATACATAATCAATGCAGTAAAACCCATTTTTACGGTCCCTAATATTTTGCGGCCCGGTGCGATCGCACCCTTTGCAGCTGCCTAATTTCGGCCCTGGGGGGTCGGAAGGCAATCCCCCCACGCCCCCCCCGTATCTCCGCCCATGAATAACACGCGCGCGCACGCACGCACACACAGGACGTGGGTTCGATTCCCAGCGAAGACAGTTGAATTTTCTTTCCTGAATTCTTCGCAGCAGTCAGATGTTGAAACCTTCGTATGATCACCGGAGATAGACATCATCTTCGGATAACTTTTCATCTCGTGGCAATGCTAGCAATTGTGAGCTTTGAGCATATATGCCCACCTCGGAGCCTCTCTCGATGGAAATGTTCATCGCCGGGGAAAGTGTAGGAGGAGGAGAAGGGGGAATCTAAATCCCGAAAAAAAAATTTTGGGAGGGGATCGACAATTTTTCTTCTCATGGTTTTTTAAAATTTTTAAATTCAAAATCAATTCAAATTGTGAAGCTTACATTATATCAAAAGCTAGCAGCAATACCCGGCACACAACACTGCCTGGGTTTTCTTCATATACAGCAATGAGGGCCGGTCCTGAAAATTTTGCTGCTTGGGGGTGAATCATTTTTTGTCGCCTCTAGGATATGACTATCTGAAAAGAGTTTTATTTTTTCGCGTCTACACTAATAGCGGTCATTCAAGTATTACGTCAGCATCGAGGGGGGGGGGGGTTTCGGATTTGCTGATTTTTGATGACAAAGGGGGAGGGGGTTTGAAGGTTGCTTACGTCATCTCAAGTAGTAATTCTAATTTAAGTAGTAATTCTCAAAATTTTGCCACCCGTGGCTCCCTTGCCATGACCACGTTTATCCGTGGCTCCCCAGACTAGGCTAAAAAAATAACCACTTCAAAGCACTAAATGGGTAATCGTGAATGTCATCAGATCGCTGCGATGTCCTTGACAAAGGTTGGCGACGCCCCTGGGAGCCGCAGCGCACACTTTGAGAAACACTGGTCTAATTCCCATAGGGAAGACACAGACAATAAATATAACCCAAAAATTTAAGGTGTTCGTCGGAGACATAGGCGGAGATAGACTTGGAAGTCTGGGGGCACGATGTTGATAATGTCAATTCATATGGACTCCACCTTTGATGCTCGGGAGGGGCAATGTTTCCCCCCCCCCCATGGCGAGAGACCATGGGCGGAGACAAACTTGGAACTAATATTTGGTTGTGGTGATATTATGGGCTGTCAAATTTCAATAGGGGAGTAAGTCGGGTCAAAACAAGCAAAATATAATATTATTTTAAGAAGACCGCTGCAAAAAAATGGCATAAATCTAGCGACTTTTTATGGCATCTTGTTCACAAGAAGAGGAGTCTGTGTTAGGCGATTCAGATAACAGACTGAAGGAAAACATATATAGGTGTACTGCAGTGGCTCTTAAACTTTCCTCACCCGCGCTTTATTGCCCTAGTCAACATTCATCCACGGCTCCCCAGAGCAGCCTAACAAAGACCCACTTCGAAGCAATGAACAGAAACATATGAATATCTCAAGCTCACCACGACACCCCTGACAAAGGTTGGCTAGGAGCCGCGAGGCGCCCTTAGAGAACAACTGGTATGCAAAAACGAGCAGTCAAATCATTTCTGACCCGAAACAGCACCATGCTATACACATAGGCGTAAACTTCTATAGGGCCCATGGGCCCGAGCCCCCCCAACATTTTTGAAGACGCGGCTCAGCCCCCCCAAAAATTCGTATGAATATGGCTTATTCATTTTGCAATGATGAAAAATTTTTTTTTAACCAAAAGTTGTCCTAATTATGAATTAGTTAATGGAAACAATCTGCTCAAAATTTTAGTTCTTTTAAAAAATCTGGATGGTCTTTGGCTTTCTTTTTCCATGACAATACGTTTATCTCATTTCTTCCCTGCCGTTCAATCCCCAATTGCAACCTCCATCAGTTCCAATCCTTACTGCCAGAAGGCACGGCTGAGAGGAAGATTCTTTGAGGTGTTGAGGGGGCTCTTTCTTCTTTGCCTGTGGCAAAAACTGAGTGTCTCTTCTTTTGTTCACTGCGACCGGAGGACGGCCATGGCGCCGACATGAAAATAAGCCCAAAGATGCATGGTGGGGGGGAGGGGGGAAGGTTGAAAATTGGGAAGCAATGATATTGAAACCGAAATAAATTACACTCTATAAATAATAGGTGCCAGAACCTAGAGGCTGAGGCCATTTGAGCACCCCCCCCCCCCGCAATAAATTTTGTAAGGGGACTGAGCCTCCCAGTAATTACTGAAAAAAACCATTGTGCAATGCATTCTCCCTCTCCTTTGTACACGCTTGAGTCCCGTATATGAGGGAGGACCAATAACTTTTTGGCCCCCCCCCCAATGTTTTTTTGAAAAATATTGGGGAAAAAAGCACATTCTAAATGCCCATTCATAACAGATCTTGAGGACCGATGCCGAAACATTTTTCAGGGGGGGGCTCAACCGCCTTACAAAATTTTTTGGGCTCAAATATCCTCCACTCCTAGGTTCCGGTGCCTTTGAGGGGAATCAAATAAATAATAGTAAAATAAAATTAACACACAAAAAAAAAAGAAAATAAGAAATGAATGGAAAATTTCAAAGCCCCCTGAGCCGGGTACCATTGCATTCTAATACTAGGAATATGAAATTTCCTCCTTATAAATCAGGGATTCTCAAACTATCTACGTTAGCAGCACTCTTATATAGAAATTTTAAATACGGTATTTCAATAAATGTTGGAGAGAGGTTAAAAGGTGAAATTTGCGTCCCCCCCCCTCTGGTCCGGCACCCTAGACATTTGACCCCTCCCCCCAGCCCTGTTTCCAGTACTCCAACACTTAGGTAGCCAGGGCCGGAACTAGGGAAGAAGGCAGTTTTCACAGGCGGAATTCTTGTGGGGAGTGCTAATTCTGGGGGGGGGGGGGGTGGAAGAACGAAAAATATCGTTTCGATCGTTTTTTTTAGTGGGGAGAGGGTGAAAAAATTACATACTCTTCCCTCCCTCCACGACTAAAATGATCCTGTCTCCGTTGGACCGGGCTTTTGGACAGATCTTTCGCGAGGACCCCGATTTTTTACAGGGAAGTGCTTGGACCTGTCGTAAGCGTAACTTGTATTAAGTCGTATGTTAAGTGCATTAAGTCGTAACTTGTTTTAAGCCAATGGGATCGAGACTCCCCCCCCCCTCTTATTAATTTCGGAGAGCTGGCTCAATCTTCCCCTCTTCCCCCCCCCCCCCCAAAAAAAAATCGCATGGACACGTTTTCCACACCTAGACTCGGAATAAACACGTCACGTCAGTACAGTGAGTTTCGGCCTTTATACGAAGCTGTGACATGTTAAAAAAAAAGTGGCGATTTTTCCACAAACACTTTTTCCGGCCATTTTACAGGATGCGACCTCTATTTATCGGAAAATACTGTAATTTTTTCTATGTTCCATTGCAAATTAAATTGGGGAATTTTTCTAAAAAGGATGTAGTATTTCTTACTTATGTTATTCAAAAAATTGTGTTTATTTCAAAATGAAGAATTATTCTCAATGTTTTAATAGGGTTCCTCCTTTCCCGATCAATTATTTTTTACGGACGAATTTCTATTTGTCCAGCCGGTGACCGCAAAGAGGGGGTTTTACATACCCTGTTTACGTTCGCAGCACTGTTAGAAATTTTAAATATTTTGCGGCATCACAGTCGATCTCAAGGAGGCATTTCGATGCTTCCCCCCCCCCTTTCCCGACAATAAAATGATCTTCACTCCTAGTTACAGCCCGTCCGTGGCATCTAGTGGCGTGTTTCCCGGGGGGGGGGGGCACTCAGCGAGCTATAAGCACGGCCATGGACTCCCACATACTGGAGAAGGGCTTCTAGCCTGGGATCTTTGGCGGACTTTTAATTCCATGTTTTTTTTTTTTTTTTCATGATAAAGGGGCCGCACCTTCTGCAGCTGACAAAGAGCATTTCAATAGGGTTCAGTTTCGGCTGCTTCAATGCAGGTTTACTGAATACAATCACCATTTCCTAATTAGAAGGACGGGGAGTGTATAGCGTGTCGCTTTTATGTGGGGAATATGTCACCTGGAGGCATCCGTCCATATGGGGACCTCCCTTCTGATCCTGAAAACTACATTCTTCTTGACGCCGCCGGTCAAGGCTTTAAAAGCTTTTGTGCTTAATGGATGGCCATCCGTGAAGGACGCCGACATAGATGATCCTAATTGGAATATAAAGAAATTACGGTGGTGAAGAAAAATCTAGACGAGGTTTGTGATTCTGCAAAATAAGAATAGCTGTGTTTGGAGCCACTTGAAGTAAACTCCTTGTTTTTCCACTGAAACCCCCCTCCCCCACCCCCCACAAATGTTGAGATAGACAGTTCCACAGTATTTTATGGTTTGTGTGGACCACATTCGGTTGTGCACGTACAGTATAAACCTTCTGTTAGTAAAACATGTTGTATTACAAGAAAACGGAAAAGTTCCTCGTGATTCCGCACAGTTTCCTGACAGAAAAAGTAAGCAATATTAAATATAGTTACACATTTTTGATAAATTCCTGCATTTTAAGCATTTTCTTTAATGATAATTTATTCAGAATCTTCAAAAACAATCTAGATTTTGCAGCCCTCTAATACTTATAATCAATAAAGCGTAGTATAAAATAATTTTTTTTCTGTTAGACATATCAATAAATTAATAAAACTTACTATATGTCTTATTTTTTTCAATCATATTTAAAATTTATTTAAGAAAAATTTAAACTCCATTTGGCTTGCACACTTGTAAAAGTGACAATATTTGAATCGAGTTTTTAATAAGAAATTTATGCAACTAAAAAAATTATTATTTTTCTAATTTAAAACCTGATATATGACTCAATATATGAGAGTAAAATAAATCTTAAATAAGTGACATGTAATTTGATTTTGGGGGAAATATACACTGTATCATAAAATATAAATAAATAAATACAGGGCTTGACAAAAATCATTAAAAAATTTAGGCACCAGCCAAATTTTGTAAGAGCCAAGCATGGTTTTTTCACGAGAAAAGTATCTTAAATAATCTTTTTTCAACCTTTCTGGGAATTGATGACCCCTTCCCAGGGCCGCAACTAGATACTTTGTCATCTGGGGCAATTCGGAATTTTGGCGCCCCTTGCATGTAGAAGAAGCAGTTAAAGGGTGAATTCGACTCACATTCTGGTCCAGCGTCCGGAGCACCAGACCTACCTGCTTTCTCTAGTTGTGGCTCTGCTCCTTTCCATGTTGGAAGACAATTATGAAATCGGAAAATTTTGAGCCATCACTAGATTCTGATTTAGCAATCACATATACAAAATTTTAGGCGCGAATACAGATTTTCCAGTCACCATGGTGACCTGGCACTTGGGGTTTGTCCAACCCTGGAATAAATAAAGATGCATATACTGTTCTTAATATATTTTTTGTATATAGTCATTTTCATGACCCCGCCCAGGGGATTTCGGGATTCATGAGATCTGGGGGATCCTGGGAGGATATACTCAGATTTACGGCATGACTAGATCTGAATAAATTGCCTATGGCGATAGACCGGAGTTGTGCTCGTTTCAATGAGAGAGAGAGAATGAAAGTATATTTTTACTTGGACCGTGATCAAACTAGAATGGGGCTCAAGGGCAAAGGCTACGCCCCCAACAATCAAATAAATTTTTGTTAATTAAATGCTTTTGGAAAATTGGCACCAACTCAAAAATTCTCTGGAAGAAATTCCGTGTCCCCCCCCCCCCCAATAGATTGGTTTTCTTGGGTAGCTCATGCTCAGGGGTAGTCCCATTCCAAGGGCGTAGCGAAGAGGAAGACTTGGGGGTCTGGTCCCCTCGTCCGAAATGTGAGAAAATGACCGAAAAAAGGGAAAAAGATGACCAAATCTATTGTTCTATTACTTTGGTCCCCCCTGCCGAACGAAATTTCTGGCTACGCCCTTGTCCCATTCACTTTGGTAACAATACATTAAATGATTGTTATACAGTCGAATATCCTGTTATAACGAAGTCCAAGAAACCGGAGAAAACACTCCGTTATAAAAAAATTTCAGATTGTTTTCATTGTTCCTATGTATACTTATTAGAGGGATTAGAAAACCATTCGTTAAAACGATATTTTCGCTGTAACGGTATTCGTTAAAACGGGATTCGCCTGTAATTAGAGCCCGAATTTTCCACTTAAAAAAAATGGCTAAATATGAACTAAAACTGAGAAAATATGTACTAAAGAACAAATAACCAAGCAATGCATCTTTTCTATTTATCTCGATGCATATTCATTTGCAAAAACATTCTCATGCAAATGATTTCTACATGTATTTTATTTAGGAATTTCTAGTTATTAGTACCGTAGCTGCTCACTAATAGAAAGAAAAAGTTGCTCGAAAACGAAGCAAACTACACGTGCACACAAGTAACAAAACATGAATAATGACAAAAATGGGCGGATTTTTCTCCTGAGGTTTTACTTCTTTTTACTTGAAAAAAAAAGAAATGACAAGCAAATAAAGCACCCGGGCTTCGGGTATGGTCCATTGTAGCTAGAAGGTCCTTGGAGTTGAGCAACCAAACTATTTGAAAATGTCGAATTTCCGATTCGATAGACGATGTTGCCTGATCCATAAATCCATGGAAGTGAGCATGAATGTAATAAGTTCTGACTTTTAATTGCTCAGTTGGTCATCTAAACCGCTTTGATGATACGAAATTCTATGGAAAACGTCTTATACTCTTAGAGAATCAACTGATTTGAGATCAAAAATCAATTTCACATGACTAGAGTTCCGTTCAATCGTTAATATTAGAACGAAATGATCTCAAAGACGTCCCAATGCAGATAAAGCAGCAATTTTCAATAATTTTATGTCCTTACAGAGCGAAACGTGAAAATTCGTTAATAATGAGAACTACGTTACAGCGAAAACATTTCTTGTGGTTGTGAGCTGTTGCTATAACGAACTTTTATTGTATTATGAGCAATATTAATTTGAAAAATTACAAAAATTTAATTAATCTTCCGCACAACTTGAAAATTTGCACTTATTCTGAAAATTCTTCAATTACATACATTTATACACACATTAATGCTAAAAAGAGGTTAATTTATATAAATGCAACAAACAGGACTAATCATAACAAATTTATAAATAGTGCAAAAAAAAAAAGAAAAGAATAAATCAAAAATAAAAAGGTCAATTTCCCGTGACCTTTCATTAAATTAAGTTGTATAATAACCAAGAATGGCCACTGAAGCTGTGCTTTCCAAAGTGTGAAATATCGACCCCTGGGGGAAGGGGTCGATGCAATTGTCCAAAGGGTCGATAGAAGCTATGGGTTTAGTATAGGATCCTATGGGTGGGCTTGAGTTGGGAGAAATGAGAAAGAAATTTTTTTTAAAGAAGAGCTATGGAACACAAAAAGTTTGGGAAACTTTTCACTGAAGCAGCGGTTCTCAACCGGTGCTCCGTGTACACTTCCCGGGGGCTCCGCACCCACTCGAAGAAAATAAATCAGTAAATTCGATAAATGAATATAAGAGGAGAGCGTACGGGGCTCCACCATAGAAATTTTACGCCGAATAGAGGCGACCACTGATGCATATTTGTGTTTGAGTACAGGTGATCATTTGTGGAGATTTTACTGTATTTAGGAAAATGCAATGGAACCCTTTGTATATATCTCCCTATTACGTTTCTGACCTTACTTATTTGTACGAGGTTTTGCTTCAGTTGCTATACATTTCTATACATTATCCCTGTATACAGGGCCTAATTTCTTCATGGGCAAATGAAGCCTTTATAACTTTGAGCCCCCGAAATTCAAACAACATACATTCACTGACCAATTAACATCTTTGACTCTTGTCGCAAGAGCCTCCTAATTCCTGCTTTACCCAGGGCCCTGCCTGTATACACTTCAATTAATCGACGTTTTCACTTCGATTCGAACTCCCAAGTCTTTGGAAAACACCTTTTCTATCAATCGAATCACATAATTTTTCAATTGGTGAAAACGTGTCACTGAAATACAGTGTTTTACGGTTTTCAAAAACCCATCATGAAGAAACGTTGTAAGTGGAAAAACTAAGCGGGACCGACTGTAGTTTCTCATGCATATTTTTTACTGAAAAAGTAATAAAATTTAAGATGATTGACTGGTTCAATCAGGGCTGCAACTAGATGCTTGGTTACCCGGGGCAAGCGCGCATTTTGACGCCCCCCCTTGTAATGTTGAAGGAGAGGTTTTAGAATGAAATTTGCACCCCATCCGGTCTAGCGCCCGGGGCACGAGACCCGCCTGCTCCTCCCTAGTTGTGGCCCTGTGTGCAATGGCTTTTGACAGGTACTGAAATAATTATTGAACGGGCTACGGTATGCTGATTGCCAGGGCTGTAACTGGGATTTTTGTCGCCCCCACATTCGATAATTTTGTAACGGTGTTCTCTGTCAAGTAAAGGACGTTTTACATAACGTTTAAATAACACTTTTTTTTCTGTTGAATCTTGAAATGAATACCGTAAAATTGCTTGAAACTTTAGCAACAGTAATGTTATGATAGTATTATAAGTATATTTCTTCTCAAGCATAAGATTTTGAATCAAAACGACAGATTTTCACAAATTTTTTTTCGGAAACGTCTGTAAAAAAAAGGTGGGGGGGGGGGGGTAATTTTCGGAAAAAGTTCGTTTTGCAGTACTGCTTTCGCATTTATACGACGCGTCGTATAAACGAGGTTCTATTAGAGCCGGAGCCCCCCCAACATTTTCAATAAGTTTACGCCTATGGTTTTACGGTTTTCAAAAACCCATCATGAAGAAACGTTGTAAGCGGAAAAACTAAGCGGGACCGACTGTAGTTTCTCATGCATATTTTTTACTGAAAAAGTAATAAAATTTAAGATGATTGACTGGTTCAATCAGGGCTGCAACTAGATGCTTGGTTACCCGGGGCAAGCGCGCATTTTGACGCCCCCCTTGTAATGTTGAAGGAGAGGTTTTAGAATGAAATTTGCACCCCATCCGGTCTAGCGCCCGGGGCACGAGACCCGCCTGCTCCTCCCTAGTTGTGGCCCTGTGTGCAATGGCTTTTGACAGGTACTGAAATAATTATTGAACGGGCTACGGTATGCTGATAGCCAGGGCTGTAACTGGGATTTTTGT
Source organism: Pholcus phalangioides (assembly GCF_987345545.1). NCBI lineage: Eukaryota > Metazoa > Arthropoda > Arachnida > Araneae > Pholcidae > Pholcus > Pholcus phalangioides. The sequence goes on from NW_028301625.1 coordinate 29,109,635, forward strand.
CGCCCCCACATTCGATAATTTTGTAACGGTGTTCTCTGTCAAGTAAAGGACGTTTTACATAACGTTTAAATAACACTTTTTTTTCTGTTGAATCTTGAAATGAATACCGTAAAAGTGCTTGAGACTTTAGCAACAGTAATGTTATGATAGTATTATAAGTATATTTCTTCTCAAGCATAAGATTTTGAATCAAAACGACAGATTTTCACAAAATTTTTTTTCGGAAACGTCTGTAAAAAAAAGGTGGGGGGGGGGGGGTAATTTTCGGAAAAAGTTCGTTTTGCAGTACTGCTTTCGCATTTATACGACGCGTCGTATAAACGAGGTTCTATTAGAGCCGGAGCCCCCCCAACATTTTCAATAAGTTTACGCCTATGGCTATACATAGGCCTATCTCTAGTATGGTGTTGGCCGCAAGGGGCATTTGTCGAAAGATTAACAACGAATTCAAACTTATTCGGCCAAAAGTAGGTTAACTGGAAAAATGTTGATAAAGAGTGAAAAGATCCTCAGCAAAGAAGAGAAGGAACCTAATTTCAAAAACTATTGGAGATCTGAACCCGAAGAACCAGATGCACCCAGGTTCCCATCACTTATGTGATTTCGAACCTTCCTGAACGTTAGAAAAGAAAAGTTATAGTTTGGCTGTCCATCATATCTGGAGAGATCGACGGCACTTATTGGAAGTGCAAGAAAGGAAGTGCATGGCCCCCACATCCTGGAGAAGGTCCCCTAGGCTGGGACCTCTGGCGGGCTCCCAAACTAGACTTTTCAGGCATAGGCGGAATTGACTTGAAAGTCTGGGGGGGGGGGCAAGGTCATTATTGCTGGGAGGCACGATGATGATGATGTCAATTCATATATACATATATACATTACATCAGTCGACTCCCCCTTTGAAGCTGGGGGGCAATGCTCCCCACGCCCCCCGTATCTCCGCCTATGTTTTCAGGGACCTCCCTCAAAAGAGTTTAAAGCGTGAAAAAACAAAAAATTGTGAGAATCGTCTAGGGCCCCAGGTCTGGAGCCCTGTCACCCCCCCCCCCTTCTGAGGGAACGTGAGGATATGTATTGAAATGAACTGAGCATTGAATAGCATTTCAAAAGTACTATGTTTACGTGGGCTTATTTACCCACTCGCGGTTTACCATCAAAATGGTTTCGATGTGTGATCTGCGAAAGTGAAAACGCCGTCATAACAAATTTGTCATAAAAAATGCCGCCCTAGTTGGTTGCCTCGTCGCCTCATGCCTGGCGCCGGCCCTGGCAGCAGTGTTTCCCAAAGTGTGCAATGGAATGGTCCAGGGGGTGATAGAAGCTACGGGTATAACATATAGGATCCTATGGGTTGGATTGATTTAGGGAGCGATGAGAGAAAAAGAATTCTGCAAAGAGGCGCTGACATGAAGAAAACATAGGAAGGGCTGAAAGTTGCTGGTCGTCCCGTATATACGGGACTCAAACGCATACGCCGGAGAGGAAAGGTGCATTGTGCATTGTTTTTCATAAATTATTGGGGGGGGGGGGAGACTCAGGCACCTTACAAAATTTATTGGAGGGAATCAAATGGCCTTAGTCCCTAGGTTCCGGTGCGTATATGGGTGGGAGAGCAGGTAATTAAGTCTGGTGCCCCGAGTGCTAGACCAGAGGGGACTGAATTTCAACCCTCTCCTTCAACAGTACAAGGGGTGGTGTTAACTAAGCATCTAATTGCGGCGCCCTGCTCTTGCCCAATTCTCTTAAAAAAGTGACAAATCATTTTTTTGAAAAAAGGTAACCAAAGTAAACATTCTAAAAGTCATTGTTGCTGTACAGTTTCTTGCCCCTATCGGGCATTTGCCTTAAGTTGGGACCTGTTTGGCACACATGTAAAATTCGGCCAAAACTGGTATGAAATTGTGGATTTGTATAGAGAACACATATTGACAGACACACAAAAAATCAACTTTATATACGTGTATAGATCGGGGCGGCTTGAACGAGGATGCAAGGGGTGCGGTACACCCACGCAACAGCTTATGTTTTTGTTTAGATACACAGATTTTTGAAAATTTGGAATAATGAAAATTGAGGCACCACGCGCTGTCACTCACTTTTGAGCCATACCTTCACAATGGAAATGTTGAGAAAACTTGGGGAAACATACAGGGCCTGGGGCGGTAATACCAGAAAAGAGAATGGACTCTATCACATGGTGCGGGAAAGTCTGCATTTTGGTTTGGCCATGACCCCGACATCCTGCAACCTTGTCAGCCTCACCCAGTAACTTTTCAGGAGCGGTCAAATAAAGGTAAAGAAATTAAGGTTCTCACTTGTCCTGTGTCTGAAGCACTTAGAACCCCCCCCCCCCCCCCACTTCCTTAATTTCCGCCTTGGGAAGCTTGGAATAAGTATTTTGGTGTTAATGAGTTGAACGTGGAAAAAGTTTTTTTGGCATAATTAAGACCAGTAAAATAATTCTGGACCAAAAAAAGGAGTTTCTTTAAAAGTGGACGTATGGTCAAGCACGTTTTTGGTTAAACGATGGTGTGCAGCTTCGGACGGGTAAAGAAATAAGGTTTATCCCAGAGTGCCTTCGGCTAAAGTCCTTTCAACCTCCTTCCCGCCACGGCATGGGGAGAGATACGGGGGGAGGGGGCGCAATGCATCTTCCCCCTCCCCCCCCGTAAAAGGTAAAGCCGAATGATCTAATGTATTTGCGTATATATGAATTGACATCAATCATGCCCCCAGCAATCATCGTGCCCCTCCCCCCAGACTTTCAAGTCTATCTCGGCCTATGCGTCACGGATGTCTTTAGGAGCGGCACATGAGGTTTTGCACCCGGGCGGCAGGTGAGCTAGATCTTCCCCAGCAAGACTCAACCCAGTCGGGTAAAGGGCTTATATCCCTCAAGGGACAGAGTCCGGGTCTTGTCTGGCACTTCAGGTGAGCTAGATCCACCCCTGATATGGACGTCGAGTTTTTCACTCCATGTCTGGCTGAAATTTCAATTTTCTTTTATTTAATGCCATGGTAAGTTATCTGAGTGCAGTGGTTCTCAACCGGTGCTCTCTTGTGCACTCTTCAGAGGCTCCGCGGCCGCTCGAGGAAAATAAAAAAAAAACCAGTAAAATTTAAAAAAATAATTATAAATATTTTTAAATAGTAAAAATGAATCAGTAACTTTAATGGATAATTAAAAATGGGCCTACGGGGCTTCGCCATAGAATTTCTTTTACTAAAAAGGAATCCGCGAGTCAAAAAAGGTTGAGAACCGCTGTCTTAGTGCAAACCGCACTTTTTTATGTCAATCGGTTGATTTGCTAATAATTTGATATTTTTTTTCTTGACTTGATATTTATTCTTTGGAAATGCGGTCTTTGCGTGACGTCATTCATAGGGTAATGGAATTCAAAGAAATCCTTCAACAAAAGAAGTCTATAGGAAAAACCAGATTCAACCACATCCTGCAGCAGGGCCCCTTAGGTTGGACCAAGGCCCATGTAGGTAATCTTGGAAACGAGAGAGCAGACTCTCTAGCCAAAGCTGCAATCAACTGTGACAATAAACTTGATAACCCTTTCACACTAACGCTCCTGAAGCGACAACTTAAACAAGGAACCCTCCAGAAATGGCAGCAAATTTGGGACCAGGGAGCAACAGCTAGGAAAGTGCACGAAATTGTCCCTCGAGTCACATACAACACACAAAATTTACAAAACATCTACACATGTACAACTATTCCGAAAACAATAGAAAACAATGGTTCACTCAAATAATCAAAAACAAAAACACAGCAGCAAGGATTACAAGCCTTGTCAGATATATACACACCAACGAAAAACAAAAAAATTGTCCACCAGATTTATAAAATAATGTTTTAAATGGTACAAAAATAAGGGGGAGAAAAACAGTAATTGATAAAAACAACGAAAATCATATCCACATATGACTGCCACTACTAATACATAACCATTACATGTACAACCTTCATTCCGCTAGGGTGCTAGGCGGGACGACACGAATGGTTTCATAATAACCCCCCCCCCCATTACACGTAGTTTATATTTTATATATATTCATTTTTTTTAAATATAAATATAACCAGTCAGAGCAAGAGTCAACCAAAGCACCAAGACCGAAGCTGATCCTTAGCTAAGGCTCTCTTCAGACAATCCCCCATTTAAACCAAGCCCACATTGCTCACCAAAATAGGGTTAGGGCGAGACGACTCGACCTAGCAGTTATATATATGTATATAAATGTGTGTATATGTGTATTTCTCTTTCCTCTATTCAAGTTCTTCATGCATTTCATGTCCACAACACAAGTGCGTACTCATTTGGTCGTATTCATGTTGCTCACCGAATAAGGTGCTGAGCGAGATGGCACGGGTGATCCCCAATATTCCCCCACAAAATACTTTGATTTTGTATATTTTCATTAAATCCACAGGAGCGAGTGAACTCAACCCAATAAATCTGATGTTGGCTTCTAGTCCGCAAGTTATCAAACCCATCTGCTCACCAATAAGGTGTTAAGCGAGATGACTCGATATATATATATATATATATATATATATATATATACAAAAAGAAATGAGAATATATATATATATATATATATGTATATATGTATATATATATATATATATATATTTTATTTCGCAATAAGATTCTCATTTCTTTTTGTATCCTGTGTATATAATATGGCAAGTGTAAGATAACAGATGAGATAGCATGGGGGGGGGGGGGGCTCTCAATTGCTTTTAAAACATGCCTCCATCCTAATATGTGTACATTCATCCGTCTTAACTAAACCCCGAAACTTTTCTCCAACTCCCAATCCCATCTCGTTGGTAATCACCACAAAATTTGTTAATCGCGACAGTACCCAATTGTCCGGGGAAAATATGTTGTAAAAATGTTGTATGTTTTTTTTTTTCTTTGACACAAAATAAAGTGTTCCAGACTCTGCCACGAAGCTGGGTTGGAAGAGATCTCGGCAACGCGATAAGTCCAGTGGCAAAGTTCTGGCGTTCATTCATTCATGCAGCAGGGCCCCTGGGCTGAGATACTTGGCGAGCCCTCAAACCACTCCTCTGCGGTTAATTTACAGTGTGAAAAGTCTAAAAGAGATAAGAATCGTTCCGGCCTCTGTCAGCTCTGCACTTCTGAGGGCCATGCCACATACATATGTCACCAGTTCTCCCAACACACAGGGTCTGAAACGAGGGGCATTGCACATATACCTTCCCGGGGAAGTTAAAAGGTTTCATTTTCAGGAGCCCTTGATGGAAAATTTGGAATAGCGGAACCCAAGATATATCCAGTCTGGCACCCCACTAAAAGTATGCGAATTGGGTTCTGGGTAATTGGTTGGGGGGGGGGGAGGGAGGAGGGGCTTGGATTTTATTCGTTGGTAAAATGAATACAAATGAAAACTTTTCGTGGCCCTCACGGGGGGGGGGGGGTATGTCCGACTAGTTTCCAGGTCTGGCACCCTCATGGAAAAGTTGACAGGTATCAATTCCGGGGCGCGTAATTCCATACCGTAAATAGGATTTTTAACATGGGATGTGCCCATAGGCGGCGATAGACTTGGAAGTCTGGGGGGCACGGTCATTATTGCTGGGGGGCACGATGATGATGTCAATGAATATATGCATATATACATTAGATCGGTCGACTTCCCCTTTGACGATCTAATGTATATATGCATGCCCCCCGTATCTCCGCCCATGGATGTGCCTCACTGGCTAAGATCACTATTACGTCACTAAATCGTCACACGGGGCTAACGCGGGGCTAACGAGAAAGAGAGACTTAATTTTCCTCTTTCTCGTTAGCCCCGATCGGGACTTTGGAACTTCAGGCCTTGATACAAGGCTAAGCGCAAATTGAGTCGCGTGCAGCGTTCGCGGGTGGGCGGGACCTGTGTGCGATGACGTCAACACGCCTCACGCGTAGCGAGGGGATGCGCATATTGGAACGCGTTCCCACCCGTGCACGAGCGTTTTCGAAGGGAAACGATCTGGGGAGGGGGGGGGGGGCTTGGAACCTTCTCATTTGGGGAGGCTCCCGGAGCCTGGATATTATATATTAGTCATTAAAGTTGACATTAATGAAGACATAACATTAATTAAAATATAAAGTACGGGAATGCGCTGAAAAATATACATTAAAATACCGTATATAAAAACGTGAACACAAAGAAATAATAAAAAATTAGGATTGATGACAATTCAAAATTAGAGAATAATTAAAAACTATTGAAAATTCAGATGTTTCTGATGAATTTTATTCCTTAAAAAAACGAAAGGCACATAAATTAATGGAAACTTTACATAAATTAATCGAAATTGAAAATGGATAAAAATTAAGGCAATTTATATAGGAGGGATAAAAATTTTAATGAAAATTCAGGGTTTATATATGAAAATTAATGACAATATATAGAATTTAAGAAAATTCAAAATTTAGAACGAATCACACAATGAACTTAATTAAGGATTATTATGTAATTAACAGAAATTGGAATGAATGTTTCGAAATTAATTCCATAATGAATGAAAATTTCGAACTTGTGAAAAGTTAAAACAAATGAAACGATTATTCACAATTTAAAATTAATAAATAATTCCATAATGCTGGAAATGAATATTTAATGGAAAACTAGATCAATGAAACACCAGAATTAGTGAAATTAATAATTAAATTTCAGATTTAATGAAAAGTTATTCCTCTATCGATCGATAAAATATCATAATTAATGAATATTCGGAATTAAAAAAAAAGCCGAATTCAGAAATTTAATGGAAAATAGGAAGGTAGGCTATTAAAAAAAAAAGTGGATTTTTTTTTCTCTGAAAATTAATAAAAATTATGGATGCATAAAAATTAATGAAAATTCAGAATTAATGACAGTTTATAAAATTTGGAATCAAAATTAGTGAAAATTCTGTGTATCAATGAAAATCCAGAAATTAATGAATCAAAAAATGAATTCCGAAATTAATGAATCCTAAAATGAATTCCGAACAATAATTCCATAATGAATGAAAATTTAGAGCTATTGAAAAGTCTTAAAACCTTGGACAGAACAATAATATTTAATAGAAACTCAGAAAGAAATAAAATAATTAATTAATTAATTAAAGAAATAATTGATAATACCGTGATTATGTAAATAACGTTGATATTAAACAACATTTTGCATAAGAGAATGCGAACTCTATCAAAATCACGGTTTTATTTTTAAAAAACCCCTACCGAATCCGAAGAATCGTACGCGCGGGACACGAAAATCTGCGGCTCAACAGCAGCGCCAACGAGTGAACGCGCTTAGCGTAGTGTCACCTCGTGTCTCGATTTGCACTGTCCTTCTGATTTCCGTTGGCCGCAAAACAGAGTGCTGTCCTGCTTCGTGTAGCGAACGCAGCACGCGGCTCAATTTGCGCTTTGCCTAATGCATATGCGTGACATAGTTATTGGCACGCGTTTTTACGGCGACTGTTGGTTGGCGCCAATATATTTCCTGGCAACGTTTAATGATGGATATACCTAATTTTGCCGACGAATATCATGTTCCAGTCGGTGTAATGGTTAGAGCGTGGGATTGGTGTAGTGGAGGTTGTGGGTTCGAATACATCAAAAACCCGCTCGAAAGTTTTTTAATAGTGCTACCCTCGGTCTGTTTTTGGAACATCTTGTTTCAACTTATCAGTTTTGCCATATTTCCGGTTGTGGTGAAAACAGAGTTGATATTTTCAGTCCGGGGCAGGGGCCTCCTTTAACGGTCAGAGGGGCGAAGCAACGTTTGAGTCCGGGGGGGGGAGGGGAGGGGAGGGGGGGCTTATACCTCTGTAGGCCGGGGTATTTATTAATAAAGTAGTCAGAAATATGGTTTTTTTGCGTTGTGATATTATATTGTATATTATTATTATGATAATTATGTTATATTATATTACTATAAAATTTTAGATCCTTGTAATATTATCGCGCGAGCAGTCATGACAAATATATTTACATCCCTCTTGGGACAGAGCGTGGACCATGTTTGGTCTTACAGTCATGACAAATAACAGCGACATCGTTAATGAATCCTGGTGTTTGGCGATACGTTACCAAACGTAATAGCCGTAGCTCCGCATCGATGCCCGACAAGCCTTCAGGTCGGGGCCCCCATGGAAAAGTTGACAGATTTCATTTCGGTAACCCTGGATGAATCTCGCTGATTTTTATTGTTTAACATTGTAAAATTTGCAACATCGGTACCCGAGATAAAGCCAGTCCGAGGCCCCCACTAAAAGTATGTGAATGAATAATTACTCCGTTGTAGGCCTGTTGCTCTCTGCGGGGAGACTTTTTAACGGGGATCTCCCCGTTAAAAAGTCTCACCGGTGTATCGGTTCGCATTTGCGTGGTTGGGGTCACTGGATTTTATTCGTTGGTAAAATAAATACAAATGAAAAGTTTTCGTGGCCCTCACGGGGGTATATCCGACTAGTTTCCAGGTCTGGCGCCCCCATGGAAAAGTTGACAGGTATCATTTCGGAACCCCATGGATGAATCTCATTGATTTTTGTTGTTTAACATTGTAAAATGTACAACATCAGTAGCCCGATATAAAGCCAGTCTGGAGCCCCACTAAAAGTATGCGAGAATTGGCCCGGGTAATTGGTTGGGGCCCTGGATTTTATTCGTTGGTAAAATGAATACAAATGAAAATTTTTCAAGACCCTCATAGGCAAGGGCGTAGCGAGGGGGGGGGGGACTTGGGGGTCTGGTCCCCCCCCCCGAAATGTGAAAAAATGACCCAAAAAAGGGGAAAAGATGGCCAAATCCACTGTTCTGTCACTTTGGTCCCCCCCCCGAAATGAGAGTGGTCCCCCCCCCGAACGAAATTTCTGGCTACATCCCTGCTCATAGGGTGTATGTCCGACAAGCTTCCTTATGGAGACCCTCATGGAAAAGTTGACAGGTATCATTTCGGGGCCCCTGGATGAATCTCATTGATTTCTGTTGCTTAACATTGTAAAATTGGAGCAGTGGAAGCCCGAGATAAATCCAGTCTGTGCTCCCCGCTAAAATTCTGCGGATTGGGACCCGGGTATTTGATTGGGGCCCTGGACTTTATTTGTTGGTAAAATGAATACAAGTGAAAATTTCTCGAGGTTCAACTGGTTTACCAAAGAGGACGTCTGGTAAACCCATGCATATATAATGGTCTTTCTTATTCTGTCTTATGAGCTTATCAAACCCGGTCACCATCATTAATACTACTTTGAGAATAAAAACTATTTTAAGCCAGGTTTTTTTTCCTAGGAGCAGGTTACTGCACGTGCAGCGTGAAAACACTGATTGGTCAAAAAACCTGAATTTCAGGCTTTTAACCAATCAGCATTTTCACGCTGCACACGGCGAAGAAATTCTACTCCTAGGAATATGTTTTTTGCGCAGCGTGAACCGAATTAGACTATTTCGCGCCGACAGAAACGTGTTACATAATCACGCTACGCGTTTGTGTTTTCCTAGCGAGGCGCATCAGATCAGGGCGGCTATATAAAGTATATGACTTTGGCATCAGCTACTCTGTCGTCTGCATGCTCCGGGTTGAAGGGGGAGGAAACGAAAACACAGAAGAGTGAAGAGAATATCGGCAAAACACGGCGCACGACGCATTTGACTCCTCCAGAAGGAATCAGCCAATAACGCCCAACGTAAAGCGCTGTCGTGAGCCGTATTGCGCTCTATAGGAAAACAGTCATGCTGCTTTTCTTACTGGTGAGTGGACGGCGTGTCGCGCTGGGTGAATCACGTTGCGCGCGGCACAGGAAACTTGCTCCTAGGAAAACCCGACTTTAGTGATGATAACATGTCCCGTTTCATTTTCAACAAAATATGGTGAGATATTTATGAGAAAATCGTCTCCAAGCTGGCTCTGGAAAATCATTTGCGCGATTCTTGATGATGGGTCAAAGTCGACGATAAGTCGCAATAACAAACATAGCCTGTGCAGAGAAACCAATTTCCCGTCCTCATTATTTCCCATTTAGTTCCCATAGTTTTTCCTCCTCTTTATCGCTTATTAAATTGTTTTGATAAATTGTGCTTCGTATGCAGTTCCGAATGAAATCCATCAAATTTTGTACCTGATCTGTATGTATATTCCCGAACAATTTAAATTATTATTTTTTTTTGTAAATTAAAATAAATTTCTGTGATTCAAATCAATCCATAAGGCATAAACTTGTAATATTTATGAAAAAATTTCCTCTTGACATGTGAAGGATGTTTATAAAATCCGGTTTGGCATAGGCATCACCTCTCTATCTATATCTATTATATTTATTTTTTTGACACCGCTGTCATTTTATGTACATATAGGCTATATACTTTATAAGGATTTTCTTAGAGTGAGACCTAATGACTATAATCTTTTTACTATGATTCAAATCAGTCCATAGGCATAAACTTGTATCCGTTCCATGAACCCGAGCTGCCCCTCCCCTTAACATTTGTCACTATCTTCATAGAATCTATAGAAATATATAGTTTGAGGCCCCCCAACCCCAATATTTTTTAGCCCTTCCAGTATTCCTGATACCTTTTAAGCCTATGAATCAGTCAAACTGAAGTTCGATTCAGTTACATGAACCATTTGATTGTGAATCAATAGTGGCAGGGTCATCTTAACACAGCGTCATGGGCATAAGGCAAAAGATGTTAAGGGGCCTCATATGTATTAAAAGAATACCTGCCTACACATCAATTTGCATAATTACTCTAGAAAATGGTTCCAGATCTTTTAATCATGAAGCTCCCCTCGACAAGGGTCGCAACTAGAAACGAAAACTTGCTCTGTTGTCTGGGGTCAGTATCTATTTTTAGCTGTAATTTTGAACCAAAAAAAGAGTAAACCTAGCACCCTTCCTGATCCAGTGCCGAGGCACCAGAGCCCCCTGCACTCCTCTAGTTGCAGTCCTGTCTCAGACTGTGCCTCAGTTTGTCCCATGCATCAAGACGGCAGTGTACAGTGCACTGTTACCTTGCTATTTGCGAGGCTCTGGCCAGCTTTCTTTCTTTGATGTTCCTGAAAAGTATACTTTTATTCCTGTTGCACATTTGTTTGAACTCTTCTTGTCAACTACATGCTTGGAGTGATTTTTATAGATAATTTTTTTAGTATTCTGTGTTAGCTGAGTTCAGCCTTAAAAGGTTTTAAAAGTAACTTTTTAACATGAAGCTACATCATAAAGAAGAAAGTTTCAACTATGACACTCATAAGAAGTGAATAAAGTTGTTGTGTGGCTTAAAATTTACGGTAGGATTATTTATTTTTATTTATGACATCTGTGAAGCACTCAAAAAAGTGAGGCTCAAGGCGATGCCTTGTATACCTCTATGTAGATGGTAAGGTTTTCGAATTCCTGACATTTTGGAGCCTTCAGGAATGGGAAGTTATATTTCCCAAAAATTCCAGAGAATTCGGGAAATCACTTCCTAAATGGGATATGTGTGTTACAGTTCAGGGTGTCTCCAGAGGAGTATGCAAGGGGCATAGGGATGCCCCCTCTCAAGATGAATAAAAATTAAAAATATTTTTGTGTATTTTTATAAACAATTAAGATAGCTGAAGAAAATTAGGATATATGCTATCTTAAGGAAGGAGGGTATAGGACTAACCTTTCTAAACACTTTTCTATAAAATGGTACTGGAGTGGATTTCAATAACATTTTTTGGTGAAAACAATAATAAATTTTCATGTCTAATTTTAGGCAAAATTCCTTTTAACACTTAAAACCATGATTGCAAAAATTTCTATGAATGAAGTAATTTGTTATTTTTGCAGTTTATTTAGTTGGCAATGATGTAGATTATGATCTGAAATTTAAAGGATTGTATGGTATATATGCTCATTCAAATCTACTCAATTGACAGCCAAATCCTTTGATGTATGTGTGAAATTTTTGAAATGTCACTTAACATATCGTGTGTATAAAACACTAATACAGGATATAAGATTTTAGGTTTTAGTTCACAACCTCGACAAAGAATGGCAAAATATATCAAAATTTTGCAATGATACAGTCAATACATTTTTAGAAATCATGTTTCCAAAGTAAAATGTCAAAAATAATCATTCTTCATAAAACGGTTTTAAAATTTACATTTACAGATTACTTGATGTAAAAATGCAATGTGAAATTGGACATAACTTTGGTTCTAAGCATTATATAAACAAAACAAGGCCTGGTTTAGAATCATAAAAAATGGGCTTTCATAAAAAAATTAAAAAGGTTGATATATATATATTTTATTCCAAAACGATGTTTCAAACACCAGTCGTCTGTATACCTTAATCAATTTCTATTGATTTAAAATGTTTTTTTAAAGTTAGTAACTTAAAATTTTTTTGGGAGAGAATTTTCTTTAATTTTCTTAGTAATCAAATGACATTTTTCATTTATTAATTTTTCTTATTTTCAATATTTTAAATTTGTAATACTCTCAGTATTAGAATTTTATAACAGGCACAAGGTTGTTTGTACAGTTTTTAGAATTGGAAACTGGAAGCCCCCTTTCCCCCATTTATCTTTCCACTATTTATTTCCCAAGCAACACTAGAGAAAATTAATTTTTCAACAAATATTTCCCATTGATTTTTTTAAAAACGTTTTATTTTCCATTGTAAGTATTACTGTGTTGCAACAGTATTTTTCAGATTTCCCTGGATTGTGGGAATGGGAAATTGTAAAAAATTCCTGAGAATGGGCTGGTGCAAATTCCCGTCTGGGAATGTACAGCTGCAACTGAGCAAATGTGTTAGGCCTATAGATATAATTTTCTATATTAGTGTCCAGTTTTAATCTGCCTCCACTAATAATTTTCAATCAGGTCTTGACAAATGGAGAAAAATTGTATGTGCCAGCCAAATTTGTTTCAAGCCCATCATATTCTTTTTCAAGGAAAATAGTCCAAAATAATTTTTTTTTAACTATAACAAGACTTGGTGTTCGCGTTCTATGTTGTATTGACATGCTAACAAATTATGTAAAAATGTTGTGTTATCATCACTCTCTTGAATTTAGTAATCACACATGAAAAGTTTTATATAAGTTCCAATGGAGCCCTGTTCTAAGGCATAGTGGTCTTTGTAAAACTGAAATAAATGTCAGATGAATTCAGTCAGATTAAGTCAGATGAAAACATTTAGTTTAATCAGATGAACTTAAATCTTGGCATTTAAAGATCATGTTGATATTTCCCATTAATGAAGTTTGATTGATGTAAAAACAAATGCAACTAAATTGCATTCACTAAGGAAATACCTCTAGATCTAAAGCATTGTCTTCATTTGTTAAGTGTAACAAAATTTTATTTACAATGTCATATTTTTCACTCAAGGTTCAAAGATATCCATTTGTGTTTCACTTTAAGATGGGATCTTATTTGGGAAAGTCTTTAAATGAAAACTTCAGAAAAAATCAAGAATTCATGATGGATCTTCAAAAGTTGCAGGTATGTATGCTTTGAAATTGTAAACCCTTTAAAGGATCTCATAACATTTTCACTTTTCAGCATTCTGTGTTTATTTTTCTGAATAATTCAAGTTGAATAATAACTTCTACATGCTATATAGAATTATGAATCAAAAATCAACAAAAGTAATAAATTTTGTCTTTGAAACCCCTTGCAAAATAAATTATATTGAACCAAAAGTTTCAAAATTTCAAAGCTTCATAAAAGGAGATCCAGGACTCGGAGTATTTGCCAATAGTACATTGTCTCATCTTTGATTTCTAGTCTTAGGTGAGGTTATTGATTCAGTTAAGGTCTGGGATGTTATGTTGTGCAAAAAAACAAGAAAGTAATAATTCAAGTGATCTCTGTACCTTTCTCTCATAAGTCACCAAGAGAAAAAAAAATTATGGTTTATCAGTGGGCATAGGTGTCTGCAGAATTTTCTCGGGGGATTCAATTTTTTTTATTCTCAGGGGGGGGGGGGGAGTTAAGTTTTTTCCTGCAAAATAACACTATAATCTCGGCTTGAAGGGGGGATTAGATCCCCAAAACTCCCCCTTTGTGTACGTCAATGTCATTGGGATTGACATGATAATGAAATTACAGTAATTTTAGTAATTGTTTTAATGAGCTATCCATTATTTTCTGGCAAAAAGTCAAAATACTGTGTTGTGTTTTCTGCTGTAAGGCTTAAAGCAATATACATCATCCTCCTCAGGTTGACTACTCAAAAAATACTCAGTGATGTTTTTTACCCTGATAAGAATGAAACATGAAGCGGCACTTGCTGATTCTGAAAGCTATGGAAAGCCAGTGCTGCAAAAAGTTTGAAATATCCCGTCAAAGGGCTCAGTTTGTTGAACGGCCTTGATCAGCCTCTAAATGAATGATTTAAAAGTTCTAATTGAAAGAAGTCATGCTTATTTATACTCTATGGTTTCTTATTTATACAATTGTTACTCACAATTTGACATTAATCCATCCGAGAACTAATGTGTAATGGAAAAATTGCAGAATTGGGACAATAATTTCTGTGTAAGTCTATCTGGCAATGTAATGCATGTGCAATGCCAGAGAAATTCGGCGTCAAATTGTGAAGCACCACTATACTATCCATTTGATGTAATTGTTCTTTTAATCTCTGAATTTAGCTTGAATTTTTCTCTCCCCCTTTTTTGATTTTGTTTGGGTTGTTTTTGTCCCTCTGTTTTTTTTTGAACTTGTTTGTACTTTTTTTTTCAGCTTGAAAGACAGATTCATATGCAAAATCAAATGAGAGAAAGACTTGTAGCTATGCAGATAGCAAAATCCAGAGAACTCTTGTATTGGTTTGGAACTTTTTATGTTTTAGCTACTGGTCTCATGGTTGCTGGGTGCGTCCTTCATTCTTACGAATTTATTTTTTTAGATGACCCCAATCCTAAAGTAGATGAATTCTAAGAACTTGTGAACTTGTTTCAAAATAAGTTTATCTGTTGATTGGTTCTACGTTAGCTGTTTTTTTATTATTTAGAGCAATCATTGTACCAAATGGTCAGAAAGTCTCTCTCTCTCTGAAAACTTTTAAAATTCATAAAAAAATGGTGAAATTATCACATTGAGGTGCAGTTGGTAGATTTTATATTGTCAGCATGGGGATTGTTTTGTTTTTGATAGAGAAAATTTTTTTAAAAATGCCTTTTTTATATGAAGGGTTAAAGTCACATTTTCGACAATTTTGACTCAAGTCTAGAAATTCAAATAAAAATGCTAAACTATTGAAAGAAAAAACAAACGTCTCAGCTTCAATTGTTCTCCACTAAATTGTGAAATCACAAGATTTTAAACATGGACTCTCTAAGCCGGTGGTTCTCAACTGGTGCCGCTCGAGGAAAATTAAAAAAAAAACAGTTAATTTCTAAAAAATAATTATGAATACTTTTAAATAATAAAAATAAATCGGTAACTTCTCTCTTTGATGAATAAGTAAAAAATAGAAATATATGCCAAAAAGAGCTCGAGTCAAAAAAGGTTGAGAACCGCTGCTCTAAGCAATTCTAGTAAAATCTTTTTCTCAAAGTGAGGATTAATTAACTTACACCACTCTGACTTTAACACCCCTCATATAAAAAAAAACTAATATTCTAAAAAACATTTATCAATGCCTATAAGATGTAAATTCTTTTTTGGTGGCACAACAACCAAAAAGAAAATATATATGTATATATATATTTTTTTATAATATATATATATTTTTAAATAAATAAATATATATATTTGTATGATGCAAATAAAGTAAAACCCCTTTTAACAGTCACCTCTATTTTATGGACAGAATTTTTTTTATACTGCCGTTGTTTGTGCGAAAAAAGGGTTTTGCTATATGAGATGATTATAAAAGATTGAGTGTTTGAAAAAGTTTTCATGTGTGTGAGACAGGGCTGTAACTAGGATTTTTGCCGTCCGGGGCAAACATTATTTTGCCGCCTCAACAACTTTAAAATTTGATAATTTTGTAATGGTGTTCTTTGTTCCCACCTAAAATTGCCACCCCCTCTCTAGTTATGGCCCTGGTGTGAGGTGTATGTGAATAGCACTTTTTCTGAAAAATACAAAAAACAATGCCACAACAGACAAAATGCCCAACAAGGTGACTGATAGAAAGATACCCATAACAAATATGGATGTCATATATTTCAAAAATATAGCAACCAAATTAATAAATGCAATTACAAACAATATATATATATGTGATGAAATATTATACAATGCCCATAAGAATATTTATGGTTGTCTTATTCTAAGTATGGATAGCTTTTCGATTTACTCCAACATATTTATTGTATTTCTTTTAAACGTGTCAATTGTGTTAGAATTTAATACCTCTGGGGGTAAGCTATTCCATTTATTAGCAACCCTATTAGAGAAAAATTCCCTGCGACATCATAACCTTGCATTGCCCTTACCAATCAATACTGGTGTCCCCTTGTAAAAGGAGTCCATTGACTTTGTACTAATAATTCATGATCCATCCTGTTGAAAATTTTGAACACTTCGATCATATGTCCCTGACACCTGCATTCATCCAATGTAAACATATTGAAAAAATTAAGTGTCTCTTCATAGCTCAAGCCCTGTGGGCCAATAAGGATATGCATAGCTCTTCTATGCACCCTATCAACCAAATCTACGTCCCTCTGTAGGTATGGTCTCCAAATCCTCACAGCATTCTCCAATTCAGGACAAACTAAGCCTCGGAAAAGCGGAAGAATGACTTTAGGAGAATGCAAAGAGACCTTTTTGAAAATGAAACTGAGCATTCTATTCACTTTTTTTGACCACCACTGAACAGTGTTCAGAAAACCTAAAAGTTGCTTGTCAATGAGAATTCTCAAATTGGTGACCCTAGTTGCATCCGTGATAGGGACACCATTCAACTTGTAAGAGAACCGTGGGTTGTTTGAACCAAAATGAGCGACCATGCACTTGTCAACGCTAAATGTCATACTCCATTCTTTTGCCAATGCTCCAGTCCGGTTTATATTGTTCTGGAGCAACTCCCTATCACTTTGATTCCCGACTACCCCATTAGCTTCACGTCATTTGCGAACTTGCTAGCAATCCCATCAATATCCTGATCGAGTTTATCAATAAAAAGTGGAAAAAATATGGGGGACAAGGGCACTTCCTTGAGGAACTTGTGACGCCTGTCCAACCAGAGAATTCCCTGTTCACCATAACTCGTGCCCTATCTCTTAACCACGACTCTATCCAATTCAGCAAGTTGCCCCCAATCCCAATCTCGTGTAAAGGTTTCAAGAGTTTACCATGTTGAACCCAATCGAATGCCTTCTTTAAATCAAGGTAAACAACACCTACATTTTTGCCCTTACCCAAAGCCTTTGTCAGGTGATCATAGAAGCAAAGGAGGCTAGTCACACTTGACTTCCCCTTCCTAAACCCATGCTGATTATCTGAAAATACACTATTCTTGTCTATCCACTTCACCAACTGCCTTTTGATAATAATTTCCAAAATTTTTGAGTGGGAGCTCGTCAAACTCACTGGACAATAATTGGACAGCTTTTCTACGAGCCTTTTTAAATATCAAAACAACATTTACAAGCTTCCAATCTCTTGGGATGATACCCTCAGCAACACTATTCCTGTAGATCTGTGCAACTGGCCCCAACAATTCATTAGCACATTCCCTGAGGACCCTGGGACAGTGCCGTCTTAAGGCACGGGCCGCCCAGGCCTCAAGAGAAAAAGGGCCTCAAAAATAAGATCTGGTAGAAATTTTTGAGAATTTGCCTGATAGGGCATCAGAAAAATCACTTGGCCCGGAGGGCCATGATGTTCTTAAGACGACCCTGCCCTGGGATAGATATCATCTGGTCCTGGTGCTTTACTTGCACATACATTTTTTAGAAGATTAAGGAGCTCCACATCTTCCACTTGAATATTGTTGAGGATTTTATTACCCCATGCAACACCTGTACATCGAATATCATTATCTCTATTAAAAACCGATGCGAAAAAGTCATTAAAAGCACTACACGTGCCTCCTACATTGCTCTCTATCATAGACCATCCTATCGAGGGGGGCGAACTGTCATCCATTATTGACGTATCTAAAAAGTGATTTTGTGTCAGAACCAGTGTTATCTGCCAACCTAGATTCAGCTTCCTTTTTACTATACCTTATCGCTTTCTTCAATGCTCTTCTTTTATCAGTAAACAATGGTAGTCACCTTGTCCCCTTTTATACTCTCAGAATACTCTTTTCTTTTCAAGATAAAGTTTACGCACGCTATCTGTGAACCATAGGGGGCGCGATGTACAAACACACTTTCGAACAAAGGGTATGATGTTTTGCAAAACAGAGGACAGCTTCCTACTTAACTCTTCCCATTGACTTACCACCCCGACTGATTCAAATCCGTCTTTGAAAACTTCCGCTAACCTCTCTCTCAAAACATAGTTCTCCGAAAACAAGGAACCAGTCTTTTGTTATCAACCTTAGCGGAAGAAAAGTTACAGTGAAAACGAACGACACGATGATCACTGGGAGAAAATTCATCCCCCACCAAAACATGTTCAACAAGATCCTTGGAACTGGTAAGAACTAAATCCAAAATAGTAGTACCCCTAGTGGCTTCTGATACATTCTGATACAAAATATTATCGAGCACCAACTTAAGAAAGTCTCTTTCACATGATGTCTAGCTGAAAGGTTCTCCCAATCGATACCCAGGTAGGTGAAATCCCCCAGTATGACAACCCTCTTACGCTTACATATGTAGGAAATTTTATCATGAAATTTGGCAATGTAGTTTGAATCCCTATTCCGTGGATTATAACAAACCCCAACAATTTTTTTTATGATGTCTTTTGTTTTCAAGCTCAACCCATACAGCCAATATCACATCTCTGCACGTTACACTCTCTAGCCTTTAAACATGATTTCACGTATATCAACACTCCGCCCCCTTTCCTATCAGATCTATTTCTCAAAAAAGTATCATATCCTGAGATGTGTAAGAAAGATTCATCCCCATCATTTGCCCAAGATTCTGCAATGGCTATAATATCCAGGCCCTCCACACAAATATCATAGTTTCTAAAAAATCTTTTTTACTACCCAAGCTCCTGGCATTAATTAGCACACATTTCAATTTGCCCTGTGATTTAGTGTCAATCAAGAAGCCATCCAAGACAGAGGTGGGTAATTCAACAAGTTTCAATTCTCAAGTTTACCATGAAAAGCTTTTTAGGGCATTTGATGACATAACGTGCATCAAGTGACATAATATGCATCATTTTCACTAACAGCTGTTGTCTTTTCTATGCCAATGCCTCAAGTTGAGATTTCTGCAAATATTGCCCCCCCCCCCCAAAAAAAAATCCCCTGTGCAGACAATAAAACTTTGTCGAACACAGACACTAATTCCGTAATCAAGGTGTATGCCAACTTAGTAGATTTTTCGTTATTGGCAAATTCGGGTACATGACAGCAAATGGTAGCTCATTAGGTTTAGCTCCATGTGACATCGTCATTAATCACTCAAATAAGTTATTTTTTTAAATATAAATTAACTAAATATAACAATATCCAACAACCAAAATTTGGTCTGGTGTGTATTCTGTATTTTCTTAGGGTTGCCACAGCTATAATCCTCGTGGGATTTATAGGATATTAAAAGTAGTCAAATTTGTCATGGAAAATTAGCAGAGTTGGCATGTACCTTGATTATAAAATTTATGCTCTACCTCACCTGAATAAGATAATTTCCCCATTTTTTATAAATTTTGAAAGTTTTTAATAGACTTTCTGCACACTCTGTATTAATTTTTGGCTTGATTAGCTTTAGTGCTAAATGCCACATTCATGTTATGCTTGATCTTTTTCATTGCTGCATTATATTTAAATTACCATTATTGTTTATCCCAGTGATTGAACGAGTCCTTGAAAGATGTCTCTTTGACAACTTGAAAGAATTTCATTAACTTCCAACAGTGATAGTAATTTGAATACAGATTTGACCGTTGAGATGAAAACATAAAATAATAAGTTAAATCAGGGATAGCCAACCATTTTTCAAGCTATGTCACAATCAAGATTATTTTCTATGTACGTGCCTCTCTATAACTTCTAACACACGTGTCCTGTTGTACAAGACACAAGCATTCCCCCTGTTTCTGCAAAATATTGTTTGGCTGTTCTCTTATTTTCATAAAAATATTCAGTTTGCCACTTTTTTTAGTTCTAAATTGTTTTTATTTTTGAGTCATAAATTTGATTATTGCAATGCAGATTGTGTATGTACTTATATCCGCAGAAGTTCATCTTGCCTACACCATGTTGGGCATAGACACCTTAACCTTCGGGCTCAGGGTGCTTGGGTTCCCTCCTCCTCAATAAACTTTGTTAACCCTAGAATACTAAAATGAAAACAGATAAAAACTGCATGTTAACTACCTATACGTCTACGTTTCTGAGACATAGAGTTAGTATTCTAGGGTTAAAGTGCCTAGCCCCCCTCCCCAAGAATTTACGGATAAATAATGCCATTGTATTATACAATGCATGTTCCATGTGGATGATCCTGAATCTTGTACACATACATAGTTGGCAATGCTTCAGACTTACATGGAATCATTCCAATATTTTAGCTTCATTAACATCATCCGGTCGCAAACCAGATTTTCCCCATTTTTTTGTGTCTTTATAGAAATATCCCTCAACTATGCTTCGTTTGAATGAAAAATCCTTAAAGAAAATTTTCTTTTGGTCCTTACGACTATGCCCTGAACCCATTAAATAGAAAGTCATCACATAGTTATTATTTGAAGAGTGCCTACCATACTAAATATAGGTTTGGCAACCTACAAAACCATCATAACAAAGGGATTGTTTATAAGTTGGAGAAAATTTATTTAAATGAAAAATGGAATAGAATTTCTTTAATTTTTAAAAAGCGTTTACGTACCACTCATGATACCATGGCATGTCATGGGTCAAAGGCCACCCTTGTGCTAAATGTTTCTTGATAATGTATTCACATATTTGAAATACAATTTACACAGTTTTATTTTTTCATATATTCTAGTTGCACTGTTAGAGCTGTTTTGTTAGATGGAATGAAAAATAATCTGACTTGCATGAATACTGCTTTTTGATGTATTGATACTTGGCTTATGAAGTTTTATGAGTAAATTTTTGGCTCGAATTCCACCTTGCAGTTACACGTATCTATTTTTTTTTTAAATTGAAATTTAATTAACACATCAAGACAAATACAGAACACAAATAGACAAACACATATTACATTCCAATATTAACCCAAGGGATCATACGATCCTTCCAGGGTCCTCTTGTTGTCAAATCGAACTTTCATGTAAAATAATGGGATTAATTTAATTTATTCCACACTTCCAAAATAACCAATACTGGTATAAAACTAAATTAGTACAGTGAAGAATAGAAATAGCCTAGTTTTGCTTGTAAAACTGCACAGTCTGACAATGTAGACAGCTTCAACTTGTTTTACATACCAGAGCTTTCACCTGTTAAATAAGCTTTTTCTTGTTTCTTTGATGCTTGTTAATCGCGTAGTTCTTCACATTTTGGAGCATTTTTATTGAATGGGCCTATAATTAGATCCATAGGCGTACGCAGAATTTTCTTGAGAGAAGGGGATTTCAGATTTTTTTTCCTTCTGAGGGGTTTTTTACATTTTTCCTGCAAAATACCACTATAATCTTGGCTCAAGGGGAGGGGTTAGAACCCCAACCCCCCCCCCCCTGCTTACGCGAATGATTAGATCATTCACAAATCTACACATTCATTAATTGATTGAAGTACCACTTTATGCATGTCTTATGTGTGTGGGTTTTTTTTTTGTATTACTAATGTAGATATAACATTTGATAATTTTTATGTGTTGTTTTCTTTTACAAATAAAATATTTATTTGATTTTGTTGTTCAAAACTTTATTTCAGATTTCAACGAACAAAGAAGCCAATGGCAATTCTTCCAATGCTGCCTTTGACATTTATTGTTCTGTACCAAGCAGATTTAGCATATGGTAGCAAAATACAAAGAATAAGAAGTAAGTGTTCACACAAGTTATAAGAAACTATTATATTTTTTACTGATCTGTTCATTGAAACTTTTACTACATGACAGTTTCAGCCATGGATGGTGTGAGCAACAGTTTTGTGCACAGTATGAATGAGTATCTCGTTTCCAAACAAGGAATTGTACTTGCAATGGCCAAATCCCTCACATTATCATCAGAACATAATTGGATCATTTCATAATGGCATAAAATGGCGTAACTCCAGTTTTTAAAAAACCTTTTTTAGACAAAATTTGTATCTTAACATTTCCCATTTCAATTTATATTTTTAAACAAAAAGGTTGTCATTCCATAGAGCATTGCTAGAGTCACTGTGCACATGTAGGTGTTGTGATGGCACAAAAAACACAACATGAAATTTATTACAATCACAAAAATGCATGCATCTGTCATTCCTCAATTTCAGCTTGCAAGATAGATGACAGCATTTAGAACACAATACTCATACCTTAACATTTGAGACATTCATAAATACATTGGGAGAAATAACAGCTTTCTGGCACATACCAATTCAATAGAAGCTCCCCAGAAGAATATTTATGGGGTTCATGTGAGATTTGGCAGCAGTGGGAGATATCCACAGCAATGGTTTCTCAATTTATACATAAAAGGCTACAGTCCTGGGCAGTTTTTAGATAACTTCCTAAAATGGTTTATTCAAAATACGGCTTATTCAAAGTTTTACATTATTTAGTTCCTTAAACATAAAAAATTATTAGTATATAGAACCTCGGAGGTTACTTCAACCTTAGTATATAACCTCACTGCAATGATACTTGATATAACAATAAATCCCTCTACAATGATATTTCTTAAAATCTTGTTTGGAATTACCTATAGTCCAATGTTAAACTCCCCTGGATTCATTCACATTTAGGCCCATTGATTTAATTTTAAAAAAATGTCAGTTAACATGAGATGTCCGCTAAAGGGGAGTGTCTGTTATTGGGAGGTTCTAATGTATTTTCGAACTCTTCACTTGTTTTTGTTCTTCCAAGGGCATCTAATAACATCAGTATTTTGCATCCCAATAACCAAATGCATCAATGATGTTGTATGTGTTGTTACTTTCTGTGTATTACACAAAAGTGTAAACCCTTTTACTAGGGAAGAACGTTTAACTGGATTTTATTAATCAACTAATCATTTAATTAGTAGTGATAATTTATTCACTTATTTTATTACTATTAAAATCACTTATTTTAATAGTGTTATATATATCACTGGATTTTACTAATCAACTATAAATACTTATAATTTTTCAATATAGTTTCTGATGGTACTAACAACAATGGTTTAAAGAGATGTCCAGAAACAATTGGTGGAGTGCTCCACCAGAACAATTTGGTGGAGTGCGATGATACTGCTGCCTCTCAGTATAATGATAATCTCTCTACAACATAGTTTCCTCAAACTTTTTTTGTTCATCGACCCCTCCTGCACAGAAATTTTTTCATCATCCCCCCTTTCCTGAGTGATCCCATAGGATTCTATACTATATGTGCAACTATTATTGTCTCCCTGTTACGTTCCATCACTCACTTTGGGAAACACTACTCTACAGCAATATTTTTTCTATTTAAAAATAGCTGCCATACATTTTTTATCAATTTTTTTGTTTTATTGACAGATTTACAATAAATATTACCAAATTATTTTTATAGGTGAAGCTGAAAATATCCTTCAATTTGAAGAACAGTTGCTACACTTGCCATCAGGCTTACCAAACTTTGATTCTATAGAAGAAGGAAGGCAAGAACAGTCAGATGAAGAAAGCCTTTCCAGGGCTCATGATATCTTCCTGTGAACAAGAAATCCTCTTTATATTTAATTTATGTGCTTTTTGACAAAAAAGTAGAGTCTTGTAGCATATTTTTTTGGACTGATTTGAATTAAGACAAGATTTCAACTTTTTTTGGTGCTTTAATATTATTCAAATCTAAGTCATTGTTTTACTGCTACATTTATAATTTGAGCTGCTTTTGTTGTATAATTTAGCCTATTACTGACTTTCCATGGCAAACTTTAGATTTGAAAATTCTAAGTTAATAGCTCTGATAATGGTTTTAAAGAATTTGATTTTACATGAAAGTACACACAGTATAATTCACAAAATTCGTGACAACTATTAATATAGTAATTTTTTCATAATTTACATTTTTACAATTTTTTTTGTATGGGCTTTAATTTGCAATCTTTTATTCTAATACTGATATATTTTTTTAACATTATAATTTTCTCCCTGATCTCTGTATTGATCCTATTTTTCTCCAAAGCATGGAGTATATTTTATACATTTACGGTATATCAAATCACCTGCATTGAGGCTTCCATTCAGCTGGACCAATTAAACTATTCTTTAATTAATTATTACTTTTAATCCTTCATCAGACAGTATTTCACAGATATACAATATGAATTCTTTAGACCTCTCAGTCAGTAGCGAGACCTGATATCTGAAAAGCACTACACAAATGAATGAGATTGGCGATTATGGTTTATATACTGTGTAGCTCAGAGATAGAAGCTGCAGCACTTTCGATATTAGAGATGCATCCGACCAAGGGTTAATTCATTATTTGTAATATAAAAACAGTTGAAATTTTTGTGAAGTTTGCCATCTCTCATGATATATTTGTACATTAATTGTGGAACAATTCATTCACATCAACCATCTCTTGCACAGTTATAGTCATGCAATGTACATGAATAAAAATAATGCATGATGGAAGTGTGGTAAACTGAAGTTGCAAAAAGGAGATAGTACTTTCTTTTATTATGAGTTTATATAAATTGAAAGCTCATTTATATACAATTGAAATAATACACAGAAATCACTAAGAATAAATTTGGGTAGGCTGTGTCATAGACATGGACACAAGTTTTGACGTGAATACGTTCTTTGTGCCTTGAATCACATAGTAGGTACTGACATAATGAAATGGGTACCATTGGCTTTGTCTCTGGAATAGCTAACAGACGATACCAATGTCCTCTATCTGCATTGCAAACTTCCTGAGATATAATCTGGTCCTCGCCCAGACCAAAAGTGGTATTGATACCAGAGTGGTATCATTGGATTTTTCTTAAGAATATTCATCAGACAACACCATTGGCTTCTATTTGCAGTGAGAACCTCCCTGCTCGCGGTAGCCCAGGTCGATAAGATGCTCGCCTAAAGTACCAAAGGATGTTTAGAGGTGTCGCGAGTTTGATATCCTGTTCGTCTTTGTTGGGAAAATTTCCTGACACAGGGGTACAACAAAAACGGTGACATGACCGCAGGAAAAAATTGCTACCGCAGGGAGTCCCTCATCGAGCGGTTAGCCCACCAACCAACCCTCGATGAGTGTAAAACAAGCCTGCAGTTCAGAATTGGCAGTAAATTGTAGGTGCCAGTCTAATTAGCCCTTGTGTGCAGAAAATGACAGGGGTGCAACAAAAATGATAAAATAAATGAGAACCTCCCGAGATATAGCATAAAATAATTTTTCTATAAAAACAGGTCATTGGTCTGGTGCCCACACCAAAAAACAGGATCAACATCATTAGGGTATTATTAAATTTGTCTTGATGAGATCTACTCACAGACATAAAAAACACTGATATATTCTGAATACTTCCTGAGATATGAGTGTATGTTTCATTATGGAACTTTTTGAGGATGCATCCAACCAGTATTGTCAGATGATTTAAAAGACGTATTCACGCCAAAAAGTAGCTGAAAAAATGCACTAGTTCAGACAATTTCATGTGAAAGATTTTCAACTTCAGCGTGCGTATCCTTTATTTTCAAATTTTGTATGATCGTTAATTTGCAGACGTGTGTGGTTGGAGCACAAACGTCTGGTTGTGAATGAGTTAAAATTCAGATTGATCCATGGGTATAATGCGTATAATAATACATATCTTTTTATGTAGCTGTTTGGAAATGGTTTCTTTTGTTGGTTTTGATGTAATTGTCATGTTTTGATGTTTTGATGTAAATTTGATGTAATCTATAAGAGCACAGGATTTGACCATGATGTGGCAAAATAAACCAAAATTATTTTATTGGCACATATATATATAAAAGAAGCAAACTGCAATTAGTGAAGTTGCTAATGAAATTTTTTTAGCCTTCTTGAGGGCTTTTTTAGTCATTTTTAGCTCTCTTGGTATGTTTTTAGCCCTCCTTATAGATATCTATATATAAATATATTTTCCAGCCCCGTTGATAGATTTTTTTAGCTCTTTTCTCTAGCTCTCTCTTTATTGTTTTTTTAGCTGTCTTGATAGCTCTCCTTTAGTCTCCTTGAAAAATATTGAACACAAAGTATTAAAACCTTCCAGATATTTAACAACTCTAGATGGCTTTGTAGATGAACTCCCCCCCCCCCCATTTCTCTGATTCTATTTGGCCAGCAGAAGTAATTATTTATAAGGGTTTCTACATGTAGAGTTGCAATATAGTAAAGCACTAGTGGTGTACCAAAAAGTGAACTAAAATACTTCCACCATTGTGTCTGAAACTCACATCAAAAGTGTTACAAACTTTCAAATAGGTTATCAAACCTTGTTTGCTTTATAAATAATTTTTTGTTGCATATTTTTGCTATATATGCATGCCTGCATAATTTTATGTTAATGTATAGAAAGAAATCACAGCAATTTGATACAGCCAAGTCATGTTAATACGGTTATGAATGCTTAAATATACATTTTCTGTTATGGCCCTGGGAGGATGACAGGACTATCGCGTTGAGAGAGTTTACTTTCATCGTTTTTCACAGTCTACATAACTAGAAAACCTGATTTGCTATGTTGAGTGGGTGGGGGCACCTGGTCTAAAAGTGTGTGGTATGAATTTAGTATCTTTTGCTACCTATTTCTTGAATCAATCGCAACTGCAGTAATAAGCCTGTATAACAACTGAAGCGATTGATGATAAGTGACTTTTTAAGAGGCGGTCTGAGTTATATCCTTAGGCTATATGTGGTATTGCTCTGGGACTATGAGAGTCTCAGCGATATCTTCATAATTTATTGCCAAAAAATTGAATCTAGTATTTTTTTGTACAAATGCATAAGCTTGCCAAAAATTTATAATCCAACATGTTTCCATTTTCCAATACATCTAAACATAATATAAATACAGAAATGTCATGAAAATTGTATGGAATTTGTCTGATAAAAATTCACCATAACAAACAATGAATTTTTGAGCTCAAACTTTTGAGAGATATGTGAGCATTTTTTGCTATCTTTGCAATTGTCCTGCCTTCTTGAGAATAAAGTGCCTAAAGTTTAGGTGTAAAAAAAAAAGAACTTCACAGACTTTTAAATTTGAAAGTCAAATTTACTATATCATATTTGAAATAATTAGCTTCAAACTTGTGTACAAATTATGCATCCCTGTTTAATTCACAGTTGTGTATAAATAAGGCATTGCAATTTAATTTCTCTTGCATGACACTTGTATATTCAGAACTCATCCACGAACATTATCATAGCCACCACATATTTAAATTTTTGAATGGAAGATAAATGCAATTATATTTGTGCTGCAAAAGAATAATCTTTCAATGAAGTCATGTTTTATACTGAAAGAAAAACCATTTAATTTAAACATTTTATACAGGGTGCATAGCCAAGTCCCCTTTCTGCAAATTACTGGTGAACCATTGATCCTAGAGGCTCACTTCCAATTAGAAAAAGTATCAAAATAAAGTGTAGTCCTCAGATACGCCATTCATATTGTAAGGGGTTGTATAGTTATTGAAATAAAAAAATGATCTTTTTATATGGGCACCCTGACCTAAAAAACAATCAGAAAGTTGTTGCCATATTTCTCCTGAGCCCAACAAAAAAATGACACGTTTCCAAGTGCAATATTTGCTAAAATATTTGAATTAAAAAAAATCAAAGAATGGCATGAACTAACTGACAATACTCTTTTCCCTCATTTATGCAGTTCTTTTCCACATTTTCTCTGATTTTGAATTCAAATATCTCAATGAATACTAAACTTGGAAACGTGTCATTTTTTTGTTGGGCTCAAAAGAGACAGGGCAACAACTTTCTGATTTGTTTTTTAAGGTAGGGTGTCTGTATGAAAAATTATTATTATTTTTTTATTTCAGTAACTATACAACCCCTTGCAATATGAATGACGTATCTGAGGTCTACACATTATTTGGGTTCTTTTTCCAATTGGAAATATGCCTTTAGGATCGACAGTTCACCAGTAGTTTATGGCAAAAGGACTCAGCTATGCACCCTGTATACATTGTTATTGGTTTTTGGCATCACTGTTATATAGTAAATCATTTGACATAAACTTGTCTTTTGAAAAATTATTGAAGAGTTTTTTTCCCAATAGTTGGTTGACTAATTTTGATTTGTGTCGAATGAGAGAGAATTATGGTATGAAATGAACTGCTAAAAAACAGCCATTGTTGATATAGCCATTGTTTTTTGTTTGATTATGAAGATGTTCTATAGTCACAAGTTCAATTTCAGATGAGTTTCCTTTTATTACTGCAATAGTTCGTGGCAAAGACAGTCATTTTGAAGGGACTATTGTCACCAAATTTGTTTAATCCATGGATCAGCAACCGAGATTATAAGTAGCTTTTTAAGTACAACTGCACTGTGTGATTCATGCTTTCATGAATAATTTTTTGTGAAGATTTCTAAAGAAAAATCATTACAAATTCGTTTCATGATCTACTGGTCAATCATGATTGATGAATTGCTGATCTAACTTTTCTATCAAGATTCCTTCCTGCGAAGCATGTTGGAAGTCAAATTGGACTTGACTTGTCAATATTGGAATCAAACATTCCGCATAGTATTGAACAACTTGGGAAAGTCTTTGATAAAATGAAGTAACACTTTTAAGTATATGAGCATGCTAATGGTGGTATTTTTTAGCATTTCATTTGATACTCTCATTCATTCCATAGATTAAGATAATTTCATCTATAATTCCAAAGATTGACTAGTTATGTTGCTTGTTGAGTGGACAAAAATAGGGTATGATGAAACAAATATAGGATGTCTTGTACAACGGTTACTGAAAAACATCTTAAAGCATTTGGAATCATGAAACCCTACTCAATTTGAAATATCAACATAAAATAAAAAAAAATGTATTTGAAACAAAATTTCACAGTACTAACATGATTTTATTTCTTAGGTAAATCCCCTCTTTCACAATACTGTAATAAATTTAAGATAATTTTATTATGATAATGTCAAATGTGAAATCAGAAATAGTATTTTTCTGTGAGTTTTTCCTCATTAAGAATCACAAAAAACAAAGTTTGAAAATTCATACATGAACACAATTTTTTATTAGACACAATTTTGCTTTAGATGTGCTTGGTTTCAAAAAATAGGGAAAATGAATCACATATACAAATATTGATTATTTGCATTCACTAGTTACTTTTCTATATTATTAGACATTTTGATTGAAACACTTGTGTTAATAGTTTCCTGTAGAATATTGAAAACCCTGAAAGATTGAGTGTAGACAGTAAAGTTTGAGTGCATTTCATAGCAATCTTTATGCAGTTTTAAATTTTTATATAATAATAATAGAGTATCATTGGAAAACATATGATTGAATGACTAAACTCCTTATGGGGAAAAATAATTTAAATAGCCTTTTATGAGACGTTTTATCAGATTTTTATTTATCCTTTAATCAGCTGCTGTTTGTATATTTATTTATTTGTTCATGCATAACTTATATACATGCATAACTTATTTCAGTTAACTAACTTATTTTATATATCTTATTTCATATATTTCTTAAATTTAATGATTTTTTAAAGTATTTCATGCGTTTATAAACATATTATGAAAAGTTATAGAAATTCTGTAAGGAAGGGAACTAAATTAACGTATTAGTGGTATTTAAAAAACATATCCACATTTGCTGGTCTTAAAATAATATTAGATCTGAGAGACTTGGATAGTGATAGATGCTTTTAAGTGCCATTGTTTTATGCTATAATTTATTATGAATTCTCCAGCAAAATGTCATGTAAATAAGTATCTTTTTTGTATTTTTCATAAACGTTTAGTAGAAATAAATGCTTTACTGAACAAAGGTATTGTTTTTCACATCACTGGTGTTATTTAGCAGGTACAACGAAAAACAAAGATAGTAGTCAAGTACAATACTATACAAAAAATTACAGCAGATTTATAAATTATTCATACTAGCTTGCAGATCATATGATACACTGCATCGAATTTAATAAATTTTTATAAGTGAGAAATTTAAGATTTGAATTTAGGAATTACAAGTTTTTGATCTTTATAATGGTGTTGGTTGTCCAAAAATTTTATCTTTTTAGAAATTTAGCTGTGTGTTAATTCTGTATCAATTGTCAGCTGGTGTTGTTGATATTTGTAATCTGAAACTTTTTTGACTGATAGTTAAATTAGTCTGAAATTTTTTGTGAGTTGTTGAATAGTCAAGTTGATAGAAATCAGATATGTCTTCAAATTAGATCTCCCTATTGATTCTATAACTTGGTGGCCTTTTTCTGATATTGAAATTGTTCAAGTGTATGTAAATATTTATATATTTGGTGTGATTTTATACTGAATGTTCTTTCACGATGAAATTCTGAAAACATAGTGCATTCCTAAAATTTAAAAGTTCGGAATCATAGTTTTCAAATTAATATGCCAGGCCCTCAAATATATGTGAAAAAAGTGGCCTTATTCACTTATAGTAATATTTCATTCTCAGATCTATTTCAATCTTGGATGTTTTTCCCTCATGTTCTTAATGCATTTTTATTATGTTATGACATAATTTGAAACCTTTTGATGTTATTTTTCATATTTTCCTCTTCTGGATTAACTTTCTTGGCATTTAAATAAACTATGGATGTGTATTTATGTGATGTAATTCTGTGAGAATGACGTTCAATCACTTGTTGAGAGAAATTTAATATGGTTGAAATATAGTTGTAGTTATAAGTTTGTAGCAATAATGTTACATAAATATTTATGTATGTATGTGATGTGAAATTTATTAGATTTAGGAATGTATTATTCTTGAACTCGTCAGACCTCGCAATATGGTAAATTCTGCTGCTATTGTTAAGGGTGAGATTCTGGTACATGTGTGTATGTCATATTTCATACATTTTTATAATTTTATTTATGTGTTAGGTAGGTCATTGTTTGTATGCAGTTAGATCTGTAGAGGATATATTCTTTCTCCCATTGTATCCAGTTATTATACTTTATAACTGTTTTGAAATTTTTATTGAAATTTCGTTTGAAATTTCGATTCTTTAAAAAAAAAACTCACACTCACAACAACCCTCTCCTGCTATTCAGTTGCAGATGTATAATTGCTTCTTAAATTTGTAACTGACATTAGTTCAGTTAGTTATACAGTTTCATTTCTTATCTTAGTGACATATATGTTTGAGAAATCTTAATCTGTCATACACTTATATAATGGATAATTGTGATTGTCTCATAAACTCAACTGTATTAAAATTGTATTTTCATATAATGTTCTTCATGTTTTAATGTGTGATTGAGCATTAAATTTGTTCTAGCTTTATGCTAAGGTGGGCATGAATATATTGAGACTCACATTTTTCAGCAAAGGGATCTAAACTGATTTGATTTTCATTGGGTCATGTATATTATACATTGTTATATACATTGATGCCTTGGCTTGCAAGCAATCCAGATATGAGCAGAAAATTGTAAGCTTCAATTTACAAGCAAATGTTTTGCTAACACGCATGAAAACAAATAATGAAAACCTTATTCAACATAGAAAAGCCCAGTCATTCTGAACAAGTTGATATTATCATTATTGCCGACTGTACTGATTACTATATTTGTCTTGTAAGTAAAAAATATTTATTCTGCATATTAGAATACACTGCATAGTAGGGTTTCCAAAGTCCAAACATTTTGAAGCCATCGAGAACGGGAAATCGAATTTGCAGAGAATTCCCATAATCACTTATTTACACGGGAACCCCATTTATACGACTTTTTTCGACCTCGCTTACTCTACACTTTTTAAACTTAGAATATTTCATTTATCCATCACACAACATCAATTACACAGTGTTTTCATGACACGAATCCCAAATTTTATAATTGATTAATAATACATTATCATTATATTTATATTATTATTAGAGCCCGGAAGTGCATGATAAATGCCTTAACTGTCTATTTTTGCCTATTTTCAAGCTTTTCTGAAAAAATGTATTTTAAACTTTTTCTTCCATAAATGTTTATTTTTACATAGTTTTTAGTTTATTGGTGCATTTCAGAGGCCATAATATGCAAACGTGGATATTTTGAGCATTGAAGACAAAAGAAATGCTTTTTAAAAATTTTTCCCAACTCTCAGTATCAATTATCATCAGAAAGTCCTCCCAGTCCCATTAATACATGATCTGAGAGATAAGAAACTTGTTGTTGCCATGCATTAACTTTTCTTTGACAGGATGATGCTAGACATGAATAATTTTGTTTCAGATGAATGCAGCCCACTTTTAGAAAAGCAGAGGAAAATTAGAAATTTGTTTCTCCATATGCTTCACGTTATATGTCTCGCTCAGGCATTGAACAGCATTGTATGTGTATAGTTGACCGATGAGTGTCCAAAGAGGTCATCAGTTGATGTCATGACTCAAGCAAGGAGAGGTAGAAGAAGACAGGGCTCTGGGGCCCATGTTGTTTTGATTTTTTTACACCATAAATGCAACTGCAAACAACCATAGCTTATAAAAAATTTATTAATTTTTTTTTGTATTTTTTGGTATTTGATTAAATTGACCAGAGTCACCCTCAGGGGTATAAGACAAATGTGGCCACACAGGGCCCCATTCTTGGAGGAGTCCTGCATACGTATGAGGGAATATAAAAAAAAAGTAATTTTTTTTTACAACAATAGAACAAGGTAACTATTTATCAATGATAGTGATTGTTCCAAATAATACATCAAATAAAAAAGAATTATTTGCAACTCAAAGGTACCTCACAGAGCATTTTCTTTTCTGGCTCCAGGTCTGGTAATGGTGAGCCTGAATTTGACCTGAGGACCTCAAATACTTTATTTTGGGCTTGAAATTAATTTAATTTGGATAATAATGCAGTTATTATAAACCATAATTAAAATGGTAGATGGATTATGTGCTTTAATTCATTTTTCAGCTAGTTTTTGGACCCTTAATACCTTTTTATACTTTTTAGTTATATTTCCTTCCTTCCAAAAATTATAAATATCTTTTTTTAGTGATTACTTTAGGTATTTTAAGTGCTTTTTTGCCTGCCTATTTCGACCATTTTTAGTGCCTAAACTTGGGCTCTAATTATTATAATATTAATGATCCATACAGTTAAATGTAGAAGGTGTACAAATCTTTGTGTTGAAGGGTGAACTGGCACTCGTGCTTGTGTGCTCGACTCTCCTGGTGGAGGCCCAGGTCCTAAATTCCATTCTGTTTGGCCAGGATCCGAAAAACTTATACAATTTACTGTTTTTCTTGTTGCAGATTAAATTAAATTTACGCGGCATGAAATTTAATTTTCTCTCATTTTCCTACAGTTAGCAAAGGAAAAAAAAGAATGCCTTACCTTTTGTATAGTTTGAATTCCAACTTGCATATGCAGCATTAAGTTGGCTTCATTCCAATTATGCTGATCACATGCTTACACATCAATCTTAATCATTACTGAGATAAACATTCAAGAATTCTGTGTTTTAAACTGCATCTAAACATTTGAGATTTGTAGCATCAGCTGCATAAAGTGATTTCCCCCCCTTGTACATCAGTTTTTTTTTAAAAGGGGGATCATGGTCAGTGGTCATCCCACTTGAAAGTAAAAAAAGACAATCCCTGAACCCACAATCACTCTTTTATTTTCCTGTAGTATTGCTTAAAAAATCGGGTCAATTGTGAATGAAAACTTTCCCAAGGAAGGGGAAAATATATGCACCAAAATGGTCATCGTAAAACCATAAAACTTCCTCTTTCAGTTACTTGCAGGTGGTTAGATGAAAAGGATAAGTTCTTAAGTATTAAGAGGTTTTAGAGAGAGGAAAGGCAAGAAAGTATTGGTGGGTATTACGCAATTATTCTTCATGAAAAAGGGGCCCTTAAGTATGGCCATAAACTAAGTGGTGCTGATGAGTGAGGAAAATATATTAGGTATTATGCATGTTTAACTTTAGAATAGCAGAGAGCTTCAGTCTTTTTCAGAAATGGACAGACCCCACACATAGAATAATAGGGATAGCTATTGACACACTTAGAAATCACAACAGGCCCGGGAATGGTAACATCACATCCTTTTTCAGATATTATCTCCTTCCTTCATCTTTCGTGTTCCCACTCCCCAAAGCAGTATAGGATTTCATCATAGGTCAGGGTTGCTGGTACAGTTAAACAACTGGAAGCCCCTTCCTTGGTTTTTTTTATCTATTCTTTCTCCAGCCCCCATATCTCTTTTCCCAGCAATGCTATGCTATAGGTAAAGAAAATTAATTAAATTTTAAACAAATATTCCTTTTGATTTTTTTAAATCTTATATTTCATTTTCAGTATTAATGTGTCACAACAGTAATTTTCTTGCTTACCCGGGAATTTTTCTCAGGATTTCAGGAACGGGAAATCGCTAAAAATTCCGGAGAACAGGCGGGCGGGAATTGTAGCAGAAACCCTACTGTACAGTACTATGCAAATATTTTGGGGTATGCACAAAATTTATGGGATTCCTATATTATTTTATATGAAGTTGGATTTCAGATACACAAAATTTTCATAAATGAGTAATTTTCAGAAATGAATTAAGCTTGTAAGTCAAAGTACCACTGTTTTATGTATGTAGAATTTTTAAATGCCTCAATATTTTTTACAGTATTGCATTTATGGCAGCTAAATAATCTGTGTTTTAATTTTTAAATCTTAATGTTAAAATTTTCACTGGTATATGCAGATATTTACTAAAAGCAAAATAAATTAAGTTCATTTGGGTGTCATTTTGGGAGGAAAAAGTGGGATGCGCTGTGAAGGATTTAGTGAAGTTACTCTATTATAACTCACCTGGGTTCGTGGAACCAAAGTTATTGGAAAAACATGATTTCTTACTAGTAATAAAAAACAGATGTTTGAACATTGAAATTTTGGAGTGGACGAGAAAACATAGCTAAATAATAAAAAACAATAATAAAAATAACAACAATAATAAAAATAATAATAACAATAATAAAAATAATAATAACAATAATAAACATAATAAAAAAAAAAATAAAAAACAGATGTTTGAATATTGAAATTTTGGAGTGGACGAGAAAACATTTAAGTATTTGATGTGTTTTGGCACGTGAGGGACTTCACTGGGGTTGAAGTGTAACTTCCAGTCCAATTAGCTATATTCAAGGGCTTATGCAGAGATGAGCATGTGCCCCTTTCTCCTCATAATGTGATTATTTTTTCACTACTTTATTTATTTATTTATTTTTTATGACAAGAAACATATCTTTAGGTTTTCATTCAGAAGAAATTTTCCTGCTATTTGTGGTAGAATTGGAGAACAAAACTACTTAAACTATGCTAACTTACTGACACATAAGTGTGCAGGACTTAATGCATGGGCCCACCCTGTGTACGACACTGGGGCCTCAGGTGCATAGGAGGGCCACATGATCATGAGATCTGCTACTATGATTTTTGATAATGAGTACCTAAACTGCAAGCAGGTAGGGACCCCATGATACTCTTGAGAGAGCTCTACTAGTGTGACTCTTCCAAGGGTGGGAGCTGCACACCGGTATACAAAAAAAAACCAAATGAAGTACTTGAGGTTTCTTTAATGTTTTATTTTCACTCCAATTTTTTTCCAAGTGAAACTTTTATGTAATGAGCCAAACCTTAAACCAAAATATATATAATTTAGTATCTAAATGGAAGAACAGAGAATCATAGCTTGAAGACAGACACTGTCTATTTAGAATTTT
Source organism: Pholcus phalangioides (assembly GCF_987345545.1). Taxonomy (NCBI): domain Eukaryota; kingdom Metazoa; phylum Arthropoda; class Arachnida; order Araneae; family Pholcidae; genus Pholcus; species Pholcus phalangioides. The sequence continues at coordinate 29,145,776 of NW_028301625.1, forward strand.
TTTGGGTCTTATTTATTTTAAATCTGAAGATATATAAAATGATAAAGTGTTGAAACATTTGGCTAACGAGTTCTATTAAAAATTAAAAAATTGTTATGAAGCTAAAGGAGTGCCACTGTAGGAGGAAACTTGAACTATATTATAATCATTATAAACATAAAAGTTTTTTTATTCAGTTTTTTTTAGAAATAATTTTTATTGCAAATTTTGAAGGAAAATGTCTGATGCTGCTTTTCAACTTTCACCAAAATTCAAACAGCATTTTCATCTATCTTTTGCACAAATTTTTGCATAGTTCCATCACATTCTGTATTTATGCAATAAATTACACTTGATTATTTATGATGTGCATTTTTACATGTCTATAATTTTTTAAATAAAATATAGAAGAATGCTGATTATGAAATAGGCATATTTATTTATTGTATGTATAGTATCTCTAACATTATATGGACTTAGTAGTATGCTTCAATAGTTTTTCCATCTGTATAAAAGAGATTGTGTGCATTTTCTGATGAAATTTCCACAACTGGGTAGCCAGTTGATTCAAATTTTTTATATATTTCGCTTTCCATTCTTTTCTGATTAAAGATTTTCCCAATGTATTACACACATGTTTGTAGATGAATAAACTTTTTGTTTTATTTAAGCATACACATTTTCTACTGACAAGTCAAAAAGTAAAATTGTTTAATTTTTTAGTATCTAAGATACCAATCTCTTTCTGGGATAGTAAGAAAAACTTTCATAGCACAAATTGTTAGATTTACAAAACATATTTTCATAAACGGCGTGCTGTTCATAAGCACCTCTGTAACAATTCAAATAAGTATCGTCATTTCCCGTAATGAAGCCGCAGCCAAAAATTGAAGTTTTACCCAAAAATATGTAATATCACATAACATAACATAAAATTTGGGAAGAAAACGCAAACAGAGTATGTTAAAAGCACAACATAAAATTTCTTCATTCATATTTGGGTTTTGAAAATGCAATTTAGCTTTTAAACAGAGCTCCCAAAAGTAATTCGATGCGAAGTATGGCCTGCAAGCTGAAACATTCGTGCACTATTATCTAGGAATTGACAGGGGCCCCTTTCTATTCACTGTATTTATTTTCTTTTGAATCTATTACATGAGAAATTCAAAAAGAAATATTGCTCCTGCCTCCAGGGCTAGATTAGCTCCCCTTGTAGGGAGCATGGGGGATAAATGAAAGACGAATATTTCCTGCTGTATAAAACAAACCAAAGCAATGTTCATATCAACAACTTCATATCAATAGGTTATTCGTCTTTTAAATACATTTTCGTAGATCACAACAGGCAAATTACCCAATGAGGTGGCTGAAACCCAGGGGCAGCTTAAGTGAGGGTGCAAGGGGTGTGGTAGGTTGTAAGGGGCGGCAGTCTAAGCTTTTGTTAAAAATATATATATTTTTTAAATTTTGGAGTAATAAAAGGTCATGACAGCATGGGATGTCACTCTTTCTTGAACTATACCTTGACAATGAAAATGTTGAGAATGATTGAGATAGCAGGCAGGGCCTGGAGCTATACTCTTACAAGGGGCAAATGTGAATTTTGGCTCCCCCAACCAGGGGCAGATTTATGGTTTAGCCACCTGTGGGGCTACACGAATTTTGCCGCCCTTCTAGTATAATAATAATATTTATGGTATAATTTTCTTGCCATCTCATTTCTTTGATTCGTCGTCCTGCTCTATAGCCGATCCCTTCCATAGTGTAAATATGTCTGTGTCTCTAAGTTACTCTTTTTAGTCACTCACGTGCTTCCATACTTTTTGGTCACTCTTATGCTCAGATACTCTCAAAGTTACTCTTTTAGTTGCTCACTCACCTACTCCCTCACTCTCTAGGCAGAGGCAGATTTGTAGTTTTACAACCTGTGGGCTGTATGAATATTGCCACCACCCTTCTCTTATTCTACTATTTTTTTGACCACTCATTCTGCTGTCCCATCTAACTTTCCTCCTCGGATCACTAAGATCCCCTGTATAAATATGCCACTGCCCCACCCCCGTAATATTTCGGGAGCAGTCAAATAAAGGCAAAGGAAGAGAATTTGGGTTTCTCCCTTGTCCAGGGCATGGAGCACCAGAAACTCCTCACACTCTCTTAGTCTCCGCCCTCGCGACTTTGCACTAATTATTGTGACAAGGTTTGACTGGCCCTATATCAAAGAAAGGGAAAATCAAAATTATTGAAAAGAAAAATTTGATTAATTACAAATTCAACCCTAAAAGTAAGGAATACGATGGCTCATCAGTAAGGCCTTACTTCACCGCACACCAACTCCGGTCGTATATCACCATACGGAAATTTCTAACCAGTGGAGTTGAAGGGAAATGAAGGATCTATCCAACCGGTGGTCGCCCCAGGTTCGGTAGGTAAAGAACTTGCTTCGAACCCATGGACCTTGATAGTAACCTTCATAGTGGAAGACGAGCATCTTACCACTGCTCCACTCGGGCGCATCAGTAAGAGCTGGAATGTGGGAAAAATTATCTGGCATAATTAAGAAAGTAAAATACCACGACCAAAAAACGGGACAGCTTTCTTTAAAAGCAGATATGGTTAGTTTACATTTTGTAGGCTTTCAAAGGTGTGAGCAGCTTCGGACGGGTAAAATGTCAGGTTTATCCCAGAGTCCCCTAGGTTAAAGCGTTTTCAGTCTCCCACGAGGGTCGTTTTAAGGGTGGCAGATTAGGTAGAGCTGCCCATGTTGAAACAATAGAATAAGAAAGTACCCTTGACAAATATGGGAGTCAATTCCATATTTGTTTATTATAGATCGAAGTACATGAACCAGAAATCAATTTTTTTTTTCAATTTTCCCCGACATAAATATATAGTATATTTTTTAAACTGTCAAAATTTTGCGGTAGCATTTACGGCAGCAGGTGGTAAGTGGTAAGGTATTCCATGTACTCTCATTCACAACCATGTTAGAAAAAAAAACACCCTGTCATACCACAACTTGAAATTGTCCCTAACCAACTGGTGCTCCCTAAATACTGGGTGTCGGCTTGTCAAAACATTGGATGGATTGACGGTACGTTAGTAACTCATGGTCCATTCTATCAATTCCATTAGAAATCTGGGGTACTACAAACCATATATATCCCTGACACCTAATCAACATAATCATGTCTCCTTAATTCAAGCCTTACATACCTACCAGTGCCCTAGTGTATAGGCGGATACAGAGGGGTCCTTCGTCCCCCTCTCGGCGAATATTTTTTTGGTATCCGTTGAAGGGTGGAGGGGGTCATTCGCCCCCCCCCGTTCACTATGCATACTATTGGCGAAACTCTCGAGTGGCGTGATGGCAAGATGCTCGTTTACCGCCTTGAAGGTTGCCGTCATGGTCCTAGCATGGCCCCCACAAAGGGGGGGGGGCCTGACAGGGCCCGTGATACTTCTCATCATTTTTATGTTTTTTCACGCTATAAATTAACTACAGAAGGGGCCCGTGAAAAGTCTGACCGGGGGGCCCGCAAAAGATCCCAGCATAGCCCCGCTCCAGGATGTGGGAGCCATGGGTCCTAGGTTCAAACCCAGGGGACAATATAGATATTTTCCCTAACGATCTTGAGGCGACCACCGATAGATGGCGCCTTCATTTCCAACCCAACTCATTACTGGCAGTAAATTTCAATACAGTGATATGGCCAGAGTTGAAGTACATACTGTCGGTGATTCGCCCTCCCTAAGGAAGAAAGGACATTGTGATGATCGCGGCTATTGACGTATTTCCCTTACACCAGCATTGGGCGTGTGACCTTAGGGCTACGATGGCTCCAATATCTTCGCATATAAAGGGGCTCTACTGAGGGCTATAGTATGACCCCTGCTGTTTCACACAGTGCGTAGGAGTAGGAGGCCATAATGTCTGGATGAAATGACAGTTGTGGGTGGGTTATAAACAGATGTCTCATTCCAGAGTGCGTGGCCTCCACATCCTGGAACAGGGCTCCTAGGCCAGGATATTTGGTGGGTCTCCGAGCTAGACTTTTCACGGGCCCTTCTACAATGAATTTATAGCATGAAAAAGCAAAAGTTGGTGGTAATTTACCCGGGCTCCATGGATGGAGCCCTGTCAGCCCTACCCTTGTGGGGGCCATGCCAAAGTGAAATGCCTGTGGGTGCCGATGAAGTGCATGACCCCTCCCATCCTAGAACAGGAGTCCCTAGGCTGCATTTTTCAGCAGACGTCCTCTATAGTTAATTTATAGTGTGAAAAACAAAAAATGCCGAGAATGGTAAAAGTCCCAGAGCTGAAGCTCCGTCAGTCCCACGCGCATGGCCCCCACAAGGGGGAGGCTGACAGGGCCCGGGACGATTTTCATAATTTTTTTTGTTTTTTCACGCCATAAATTCACTATAAAGGGGCCCATGAAAAGTCTGGTCTGGGGGCCCGCCAAAAGTCCCATCCTAGGGGCCCTGCTCTAGGATGTGGGGGCCATGCCCACGCGCGTGGGTGGACCATGATGCGGGGCCTGGTGCTCCGAGTGGCGGACTAGAGGGGGCGCGAATTGAACAATAATCTCTCCTTCAATATATGAGGGGTCGCCAAAATGCGTTCTTGCCCCTGCTGACCAAGCATCTAGTTGCAGCCCTGTGTTTCATAAAGTATAAAGCGCTTATTTTTCATAGGGAATATTTACAAATCAACAAAATTGTCAAGCTAATGCTTAGTTGAATAGGTGAAGTAAACATAAATACTGTATTTGATTATTTCAATTCCGTTTTGCAGGTCGATGCTTTGGCCACGGTCAATGAAAATAGTTATTCAATATTTCATTCACCCTTTAATTCAATATATTCATTTATTCTTTCTTGGACGCCTATAAGTGAATCGCCTGGCATAACGGAATATCCAAAAAAGCGTTGTATAGAAAATTGTTTGATGTTCTAATATAAAGGAAAACTGAACGCGCGCGCGTTTGGATAGAAATTTTGTTTTGTGTAAAACAAGTTTCAAAGTGGTTCGTTATGTAGATACTCAACAGTAGTTTTTCAATCGGGTGTAGCATGCGTTAGGGTACGTCCATAGTGAACCGCTTCTCGCTACTCGCTTTATCGCGGCTGAAAAAAGATCGTGAAAACTCATTGGGGCGGCCATAGTGCGCCCGCCTACCTGCTATTACCGGCTCAAACTGCTTTTACCCGCTTTAACCAGAATGAATTATTATTTCTTTTTCTCGCTTGACCGGCTCACCGCTTGCAGTTTTGAACGGATACTTTCCTCTAAGTGTTCGTTTTATAATGGAATAGTAAATCGACGGAGTTTTTGTAACGATCAATTATCGTTATTACTAATCGTTGATTAATTATGACATAATAAAAGCGAAATCGTTAATCATTAAGTAATTAAAGAAAATTCCCAATTATAGTGAATCCAATTGGAGTTTTTGTGACGATTAATTATTAATACTAATCGTTAACTAGATGGCATAATAAAAGCAATATCGTTGGTTAGTCATTAATTAAGGTTAATTAACGATTATACTGAATCCAACGGAGTTTTTGTGATGGATAATTGTTGCTAATACTAATCGTTAATTAGTTATGACATAATAAGCGAAATCGTTAATTAATTAAGGATCATTAATTATCATACTAAATCCAACGGAGTTTTTATGACGCCTAATTATTGTTAATACTAATCGTTAATTAGTTGACGTAATAAAAACGATATCGTTAATTAATCAAAATACCGTTGGATTTCGTTTTATCGTTACTAATTATTGATCATGATTTAGTTTTATCGTTAATAAACTAATTAACGATAAAACGAAATCCAACGGATTTTGCCGTTAATTAGTTAATTATCGGCCAGTTCAGTTTTATCGTTATTAGTTGATTAGTTAATTATCGATCATGATTTAGTTTTATCATTAATATAAACTAATTAACGATAAAACTAAATCAAACGGAATTTTGTAACGATTAATTTTCGTTTTTCTAATCGAAAATTTGTTGTGGCACTAAAAGCGAAATCGCTGATTTATCATCAATTAATTAATTTACTATAATTAGCGATTACACTAAACCCATTGCAACTTCAAGGCGAGTCCTATTAATTTCATGTACATTCGTCATTCTTTCATGTTTAATTTTATAATAAATATTTTTTGTTGTCAACAAAAACACACAATAGATCCCCACGTGATAGCTCAATGATGCCAACTGCCCATGCAGGCAGACGTTCCCGCGAGCGGTGCACTATAACCACCACCAGCTAGAATCGCGTGGGATCATCTCGCCTTCTACAACTGCCGCGGTTTAAGCAATAAAGCGAGAAGCGGGAAGCGGTGCACTATGGACGTACCCTTAGGGTTTCTCTCGCGGGATCTCACACCTGAAATGCAACCGGGAATGTGAAATCGTTTCCCGGGAGAAGAATAAGGTTGAAGATCACATTTCTGTACTGAACTAGACGTACCTAAGTAATTTTTCTCACTAGAAGCATGCATTTTAGAAGCTGGAATAATTAAATTTTGAATAAAATTAATCGTATTAACAGATAAATTATTAAATTAATACATTACACACACAGTGTATTTAACCCTTTTTGCAGCATTGACGAGATATCTAGTCAATCTCTTTCTTGCCCCTTATTTTATCATTGAAAAGCCCAAACATTTTGTTGGTGTTTTTTCGCCGATTCGTGCAAATTTAGTTTTACGTCACAAGAGTGGCGTCATTTTTTTCCCCCACAAGGACTGTGTATATATACCTGTTTTTAGATTGAATAAATATAGATTGCTCCCATTCGCATTTTGACTCCGGATCGTTTTTTGAGTTTTTTTCACTGCCAGTTACGAACCATGAAAGTGGTCGATCTTCAACAAATGGTAACAGAGCGTGGTTTTTTTTCATCGTGGTTCTCTCGGAATGCAATGTTGAAAATTCATTTTGAATTTTTGAATTTTGTTGTTTGAATTCATTTATTAACTAGTAGTCTACCACTGATTGACAGGTTGCTGTAAGTTCAGGACGTGAAATCTTTTTGCAATGGCAAATCTTTTTGTTTCAAAATAAAGCCAATGAAATTTTTTTTCGAAACATAAAATGTACAGTGATATCTCATTTGAGCGTCGGTGCAAGGAAAAAAAAAGACGCATAAGTAAGAGAAGCGTATAAGTGAATAGAATTATACAGTAAAACCTCTCTTTTGCGGACACCGGTGGGACAAAAAAAAAAATCGTTCGTAAAAGAGGGTTGACCATTATTCGTGAATTTGAGATTCATACTTTTATTATACAGTACAAAGGAAAATTCTGTGGTGTTTGGTCAGAACATGATATCTCCAAAAAATGGCTTTTTAATTTAAAAGTATGGCTAATTATAACTAATTAGAAGTGAGATAAATGCACAAATACGCGCGTACGGCTAAACAACATGCTGATGTGAGATATTTTCATTTGTATTTGTGTGTATGTGCGTTATTTTTGATTTTTAAATTACAATGAAAATGCTTATATCTCAGAAATGTGATTTTGGAGTAATCATGTTCTGACCAAACACCACAGAATTAATATTTGGCCATAAAAGAGGGGCCACCGCATCTGAGGGGGTGTCCGTTAAGAGTGGTTTTACTGTATTATATCTTTGACCGGGAGTGCAGAAAATCCTCTTATAACCGAGAGTAATTCTACCGATCCTCTTATAACCTCACTTTGTATAAGTGAGAGATCACTGTACTCCTAGCTCAAATTGTTTGAAGGATTGTTTTATAAATAATAAATTACTCTGAAAGAAAAAAAAAACCAGATTTTTCTGTAGTTAAGTAAATTTTTCTAAAGAATTTTAAAAATAAAATTACATTATTTCCAACAATGCTCTAGTATGAATTTCCATCCCTATTATGAGTATACTTGCTTGATAAGTAACGAAACTACGGAGATTCTGGATTCTGAGAGAAATTAAGGATAAATATGATACTATGTATATTCATAATAAAACCACAGTGAAATATATCTCGATATATCAATATTTTGCGGACGAAGAAAAGTATCATAGTAGGGCAGTTATCGTTAAATCGAGAGACATTGAATACCGACCATCAGGGCCACAACTAGATGCTTGATCAGCCGAGGCAAGAACACATTTTGGCGCCCCCATATAATGTTCAACGAGAAGTTAAAAGGTGAAATTCGCGCCCGCCTCTGTTCCGGCATCCGGGGCAAGAGACCCGCTTGCTCCCTCCCACACTTGCGGTCCTGCCGACCATGGACAACTGGAAACTTCCATGCTATAAAACGGTTTACTCCACAGTACTTTTGTGCATTACACAAAAAGTAGCTTTGCGGAAACTTCATAAACATTTTCGAAAGGTAGATAGTGCAAAATACCAATTTTTATTAAACACGCTCGAAAGAACAAAAACTGTCGAAGAATTGAAAAATATATAGCAGGGGATTTTTAGCGAAATAGTAAAGCAATATCTTTATATATTGGTTTCAAAATCTATAAAACAGTATTCTTAGAGTGGGATTTATCGTAGTAAAGGATATCGCTGTATCGATAATTTAACATTATACTAGGCGATTCCAAACAAGATTTGAAAAAAATATCATTGTAGAGGTATTTATCATCGAGTATCGTTATACAGAGGTTTTATTGTATATACAAACTCTATAGCGTAAGCAGGATTTTCTCACCATTGGTCGGGGGGGGGGGGTCATTGAACATTATTTTTCTTCCCGAAAGAGGTTTCCCTTTTTTTACTGCAAAACAAACCATAATATTTTCACAAGGGATGGGGGGGGGGGGAAGGATTTGCACAAAATTTTTCGGGGGTGGGGACCAAGCGAAAAATCCTGGCCTAGGGGCCTGGCACTAGCTTGTGGGGCCATGGTCCTAGTAGTAGCTCTATGAAGCTTCTTCCAGTCCTCCATCTTTCTACAGTCTCATGACCCCTCCAAAATCGTACATAACATGAACGCCAGTATTCTGTCATCGGACTTATCCTGTTGCTAAGATCTCTTTCAGTCCAACTTTGTTGTATCTTAAGCCTTTGCGGTCCACAGGTTTTTTCGGCACTTTGTTGGTACAGTTCGTACTTCATAACACCTCCCCGCAATAAGGAAGACCCCTAGGTGTTTGTCCCTTTGCGGTTTTTGTATAGCTTATGAGTTCTGCTAAGAAGCCGAATTCACAGGAGCCTTCCTATTATCGCAAAGGACCGTTGTAACAATGAAGTACCGTTGTTTCCTGATGCTGTCCCGATTCCACGTAGGACCGCGAAAAATTAAAGATAAAATGGAAATGTGTCGATTACAAACTATTTTCTATCTTTATTTTTCGTGTCAGCTTGATAGAAAGAGTTAAATGAGAAAACTCACTTTCACGCCATTCAAGTTTTTCCTCAGCTAATTTTTACCATTTTTGACCCCCCCTTCTCAGAAAAAGTCAGCAAAAGTCTGACTCTCCTCCCCCCTTGTCAGCAACATTTAGTCAGCTCTGCCCCCTACCTCTTAACGCATATTGGGATCAGAGACGTACGCAAGGGAAGAGGTGGGGGGCACGAACCTCCTATGACACTCCCAGACGATCAAAAATTTATTTTTCATGCAAAAAAAGGATTTAAAAAAAATATCGGAAGAAAATATTACATATTATTTGATTATAATACCTTTATATGTTGTTATAATCAAATTTATGTTAATTTCAATGCTATTTGAAGATAAAGTACTCAAAATTTCTTTTTAAGACATTCATTGCGACCCACTCCCTAAGACTTTTGTGGCCCCTCCAAAGGTCGATCCTGGGTATGCATCTGATTGGATTGCCCTTCGAGAATACACATGGAGAGTCTGACCGCCACCGTCTGACGCTGCTGTAGTGAACTTTGCTAAGTATGTACGAGGATTATTTTTCACATGACTTATATAGAGACTGAACACACTATATTTTTTAGCTTGTGTTTTAAATTTATTAATTGCTAGCTTAAGTTAAGCATTAATTAAAGGAGTGGCATAGATTGCCGTTGCTGGTTGGTGTGAAGTAGCGAGAGTTGAGCTCTGTCGTCTTCTTCATCATGGTTTCTCCTTCAAATCAATTTGAAGTAATTCCTTTCTATTTAGCTATCGATGCGTTTAATAGAATCATTGCTGATGGGTCTTTTTTGTATTTGCTAGCTAATGATTACCAATTTTTTTTCCGAGTTAAAGGTGGGTCCACACCACGAGTGACTAAGTATTTCAGGGGAATAGTAAATAAGTACACCAAACGTTTCACTTTATTTTTAATATCCCACCAACGCACAAACCAGCTGCGTGACAGCTTCCAATCATACAAGAAATTATTTTTCCTAATTTTCTTTGCTTGTTCCGTAAATCATCGTAGCTTGTGTTCTCTTCCACATCATACACAGGAGCCTAGACGGTACAGAGGTGTGGTGATTCGTTATTCACAAAAAAATGTATCATTAGCATAGGCGACAGGGCGAAAGTAGACAATTTTCCCAGATCACCATGCGCACCCTTGGTAAACCACCTTCCCCCCCCCCCCGTTGTATCCACTTATGTACAGGAGTCGAGCAAATCACTCAATAAAAACGCATGTGACGTGCTGAGTGGACATAGAACAGTTTAACCGACTCTCCTCTATAAGTGAGTCAGGACGTGGAGGAAGGGGCGGTCTGTAGAGATTTACTAGAGAAGGAGGACAGCAGAGGTCTTAGAATGGTTTTTCTCGTTTTTTGGCATTTCCAATAAAGATGCCATTAAGATTATTTCATATTTTTATAAAGAGTAGTTGATGACGTAAGTATTAAAATCCCCCTCCCCCCTTGTCATAAAAACTCAGAAAATTCTAACCCCCATCAATGCTGACGTAATTGATACTTGAATGGCCCATTTTCACATTTAAAAAAAAATGTATGTGCTTAAAGTCGAAACACTAATCAAAAGTAAAAGATGATATTTTGGTAATTTTAAGAAAAATTGACTTTATTTAGCTGATGAAATTCAAACAAGCTCTTTACTAACATTTCAAGATTGCATTTTCGTCTACCATTTTGCCAACGACATTGTTATCCTTGTCAACGCACCAACAAGTTTTCTTGGCCTCCCAACATTGTTTCTTGGCGTAAGTTCCATCGGCAGCGCATTGTGGCAGGTAAGCGTCTTCAAGCCCTATTAAAGAGAATGACGATGTAACTACATTTAACTTCATATTTATCTGCTGGTGAGGTCCTTGTTTCGAAATTTGTTACAAGATATAGCGAGGATTTGTTTTTTAGCCCAATTGTATGAAGAAAAGATTTTTTTCTGGATATTATGCCGAGGTGAACTCGGAAAGAAAAGTCTACGTGGGGAATCGAATCCAGTTCTGTTGCTATCCGGGCAAACGTGTTATCCATATACACCACAGGAGACATGACCATTCTTACTACTGCCGTTACCTGCGGCCATTTGTTGAAGTAAAGGGAGCTACTATATGCCTCTATTTCAGTGCGCCACGTATAGAGCGTAAATAAGTAATTAATGGTCGTGTCGCGTGTGGCGCATATGGATAGCCCGGATTACAAAAGGTCTGGGTTCGATTCGCGGTGGAGACTAGTGGAATTTTCTTTCCCAGTTCACCTCGGCATAATTATCCAGAAAAAAAAGTCTTTCCTTGCTACAAAACAGTTTTTTGTCTTTGGATCTTAATGTAATTATCATACTCGAAAATAGCATAAATTTACTTTGGTACGATATACTGAACAACGGATTGTTTTTACAATTTTTAAATCAAAGTTTTAGTGTTGATATAGCTTTGATAAGCTTTTGAAATCAGAAATAATTAGAACTTTTAAAACTCAGATAGTAAAGTAAATAAAAGGATATCAAAATGTTTGCTATTACAGTATGTGTTCTTTCTCTCTGCAATGTGCTGATTTTTTTTAATTAAAAGTGATTTTGAAATTATAAAAACTTATTATGATGTGACTTTTGGTATTATTTAGGATGATTCAGGAAAAAAAGGAAATGTTGTTGCAGGAGACCTTTTTTTTTAAAAGTGTAAGTACCTAGCAATGATGTGTAAGGAGAAAAAAGTTTAAAAAAAAACTAGCGATCATATATAAAAAACAAATAATTTTAATTATACACTGCAAAAAAAATAAATAAATAAAATAAATAAAAAATAAAATAAATAAAAAATAAAATAAATAAAAAACAAAATAAATATAAATAAACAAAATAAATATAAATAAAGAAAATAAATATAAATAAACAAAATAAATATAAATAAACAAAATAAATATAAATAAACAAAATAAATATAAATAAACAAAATAAATAAATGAATCTAACATGGTTGTGTATACTTACTGAGTTTCAATTTCTCGTGTCTTTTAAGATGGCATTCACAGGTGCGGATCTTAGGCGACAGAGGACTTGCAGGGTGTCCCTTGGTATCATAGCAGACACAGAAGTTGCTGTCCTTGTAGCACTGAAGAGCTTCGTAATCACCGTTGGGCTTGCATTTTGGTATCAGCTTCATGATAGTTTCATGTTCCAAGGCACTTTCCCGACGCTTTTCGCATTCAGACTTAGCTGTATAAAAATAACGAACATTGTTAAACGTATTGCTTTTATTTTTACTGTTTCAGTACGAGTTATTCCAGTTTCGTTGCTGAGGATCTTTTTGGAAATCGGATAAACTGCTTTAAAACACATCAATTCATTAAAAATGTTGTATACTTACGTCTGGCTCCCGCAGCCAATGCCAAAAAGGCAGCCTATAAATTTAAATATAAAGAAATGATTTCAAACAAATGTAATAAATGATAGATTTCACGTTAGTGTTACATTGCAACAAAATTACATGAACTAATATTTTAGATGCAAGAACCTTAAAGAAAAACTGTTTGCTTCATGAAGACGGTATAAAGACAGCACGATGACATACATGATGAGGGACAAAAATGGGATAAACATGCAATCATCATTAGGTCGACTCAAGCAGTAGGTTAATTATTTGTCTTTGCAACTACCAAAGCAAAATCACGCGATGCTAAAAGTCGACGAAGTGAGATGAAAACGGGACACATAGTATACAGTATATCGAATAAATAGCTATTGGAAATTAAGGCGTTTACTTTTTGAATATGATTTAAAATTATAAAATCATTGTGACCAAGGTTTAAGAATGTGATTATTTTTATCTGGACAAATATCAGCTGTATATTCACGGAAATTATTTTCATACCAAATTATAATTTGTGATTGCTAGTAACGGTCATTTGGCTTCTTGGTAATTTTTTTCCCCTTTCTCTGTATTACACATTTCTTACTAATAAAAGCATTGTTAAATGTTAATATTTAAACGATTAAAAGAATGGAATAGGAGCACATTAGCGTGCGAAGAGCTGTTAATATAAAATGATAAATATTGATTATATACTTACGAAAACAATCACAAAAGTATTCATCTTTAGGGACAAGCAACCTAAAAAAAATAATAATGAGACACTTCGTTTAATTTTTTTCCCTTTAAATAGAAATTCTTTTTTCAAGTTTTCAGTTACCTTTTGACACAAGAATATTAGAAAAAAAGAGCAAAATTTATATAATAGTTAAACAAATTATTTGATGTTGTCTTTTCTTACACAGTCGAAAGACACACGAAAAGTACGTCCACATACATTGACAAGCCTGCACGAAATGAAGGACTTAGGTGTGTACCACATTTTTTCTTCATTTAATTCACATGCAAATGTTGATCCAGGATTGAGTACATATTCGTGATATATTGAGTTGAGTATAATGTTTTCGAATAGCCAAGTTTTTTGAAAAAAAAGTATATTTCCTCCATATGGAAACTTTTATACCGATCACCAAAAACTTAAACAACAAGAGTTATAACATGTAGAAAAGACACGTCGAAAAGAATTGGTTACCTATTTAGAATAATGGAAAACCATGCACTAAGGAAGTAACAAAGTGTGCGATAATTGAGTTTATGCGCAATAAAATTTCGGACTTACTGGAAAACCTTATTTTTGGTATACGACTCAAGCAGTAGGTTAATTATTTGTCTTTGCAACTACCAAAGCAAAATCACGCGATGCTAAAAGTCGACGAAGTGAGATGAAAACGGGACACATAGTATACAGTATATCGAATAAATAGCTATTGGAAATTAAGACGTTTACTTTTTGAATATGATTTAAAATTATACGACCTGATTGTACACCAACACTTACCTGTTTAGCTTTGGGTACTGCGAAAACAAAGTGCTCAAACAGTCTTAAACGCGTATATATCTAATGAACAGGTGATGAAAATCTCACATTCTTTTTTCTTTTCTTATTGTACTTGCTAGCACTATCTAAATACAACAGCTGTTCAAAGATAAAATCTATCATATCATTTGAATAACAGGAAGAAATAATATACTTAATGCAAACCAGAATTTTCTTATGGATACCATAATATGGCACTAGCATCGGAAAGCACGTAGTTATACTATCAAGTATCCTAATCATGAAATCTCGATTTATTATTAGATGCAATTGGTATAAGAAAAGTAAAATGTTAAAATATATACCCGATTTATTTCGAAAGAAAAATTAATACAAGACGGGATAGCATTTTATTATAATATTCAACCCCTTTCTCAATAAATAATAAAATAAATAAAAGACGTATACAAGTTGTTTTAGCTTCAATATAAAGTGATTATTCATACGATATTTGGGGCCAACATATGCTTGAGACCTAGTTGACCTCAATAATAATCAAAGGTAAATATATAAATAAAAAATAAATAAATAATAGGTGTCTTGCCCAAATTTGACAACGGTAAAATCTCGGTATAATTCGGCTAAATTCCAAGGCAGTGGACCTTTATTTATCGGATCCTATACGATTTTCACGTTCAGTCTTGTTTCATTTCTATACATTTTAGTGGCAAAATAATTCATTTACGCCACACACACGCCTAACTTTAAAAACTTTAAATATATAACGTTTTCACCTGGACTCGAACCACAAATTTTTGGAAAACGATATCATTTCTATATTACACAGTTTTTTGCAGGTGCCGTAAGCACTTCGTTGGAACCGCCTTTGATGTATTTGTAGTAGCGAAAGCCGTAAGTTTTAGCGTAATGAAAAAATTAGCACTGAATAGGCTGATGACCATCACCAAAGTGATTTGTTTATTTATTTTTTAAAAATTCTGGAGACTCGGTAAGCTTTAACGAAAAAGATTATGATTCGGTAGAGCGTTACATGTATTTCGTGGAGGTTTTGAAAACTGATTGAGTATAGGTTAGTGAATATAAGGAATGGCCTGTGAGACTATAAGAAAGAAGTTCCCAGTATCAGGTTTTTTTTTTCATTTGTTTGCAGTAGGATTTCCTTGAATTGTGGTGTCTTGCTCGTTTACTGTTTCCAATGTCGAGGAATCTATAGTTCCTTTCTCATAAAGATAACGCGAAAAATAGCACAGAATTCCGGATTATTGACGAAAGCGGACCCTTTGCAAAAATATTGAATACCATATTTCTGTGTCAACTTTTAAAACGTCTGAACTGTAAAAAAATAAAATCAAAGATGTTGCTGTTGCGCCTGCCTATCATTAAAAAATGGTTTTGAAATCAAGCCTTTTCTTTTATCTTAAAAGAATATGATTATAATACTCATGTTTTAAGTAAAAGTAATGTTATCTAAATGGTGATGAAAAAAATTTTTTTTAATTGTGTTTTTTTTAATTAAATTTTGTTTATGTACTGTATATTCAGATGATTTTGAACAAAATCCCAAAACACGATCAAAATAATAAATTTTTGTAACAACATGGCATGGGATGACGACGCGATGTCACTAATTTTAAACTAAGTTTCAGCTATACGTTTTTCTCATTTATACGATTTTTCGAAGTGGCCTAACGAAAGTCTTATAAATGTAGTTCCAATGTACATGAAAATCGAGCATGTTTCACGTGAGGTAAAGGAAGGCACCATTATCCTGTCCAAGGATGGACGGAGCTTATCGATATACGATACGAATCTTCGCTATCTATACGAAGGTTCAACAGATGGCTGATGCGAAGATGAATTTAGGAAAGAGAAAATTCAACTTCCCTTGCGGGGAATCGAACTCACGTCCTCTCACGTGTCGGGTGAGTGCCCTAGAGTCTAGGGCCTAGACGACAAAGGCAACGATTTTCAATCTTTTCTTAGAGCTCGTGTGCGCTGAATAGGACCGTTCATGGATGGTCGGACAAAACTCGTAATTGCTCACACTGCCACCAGTTGGTGACTTGTTCAAGGATGATGTCACTCTTCGCTATCCATACGAAGGTTTTCTTCGTATGGACTGATCAGGCCAAAACTAAAAACTGGCCAGGTTTCCCTGTCGAGATTTCTGGATTTGGCCTGCATACCCCCTTCCACAACACACTTTGGAATGCCTTTCAATTCGCTGGTGGGTGATGGACGCGACGGACGATAGTTTGGCTCTTGTTAGTTTTGTATTGGCGACAGTGCATTCTTAAAAGAAATTGCAAAAAAAGTGTGTCAGAAAAACATGGCTCAAAGAGTCACTACAGAAAACGGGACACATTTTTCCGACATAATTTTTCTTTCAGAATTGAAGGTTGTGCCTAGAGATTATCACGATTACTTACGGATGGACGAAGCAACTAATTTAAACCTGCTAGCACTGGTTGCGTCAGTCATTAAAAAACAAGATACTCTCTCTTGCGAATGCCTATTTTACCTCACGAGAAGCTTATGGCGACATTCAGATTTTTGCATGACCCCCCACATACTAGAGCAGGGCCCCCTTGGCTACTACTACTTTACCACACACCAACTCCGATCTAACACCGTCTATAGCAGAACGCCTTCGTGCGAAGCTCGTGACGTCACTGAAGAAGTTATTTCACCTGTAGCCATTGGATATAGCAGGCCGACGCATACGATATCTTTACCTTTTTTGCAGTATATCCAATGACTATAGGTGAAATAACTTCTTCAGTGATGTCATGAGCTTCGCGCGGATGCCTTCTGCTGTAGATGGTGTAGTCAAATCTCCATACAAAAATTTACTACCGAACAAGTTGGGTCGAAAATGTAGGTGCCCTTTACGTATCGGTAGTCGCCTCAGGTTCAGTAGGGAAAAGAACTCGTTATCTACGTTCTTCCCCAGTATCGCACCCGTGGACCTGACGGCAGCCTTCATGGTGGTAGACCAGAACCTTACCACTGCACTAATCAGGCACAGGGGGTTCTTAGGCTATTTCACCATACACCAACTCTGGCCATATCGCTATATTGCAATTTACTGCCAATAATGAGTTGGGCTAGAAATGAAGGCGATATCTATCGGTGGTCGCCTCAAGCTCGTTAGGAAAAATATCTTCACTTTTCCCGGGTTTGAACCTGGGACCGTGACGGCAACCTTCACGGTGGTAGATGAGCATCTTACCACCACGCCACTCGGGCGCCACATATTCGGGTTCCTATTCTGGTATCTTTGGCGGCCCCCTCAAACCATTTTATAATGACCTTATAGCATGAAAATGATGGTAGTTGCCAGGTAGTTGTCTTCTCAGCCCCACCCTAGTAGGGGCCATGGATTTCTGGGAACTGGAAGAGAAGCCATGAAGATCTGAAATTTATAACTATAAACTCTTCCAGAAATTCCCGGCTCATGTTGACTGAATCACAGCCTCAACTAAACTGAACTGACGCAGTGCCACACGCATCCCGGTCGGGCTGTACAGTTCGAGACTGTGCAGTTATTCAGATTTGTTTTTTCATTTCCCCCATTTTCTTATCAGGCCGCCTGAACAGTCCGGCAAGTTGCGCAGTTTTCCAGCCAGGGACGCAACTAGGAGGGTCTGGGCCACACATATACACAGAATAAGCATTCCGGCATGTACTGATTCGTTAGAAATTCCGCATGGACTGCATGTACTGATTCGTTAGAAATTCCGCATGGACTGCATGTACTGATTCGTTAGAAATTCCGCATGGACTGTATGTACTGATTCGTTAGAAATTCCGCATGGACTGCATGTACTGATTCGTTAGAAATTCCGCATAGACTGCATGTACTGATTCGTTAGAAATTACGCATGGACTGCATGTACTGATTCGTTAGAAATTACGCATGGACTGCATGCTTGTCATGCTACTTAACCGCACATGCACCTCGTACATATTCCTCTGCGGAATTTCCAACAAATCGGTACATGTCCGAATGCGTTTTCTGTGTGTATGTGTGGCCCATAACGTATTTATGCTGTCAGAATTGCGACTTTGTGCTTGATGAGTTCGGGATTGCCTTAAAAGTGCGTGACGCAACAACTTCTTCTAGCAGCTCCGGAGGGTTGTTTGCGTACCTATGTTCCTATGTAATTTTGGATTGCTATCGTATGCCAGAATTGCCCCTTCAGTTTGGCGATATTTTTCTGAATCATCCTGTATATTCATTAGAATTTTATATTCAGATCTCATTTTATATGAATTGCAGGACCACGTGTATCGTGTACCGAGAAATGTTTCACCGTACAACCGGATGTAAAAGAGGATGTCGATTAAATTAGAATATGACCAAATTTTTATGATGAGTCGGGAAGAAAAATATTCGTTTTTATCTGATTTTCACAAGAGCTACATGACAATGGAATTAAAAGACGTAAGTTAGTCTTGTGTAATTTATAATTTACTGCTCATATTGTTTTGGATAAAAAGAAGAAAAAAATACGATTAAGTGGTCATAAAATATGACAAATAAAAGACCGGGTAATGTCCGTAACAACGCAGAATTATCTTGAGGTCGTACTTTCTTTATATTGTCGAAAGCAATCAGTTACCATACGAGGAATTCTCCGAGTTGGATTTTGCAGGTTAGTAGCATACTGTCTATTTTCATTGATATTACGGCAATTTCAATTTTTTTCATACGTATTACCGTCATTTTATATAATCAGTTGATATAGTCAGGCACCAACTAAGAGCCAGTTTGGAGTGAATCTGAGCTGAATGGATTTATTCGCTTCTGGTTTCAAACCCAGATCTGTCAAACCTAGTACGGCCTATTATATACAGGGTGATTCTAAATTCTAGGGACAAATTTTAAAAGGTGACATAAGACTCCTAAACAAGCATTTTTGGCTATAGAATGTGCGGTCGAATCGCAGTATCAAAGGTGGTAGAAGGTGTTTTTAGAGAGTGCACAACAACACTTCACCAAAGCAAATATCATATTTTTCTGATGGATTCGCTGCAAGAAGTGCAATAAACCATTCGCGGGTGCAAGGTATTGCAATGTGGTAGTCCTTCTCAACGCAAATTCTACCACAAGTCATTATACCGCTTGATCATTGTTTGGCGCAGCATAACATTGCACCAATAAAAAACAAACTTCAATCCAATCCGAAGGTGCATATGCACCCTCCCCCCCCGAATGATTAATAGCACATATCGCAGCAAATCCGTCGAAATTTCGGTGAAGTGCTGTTGCACATTCTCAAAAAACACCCTCTACCGACATTGCTATTGAGATTAGACCGCCCATTTTATGATAAAAAATGCTTGTTTAGGTGTCTTATGTCAACTCTTAAAGTTTGTTCCATGGTTTAGAATTTCCCTGTGTAATATCACCTGTAATATGTTATTCTTAGTGAAATATGAGAAATGATTATAGGGAAGAAACTAACTTTATTCCCTAGAAATGCGCTTTGTTTTGTTAGGATGAAAACATGCTAACAAATTGAAATTTATATAAGAGTATGGGTTTGAAGAAAGGAGATAATATTTTTACAATGTTATATCACTAAGAGATTTTTCCATATTTTGAAAGGATTTTATTTTAGTAAGCCTTTTTTTAAATAGTATGAGAAAATGAAAAACTTGACGACTTTATTATGTTATGTTTTCTGTTGAAATTGGTCCACGTTCAGAAAACATTCTAAATATTTGCAGTTCGTGAAAAAAAAGTTTCAATACAGTAGAATTTTTATCGTATTTGTGTATTGAATAGTGTTCTCTAAAAAGTTTCAGAATTGTTGGAAGTGTGCAAATGTGTATAGAAGTCTTATCAGGGATGCTGACCTACATACGCAGTCTAATTTTCAGGTTTTTACTATCGAAAAGTACGACAGTATCTTGACCTTGAATTCCAGAAAATTTATTTCTTCATTATTCCACGTTATCTGAAGAAACGCATTATGCTATCACATGTTGCAAGAACTACCGAAAACTTTTTTATTTGTATAAGATATAACTTCTGGAACTACCAGTACACACGTATATATATATATATATATATATATATATATACATACATATAGTAAATGATCACTCATTAAGAAATAATTACACATAGTTATGTAAAAATGAACAAGGCTTTGTTTTGAGAGCTCCATCACTCCTTTTATGCCAATCTTGTATTTATGCATAAGTATATTTCTATGCTAATGCGATAGAACTTGTAAAAAATAAAATGGTAATATGAAAGAAAACAAGCAAATTTTTAACAGATTTGAAATACAGAGCCTATGCTAAAATGTATACATAATTGTGTTTGTGTGTTTTTAAAGCAAGGGTGCTCAACCTTTAGGACTATGCGGGCCACTTCGTTGGTTTGAAACGTATCGCGGGTCACTTAAATAATCTGGAAAAGCACCGCTGACAATAGCCTACCACAAAGGTAGGGCTGCCACCGCCCGTGATAAGTCTTATTATTATTATTATTTTTTCACATTAATTAATTATAGCGGGGTGCCGTCAAAGATCTCAACCTAGGGACCAGATCCAGGGCCATGGCCGCATGTCACTTAACCGATCCGAAAATGTGTCGTGGGTCACTTTAGTGATGTAGATCTGTGCCGCGAGTTTCTTAACATTCGCTAGAACTGTGCCGCAGGTCATTCAAATGATCTGGAAATGAACTGCGGGTCACTAAAATGATCTGGAAATGTGCCGCGGGTAACTTGAGTGATCTGGAAATGTATACGACTTAGTTTATATTCATAAAAATTAGGTTTGAGGTCTCGGGCCACATTAGATGACTTCGAGGGCCAAATTTGACCCACCGGTCATGGGTTGAGCATGTATGATTAAAAGAATGCAAAATTAATCACACACACACACACACACACACACACACACACACACACACACACACACACACACACACACCTTAAATGCTTCACATTGAATTTATATATCGTTAACTTGTTAAGCATTTGTACAAAACATATACTGTATTATTAAGTTGTACATGAAATTCAATCAAAATGTATGTTCGTGTATTTTCATGGCCCACTTGTATATATTTTTTTAAAGTACGTATTTTTTAGAACATATTAATTATTTTATTTCATAGATTTTAGGTTTGTACTGATCTGCGTCAAAATCGATAGAAACAAAATGAAGGCATTTATTTTCTCATGTTTGGTAAGTTCACTGAATAAAAATTCAATTTCGAATTTTATTATTTATTAATTTTTAATTTCCTTTATTTCAAAATAGAAGCGAAGCAAATAAGCTAATTCATTCATGATGGTTGCTTTTGAAGCGCCAATGAATAAGTGCGATTTCACTGATGGAAATTCAAATATGAATACATTGTTTTTGTATTGTAATTTTTATATAGATGATGTGTGCTGTTGCTGCTTCTATCAACCAACAAGGTACGTGATGAGAATTATTTTTTGAAAAATGAAATTTCGTGCATTTGTTTTGTTTTATGGATAACTGCTGACAAAGAATCTACAAGATTCATACTATATCAGAAACAAATAATGAAGATAATTTAGTGTACTTTAACCGTACACTAAATTACAGTACATGCCGTTAAATTTACCGTTGATTTTGAATTTTATTTTTGATTTCCAGGAGGTGAAGACACAGGCTTGGAAGAAATTTTCCCGTATGAAGAATTTGTCGGATTATTTACTGGTGTGACTTCCAAATGTGAAGCTCACAGATTAAAGGCATTGACAATAATCCGTAAGTGT
This sequence comes from Pholcus phalangioides, assembly GCF_987345545.1. NCBI lineage: Eukaryota > Metazoa > Arthropoda > Arachnida > Araneae > Pholcidae > Pholcus > Pholcus phalangioides. The sequence goes on from NW_028301625.1 coordinate 29,167,778, forward strand.
TAAAATGTTTTTAAAGCAATTGAAAAAGGTACACAAAATGCACAACTTTCTCTCATTAATCATCAAAGCTCATGTGTATTTGTTAAGTTGAGAGAGATCTGGATATCTAACATTTTAGATCTAAATTAGATCAGTCGCAGATTTTGAATGAATGTGGTAATTCTGATTCAGATTGTTGTATTTGACATATTTTAATGACAAATGTGTGATTACTAACTACGAAAAGTTTAACCCACTATGGTTCACCCCCCGTAAAAACGTATTTAAAAAACAGTTTTTTTGCAAAAACGGATATAATTGGTGCTGTTAGCATATTTTTAACAATACTGATATTGAAACAATAATCAATAATCATCAGCACAGCAATTTAATTATTTATTGTGGATTTTTTTAAATTAGCTACAATGGCCAATTAAGGGTTAAAATATACAGTTTTCCTTTGTTTTAATGTTATTTATAAATAGGTGTAATGTTGCTTAGCGAAACTTTCCTTGAAATTTATCTCCGATTCTTTCAATTTTGTGACATTTTATAAATCTCTGAGAACACGTAAAATTTCAGCATCGCCCAAATAACGACAATAACAACGAATCAATTGGCAGAAAAAAAAAGATTGTACTTGTGTAGCCGTATTTTGCAATGAAATGATACTAAAAGATATGCACTTTCTCTAAAATTCCAAAAAAAATTAAGAAAAGAAATTGGTAGAATGGGTTTTTTTGACCATTAATTTGCTATGTACATTCAAATATACAAGAAACCATAGAATAACCCATAAAATAAAATAGAAAAAACACACGCAAAACTCTAGCGATGTCTCAAGCAGAGGAAATAAACCCGAGAAACTCAAGTTATTTTCATGAAACCTTGACTTCTTGCCAATGAAGATCATTACAATTTGATATGCAACCCTACAAAATATATATACAATAGGATATACTCTATAAATACAAAATACAATATGATAAGTATCGCTTTTTCTTTCTCTCCGCAGGATTGAAAAATCTTGTAGGCGTGTATGTTCCAGTATGCCTTGAAGACGGTAGCTATGCTTCTCGCCAATGTCGTGGTTTGTATTGTTGGTGCGCAGATCCTGTCACTGGCCATCAGACCAGTCCACCAATCGCTCAAGATCAAGGAACCTTAGACTGTGGTCCAGAACTAACTTCTGAGTAACTCCTATAAAATTGTTCGCGTAGATATGAACCATACGACCAATGCTAAGAAACTTTTAGCGCTGTTTCAATAAACATTTTTATTCGCATGACTTCGGATTCGTTATTTCTTCAACATATTTTACACATTTTTTTCGAAATACAAAACCATTAAAAAATATTGCCCAAAAACAATGAATATTGATTTAAAGGGGTTTAAAAATATAATTAAACAATAGATATGTAAACCTTGTTGTTGAATATTAACTGTTTCCTTTTTGGGATTGAATTTGAATCTTCAAAATAAGCTCTTATTGTCTTTTTACTATGTTAAGTACGATATTTATTTATATAAAAGCAGAGATTTTTTTCAATTTAACTAAAATAGCATATCAAATAAAAATAATTGAATATTCTGTAGGTTTCCTTTAGTTCTGTGCTAGTCTGGTATAGCAGCACTTAAAGTTTACTACCCTTGGGGGTGAGCTATTCCATTTATTAACAACCGTATTAGAGAAAAATTCCCTCGACGTCACAACCTAGAAATATAATTTACCAATTGATACTGGTGTCCCCTTGTCAAAGCAGTCGATTGACGGCGTATTAATAATTCATGGTTCATCCTATCCATCCCGTTGAAAATTTTGAACACTTCGATCATATCCCCCGAACCCCCGTCCAATGTAAACATATTCAAAAAATATGAAGTCTCTCTTCACAACTCAAGCCCCGTGGGCCAACAAGGATACGCGCAGCTCTTCACTACACCTCTTCAACCGAGTCTACGTCCCGCTGTAGGTATGGTCTCCTAAACCTTATAGTATACTCCAGTGCAGGACGAACTAAGCTTCAGAAAAGTGGGAGAATGACTTTAGGAGAGACCTTTTTGAAATTGATACCGAATTTGAGAAATTTATCATTTTTACCGGCGAATATACATAATACCCAAGCATCGTTAGCAAATTTGATTAATACTGAAAACATTATCACTTTTACCGGCGATCATGCATAATAACCAAGTGTCCTTGGTAAATTTGATAATACTTGAAATTCATCGCCTTTATCTGTGATTATGCATAATATCCCCTAGTGTAATTAGTGAATTTGATAAATATGAAAAAAATTCCAAATGAGTCTAGTATGTGTGATAAATATCGTCTGACCCCGATATAATGATAACAAATTTTGCGATCGTGCCCCGATATAAGGATACAATACATACATGAATTATTATGTATATCATATAGTACGGTTTATCATGTTTATCAACGACACGACGCTTGGGTATTATGCATATTCACCAGCAAAAGTGATAAACTTAGGGAAATTTGTCAATCTTACCAAAATGCTCGGCAATCGTGCATAATAACCACATTCATCATATTTACTGTAACATATATATATTGTATATACAGTATTTTCATTCTATATTGGCTATGTGCATGCGCAATTGTTAAATCCATGAAATTTCGTTTGAGTATATTTTGTGAGCCTAATAATTAAATCCGAGCTAAGTTAATAAAAATTATTTGAATTTTCTTGAGGCGGAAAACCGTTTTAATTTAAAAACAGCGTAACTCTTACTGAATGGATATGGCCTGGCGTTAATGAGTCACACCCAGCTTTGCAGGTCTAAATCTGAGTCATAGTGAGTATTAAATATCTTCAGAATAGCCAGTTCGAATATTTTTCAGTTTGAGCTGAGAGCAAAATGTGCAATTATGTATTAAAGGAAGACATTAAAAAGCACAATGAATTCCTATTCCAGTTTTAGAAAATGACGGATTTGCCGGGATCCAAGATTGCATCAAATAGATTTAAAAATTGAATTCTCAAAGTCTTAAAAGCCATATTTCGAGTCTTGAAGTTCGTAAACATCAATTTGTATGCATCACCCATTTATCAGGAACACACCACTTGAGTATTACACGTATATGCAGTGTATCCATCGTTGCGAGTCTATTTCCAAAACCATTATCAGTAGTAAAAAATGCATAGAAACTATTTGTTCATGTAATAGTGATGAAATCAGGAAAATAGTTTGTTAAATTGAGGTGATCTCGATTCAAATAGAAAATAGGATGATTCCACTCAGGAATTAAGCCTACATGTACAATTTTTCACAGTTTTTTTACTTTCGTTACATCTAGTTCCCAATTGGATAAAATATCACAATGTAGCATTTTCTGGAAGACTTATTGTGATCGGGAACGAGCGCCTGGCTGTTTGCGAAACAAAAAACGAGATATTCATGTAAAACGTCATCGGGAAGTTTGATTAACATCTGTGAAATAAATTATTAGATAATTGATTTATCAATGCGAACTTTTTCCGGGAGTTTTCTACTTTTCTTTCTTTATACCGAATTCTATTAAGGTCTTTCCCAAAGATAGACAAAGTGATCTTAGGATGAGTTTAATGTTCATTTTTTTTTTCTAATGAGATAACAACCATGATGAGATTCTTAACATCTGTCTAATATCCTTTTTTCATAAAACGTGGCTCGTCAAGTGAAAACACTTTAGCTGATATCAGTAACACTGAAGGTAAGCGGATCTTTTTCTTCAGTCCATACACGTGAAATTTACATTTTGGGATAAGCTATTTTCGGTATATTTTGCATAAATTACCATTTCTATCATGAGTACAATATTTTTTTGTTCAAATTTACTTCATTCAGCCTTTTTAGCATTTCAATTTTGTTTATTTTACCAATATAGTTTTCCAAATTATTGAGTCTATTTCATTTACTAAATAACATTCTGAAGCGCATACATTTTTTTGAAATTTGAAGAATGATATATCTTCGATATCCTGCAGAACCGCCTTACAACAATGTGTTCAGTGTGTCAACTTGCAGTTGAAGCCTTTCGGAATAGGTTTTAAACTTTTTCCCTATTCTAAATTAGCCCTCGTGTATGTAAAATGACTGTGATATTATGAAAAGAACAAAGTGCAATAAAGTTTGTGTTTTTAAATTTTTGTGATTCACGACTCCCTGGCCCTGATCATATTTCGTCCGCGACTCCCCCAGAATAGTCCAGTAGATTTTTGCATCCATAAAAGAACCATTTCAAAGCACTGAGAACTGGAACACATCGATATCGCCAATTACGCCTCTAGGAGCCGCGATGCACACTTTGCGAACGACTAGTTTAAAAAATCTCAAGTGTCACCCCGGGATTCAAACCCAAGCATTCCGAATCAGAAGATCACTTGCTAACTAATCGGGGCTCTGTTAGGTAGTTTTTTTTTACAGTGAAAATATATACGTAATCTCAATTTGTTACTCAAGCATTTTTAATTATAAGAAAAAATCTATATACTTTACATTATGACTAATTAATAACTAAAATGCTTAAATGTTCACTTTATTTTCATAATCGCTCTCTTTTTATTGAATTTTAGCCACTACAATAACATAATGAAGGCCGTCGTGATCGCCGTTGTAAGTTGAATAGTTTCATTGAATAATTGTTTACCTAATGAAATTTTGAAATTATATATATACATGTGTGTGTGTGTGTGTATAAATTTTTATCTCGATAATATGAAAAGAGAAATTATTGAGATTTTATTTTACTCGATAAAATGTTAAATTATAATGAAAAATCAAGGTACCGTATATTAAACATTGGAAATTCAAATTTTTGTTGGATGAAAATTATGATTTGTGGTTATGAGAAGCTCTCTCTCTCTCTCTCTCTTGATTTATATCATAGTTTCCCAAACTTTTTGTTCTATCGCCCCTTCATCAATTTTTGTTTCTCTTATCATCTCCCCTCCCTCAAGCAACCCATAGGATCCTATGTTAAACCCAAGCTTCTACCGCCTCTCTGGACCATTCGATCGACCCCAGAGGGTTATATTGCCTATATTAGGAAACACTGATTTAGATGAATGGAATGATACATTTATCTACGTACGCTATTTGATTCTGAGTATCCGCACACCTCTGAAATTTAGTGGATCTGATCAGTGACTATGATGCTTTTTCTTCTGGTATAGACTCAAGCTTTTGGTTTCTGTACATGGAACTTTGACCACTTAGTCATATTACATTATGGAAAACTATGGCTCTCACTTTGGCAGCCATGAGGAACCGTTTCTGTTTCAACATGATCTTCCATCAACGAAGGTGCTCGTGCCGTACGTAGCTGGTTTCCTGAAATGGGTGTTCAGAAATTGGTCTGAAGCGCTCAGAGACCTGATCTAAATCCTATTGAGAATGCAGCAGATTTGGGAAGAACAGGAACGTGAGCTGCAGGCAACAACATCCAAAATCTGTTAGAACTGGTTTCAATTCTTTTGTAAGAATAACATACTGTACAATGATGAACATAACATTCAAAAAATTGGTGGATAGCCTTTTTGAAAAAGTGTCAGCTGTGACTGCAGTTAAAGAGGGAGGGGGGTAAGGTAATAACCATGCCGTTACTAACCCTCTACGATTCACCCCCCATAAAAACGTATTGAAAAAAATTTTTTCTTACAAAAATAGATATATATTGATGCTCTTAGCATATTTTTAATTGAAACAATATATCAACACAGCAATTTAATTAATTATAGTGGATGTGGAGTTTTTAATTAGCTAAAATGGTTGATTAAGAATGAAATATACAGTTTGCTTTTATTTTACTGTTATCTGGAAACCGATAAAATCTCGCTTAGCAAAGTTGAATAGTTGTTTCCTTGAATTTTATTTCGATTCCCTCAATTTGGTTGATTTTGTAAATCTCTGAACACGTAAAATTTCAGCAGCTCTCAAAAAATTACACCAACAAGGAATCAACTCTTTTTGCTAAAAAAAGTTTTGTACTTACATAGCCGTGTTTTGTACTGAAATGACACTAACACATATAAGCCTACTTTCTAAAATACCAAAGATTAGAGAAATTAATATAATGGGTGTTTTGACCATGTATATTCAAAATATACACGGGACTATAGAGGGTTAATTCCTGCTGTATGGGCCGGTAACTTGAAACATCGGGTTGTCCGGATACTGATGATCAGATAGTGATTTGATCCTAGGGTTATTAGAGAATTTCTTATTAAATCTTTTGAAACGGTTAAGAGACAGATCTGGTATGATAAGTAGAATACGAGTTGTTTTAATTCGTTAAATCGAAGAGAAGATAACTGCCCAAGACCATTATTACAGTATAAAAGTTGGATGAAAGATCTTTGACAAAACTTGAAAAATGCTACCAATAAGCGTATTGGTGACATTCGCTCAAATGTAACCAATAAGCTTATTGGTTGTTTTTTAAAATTTTGTAAAAGATGTTTTATCAAACCTTTATAGTGTAATATCGGCCTTCAAGAAATTTGGAAAGGTAAGGCCGGCATTACACTATAAAAGTTTTGTAAAAGTGCTTTTATAGAACTTGAAAAATACAACGGACAAGCTGATCGGTTACGTTTGAGCAAATGCAGCAGATCAGTTTATTGGTTGTATTCTTCAAGTTTTATAAAAGCACTTTTACAAAACTTTAATAGTGTAATTAATCTCGGCCTAACATTCCAGAGAACTTCAGCAAACTTTAAGTTGACTGAAGTTCTCTGGAATATAGCACGTAATCACGCGATATAGTAGAAGCACCAAATTTAGCCACTCCGGGTGGATATAAAATTATTTTTATACCCCTCTCTCCAAGCCGAAAAGCATTTTTTTATATCCTATTCATACACTATGCTAACACTTTTCTTCATTCGGTTTGTTAAAATTTATTTTATAACCTTTAAATCATTGCTGTGAATTATTATGTGTATATATTTTGTTAAATTGTTGCATATTCTAATTACAGGTTTGCCTTTTTGGTCTCGTTTATGCAGAGACAAGGCGTAAGTTTACAAAATCGATTAAATTATTCGTTGAATTGGCTACGCTATTTAATATTCGGAATTACCGAATAATAATCAATGCATAACGTATCTTGGCATAGATTTTGTAAAATTAACTTCACCAGGTTCAGATTTGAAGAGTTTATTTAATTCGACTGACTACTGACAAGTGACGAGTTTTGTAAAAATTTTCGAAATTTTTTCGATTAATGTATTTGAAAGAATTTTTTTTCTCAGAATATATATACAAAGCTATTTCATTCTTGTACGTGTAAGGGATAGAAAAAAAGTTATAGCTGAGTTAATTCATCTGGAGGAATGGGTTCAAAGGCAACAAATAATTTTCAAACGTGTTTTATGAAGATTCTTTTTTTGTTACTTTGTTTCACGAAAATCTGAATTTCTCAAAAGTATGCAAGATTTTAGAGAAATTTTTCAATAGTATTCTAGATAATATATACTAGCTCTGTAATCAATTAGGATCTTGGCTTCATGTTCAGAATTGAAAATTTCACGGCTGTTTAAATGTAAAATATTTGACATTTTTGTCGAAACTAATGTATGGTTTCACAAAAATTGGCATATTTCAGAAAATATTCAGTGTACCTCAGAACTTCTTGCACAGACAACTGTCATAGCAACGTACTGTATCAAGATTAAGTGAATATATCCAGTAGTGTTTCTTAGTGTACAATGTATCGGTACAAAAATAAACTAATTTTGAGCACATAAATATGTAATGGCTCAAAAAGGTATCAAGATATCTCAGAAATTTTACTGGATCTCCTTTATTTTATACTGAATTATGATTAAAATCACACGTTTTGTAAAATCCGCGCTATTTTGAAAAGAAGTGTCCCGAACGTAGTCAGTTGTTTTAATGCCAAGTTAAAAATACGTATATAATCATCAAATAACTAATTTTCATTGATTATTCTCAATACAGTATACTGGCGGTATCATGTCAATCCGAGTAAATAAAGCTTAAACATTTAATGAGTTCTTGAAGTTTGTATTTTCGATGCATCATAGCTTTAGAAACCGTTTAAAATTTCAATATTTATAAAACTTTCATTTTTAGCACAATCAGCTTGCGAGTTGGACAGGGAAACGCGTATCAACTCTACTGTTGATGCAACTGAAAGCCCAATTCTTCACCTGATCCCGAAATGTGAGGAAAACGGTGATTATGCTGCTCTTCAATGCTTCACTAAGATAGATTGGTGTGTCTGCTACAGACGAAACGGAGAAAACATCAATACACCATCCAAGAACACCAAGGCATGTGACTGCATCAGAGCTAAGGACGATGCTCGTACTTCAGGTAAGTTTATTTAAATTTTTGAGTCAAAATTTTTTTGTAGAATACAACGTACATATCACGCGGTTTTGAGCAGTTTTTTAACTGCATTAAAAAAAAAATAATTAAAACACAAGTGTGTGGACTAGTGCAGTACAGACACTTACCTCTTTTCCTTATTACGAAAAGTAGGCTGGACAAATGCTCAATTTTTTGACCATATAAATACAGGGTGCCTCAGCATCAGGTTTACAAACTCCTAAGAGGGGTAGGGTATACTTAGACGACCGACTCGGAATCACATAGTATTGCTGGGTCGGTCAGAAATGCTTTCCTGACGCATTAGATGGCGTTATACGGGAGCGGTGGTTCCTGGCGTTTGGTGCATTACCCTGCGCGATCATTGGATCTATCATGCCTTGATTACTTCTTCCGGAGTCCCCAGACTGGAGGCATATCAAAACATTGGTGTATGACACCTCTGTTGGCAGCACTAAGGAACTTGTTAGTCCTAGACATGCCCAGAATCTTCCAGAATGTTCGAAATTCAATGCGCTTCAGATGTGAGACCTGCATTACAGCTCGTGGGTGATACTTTGAACACCTTTGATACTCTTTTTCGATGCACATTTATTATTAAAACGCGTGATCACTTGTGTGGTGTCCTTCCAGTTCTGGTGTTTTCTGTGTACCCTACCTCACCAGGGAAGAATTTCCATCCATGCATTGTTATGTGATTACCTGTTGCTGAGCCACTTTGTATAAAAGCTTACACCTGCATGCTCTTAGATAACCTATAGCATACAATGCTCAACCCATGACCCGTAGGTCAAATGTGGCTTTCCGAGTCATCTCACGTGACAAGCGACCTTAAACCTAATTTTGTAAAAATGAACACAACACATGTGTCACAAGTGTCACATTTCCAGATTACTTAAGGGATCCGTATCACATTTACAGATCACATAATTGACCTGCGGTGTTTCAAACAAATTAAGTGACCCGCAACACGTTTTCAAACCAATGAAGTGGCCCGCACTCTCCTAAAGGCTGAGCACCCTTACAGCAATCCTCTGAAACCATTCTGCGTTTATGACTCAATGAAAAAAATTTTTGGTAGAGGCTGTGCGGTGATACAGTCGCAAGTTTACACATAAGTACGTTTTGTAGATTACACTGAAATGCAACGCGACTTATATACTTGGTCTAATAACTAAACCCGAAGAAAGATAAGTAAACCTGAACGCTCCGCATACACAGCACAGGGCTTGTGTGATTTGTCACAAAACGATGTTCATCTTGTACATCCCGAGATACAGAGTTTTAAACTTAATACAAAATTTTTGAAGAAGGAGTCGATAAAAGGAGGTTTGGGAAACTGTATTAGACGATACTTCCATTGGCTTTGATTTGCGTTGCGTATTTCCTGAGATATGAGCGTTCAAAGCATTTCGTTACGCAACTCTTTGGTGATGAATAAAAGACGTATTCACGTCAAAAAGAAAAAAACAATTATGCATTTTATTCGGGAAAATATCTTATAGCAAGTCTTTTTCCAGCAGGATCTCACGTTTATTCTTTGTTTTTCAGGGGACGATTACGTTCCACAGTGCACTCGCAATGGATATTATGAGAAGAAACAATGCAGCAATGGCAAGTGCTGGTGTGTAGATAGCACTGGAAAGGCCGTGACAGATCCTTCTGATGGACAAGTATCATGCTGATTCTCAGTTTGCATAATATGCATCACTGTCTGTGTGAAAGCTTTTTCTCTCTAAATAAAAATTACTAAAAATATCTGTGTTTTCATTAAAGAAATCTTATACATCTTTTTGAGATAAATATAAAGACATGCATAAAAAAAAAAAAAATTAAAATTTTGATGTCAAGTGCATTTTGCAGGGGACTCAATGTTCTAATTCCCGGGTCTTCAACGATCTGTGTGCCTTTTGAAAAATATTTACGATTTCAAGCAAGAAATTAGAGAAATATTTTGGAAACACTGAAACATACAGGGTGTCCACTCTTATCGTTATCCAATGGCTATTTCCTGAACCCTTGGTTTCAGAGACAACTTTCAATTAAAAAGGATGTTTCGAATGATGTCGTCCATCATCGTAAATACCGTTCAAATGAAAAAAAAATATATCAATAAAAAAGTTATGAAATTTAAATTTTTACACGGTCCTCCCTTTCCTCTAATTTTCAATTAGAAAGTTGTTGCCCCTGGTTGTTGTCAACAATAACATTTCCATGTTTCTAAGTGCAATATTAAATGCGATATTGTGTGTGTGAAGTAAAAAATCAGAGAAAAAACAGGGAAAAAAAAGAACAGCAAAAAATAACAGAAGACGCTCCTTTCCCTCATTTTATATATATGCTTCCCCTTTTCTCTCTAATTTATGAATTCAAATGTTACAGCGAATATTGCACTTAGAAACATGGAAATGTTTTTGTCGGCCTCAGGAAAGACAGGACAACTTTATAATTGAAAATCAGAGGACGGGAGGGGGACCGTATAAAAATTTAAATTTTGTAATTTTTTATCAATAATTTTTTTTCATCTGAACGGCATTTATGACGAGCGACATCATTTGAAACAATTTTTCTAATTGAAAGTTGTCTCTGTAAAACCAACAACAGTTTAGGAAATAGTCAATTGGACAACGATAAGAGTAGATACCCTGTATAATAAAATGACACAGAAGAGCATAATGCATGATCATATACATAACTTTATATACAATATATCGGCTCAAAAATATGCATTAGAATAAAATATGTAGACCGGAACTATTACTCTTTTATAATTCTCTGAACCAAAAAATATTTTTCTTATAGATGCAGCTATCATTACGGGGAAATAACATTAAAAGCTTTTCTGCTTCGACTATAAAAAACACTATATGTTTTTGCTGAAAAGAAAACATTTCGAGGAAAAAAAACCAATATTTTTTTCAAACTTCATCTTCGTCCTCATCTTCATTGTTACTATCATCATTTGGCTTCAAGCTGAAAAAAGTCAAGTTTTTATGTAACTATAATATGAAATAAAAAAAAATAGTGAAAGACAAGAAAACAATATATATGTTACGATAAATGTGGTAAATTGGTTGTTATACAAATAACCGGTTACTATGCATACTTACCAATCGGCTTGGTAATCCTGATAAATTTATCACTTTTACCGGCGAATATACACAATACCCAAGCGTTGTTGGTGAGTTTGATGAATACCAAAAAAATTATCATTTTTACCGGAGATTATGCATAATTACCAAGTGTCGTTGGCAAATTTGATAAATACTTAAAATTTATCGCCTTTATCTGTGATTATGCACAATACCAAAGCTTAATTGGTGAATTTGATAAATATGAAAAAAAGTTCCAAATGAGTCTAGTATGTTTGACATGTCGGGATCCGATATAATGATAAGAAATTTTTCTTAGAGGGAAATTTTTTTTTAAAGGGATTTAGGAAAATTCAAACTTACCAAAATGATTTGCGATTACGCATAATAACCGCATTTATCACATGTTCCGTAACACACACATATATATATAGAAATTTCACTCAGAGGTGGCACTTTAAAACGAAAAACTTAACACAACACATAAAATGCAACACAAACAGCGCGTAATTAATGTTTATGACATTTTGCTTTACATAAAACTATCATATCGTTTCAGTGTAGGAGCGCCTTTTTTAGCTTGGCTACATCTAACTGGGTGAAAGGGCGCTCAATGCAATGCAAATCGATCGTTATAAACATTGATTATGCACTGTTTGTGTTGCATTTTATGTGTTATGTTGAGTTCTTTGTTATACAGCACCACCTGTGAGTGAAATTTGAACTTTTTTAGAAATATATTATAGATATAGATATATATATATTCTCTTCGCTGCAGAGATATAAAATATGTGTACCTTCATTTTAACGGTTTTTAAATGGTTTCAAATATTTTTAATGATTCTTTTTTCAAGTTAAGACTTAAGGTATGCGTAAGAGTACCCAAAATTAATTAATTAATTAATATTTCTCAAAGCTTTTTTTTTCATTTTTAAAGGGTATTTTGACACATAATATAAATACAAATCAATCGAAATTTTTTTTAATGGTTAGTTTTGTCTCAGGTTTTAAAAGGTTATAAAACCTTTAGGCTATGATAATTATTTTAGTGCAAACTACACCTTTTTATGTGAATTGATTGATTTGTTACTGATTTTTAAAATGTGTCCAGAACTACTCACATCCACCCTGTATTTCGAAAACATTATTTACCATATTTGCTGTCGTAATTATTTTCGTCGACTATTTCTATTTTCTATGGGAAAATAGTGTTGAACACACTTGTATCTTATAGGCTGACACTGATTGAGTGCAAAAATTTGTACAGAAGAAAGGGGATTCGTCTTACATTCCGGAAAACAAAAATTTCAATCATCTTAAAAAATGCATGAATTAAAAAAACAAATCGTATGTATACTTACTTATTTAAAGTTCTTCTTAAATTTTTTATTTGCTCATTTTTTGCGGCTAAAATTTGCTTCATATTCTGATATGCAGTAGTTTCGCTGAACTTATGTTCTAATTCCTACAGCAGTTAAAGAGAATAAAGGAAATTATATGAATAATATCAGCTTTGAAATAAATGAAATAACACGTTTGAAAAACATGCTCAAGAGATTAACATATTGCAGATAAAATAATAATTCAATGTATTCAATGCATAAAGTAAAAACGTTTTTAAAAAATATATTTACAAATAAAAAAAAACCCGATTTTTTTCAATTCTGACCAGTAGATAGACCATTTGTCATTTTGTCATTTCTTAAAGATGTTGTCAAACAAAGAGAGAATTTTTTTTACTTTATATTTCAATATAAAAAATTTCAATCAATTGAATCCATTAAACCAAAAAAATCAGACTTTTCGAAAACATATCTTTGATTTTCAGGGGCAATTTCTCTCAGCAAACTTCTCGCAATTTATTTCTCCTGGTTTTTAAAAATTAGAATTAAAAAATCGGAATGCTAAATTTATACCATAAAAATTAACATCAATAGGGAATCACTCAAAAATTTAGAATAAAGGAAGAAAGAATTTCCCAAGAGAGGAATGTATATTTAAAGCACTTTGTTAATAGTAAGCATAAAAATTATGTGCAATATTCAAAAGAAAAAAAACTGATATTTATATATTTATTTACTTTAACAGTCATCTGACACTGCTCTTCAGCTTGAGACAGACGTTGTTTGGTTTCCTCAAGAGTTTTTTGCAAGTTTTTTTGCATAGCAATTTTCTCTTCAACTTCCTGAAATATTTTTTTAAAAATAATTATAACTATATGTATATTAATACACAAAATTATATAAACTTTTTCCTATTCAATTTTTTCTGTCAACTGCATACACTCTGAATTTCATTTATTTTCGACGCGACATAGTTTAGTGAATTACATGTAAAAAGAAAATACGTAAAATGTTATGTCACCTTATAATTTCATTATGTATTTTAGATTTTTCAAAATAATTGAGAGGTCCGAGCCGCCCATACTGCGGAACGAGCAAACACACTAGAAAGAATGTGTTTGGAAAGATCCTACATAGAATAGGAAATAGTTAAGTAAGAAGTGTAGCAAGTTTTGACACATGTCCGACAGAAAATTTACTATAATACCAACTAATGCAGAAAACTACCGGTCACCTCGTTCTGGTACACTTCCGACCACAAAAGAATAAATGTGACACACACACACAAATAAATTAAAATACCGAACTTTAGACTCCAAAAATGATAACTACGTAAATGTCGAATGAAAAATTAAATTTAAAATGAGTATAAATATGCAATAGAAAATATTAAATATTATCTCTCCAGAATATATTTTAGAGAGAGAGAGAGATAGATGAAATTTTCTAATGCTTGCAAATGTTGCTATGTTTCTCTACAATATCTGTTAATCACGAGAAATATAATGATACAGTATTTAATTACGCCGTATAATAATAATTGAAGCGACCTTCATTTTCTTCTGATTTCTATCTCACCCAATTTTTAACAGGACACGCAGGGCCGGATTAAGACGTTTGAAGGCCCTAAGCACTTGAATGGCTTTGGTGACCCCCCCCCCCCCGGTCTCCAAAATTATATTTTACTTAATATTGAATCTACAAATTTAAAAAAATGAAATTTTATACTTCGGAAGTAACTAATCTCTAAGGCAGAATTATGATGTGAACATTTCTAAGCGCGGACATTGAAAGTATCCCCCACCCTTTTTTTCCTACTTGCAAAGTCTTTTATAATATACATCTCCAGGTTTTTCTTCTTTTTTTTGTAACATCTTTGGAAATTTTTGGAATTTTTCTTCCATATTTTCAAAAAAAAGACAGACCTTAAATTTTTAGATTTTTTTTCAAAATCTTTTGAAAGCATTTAAAAGATATTAAAGCATTATGATGTATTGAAAGCATTATAAGATATTTTCTCCCATCGACTGCTTGTTAGGATTTCGTAAACCGGCTACAATGATTGTGAACCACAGTCATTGGGTATCTTTCCTTTCTGATATATTTCCGAGTTGTAATCTATATCTGTTAGCATTTCTTTTACTTCTATGGTAGATCAAACTAAGGTGTTTTTATACTCATATCCTAGGGGCTTTAGGTCAAACCACAAAAGGTTGGCTGTCGACTGTGTATAACCTATGTGGACGCACGGAGCAACAGATCAGGGGTAATGAAGAAAAATAATTACAAAAATTGCAAAAAAAAAAAAAAAAAAAAAAAAATAGAGAAAAAAGTTTTTATGCAAAATTTCAAACTATGAGCGTACTGGACTGAGGGATTCGAAGAGAAAACAGTGATTTTTGACGCATTTCATCAAGCTGGGAACACAGCAGCGAGTTTTCAGGATTATTTTACTAATGCGCTTTATACGCAAAGGGGGGGGGGGCGAAACTGTCTCGAACGGGTAACGATAAAATAATTCTCCTGGATTCATCATCACCCATTCGCGCCCCATTTATTACCCCTGAAACCATGCAGTTGATCTGCCAATGGCCATAAAGATTTGAACATTTTTAAGTTCACGTCCTTATTCTACAGAACTTGACTTACTCTTAATGTGTGGGTCTCAACCGGACACAGCCGTGTCCCGCCTCAAGGGTAAATAAAGTATAAATGAGAGCTCCTCGGGTTGTGTCCATGGCCCCCACATTCTAGAGCGGGGCCACTGGGCTGGAGACTGGGGCGGGCCCCAGATTAGACTTTTCACGGGCTCATGACAATTTGATCTGTTAACAATTTGCGACAGTTAGTGTCAAATTGGTAGGCAGGTATTTTTAGCTGGTGAGGGGGGAAGGGTCTCAGAAAAATCAGTTTGCCCAAGGTCCCTATGATGCTGTTGAGAAGGCCCAAACTTACTTTATGGAAGTTGCACAAAATATCATTCCAAAAACTTACCATTAACGCGAACTCTACTTTGCAATATTGTTAGTTTATCTGCCTTTATGCTATCCTTTGGATGGCCATACCATCAATTGAAAATTGCAGGATTTTTTGCCGGATGCTGTTGCCTATATATATTTTTACGTATTTATATTCTAATTTTTTTGTTTTTAAGTATTTATATACTTGCAAATTAAAAAAGTAATGTATATATTTTTATAAATATAAATAAATAAATAAATATATATATATATATATATATATATATTTTTTTTTTTTTCTATCTCAGATTCTATTTATTTCTGTAATGAAAATCGTCCTGATTAGGCTGGGGATTTTTCACAATTGGCATGGTTATAAATATTTTTTACGAGAGAAATTACATTATCATGTAATTTTGCAAAATCAAAAAAAAGAATTGTTTTACAGTGTCTTGAAAAATTTAAAAAAAAGTGAAACATACCGCTTCCAATTCGTTTTTCAGTTCTTCAAAATTACTCATCTTCTGCTCAATAATTTCAACCTGACGAAGTAAGAAAGGCATTCAATAGTATTGGTATTCAATTATCTAAAATAAAGTACAGCAGTTCATGCATATCGTGTACAAAATATTTCAATATGTTGAATTTAACTTTTTTTCCATCCAAACTGATGACTAGAATGCAAATGTATTTATTTGTGAAACGAAAAAAATAAATATTCTTAACATAATTATACCTGCTTTGTTCTCAAATTGGATATTTCTTCATGAGCTTCCTCCAATGCTTTGGAAATGGCAGATTTTTCTTCTATAATTTCAATAGCCTTAGAAAAAACATAAAAAGAGTATTAAAACTTTCTTTGTGTCAGTTTCAGACGAAATTTTCATCTTAATAAATTGAAGTCAGTTTAAAATCACTCGTCAGTTTTATTTCACTGCATGAAAAGAAAATAACTTCTTCACATCAACCCATGCTGTCATGTTTTACAAAGACAGTAGAATCCCGTTATAGCGCCCGCCCACCTTTTTCACGCCAACCCGCTCAGCACCAGAAAATTTCAGTGAACAAATTTTTCATTTCTAGTGATTACACGTGTTGAACCTTGATTCGATACTATAACACTAAACTTGTTATTGCGCCAGAAATTCTGCGAAATAAATGGTGGCTCGGGGTAAAATTCAGAGTTCGACTGTACCTACAACCAGTAACGATTTACTATAAATCACCACAGAATTATAATTTATGCAAGCAAACGATAAAATGAAACGATGAAACTCTCCACCAATTATACGAAGAGTGAATACAAAACGAAGATAATTTCGGAAAGAAAAGCCACTTTGGACAAGTCACAAAGTGACTTTTCTTTTCGAAATCATCCTCGCTTCATATCCAGTCATCCATACCTTGTATAATTTTTTTAAAAATTTAAAATAATAACGTGGTCCTCACGTATTCCCAAGACATCCGTATAATCTGCCCAGGCCATTTGCACTTCTTAAATGTACATTAGGGTGGATCGAAAAGTATAGGAAATTTTTTTTTCGAAATTACTTTTGGCTTGGGGTAGGAAAGTTGTGTCTTGGGTATATATTAGTTTGCGTAATTTTTTTATTGAAATCCATTCATATCTTCCGGTGTCCCAAGCACCCCAAAAATAGTTAAAAGTTGACATTTTGATGAAAATTTATAAAAAAAAGAATTTTTTCGAAATTACTTATGGCGTGGGGTGGGAAAAAGTTGTCTTGAATATGTATATGTTTCATAATTTTTTTATTGAAATCCATTCATATCTTCTGGTGGCACAAACGCCCCAAAAATAGTTAAAAATTCACACTTTTATGAAAATGTATTAAAAATTTTAAATTAATGAAAAATGTTTATAAATTTTGCAGGGTATTCAGGTATTAAAGTATAAACTTATAAATAATGATAATTTTATAATAATACATAAAGTAGAAATTTAAAAATCAAAGCAATAAATCATAAAACTTATAAAAGTTATATAATGGCTTTTTTAATTGTATTAATTTGAAGATTTACATATTTTTTTGGTATTAAAATGTTTGACATGGCTTCTTGATTTTATCCCATTCAATATGAAGACGTATCTCTTCTTTCTCCACACACTTTTCGACGCCTCAGACACTAGGCGAATGCATCTTTCAACTGCTTAGGTATGGCATGAATATTTTCACCATTCCTTCCAACTTTTACTATACTAAATAATTTTATACATTTCATAATAAACAATCAATGATTTTTATTCTCTGCCTACACTATTTTTCTTGTGAAATAGATTATTTAACTCATTTTTTTAATTTTTATTCAAAATTTGCATAAAAATCGATTTTTGGCAAATATTTAAGTGTCTTGGGACCCCGGTAGAAATTATTTGGAGTTGAAAAAATTTTGCATTCTTGCTAGTATGCTTAAAAGACAACTTTTACACCCCAAGCCGATTCTTTTATTCCCATTTCGATTTTTCGATCTATTTTAATGTACATGTCGGTTTTATGACAGTGGTTTTCAAAAGCCATCGGTTCGAGGTATAAATAAATAGCCGTGTAACAGTAAATCGGTTAAGAATCAGTTTTAATAAGACCGGTAACATTTGTGTGAACCAAAAAAGCTCGCATAACCCCGTCATACAGTGATCTCCCAGTTATAAGTTTATCTCACTTATAAAACGGTTTTCTGCACTCCCGCTCAAAGATATAGGAAAATAATGCTATTCACTTATACGACTCTTCGCCTTATGCTTCTTTTTTCTTGTTACCTTGTACCGACGCATAAGTGAGATATCACTGTAATATCTGCAATACTGTGACATTATAATTGTGATTCATTATAATTGTGGTATATCTGTGTATGTGTCAGATATGTTTTCTTATAATTCTTTCTTCAATTACTAGGATTCCTTCAGATTACTTGATATATGATAGTGTATGATTTCTCTCTGTGTATATACATATTTGTGTTGTTTTTACACTTCTTTCCGCTGTGCATAAATAGATAGATATTTAATAAAGAAATTAAATAAAAAAATTTTGGCTTAAAGTGTTGGTACATTGAATTTCTAGAAATGTAAATCTGTATTTACGCACTTTATTCTGCACATCTTTCAATCTGGCACATAACTTTTCATTTTCTTCTTTCACTCGATTTATCTCCTGTAAAAATATAAAATCAAGCGCATCTGAGATATAGTTCTTTCCCAAAATCCATGAATTCATTAACTAGTAAATACAATGCAAAATTAACTAGCAAATACAATGCAAAATTAACTAGCAAATACAATGCAAAATTAACTAGTAAATACAATGCAAAATTAACTAGTAAATACAATGCAAAATTAACTAGTAAATACAATGCAAAATTAACTAGTAAATACAATGCAAAATTAACTAGTAAATACAATGCAAAATTAACTAGTAAATACAATGCAAAATTAACTAGTAAATACAATGCAAAATTAACTAGTAAATACAATGCAAAATTAACTAGTAAATACTACCTATTTCAAAGAACAGCATTATATTCACATTTTTTGAACTCTAAAGAAAGTATACTAAAAACATTTCCTACTGTCAAAGTAAGATTGAGAGGTGCACTATCATCAGAGACACATAAAGGCTTGAGCTTGCTAAAGAAAGTCAAAGAAGAATCTGACATTTTCTTTTCATAATTACTGCTGCATATGTTCTTGTAGAACTGTTCCACTTTTTCCAACATTTCTCTATGGCAAAAATAACCATACAAAAAGTAAAAATTTTAGTTTAATGCACAGATATTAAAATTGTATGGAAGGGGGGGAGGGGTAGCTTACCGTCAAATGAGGTGAGAGTTGCCAAAATTTCACATATTTTGCTGTGACACCATGCCCTTTGACTGAGCGCAACATGATTTTGTATTATTGTTGCACAGATCCAGGTATACAATTATTTTTTAAAATTTGAAATTTCAAGGAATACCTGTGTACGTGAGAGTAGAAATTGTTGGTGACAATATCCACCCCTCATTTGGGGTGAGAATTGCCTTGGCTTTAAGTCATAATAAATCGTACAGTTTCGGTAAGTGGCGGTAACTGCCAGAAAAAGAGGACTTCAAATTTCAAGAGAGAGAGAGAGAGAGAGAATCGTACTTTTCCCTTTCTTCTTATTTTAGAACAGAAGTAATAAGGTTCAATCAAACTCAAATAATGTTTAAAACTTAAAAAATACTTTTTGAACTTAGAATAATGATTCAGACTAGTGAGAAAAATATAAAAATAAAAAGAACGGAAAAAACTGAATTTTTTTTCTCAATTTCCAAATTTTTTAAATTCACCCTGCTTATATGTCCCTCTTCTATCTTTTTTGGGGTGAAAGTTATCCCTGTTAAAACGTTTTACTTTTCTACAGCATAAATATCTGTGTTTCCGAAAAAAACGAATCCTCCCGTTTTCTTCTTCATAACTCTAATAAGAACCTCGTCTTATCCATGAAATTTGTCTTAAGTCTCCATAACTCGAGCAAAAAAAAAATGGTTGCAGTATTTTTCTGTCCTGTATTTGAAAAACAACAAAAGTTTCTAGCACAGTTAGGCTGGTATAATCTTCCAGTGAGAAAACTCCCGTGAGAATACTCACCCCCAAATCAAGTAGAATTCTTCTAATTTTTGAAAATTCATAATTATCTTAATTGGAGCGATGAAATAAGAGAAAAACACTTATCTTTGCTCACAGCAACAGTAGACACTACACACACGGTTGTCAACATCACCCGACAAGGAAGGGAGCAGCTGTTCTAAAAGTAATAAAAGTAATACCAGCATAACAAAAACTGAGTAGAATCTCTTAATTTCCTAAAATCTTTTCTGCATAAAGTTATCATATCATATACAGAGCTTATATCATATACAGATGAATTTGACTAATTCAAAGTTTAGGAATTCCCCTTGAGTTTCCTATTCAATTTGATGTTAAGATTACCTGTTCAATTCGATTTTTTTCCCGCGTGATTTAGATAATTCGAAGTTTTATTCAGATATGACATATGCAAAATGTCTCTTTTCTTATAATTTTCGGCAAATTCTCTCAACTTTCAGTCATCCTTTTCTTTCATTCCGTAGTTTACTGATCCTTTCCAGAATATAGCATGTAACCAATATTGAAAAAATTACAATCAACTTTTTTTGTTGTGGCTTCAAGCAAGCAGCACTGATTTCGTTACCAGTTCTACACTCACACACATACACTAGCTTTTGTCTTTCCGCAATCTGCTGGAAGTTCACTGGATCTTGGATGACTTCATTAGCACCTGCAGATGCATATGCGGTTACTCAGGAAATACGAAAGTGTGTGTGTGTGTTAATCAACTTCACTGCAGACGGAATTGTTAAAAACTGGAGTGATGAAATCCTAGTCCGTCTTTGGTAAATGTATTGGAGTTTCATGTCTCTCTAACGTTACTGTTCGTTTATTTTAGAATATTCATGTAGCTTATTAACATGTCCGCCATGTCCAACCAAGGCTCATACGCTTATTCAACTGTGGGGAAAAAGAAATAAAAAAGCACGTGGTTGCCTTACGGATGCAGATTGTTGAAGAAGTAGAGAACGAAGTCAGATATTGAATCTTCTCATGAAGAGTACGAAAACGAATATAGGAAACCTACAGAGGTTTCTACTCCAACACTTGCAGAAGCTACGGACCAGTTGGAAAAAAAAACGCTGCTGAAGCTTGAAAATCATATCTTTCATTTTCTAAATCAACTTGAAGACTTTGAGCGATAAGCATCCGAAAGAAAGAAAATTAAAATAACAAATTTACAAATGAAATAGTTTTCGTCATTGTGTACGTTTTGTACAAGCATCAGACAGCATTCAATGAATTTTTGTAATCATTGAGAGTTTTTGATTTTTTGTGAAAGTATAGTAGTCCTATATTGATGAAGTGGATGAGTCGAAGTTTTTTGCTAACTAAGTTACATCATTAAACTAAGTTCAACTATAAATGTGTTGGCACACGTTCAAGCAAACAAATAAAAGACTAGAAAAATAATGACAAATTTTTCTAGGAATATTTTAGAGCTAAATTTGGATTTTTCCGCCTTTTGACAATTCTCGCCCCCGTTTAACGGTATCGTATTTTAACGTGCATAAGGAACCCTTTTTTGCCAAAAATTGGGTTCTAAAAATAGGAGGGGTTTATATGGTTGTTATAAATGGATAGTACTATAGATGTATCTTTTCAACTTTTTTTCTCAAAATTATTAGCCTGAAAATCGGGGGGGGGGGGGAGCGTTTCTTATAAACGTTTAAATACGGTACATTTTGCTATATCATAAAAATGAATTTAAACAAGCTATACCAATTAACACAATCAAAACTAGCGGAAAAATAATAAACATTTTTTAAAACACCAACTTGTTTTCCAGCTCTGATGTATCTGACTGTAGATTCAAATACCACTGCTCTGCTTGACTGCAGAGCTGACAAAGGAGGAGTATAACCGTATGCATAGCATTCATGATATCCGACTTTACATCTTCAACGATCAGGCAGCTCAGATCGTCAATTATGCCTTGCACTTCCTCGCTGGTGAAAGTATCCTCCATTACCCTACATTTTTTTAACGAGAATTTAGAATCGAAGCTCGAAAACATAAAGCAATAATATCTCAGAAATATTTACAAAGTCTGCATTTATCTTTCGAGATCAAATTAATTTTAAAAACATGCTGAACCTGTGGTAAATTTTCATTCGTGTTCTCAACAATTATAAAAAAATAGTGAAATATATGAAAATTATACCTATTAGTTTTTACATGTATTCAACAGAAATTGCGAAATTTATATTCAACTATTCTCATATAATCTTTGTACAAAAATTTATTTAAAGAAAGTTTCCTCAAGTATGTATGTACATGTTGATGCCGTTCCTTAAATGAAATGTGAATATTTAATAAAATAATTATATATAAGGTGAATGAGAGATTATAGCACATTGAATGTTAATCATATTTTTGAAATGATCATATCAATTATTGAAATGATCATATGAATTTTTGGAATGAACATACCATTTTTTGTAATGATCAATTCATTTTTTTGATACATTAAAGCTTATTAAAAATTTCTTTAGCGTGATTTTTTCAAATTCAATGAGTGTTGGTTTTATATCAACATACAGACAACTGAGATTTGCATTTTTCTCACTATCTAATCTATTGAATCAAATCTCTATCAAATCTAATTAAACTTTCATGTCTTGGTTTAATTAAGTTTAATATGTATGAATTTATAGATAATTTTTTCCAGAAAGAACGAAATAAAAAAAATTTACACACGAAATAATTAGCAACTCTGATAAATAAAACATCTTATTTTCTCATGCGCTCTACAATTACCTGCAAGTTATTTGATTAATTTAAAAAATCTTTCAAAAATCTCCTTCTCTCATCGATAATTTTATTTATTTAGATTTTTTTGAATACAAATAATTGGTATATTGCAGGAACATCAAATGGAATGCTCTAATCAATGTGATTCATGAATGAAGCAGCATATCTTGACGTATTTCAGATTCTTGTTAGTATTAAAATGTAATCACTCTCTCGAACGTAGCGTAAATATACTTGCCTGGAGAGCTTGAAATTGTCAAATGATTCTTTTAAAGTTTTCAAGCTTCTTTCCTTCTGATAATTGGCAAAACGCACATAGCTGGTCAAAATGTTGTGATGGAACTCATTTAATCCTAACTCATTAGCCTGTTTTATCAATCATGAAAAAAGATTAATAATATTTTAGTGTAAAATAAGTATTGCCTGTATATACGACAGTTATAACATATATATTATGAAATAAACTACTTGATAAAATAGCACAATGTTAGTTATCAGGAAAAGAAATTGCAAAACAAAAACATGAAAAATATTTCTTTAATAAGAAAAATATTTAAAAAACAAATATGAAGTCTATATATGTAGAATTGAAGTTTAAATAATTCATTTTTCCTAATCTTTAGGCAAGTGAAATCACATTTTTGATTGATTATTTCATGTGATCATCTTATATTGGACCTAACACTATTATAAAAAAAACCAACTTGCTTAATATACTATTAGTATATAATTTTGAATTTTTTAGAATTTATGAAGTGAGAAACACTGTGAGCTACAACCTTACTTAACTATGCTTAGAAAAGTTCATGCTTTTTACAATATAAAAAAACATGGTCGTGAACATGAGATTTTGCTTGTCATTGTTCTTTAGGACGTATTATAGACCAAGTCGTTCTTGTTATAATTTAGGGATTTAATTTTTTTGGGAGTTTTTTAAGTTCACATTACTTCAATCAGATCTTTTCTGACAAAAAATAAGCAAAACCTAGAACTATTTTTAATTGCTCACCTAATAGTTTTAATGTAAACAATTATTCTGGTTTATGTATCGTCCTGGATAATCTATAAATCGTGCTGCAAGTTTAGTTACAGCTAATGCACTAATAAATAACAATGTATTAGATAAAATGAAATAACAACAAAAAAGAGCGCCAATTCATTCCACTCGTGATTGTATATGGAACGCTTATTTCAGAAACCCCTTAAGTACAGAATTTCAAATTTTGAGACATTTGAGGAAACTTATAGTTGCACTAATGAATACTGCACAAAATGAATACTTCAAGAACGTCAAATGTGGGTACACAGATCATTGTGCAGTGGATTTCAAATGTGTGAAGCATCAATCCACTACAAGAAACCAGTATAAACTCAATTTCGAATTTTTTGTTACTTATGAGGTTTCTTAAATAAATGATTCATATGTACGAAAAGGTATGAAATCATATCATTCTGCCAGAGATACACGTGAGGATTTCATATTGTACTAAAACATATATTGTAATTGAGTGTTTAAATTACATGTTCTGACTAAAACTTCGACGGTCATAATGGTTAAATTCTATTTCCCCCGCACTCACATAGTATATTTTATATACCAAAATAAAAGAATATATTGTAATATCAAAATTTTTGTTATAATATGATTAGTGAATTAAAATGAAAAAATAATTTTTCATTTTTGATTTTTTTGTATTTCATCTAAAAGATATCGGGATAAATGATTTCACAGCAGAATTTATCCACTGATAATGGTTGTTGTGTCTGGTTGCTATGGCAGCTGACAGCACGGCAGCTGAATAAATCTTCTTTTTGTATTATTTGGTTATAAATTACAAAGAAATCTACCTGGAAGAAAATAAACATTAAAAAAACATACCATGGTCACACGATTAAGAGAAATTAATCCAAATACAAAGTATTTTGATGTGTCTTTCTGTTCAAAAGCCGGTATTCCTCTTCGCACATACGCGCATGGCTAGTAAAGCAAGCAGAGAAACCAAACAGCGATATGATTCGATACTAGGGCTTTACCTCTGCTTTGTGACAAATTATGACGTAATGTGGTGGTGCTGCGTGGTCTTCGGCATATGCACATTAACAAAACGGGTTATTTCGTCTTTTGCAGAATTCATCGTGGTTTTATTGGAAACAAATAAGACAATAAAAATAATAAAATAAATAAATACTGCAATCGAAAAAAGGCACAGTTTCCATTTATATTTCATATAATCCCGGTTCCTGTATGCACTAGATGTAGTTATGATTAAGTGACCATATTTCATCGAGGATAACTCGGAATTTTGTCGTGAGATTGTTTTCCCCATATAAGTACTTTTAATGCCTTTTTGCTGAATCGTAGAACTGAACACTTATTTTTTTTCTTTGTTCTCTTCTGGCTGAGGCTGGAATTTGCTTCTTATGTTTAACAGAAGTCCTTTGAAGTTCGCTTACCAATCTGTTGCATTCTTCAGTTGTCGTCAAATTATAAACATTCTCTCTTCTGTCGCCTTCCCTCGTTTGGATGAAATTCCAGAATTAACACATGATCTCTATTGACCATTTACAAAATCGCATATTTATTAAAGTGCTCTTATTCTCGGCGTGACGCACACTTCTCGGCGCGAACGTTTAGGATAGGAAGGTCAGACTCTCTTCTCTCCGCCGGACAGACCCGGTTTTCTTTGAAATTCAGTTTGAAAACTAATATAATGCACTACACACGAGTTTTCCTGCTACGAGGTGCTCCCAAGGGCAGGGGATGATGGTGGGTGAGTGTTGTGTTTTTTTGGTATTTTTTAATTGGCTTTTTTCAGTATCTTTTGGTCATATGTTTTTCAATTTTTGTTATAATTTCTATTATAACAAACTATATAACAAATAACTTTTTGTAATGTGTTTTTTTTTTTCGTTTTCATTGAATTCCTATATAATGACTGAAGTCGTAGTTTAATTTTTAAAAATGGTTTTATTTATGAATTGAGCGAAAGAGAGGGAGAGAGAATTAATGATGTTTTTTAAACTATGTTTGAATGCTTAATAACTGAATAAAGTATAGGCAAAATTACCGCCAAAAAATCACGTCAGCATGAAATAAAACAAAATTCCATTTAAATTCATACCTATTGCAGCAAGATTAAGTCACATATTTGCAGTAAATTAGGTAAATTATATTTCACAAGAAAGGAGTTGATTCTTTGTAATTGTAGTTACAAAGTTCAGCAAATTATCATCATGCGCGATATTTCAGTGAGATAATCATTTCAAGTAAGTTTGGTTGATATCAAAAGGGAAAACTGCGAAAATACGTAAAGAAAGTCAAAAAAATTCCAAAAAAAAAAATAAAAATAAAAATACGGGTCACATGGTCACCTTAAAAATGATACATTTTCGTCAAGCTTTCATCCCGCAAATTACGAGTATATAATTAGATTAATCCCGTAAAAAAAAGAAAGTATTTCATGAGATTGATCATGGCTACTAAATACTACTGTGCAATAGAACCCAGAAAAGTTTCCTTGACGTTGAGACAATTACAATAATCAATAAACAGCCCTTCTCCATTATTCGATAAGCTTTTGAATTTAGTACTTATTGGGAAAACCTAGTCTTCTACAGATCTTATTTATCTCATCGTCCCCCTTTACAGGGAAAAATTCCATCGTGACAACGAAAATCCATTTAAATACTTTTTTTGTATATAGTGTACATAAGATACAATTTCTCTCCTATCCTACTGTGTAGATTGATCTTTGTCTACTCCTATCCAGAACTTGTTCTGCATATCTGCATTTAAAAATGATACCAAATTATCTGAAATATACTTCAACAAATGAGATTTATTAATTTTTTCCGGTTATAGTTTGGCAGTTTTCTATAGCATATACCCCAGCAGTACAACGACATAGTACATTATCTGGACCATATTGTTATATATCGAAATGTCAGAGGAATATCAGATGTATATATATATAACTATGATATAAACGATCTCATCCTATATGGTGCAAATTAGTTATGATATTAATTGATCAAGTCTTTAATTTTTCAGTCGAATATGCATTTGATTCCACGTGAATAATCTTTACTTTGAAAGACAACAACTTGGAACAATAAATTATTTTAATATAGTTTGAAATACATAGATCTATATCATGAACCTGACAAAGATCTATATCAGATTCACGATATAGACCTGATATAGATCTATCTTAGGAGACATACTGTAGATCTATATCCTGAACATGACATAGATCTATATGCTGAACATGACATAGATCTATATGCTGAACATGACATAGATCTATATGCTGAACATGACATAGATCTATATGCTGAACATGACATAGATCTATATGCTGAACATGACATAGATCTATATGCTGAACATGACATAGATCTATATCCTGAACTTGACACAAATATATATATATCAGATACACAATATGCTGATATATTAACATATTGTGCCTTCAAATAAAAATTTGGAGAAAATTTAGAGTCGAGTGTACAATTTTTTGTTTTAATGGAAATTAAAAACGTTTGCATAAACGTTCATATGAAATTTTGATTTTAATAGAATAAATTATGTGGATATATGAAAATCATTTCATCAATTATAATTGAATCCTTACTGTGTATGTTTTACATCGTAGATGTTGGCATTTTAGGAGGAGCAAGAACTTATCCACCATAGCTTTAATTGCCACTTTATAATAGCACATAGTTTTTAATTTAAAAAAAATTGCTCTTGTTTTTGTTGTATAAGTGTGTGTGTGTGCTTGTTCTTCTCTTTTAAAATTATTTATTACTATTATTTCTTTTAGATGTTTTGTTCATTTTTTACCATACTCTGAGAATTTTTAACTTTTTTTTTTGTTCTATTATATAAATTAATAATTTTAAATAAATAATTAATATATAATAAATATAATGTATATATATTTAATAAATTTTGTATAATATAATTTCCTTAATTATAATGTAATTTTTTCATTAATGATAAATATCTCATATTTTTCTTTTGTAATTTTTCAGCATACATGAAAATTAATAAATTTGAAATACAATTTTTTTGAAATACAAATAAAAAACTATTACTAGTAGAATAATGTTATAATAGCATTCCGTAGCCAGTGCTGTTGTGGTGGGTTGGTTAGGCATGTAGTCAGAGATGGGAAGAGTCCAGCGTGTATGGATTCAAATCCGTAAAAACTAAAGACGACATTTTATTATTTCTGAAAGGGCGCCATCTATCGTCCAAAAGTTGAAGTACTTGCATATATATCAGCACACACACACACATTCACTATATAGATCTATTTATCTCTGACTATGCCTTTTTTAGCCAGAACGATATCGTGGACCAATATAGATCAATATTGGAAACTGAAATTTTACGATATAAATCTATATCTTTGTGCTACTTGGGTACAGGGTGACAGAAAATAACTGTATGCAACTTTTTTCCAGATGATCTTTTCATTAATTCTGATTACAACAAATTGACAACTCATAACATGCGGACATATACATTTGTTAACAACCACATTAACTTGAATTTAAAGTAGCTGCCTTTGACGATACAAAGCTTCAAAAAAATTACAAAATTTTGATATTCGCACCGTATACCTCTTCCTTAGAAAGTTTATCCCATTCTCGACTAAAAGCTTGCTTTAGCGATGTTAAACTTTGTTAGCGCTTAGCAAACAAGCCCTGTTCTTCAAAATGGACCACGTGTTGTGATCCACGGAATTGAGATTAGGGTGAATATGATGGCCATTCAGCAGATGTGATGGAATGAGGAAAATGAGCTTTACACCATTGCCGAGTACCTTTTGCCCTGTGCGCTGGCGCTAAATCTTGTTGGATGTCTAAATGTCTTTTACAAAATGCTTTTGAGCAAAAGCTTACAAAATAACTTTCTAGTAAAGATTTGATCGGTTTCAGAGTTCTTTCCCACGAAAACAAGAGGTGTCTCTCCACTGGAATAAATTGTATCCGAAACCATAACGGATTGAGGATTTTTACGTTATTGAACAACGGCTGATGATCCTGGAATATCTGAAAACCAGTGTCTATCGTTTTGATGATTGTGCGCTTGCTCAAATGTGAACAGCTTTTCATCTGTGAAAAGAATGTTCTCCATCTGTTGCCAGCGGCTCGACGTAGCAGTGCACGACATCTTTTTAGCCGTACTCACTCGCTTATTTTCATCAATAAGGTGTTGATACTTTCAGAATTGGTAATCCATCAGTCCCAATTCTTCCGCTTTTTCGAGGCTTAGTTCGTCCTGGACTGGAGTATGCTGTAAGGTTTTGGAGACCATACCTACAGAGGGACATAGACTTGGTTGAAGGGGTGCAGAGAAGAGCTACGCGTGTCCTTATTGGCACACAGGGCTTGAGTTATGAAGAAAGACTTCATTTTTTGAATATGTTTACATTGGATGAACGCAGGTGTCGAGGAGATATGATCGAAGTGTTCAAAATTTTCAATGGGATGGATAGGATGGACCATGAACTTTTAGTACACCGCCAATCGACTGCTTTTACAAGGGGACACCAGTATCGATTGGTGAGGGACAATGCAAGGTTATGGTGTCGCAGGGAATTTTTCTCCAATAGGGTTGTTAATAAATGGAATAGCTTACCCCCGGAGGTAGTAAATTGTAACACAATTGACACGTTTAAAAAGAAATACGATAAACATGTTGGGGTAAATCGAGAAGCTATCCATTCTTAGAATAAGACAACCATAAGTATTCTTTATAGGCATTGTATAATATTTTATCACGTGTATATATTGTTTGTAATTTGTGTTAATTGCATTTTTAATTGGGTTGCTGTATTTTTGAAACATATGATATCCATATTTTTATGGGCATCTTTTTATCAGCCACCTCGTTGGGCATTTTGCCTGTTGTGGCGTTGTATTTGTATATTTGTATTTGTATTAATTCTAGTTTTGCTGTCAAACGAACAGATTCTTGGTTAATGTCAGTTTCCCAGACGACCTTCCTCATTCAAAATAACACATTTTTTGATGAGCTGGCAGTTCCTAATTTTGTTGACAGTTCTTTTTCATCCTCAATCTGCACAGTCACCTTTATGACCTGGCTCTCCTTAAACCGCTTAATTGTCCTTGAGACAAGTGAACGGGCAATACCAAGAGATTTTACAGCGTCACAATTTCGTTTGCCCTTCTGATACAATGTAATAATTGCGATCCTAACATTTTTTGCCAGGTAAAATAACGCGCAAAATACTTATTGAAATCACAAATTATACTTATTTCTTATTAATATTATTAATATTCTTCAACATTACTGCAACAGATAAGAAAATTAATCAAACTTTCACCAGACACAGCGTTAGAAAATTTGTATACATTTATTTTTTGTCACCCCCGTAAAAGAGAGTATATTTGTGTTAACAAACACATTTATTTATGCCAATTGTACCGCGGATAGACGTGGCTACTCAGAAATTAAAATCATTGACGCTCAACGTGAGACTAAACAGAGTTCAGAGAGAGAGAGAGAGAGAGAGAGAGTTTGAATTTTTCTCTTTTGAATTCATCCCTTTCATGCGTAAATACAGATACAGATACAAACTTAAAGGCCACAACAGGCAAGTTGCTCAACGAGGTGGCTGAAAAAAAGATGCTCATAAAAAATATGGATGTCAAATATACGTATGTATATTACGTATAAGTTGTATATTTATATATATACAGGGTGCATAGCAAAAAAGGGTGTATGGCTCTTTACTGGAGAACTGTTGATCCTACAGGCATACTTTCAATTAGAAAATGTTTCGAGATAACGGGTAGTACTCAGATATGTCATTCATGTTGCCAAGGGTTGTATAGTTATTAAAATAAAAAAGTTGTGTTTTTACACAGTGCTCGTGTGCCCCGAAACCCAGTTAGGAAGTTGTTTCCCTGTCTCTCCTGATTCCAACTAAAAAGTTCCACGTTTCTACGTGCAATATTCACTGAGATATTTGAATTCGAAAAATAGAGGGAAGATGGGAAAAAACAACGTTAAAAATGCAGGTAAATGCGGTTTTCCGCATCCAATGAAATTTTATGTGTTCAGAGATTTATAAAAAGAGGGGGAATATTAAGTGCCCTTGAATTCGAATACGTTGCACTTGGTACATGGAACTATAATTCGAGTACTTTGCATTTTATACGAATGTTTTATGCAGGGTGTTTTAAAAAGAGTCATGCGATTTAAAAAAAATCTTAACTATTCAGCTTTTAATCCGTTTTGATCAAATAATGTATAGGTAGAAAGAGGGAAATTTCGAGTTTCGTTTTCGAGAAATCGTTTTGTGTTCTAAGCTTCACGAAGTGTGAGTCCGTAACAACTGTTCATCGTGCTTTTCACCAACAATTGCCCTGGTGCTGAACTTCCTACGGCTCAGAGCATTAGGCCAAGGGCGTAGCCAGGGGGGGGGGGACTTGGGGGTCTGGTCCCCCCCCCGAAATGTGAGAAAATGACCGAAAAAAGGGAAAAAGATGGCCAAATCCATTGTTCTGTCACTTTGGTCCCCCCCCGAAATGAAAGTGGGTCCCCCCCCCGAACGAAATTTCTGGCTACGCCCCTGAATTAGGCCATGGTATATACAATTCCGAGACATGGGTTGTCTGTGTAAAGGGAAATCCCCTGGCCGTCCCCGCATGTCAGACGAAAATGTGGAGCGCATCCGACAGAGTTTCGCACGTAGTCCACAGAAATCCACTCGCAGTGGATGAAAACATGCTCGCACGAATTTGACTACCGTATAGACATATGCCGTGCATCCCAAGGTGAACATATTGAGCACCTTTAATTTTTTAATTTGGTTTATAAAATAACTTTATATACGATTAGAGCCATGTAATATAAAATTAATCTTAAGTGTTTTATTCTTGTGAATATTTTTGGTAATATACACAACAAATCGGGTGATTCTTTTTGAAACGCCCTGTATATTCCACCGTAATTAACCATTGTAACTAATTTAAAAATTCTTCTAATTAATTAAATTTCTGTGTGCTAGTGTATGGTTTTAATTAAAAACATGATAACAGCACCTATTTGCATCCGTATATGTAAAAAAGAAAAATTCAGTGCGTTTTTATGTGGGTTGGATCGGTGTCAGAAATTTTCGCTTACATCCCAAGGAATTAAAAAGAATGAACATTTCTTTTAAATAATTTTAACGCGAGAGATTGATAAATTTTTTAACATGAAATCCTAAATAAATACATATTTTTACTCTTATTACGAGATTTCTGGTTAAAAGAGTAAAACATGTCTTTTACATTTGTGTCAACAGAGGGCAGAACTATACCGTGGAGAAAATACGGTGCAAACAAGAATGCGCAAGGATTGATCAGATTTTTTGAAAGATCGAATATGTTCCCGCCTAAACATTACTAATATAGAAATCATTCAACACATGGACCTGTTTGAATACACACTTTATTCTGAATACATATTTGCTGATTCCGCTATTAGCTCGTGATCATTGCAAATGAAAGTGACGTTATGAGTCGAAGATAATTTCATAAAAATTCAAATCATGTGCGACAGACTGTACATACTGTGTATAATATTGCCTACTTTAAAAATCTTATACGATTTTCGGTGACCGACTTGATAATGTACTATTTATTCATAAACATCTCGGAAGTATTCAAATCCGGAAAAATGAAAACCAGAATAAATTCAAATGGAAAAGAATGGGCGAAAATGAAGTAAAGATAAAAAACAGAAATACAGGGAATCTCTACACGCAGCTTGAATTCACGATTACTTTTCCGTACAAAAATTCATGTGTCAGATAGAAACTGTATAGTTTTCTATAGAACTGGCTCTCGCAGGGCCTTTCCAGAGAATTAAAGTGAGTTTGCACAGGGCCGTGTCTTTTTTAACCCATGGGTCTCTTGGAAATGGCCCGGGGGGGGGGGGGCTAGTCTCGTTATGATGGAATTAGTTACTATGATTTTCGAGAGTTTGTATAGAAATTCGCAGGAGCGGGTACACTTCGTGCTCTAGTTAAGGCCCCCCGTAAATATAACTTTACCGGAGGCCATAGTGCTGTTAAGACAGGCTTTGGGTACGCACCGTACCTTCAATACCTTACATGTTTCAGTAGGTGAGAGAAATTCGAGGAATGACATGCACGATAAATGTAAGCGATAGGCCTAGACAGGATGCATATGAACGTTCATTTATCCTTAAATAACTCATGAACCGTTGATCCTAGAAGTATACTTCCAACTGGAAAAAGTATCCAAATAACATGTAAATCGCTCAGATACGTTAATCATATTACAAAAGGTTGCATAGTTATTTAAATGAAAAAAAATAATTTTCATTTAAAGATTTCAAGTTCCCAAATGCAATATTGGCTGAGATATTTGAATTCAAAAATTTCCGAAAATGGGGGAAAGAACATCATATGAAGCGTAGAATGAGTTTGTCCGTTTGTTTATGCGGTTCTTTGATTTTCAGCAATTTCCGAAATAAAATATCTAAACGAATATTACATTTGAAAACAGGGAGTTTATTTTGTTGGGCTCAGAAGAGACAGGGCAACAGCTTTGTAATTAGTGTTTTCAGAACAGGGGAACCATATCAAAAGGTAATTCCTTTATTTCAATAACTACAACACCTCGCAATATAAATGAAATATCTGTGAGGTCTTAACGTTATTTTCATACAATTTCTAATTGGAAGCATGCTTCTAGCATCAACGGTTCGCGAATTATTTCAGGATTAAGGGACTTTCCTATGCACCCTGTATATTGTTGTTGGTAATGGTATGTTGTAACAATACTCGTGGAATCAAAGGGAGGTTAATTCAATCCACTCTTGCAAATTCTTGAGATTTCGGAGATAATCGTGGACAATGGGAATAGACTCCAGGAGTCTAAAATGTTAATTGTTTTTACTAATAAATTATACTCAAAAACGACCAATTAAATTTACTTAAACCCTTTGGGTTCTATACCGAGTCCACCTTGACATAGAACCGCAAGGGGTTAAATAAATTTAATGAAATTCATTGTGATCCACTCTCTAAGAAATATACGCTTAACCCATGCCCCGCGGACCAAATGTGGCCCTCGAAGGTATCTGATGTGGCCCGCCACCTCAAACCATATTCTGCAAAAATGAACCAAGCGGCACATTTACAGATCACTGGAGTGGCCCGTAGCACAATTCCAGAACATTTAAACGGCACGTGGGACGTATCAGATCACTTAAGTAGGCCCATGACACATTCACGAATCACATGAATGACCAGCGGCACAGCTTCAGAACATCTAAGTGGTCCGTGGCACATTTAGACATGCGGCACGTTTAGCGACATGTGGCACATTTTTAGAGCACTTAAGCGAGCTCCAGTGCGGTTCTACATCACTCAAGCTACACGCGGGCCGTTCCCAGATTACTGAAGTGATCCGCGACATAATTACGGATCACATGAGTGATGCGGGACACAGTTCCAGAGCAGTTAAGCGGCCCGGACACATTTCCTGAGCACTTGAAGGATCCGTGAAACATTTAGAGATCGCTGAAGTCGCTCTGTAAGGGATTAATCATTAGGGAGAATGTTAGTTCAGGTGCCCACAAAGATTTTTTTCGTTTTTGCCGCTCCGAGTAAAATGCCATCAAGAAATATTGCACATTTTCATAAAGGGTGGTTGATGACGTAAGCATCATCCAAACCCCCCCCCCTCTTGTCATCAAAAGTTAGCAAATCGGACCCCCCCCCCCGATGTTGACGTAATACTTGAATGACCCCTAATTGAATTTTAATAAAGACAACAAAAAACGTACAGAATGATTGTTTAGTATTTGATTCATGTTGAGCAATTCATTGATTGAATAAAAAATCAATAGACAAGTCTCTAATGCTCCAATGAATTGTTCCTCTCGAATTATCCCGGAAAAGTTCAAATAATAATAATCTCAGTTGAATATATAAAGAGACAGACACATTAATAACTTTTTCGTTCGCGTGTTGGTATCATGAAGGGCTTCATCATAGACGCTCTTCGGAACACGCCATATAAAATTAAACTCTCTCTTGCGGATGTACACAGGGTAACTTGACAGCATATCTGAGGCATGATGCATAAAGCGAGACTTGAATAAGCATATTATGTGGTAGCGTGATAAAACGGAAAATATTATCAAACACAAACCGCTGCCAGAGTTAATGTTTGCTGGTGTTTTAGTACACGGGTGGATGGAAGGTGCGTAGAATTCTGCAGTTTTTTTGCTTCGTTTTGTCCAATTTTTTTAACATCGCGAAGAAATGCATCTCCTTAAATTGCAAATTGTACGGTGTAACTTTTCTTATGAAGCATCCTTCGTTTTATAACGCGAATTTTAATTTTAACCGAAAAAAAATTTTGCACATGAAAATTCAAAACTCAAATTCACTGCTCAACACTGATTTTGTTCTTAAAGATTTTTAAGGGGATTATTGGGCGCTGATTCCGACATTGGTTTTGTCAGATTGGCTCTAGTTTGTGAGATAAAGTTGAAGTTAAATTTCTCGATGGTGATACATAAGCAGCATATAGAGTGTCCCATAATCGACTGACGGTTTTCAAGATGGGATAGCAAGGAAACGGTGGCGGAATAAAAATGTGCGAAATCAGGAATTTCCATCTGCGACATTCATATTCATGTTGCAATGGGATGTATACAGTAGTTATTAACATAAAAATTGCAAGTTTTTATACGGGAACTCTGTACTCAAGAACCCAATTACAAAGTTAGTGTCCCGTTTCTCTTGATGGAAACGAAATCGTTTTCCAAATGCAATATTCGCTGAGATATTTCAATTCAAAAATGGAGGAAAGTTGTGAAAAAATAATAATAATAATGGACAACGGCTTCTTTCCCAACTTTTATCCCCTTGAAACATGAATGACGTATATGAAATTCGTTTTCGTACATTTATATTCCGCAAGAATGACTAATATCTGCCACCGTTTTCCCATTTTGTAAACCGTCAGTCGATTGGGGACACTGTACAAATCACATTGTTAAGTGTGCGTTAAAAATAAATGCGAAATTTCAGTGGCTTTAGATAATTTTGGGGCACTGATTCGGAATCTGGCATTGGTTTTGCCAAATTGGTTCTAGTTTTTGAGATAAAGTAGAAATTAAATTTCTCTCTCTCTCAATAGTTATACATTTGCAGCATACAAATTACAATCGAAGTGCGTGACATGTAAATCAACGATAAACCTAACGATAAATGAAGATCACTGATGTCTGATCGTGATATAAACGATGAGACATCAGTGGTGATGAAAGAACCCAGAACAGATCCCGACTTTGACTTCATGGTGCCCTGGGCAAAAGAGGTATTAGGGAATCCCCTCCGCCGTGGTCGAAGAGGTTTCGTACGTCAGCAAGTACAGTACATGTTGTTTGTAAGCACATAAAAAAAAAAAGGAGAAGACGGATATATGTAGAGTTTTTTTCAAGAAGGCTCCACAAACTTGGAAGTTTTTCCAAACGAAAGAAGGGACATTTTTTTGGATTAAATGATATTATAAAAAAATTTACCTTTTTAGTAGTAAATGTGAACACCTTTTCTCGTTTTAGAGATACTGTAAGCTTTGTCAGAACCGACTTCAGTGATTTGTTTTTGTATTAGGCCAAAGCCCTAGAAGAAATACCTATGTATTTTTCATGGAAAACGTTTTTTGTAACAATTACACCTTTCTTTCGTGATAACTGTGTGTTCCTAACTTCCTTCCACGCAGTTGATGCTCGTTCCAATTAATCCTACCGTTAACGAATAGGTACAAGCAAAGGATTTAATAGGTGTTTCGATTCATCCCTCTCTGTAGGGTGAATAGGAACACCATGCTTTTATTTTTTTTTAAATATATAGTTAAATTTTTAGGACTTTTCTGATGTCTTGGCATCAATAGAAGAAGGTAGGGCTCACACACAAATAATTAGCTGAAGAGAATTCTTTTACAGTCGACACCGCTTATTAAAACTACGGATAATGTTATCATTTGGGCATTGATATAACTAGGGATAGGATTTTTATATGATCTAAAAACCGACAGAATATGCTCCCCTAAAAATGCATTTATGCCCTAAAAGAACTGAAAATACGCCGTAAAAATCTAAAAATATGCTTTTATAAATAGGCTGACGATATGTCCTCACGAAAAAATATTGGAAATTACAGGAAATCGCCAATCATTGGGAAAAATGATGCCAAAGGTACACAAATAAATGTACCGATAGTTGCTAATATCGCCAATTATTGGCAAAAATGATGTCAAAGGTAAGTAAAATCCCAATTATTGTTAAAATCACCAATTGCGGACTATGAAGCTAGGGAAGAGAGGCTTTGGGGGAAAAAATTACTCCTTCATTGTTATGCTGAAATATGCGAAGTAATGCTCAAAAATATAAAAACATGGCTTATGAAAAGAATGCCCTAAAATTACTGAAAATCATGAAAAAAATTGCTTAAAATTCTGAAAAAATGCTCTATCGCGTAAAAATAGTGAAATATGCAAAATGCATAAAAAATATGCAAAGTAATAAAAATCCGAGGCTTAGTTACCACTTTCACAAAGAACGGAAAAGCCCAATACCATAACACGGGAAAAAATTCGTTTATAACTATCAAGACTTCGGTTTATGTTATCTTTTTTTGCAAATGTTTTTTCGCGCATTTCAAAGCTAAGGTTTCACCATTAAAGTTTTTCCCTTTAAGTTATGATTATCAGCCTTCAAAACTAAATAGGAAGCTAGAAAATGTTCCCTCCCCTCCCTTGTTGATAAAAATTTCCGCACTTGATGTAATTGAGCCGTAGCATTCGTTATGATCCATATACAGTGAAGCTGCTTTTGCAATGGTCTTCCTATAGTGAAGCAAAAGTTCGATGAAAAAGAAAGTCCTTTCCTTCACTTCTTTTAGTTGTCCAGATTTACAGTTTTCGCCTGAAAGACTTTCTCAAGATCTATGGAACGTACCGTACATTATAAAAAGTATCGGAATTCGTGATACACATTAGACCAGGGGTTCTTAACTTTTTTCAGCCACGACTCGAAATTAACAACAAGATCATCTTCGCGACCCATGGGACTGTTTGTTTTTCGCGAGCGAAATGAGTGAAACCAGTAACGCAATAAGTACATTTATAACAGGCTGTAAGCGGATTCGAATGACTCGTCTGTAAGCCCCTGCGAACCAAGTTTGAGTCGCTACTTATAGCTCAAGAATCCCTGGCTATAAATGAATTTTTACGACCCGTCTTAAAAGCCCCTGCAAATCAAGTTTGGGCCGTGACACATAGCTGAAGAATCCTTGGCTGTAAGTAGATTTTACGACCCATTCTGGAATAAAATTTTCCTCGTGACCCACAGCTCGAGAATCTCTGGCTATAACAAGGGTTTGTGCGATCCATTTAAGAAGTCATTGCGAATTAGTTTTCGTCGTGACCCATAGCTGGCTTTGAGAGGGTTTGTACGACCCATTTCGGAAGCCATTGCGAATCAAGTTTGGATCTTGACCCATAGCTCAAGAATCTCTGTCTGAAAGTAGAGAGATTTGCACGATTCATTTTGGAAAGACATTGCGAATAAAGCTTTCGTCTCGTGATCCATAGTTAAATAATGCTTTGCTGTAAGTGGGTTTATACGATCCATCTCAGAAGCCCCTGCGATGAAAGTTTGGGTCACAATCCATAGGTTAAAACCCCTGCATTAGACAGTTATATTTTAGCTCCCACAGTGACTGAATTAAAAAAAAAGCTACAATTTTAGCTTAAAGGGAGAAAAATACCACGAAACGATTGAGCATTTGGCAACGAGTTATTTAAGAGAGAAAAATAAAGTTGTCACACACACACACACACACACACACACACACACACACACACACACACACACACACACACACACACACACACACACACACACACACACACTTTCCGTTCAATCAGACGGCACATGACATCATCGCACTTGTGACCAGGATTTATTTAGGATATAACTATCAATTGGTTAGTGTTATCAAACACAGCGAATCGAATGTGATCACATTAAGCGGCGTCGACTGTATATTTCAGAAAATATTTATTATTGTTTTTTTACTATACCTTTATATATATATATGTACTTATTTTTTTTATCTTTATATACCTTTAAATAACCTTACCCATCCATACTTAGATGAGACAACCATAAATATTTTTTATGCGTATTATATTTTATTTTATTATGGGTACTTTTTAATTGAGTTGCTGAATTTTAGAAATATATGACATCCATATTTATTATGAGCATCTTTTTCTCAGCCACCTGGTTGGGAATTTTGCCTGTTTTGGCCTTGTATTTGTATTTTACATTCAAAGTTGAAAAACGTACCTATTCAACCCATTTTACGGTACATAAAACGAGTTTTAAACACTTCAGATAAGAATTTTACAATTTTTACAATTTTTTTAGCTGTCCGTTATAAGCGAAAACCGTTATAGTAAGGCTCTACCGTATTTTTAAAAATGCACAGATGTAATACGCGTGTTTTTTGCACGTATCTTTCCATTAGTGTTCCAAAATCTTCCACAGACTTTCACCGAATGATGTAATTATTAAGTTTTCTTTTTTTTTTTTTGCACCTTTCTGCGTGAGATACACAAAGAAAATTAGGAAAGTCTCAATTCCATCCGGTAAAAAAATGCAAAAGAAAATACACGTGACTTGTTAAACTTTATTCTTGCTATAGCTTTAGCAGAGACGAAAAAGAACACGGGAGTCTAATTAGCATAACGAGGGACTAAGTTGATTAATGGTCTTCGTTTCACTACAAGTGAGAATTCTGCGGTTTTCCATGTTGGAGCCAAACGCGTTCGCAGCATGGGAACCAAAGCAAGAAATATTTGAATCGAGAGTATTACACCGAGATGATTAATACGCATTACGAGAGAAAACACTTCAGAACATTACACATAAAACTACGATTAACTATCCCAGATCGTCCTGAGAAGATTTAATTAAATTCATACTCATAAATCATTTCCTACTCACGGCTCGCAAAAAATACTAATTTTATGGCTTAAATGCAAGTATAATTCATTTATGAGTCGGTTACTAATTTAATAACATCATATAAGATGAAAGTGCTGTGAATTTTTTTTTGTTTCTAGTAGATTGGTTCTTTTTGAACACATGGTGTTTTGATAAAACAATGTTAGTTATTCAGATTTTTTTATAATAATTTGGTTCTATAGTCTTATTATTACAGCCCGGACTATATGCATTTCGAAAGTGGTGGTTTTAAAAATGCCAAAATACGCTTTTAAAAAATGCCAAAATATGCACATGAAACGGAAAAATATGCACTTAAAACGGAAAAACATGCACTTAAAAATGCCAAAGTTGCAATTCTGAAATATGTACCGAAAAAGGAGAAAATATTCATTAAAAAAAATCAAAATGCAAAAAAAAAGCAAATATGTTTTTAAAATTCACATTTTCTATTTCTTAGTGATATTAATTTATAAAAAAATATTTTCGCATATGTACATACTGCAATGCACAAATAACTTTTACATATTTCTTATTTAGAAATTTTTTTATTTCTAGTTCGTTGTAGCTATTCAGTAACATAATACCAGTGAAAAATAAAGAATTTCGACACTATATTACTGGTGGTATATACTGAACACTATATACTATAGGTAGATTTCTTATCTTAGATTTTACACGATTCCCACTCCTATCGAACTCTTCTACCATCCTGGAAGATCTTTCATTTTATTGTGTTGTGTGTGTGTTCCACGAACAAATACTAAATCAATGATGAAACCACATGCTTTCCGAAAAAGTTTAGCACATCCCCTCTTCCATATTGACTACACAAGAAATGAGAGAATGAGATTTTTTTAGAGGAAGGTGTTGATTGGTTAATCGGATATTCTAGAATTCTGGAGTAGACATGGGGTAACATTTCCCATCTAAATACCGGCTCACACTGTATTCTTTATTTATATGATAATAGTTCATTATTACACAAAATCAATTCAAAATAATATTCATATACTGTGTACTGAAAAGTGTGATGCCAGCGATGTTTCAAGGTGAGTATTGGTGATTGTGGGATAAATTTTCATTCAGACCGAATTTCAAAATCAGTTAAAATTTTTTGCAATAGGTCGCACTACAGTCTTCAAAATACAATAATAATACAATACTTTGTCTTTTCAAAATAGCTTCCATTTGCAGCAACACAATATAGTACCCACTACCAACTCTGGCCATATCTCTGTATTGCAATTTACTGCCATTGGGTTGGAAAAGAAGACATCATCCCCATCGGTGGTCGCCTCAAGCTCGTTAGGGAAAATACCTTATTATCTATACCAGTGTTTCCAAGTGGGCAATATCACCCCCTGTTGGGTGATGGAATGGTCCGAGGGGGGAGGGGGGTGGGGGCGATAGAGGCTACGGGTATAACATAGGATCCTATGGTTTAGCTTGAGTTGGGGGGCGATGAGAGAAAAAAATTTGTGAAAAAAGGGGCGATAAAATAAAAATTTTGAGGAACTATGATACATAGTCTTCCCTCGGTTCGAACCTGACACGTGATGGAACCTTCACTGGGCCAGACGAGCATCCTACCCGAGATGGCCTAAATTGAACTTAGACAGAATTTCAAAATTAGTTGCAAAGTCCTTTAGTAATGGCGCTGCAATTTGGAAACTAAAATAAGGTATTTTTAAAACACTGGCTGAGATGTTTACTCTGGTTTCAGTGATTTTTTTTCTCAGCAACACACACACACACACACACACACACAATGTAGTGTAGTCTGAGAAAAAATCTGCAGAAACCAGAGTATACATCTCAGCCAGGGTTTTGAAAATACCGTTTCCAGGCTGCAGCGCCATTATTAACGAACTTTGCAACAAATTTTTGTCTAAATTCAATTCACAGGCCATCTCTCT
The DNA here is from genome assembly GCF_987345545.1 of Pholcus phalangioides. Classification (NCBI taxonomy): domain Eukaryota; kingdom Metazoa; phylum Arthropoda; class Arachnida; order Araneae; family Pholcidae; genus Pholcus; species Pholcus phalangioides. Next base: position 29,209,899 of record NW_028301625.1, read on the forward strand.
CGGCTGAAACATTTTCCATACTGTATTTAAGTTTTTTTTTCAGACAGCAGCACCATCTGCTAAAAGTTTATAATTTTGAAATTCTGTGGCTGAAAATTTACTGTTTTTCTTAGCAAAAACGGTACGCATATCTCCTAGCACACAATGTAGTAAATGATGCATTCTATCGCTCCTCCATTCTGTTTTAATCATTTTTTCAGTCGATTTTCGACTTTCAATCTTTTTGGTTTCATGCGCAACATGAAACCGCCTAGCAGTCGAGTGGTTAGGGAACTAGCTTCTCACTGCGCAGGTCTGGGTTCGAATCCCGGTTCGGGCATGGATGTTCACTAAACCTTCCCTGGACGGATCAGGCTGATCCCTTGGGAATACGTGAGGATAAAAAAAAAAATGAAATAATGGGCTTTTTTTCACTTAACATCATGGAGACGAACATGCATATCACGGATTAACATTATCAGGTTCAGATAAAGACTTCATTTATCATTAAAGCATCATGTTTTTTGAGTGATATTGTAACGTTATTATTTGCGTGTTCTCATGAGAGGGTAATCGTAAAATATTGCCGTATATTTAAATGCAAAGAATAATCTTCACACACACACACACACATCAGCTGCTTAATTTAAAATCACCATTTTGCCATGTCTTTTCTGAACCAAACAAAAAAAAAATCAATGTTTAAAAGTGCAATGGTAGCCGAGATAAATATACTAAATTAGCATTATAGAAATTAATATCTGAAAGCATATGATGTATGCCATACTCATTATCAGCGTTTTTTTGTGTTTTAAGGTTGAATCTCGATTTAAAATCTAAAATCTATTGATAAACAGTACGAGCAGGCATACTGCTTTCAGATTCCTTCTCATTCCTTAGAAACTGTGTGATTGTATGGATTGTTGAGATTTATATATATCGAAAGAATTAGACACAGCTGGAGTCGATGTAAAAAGATTTTATCTGAGGGTTTAGAAATCGCAGCAAACGACTTTCGGGAAATGTTGCAATGAAAACTTTCGTAATTGATTCGCGTTGCATAATGAATAATGTTGTTCCAAACTCTCAAAGTTACCAAATATTGACGTATGCATTTGTTTCCCAACACACACACACACACATTAGCATCCAGGTGAAGACTTTCCACGGCATTTCAATTAAGAGTCGAGAGAACACAAAAGCTTTTGTATGAACTCGCAGTTTTGTACCAACCTGGAAATTATCAAATTAAACTTGAGTAGATGGACGTTCACAAAATTTTGTGCGTAGTAGAAGTAAAGGTAATTCATTATGGCGGTTCTCCAAAAGTTAACGCCACTTCGTTTAGTTGATGTTGACAGAAGGATATGCGAGTATATGTAGTAGTCAAAATTCATTGAATCTCAGTTGCTTGTAGGCTCTGGTTCGAATCAAGAAACTGTCATAACTTATGATAAGAACTCGCATGCTTGAAATTCGCATTCTTAAAACGCAAGTAAATGAAAGAAAAATCAATAAAAAATGCGTCATGTTATTTATCCCTCTATGATTCACCTCCACAAAAACGGATGTAAATGAATGCTGTTAGCATATTTTTAATTGAAATAATTCATCAACACAGCAATTAAATTAATTACAGCGGATTTTTTAAATTAGCTAAAATGGTTAATTTAAGGGGAAAATTAGAGTTTGCCTTTATTTTATTGTTCTCTATAAACAGATAAAATCTTGTTTAGCGAAGTTGAATAGTTGTTTCTTTGTGTTTTATTTCCGATCCCCATAATTTGGTTATTTTATAAATCTTTGAATATTCAGTACATTTGAAACTTCAGCAGTTTTCAAAAAATGACACCAATAAGGAACCAACTATATCTAGATAAAAAAAGTATTGTACTTACATAGGCGTATCTCGTATTGAAATGACACTGAAAGATATACTTTCTAAAACACCAAAAAAAAAAAAACGAAATTGGTATAACGGATTTTTTTTCACCATACATTTTCCATGTATATTCAAATATGCACGGGACCTAGAGAGTTATGACATTTCATTTAAACGGAATGTGTTCGAATTAAAACTTGGAATTCATTTTTTATACAAATTAAGAATATAAGTTCAACCAATGAACATCAAAATAATAGAAGTTTCCGGCTTGAAAATAATTATTACCAACTAATATAATTGTATGTTAGTCTAAGAAGATTCGGGTTCAAAGAGTCGTGTGTATTTCATTTTTATTTTCTTTCCGCTTCCAAATGTTCTTAGGTATAAAAACCATTGGATAGCCAAAAAGATGATACTGACTCCGCTTTGTTTCTACGCGAATTTTCTTTCTAAGCAAATCTAAATAGTTGTTTCCTTGAATTTTACATTTAATTCCCTCAATCTGTTGCAGTTTTATAAATCTCCGAACACGTAAAATTTCAGCAGCTCTCAAGAAAGGCACAGACAAGGGGTCAATTCTTTCTAGATAGAAAAGTGTTGTACTTATATAGCGGTATTTTGTTCTAAAATGACTTTAGAAGTTATAACCAAATTCTAACTTTCTAAAGTACCGAAAAAATTGAGAAAAGAAATTGATTTTTCTTGACCATGTATTTGCCATGTACTGTATATTCAAATATATACGGAAGCATAGAGGGTCGGCAGCAGATATGATTCCAAAATATGCACATCAGCATGGTTGATACAAAATTCGTTTGTGTAACTACATAAAGGGTAGATAAAGAACAACGTAAAGTAGAAAAGTAGAAATATATAAAAATATTTAGATGATCAAGAGTAAATTGGCACTCCTTGGCAAATTTTTTCTTTTCTCTCTCTGCATTTGTGTGTACTCCTTAAAGTGTTTTTGTTGTGGTTGACTATTACTGATATGATTATACATAATAATGAATGTGAATTTCATAATTTCATGGTCTAATAATAATAGAGCTATTAATTTTTTTATTTACAAGTCTCATTCGGTTTATCAACAAATGCTCAGAAATTCCAAAGAAGTCCTAATAATGACTGTTACTCATCAATTCTACATAGGAAGTGGCTTCCCAGGGGTACCTATTTTTCTTTGCTCCATAGATCCTTTGTGACATCGAGATGAAAACACAGATCTCCTGTCCCAATGAAGTGAATGCCATGGACCCCTTAACAGAACAATACTCGGCATATAATTACGTGTGTGAAAACAATAACTTATATAATTGTTTTCTTATATATAAATAAGCACACGGACCCCCTTAAATCTCTACAAGGTCCAATGGTCAAGAACCCCTAGACTATCGTGTTAGCTTTTAGCTGCGCATGTCTGGGTTTGATTCCACTTCTGGCATGGATGTATTTGGTAGTTAAACAATTTACCTTGAAAATCTTGGAAAAATGTTAGTTGAAATGTTATGTGTTTGCAATTAAAATTATTCTTCAGAATTATCATCACTACCAAATTATCCACGTCTTAAAAATGTTATTTCTAAACTTGTATTTGGGCCCGCTCAGAAAAATCTTATGTATACGTTACGATCTAAGTCCAAAGTCTAGACCAGCGATTCCCAACGTGGGCGTTAACTCTCCCTTGGGGGGCGATGGAAAGTTCCAGGAGGGCGGTAGAAGCTGCGGTTTGTAGCATAGGATCCTATGGGTTAGATTGCGTTGGAGGGCGATGTTAGAAAAAAATTTCTGAAGAAGGGGGCGATGGGACAAAAAAGGTTGGGAAACTATGGTCTAGACTCTTCACGAAGTGGCAAAAAATGGAGATGCATTATATGAAATACCATGCAAATAAATCAATTTTTAAATTCTAAATGCTTAACCAATACAGACGAAAAATTGTTTCTCAATCAATATTACAGTCTGGAGATTAAATATCTTAAAAATACACTCGTTACTCTCTCTGGATGTAATTAGATAATGAGTTTTGTTTGTCGCGTGTCTTCGAGGTGGTTTTGTAATATATGGCAGACTTCATTTCATATTCACACTACTTTTGGTAGCTCGAGTCAAAAAGAATTTAATGGATCAAAAGTTCGAAAAAAAAAGATAAAACATTTACAGTGATACTCCGGCTAACGAACGCCTCGGCTTACGAATTTTTGGGCTAACGGAGATTTTTTTTCGTGATTTTTCTGCTTGGCTAAAGAATGAGAATTCGGCCAACGAACATTTTCGTTGATATGGATGCACACGCTGACATAAAATAGCCGTGTCGTGAGCTGAATTTTATCGCCAATTATCATCAGAATTATTATCTCTTGAGTCCGATTAACTCATGCCCACCTCGGAATCTTTTTCCTGATGTACTTCCACTTCTCTTTCTCAAAGATTTTGAATAATTTCATGCAAAACAAAGACTCAGCTAATAGAAAATGCATTAAAGAAAAGGAGGCTATGTTTACAGAGCGCGTTTTCGTTTAGTGCGAGACTCTTAGCATCAAACTGAACATTCTGGGACCTTATCTTATCTATCTACATGCATGAGACAGAAAAATCAGATGACTGCATTACAAATGCATGGGAAACATCTAAAAACTCGACTGGGTTGTGTCAACAGCAGCTAGAGTAGACTAAAGCTGGTGTTGGTAGTGTGTGTGCGTACATTAGTGTAAAATAAAAAAACTCTTCAATAGCCCTCATCTTCTTGTAGATTTTCATTTATCCAATTTTGAAAGCTGTTTATTTTAGCGTCCAGTCAGTTTTTGTCAATTTTATAGCGTTTTCCGGTGTTTTAAAAAAATTATCTTCAAATTTTGACCAGAAACTGGAACGAATCAAACGGTTTTCCATAGAAACCTATGGGAAATCGCGTTTCGGCTTACGAAGATTTTGGCTAACGAACATAATTCCGGAACGAATCATCTTCGTTTGTCGAGGTAAAACTGTATATATAATTATATGCACATCACTAGCGATGCGGCAAAACATGATCATCAAAGATTTAAATTATAAAGAGATGGAAGAATTCTTGTTTGTTTACGAGTGTAATTACCCGAATATTGAGAGAAATGCCACGCAGCTTCAATATTTTTAAATGTAGAAAAGTTTATATATCCAAGTGAGACTTTTTTTTTTTTTCAGAAATCAATTGTACATAAATTTAGAAAATTTCTTGTTTGACGAGAATCGTTTTTTTTTGTTGTTTCAAAGATCAGTTTTTCTTAGGTGGTGTATAGCTCCTCTACTTTATTTTTGCAAATCACCTCTCCTTTATATTTGGATATCTAAAAGAAAATAAATACGTCGTTAGGGGAGTACAAAATTCGCATATGAACACCAAAAAATTTGCACGGGAAAGAGCTAGCGTTTTTAATTTTGGTTTACTTCATTATATGTTTCTTCTACCCATTCTAGAACACAGCATCGAGATAAGACAGGTTCATGTGCTTTTAATTGTAATATGAAGAGGTTACGAGAGAAATGAATAAAAAAGTATAGCGATTCTAGATGTCTACGTGGAATTTAATTAAGGATGCATATAGATAAGCTCTACTCAAGAAGTTTTTTGCACATTAGTTGTGAGTATAGAGTGCGATAATGAATTCAACTGATTGTATAAAAATAAAGAAAATAAAGAGAATAATATATGGATGGAAAATACATGACATAACACTATGTCAAGGGTGAATCCATTTTTTTCACCATGTCTAAACTTTTTATAAAATAATTTGTCCTGTCCCTATTACTTGTAATTGTATTTATACGAAAAGTAAATTTCTATTCACGCTGAAGGAGCCGAAAAGGTTATTTACTCAGTCGAAAGCAGTGGTGCTTTACTAGAGGTTCTCAATTTACGGAAAATTCATCGCCAAAAATTCGCAGACGGAAAAATCACCACTAGGAAAATTCACCGACAACAATTCGTCACCAGTGAGTAAGTGACAATGATTAAGCGAGAAGTGAGTGAACGTGTGAGCGAGTGAGTGATTAACGTATGCGTGAGTGAGAGTGGCCGTATGAGTGACTCCGTCACTCACTCACCTACTAACTCGCTCATTTGCTCACCTGCTAACTTACTAACTCCCCGACTCACTTGCTCATCTGTTCATTCACCTCGCTCACGTGCTCATTTGCTCACCTACCCAATCACCCACTCATTAGTTCACCTGCTTTTCACTCACTAACTCCCCAACCCACTTACTCACTGGCTTATTCACCTCTTCATCCACTCACTCACAATGCCACTTTATTGATAAATTGTTTGTCAGTGAACTTTCTTAGCAGTGAATTTGTCATGTGTGTAAATTTTCAGATCTCAAATCTTTCTTGACATTTTATGAACTCAACAGTTTTCTTTATTTTGAATTAATTTTTATTCATTTATATTGATGTTATGCTATTTCATCATGCATGCAAAATTATAATACAGTATAATGAATTTTTTTTTTAATTTGCAAAGAATTAAGTATTAGAGATATGTAAAATTTTGCACTAGCATGGGATGGGATATACAATTATAAATATATATACCAAATTTGAAATGAATCAATAGTTAAATAACATTTGTAATCATATTTTAATATTTCTACTAGAGCATAGTTTTTCACCATGTTAAAAAAGGTGGGAGACCCCTTAATGAAAACCTACAGTATTCAGATGAGAAAAATTTTGAGTGATTAAGCAAATGAATGCTATTACATGACAAAAACATTATTGTCAATATTTAAAACAAATATGGAATGTTGCACTCTAGGGAACACACGGTATCTATACGAATCACATAGATTTAAATAGTTTAAAAATGTCATTTGTTATTTGCCAACTTACTTCTCTATCATTGTTGAATAATGTACAGCAATAGTCTCCTTCACACATGGTATTTCCCTCCAAAATGTAAGTGTTAAAAATCGTTCTTGCTAGTCATGTCAAGAAATAGATCATTTAGAGCAGTGATTCCCAACGTGGGTGTTAACTCCCCCTTGGGGGTGATGGAAAGTTCCAGGGGGCGGTAGAAGCTACGGGCATAACATAGGATCCTATGGGTTAGATTGCGTTGGGGGCGATGGGAGAAAAACATTTTTGAAGAAGGGGCAATGGGACACAAAATGGTTGGAAAACTATGATTTCGAGTAACATTTAATAGACTAATAGCGATATTGGTCTAGATTAGAGTTTATTTAATGGACCAATAGAGTTATTTGTACCTTTGAGCCATTCTGCAGAAACTTTATGAACAGCTCACAAGTAAAAATCGAATGCTTAGAAGTTGCTTAAAAGCATCAATGCCTAAACGAGCTCACAATATACAATGCGTTTACTCGAAAAATAACAAAAAAAAAAACCATGTTTGGGCTTGAGAACAACACTGCCAAATAAAAGGTTAACATGCATTTAATTTCAGTATTTGGACTAAGCCATTGCACTAAGAATGTCGATGAATAATATGAAGAGAATAATTCTTCTTATATATAAATGATTATTTTCAAGCATGGACAACAATAAGCCTCATATTATAGATCGATCACGAAAGGGAAACGAGCGCGATTGATAGTTGCAGCGATCTCAGACTAAATTAGTTATTGAAAGGAATAGATAATAACAGACACAATATATATATAATAAAAGAAATTGGTCGAGGAAGTACATAATGACAAAAGAATGGAGCCATTGCTTTTTCTCGCCAAATCATGTTATCAGGCTTCTTTTATGCCAAAAGCCTACCCTGGCAATTTTTTCTCCCCCCCCCCCCTATTTGATCACGATTGAGCGGAAGTCATAAAGTAAGACGAATCATGGCCGAAGAGTCTCGACGACATGTCTGGAAGCTTCCAGCTTCGAAAGCAAATTAACGGCCGAAAACGGGAACAAAGAAAACGAGATTCTCTCGAAAAAGTAATTTCGAGAAGCACCGTAATCGTGGCCCGAAAACAATCATGATTTCTTAGAAAAACGAACAGCTATTTTTGCTCGCAGGCGAAAAAAAAATGGCATCGGGTTCAAGCTAAAGGGGAGTCAGGCGAAACTTATTCGATCAACATTACAACGATCACCTTAATTATAATTATTATTCGATGAGTCTATACAACGTGAATTTTTTTTTTTAATTAGTAAAACCATAAATAGAAACTTCGTTATCTAAGAAAAACCAAATTACGGATACGATATGCAGTCAAGTGTGCAAGCTTGGGAAAATTTTGAACTTTGCACTGAAAAATCAACCCCTCAATAAAACATTAAAATAAAAAAAAAATATCCACATTCTGAAGTGTGTTTAGGCTCTTTGTACTGAGAATTTGAAAATTTTAGATTTACATTCAGTACCTTAAAAAAATAAAATCTCGTTTGTCCCAAGTTACGTGCCCTAACATAAGACAGTATAGTTTTTTGTGTGTTTTTTCATGTTTAAATCAGGTCTGAATAAATCCCGGGTGCCAGGTCGAGATATAGCGACTAAAAAACTGGTATTGGTGCCTGAAATTTTCTTTGTGTAGTTACTAAATTGTAGGCCGAGAGCAGCACAAAATGTTTGGAATTTATAACAGCATATCTGCCAACATGAAAGATCACTATAACCTGAAAAAGTCAAAAGAAGCATTATTTTGAACCTTTATCTTCGAATAAAAATTTTTTTGGTGCCTAGATTTTTTTCTAATTATTCTGGCCTCTTTACGTACAAGTGTTTGGCAAGAAATTTGGATTATCTCTATTCGTTAACAGAATCTCTAATGTTAACACAACAACGAACAAACGTGATGACCTGCTTTTTAACGTAATCTGGAACAACCGTCAAGGCTATCTACCTATTAAAACAAAATGTTCCAAATCGTCCCAAGTATGAACAATTTCATAGAACTCATAAATTTTACCGTACATTTTAAAATTGAAATCAAAGTGAATTGCTTCGTGATAGTTAAACTCCAACCTCCCCTAAATACAGTCAAACGTGGTTATAACGACCTCATTTGTAACGATACCCCGGCTATAATGTCATAATACTGGACAACAATAAAATTGCGTCCTACATGAAAACATAGAATTCCAAATGCTGAGCACAAACATCACCATGATAAAGTTCTATCGGCCTTTTTGTGGAGATATTATTATGTAAAGTATTGAAAAAGTGACATGAATGTCGCTCTTCACTTGTTAATACAAGATATACGGAAGACTGGATGTTGTGAAGATATTTATTATTTGAGATGTTAATTTTTTTAAGGAAATTTCCTTCCTTAAAAAAATTAAAGAATACAGTAATATCTCGAAATTGACAAAAATGAACATACGATAGTATGATTTTGAGGTACAGATATATTAAATGCGCAATTACAAAGGAAACTGGAACTAATCCACCTTTTTTATGGTTAGATTCGTGTTCAACACACCGAATTACATAGGGATTGACTGTTTTTATTCATGACGCAGAAAATTGTTAAAATTTTGGTGTCTAGTGTGGCGGTTCAGACCGATTCCCACAGAGAATAATGTTAATGCACCTTGCTTATAACGTCGATGAAAAGTAACCTACCTAGGATATAATGACAAATTTTTCGTCATTTCTATTTCCATTTCAATGAATTTCCCAAGAAATTCCTATGATTAGACTTCTATTTATCCTTGAACATTGAAAAAAAGATTTATTGCATGTTTGATGTCCCGACTTGCTCGTTGACAGGACCACTATACGGTATGAAACATTTGCCTTTCCCGACTACTTTTTTTATAAAAATGCCCCGATTTTTTTTCAACGAAGCTTACTTTAGTTCCCAATCATTACTAGAATTAAGGAATGAAGGAATTCATTTCACATATTTGCCAGTTCCTTTTTCCCATGAAATACATTTTAGTAGACTTGCTGTAGCATTTATTTTTCTCGCCAAAGGTTATTTATAAACAATATTCAGTAATTTCGTCGACATTTGGCAACATGTTTAACGAAAATCGGTAATGCCCTGTATTAATTTTATCCCAATTTTCAGCATTTTTCTCAATTTATTCAATCAAATAATTGCACTGCTCAACATTGATTTTGTTAATAAAGATATTTCAAAGATTTTAGAGCGCTGATTCCGAATCTGGAATTGGCTTTGTCAGATTGGCTCTAGTTTTTTATATAAAGTGAAAATTTCATTTCAATGGTAATACATAAGCAGCGTACAAATCACATTGAAACTGTATAATGCATGTTATAAATGAATACAATAAATCATTGACAAAAATATTTCAGTAATTTTAGGATAATTTTGGGCGCCGGATTCCGAATCTGCCTTTGGTTTTGTCAGATTAGTTCTAGTTTTTGAGATGAAGTGAAAATTAAATTTCAATGGTAATACATAAGCAGCATACAAATCACAAATCACATTGTTGAGAATATGCATTATCTCAAAAACTAGAACCAATTCGGCAAAACCACCACCAGGTTTGAACCCAGCGACTACAATATGCCTGAAAACCATTGACATTTCCTAGGGAACATGAATTTATTTTTTGAGAAATATTATCTACGAGTAGTTTTCGTAATTTTTATTTTTTAAATAAAAATACTGTTAAAATTCTCTTCAATTCCAGGAAATGAGAGGACACTTATACACATCCAATTTTTCAAAACATCGAATTAAAATGCCATTGAACGTGATAAACTGCGTGAATTAGGTTCTAAATACACGGAAAAACCTGCAGCACTTTGAAAGTCAATGTTGCGCATAAATATATTTGTTTGGGGAAAAATAAGAAAAATGTTTTCGGGTGATAAAAAAGGTATAGAGGAAAACAAAATCCCTATTTTTACGGAGCTTCAAGTACATGTGAGATCATGGCCGTATCAAATACCGAGTTCATTACGAGAAAGAAAACTAAACAGAAATATTATTTGCAAACAAGACTACCTCTTAGGAAGGGAAAAATATTGATTTCTGGAATGAAAATTGAGTTCCTATATGGCTTCCGAGAGAGTATATTTTTTATTTATTGAGTTCTGAGATCGTTTAACTTATTACTCACCAGAGGTTTCAAGAGTGTGTGATTTGCATCGTACCATTTCGGGAAAGCTTATTACTCCCATAAGCACATCGATCATTAGTGCTCCGCTAATTATTTTTTTAATTACTGGAATTCATAATGATGTTGAAAATATGCGCGAAATTTAATTAATTGTTCAAGGAAGTCTAAACGAGATAATAAGAGATCCTGAACTTGGCAGAAGAATGAAATTATTCAGCTTGATTTAAATATATGAATAAGACAGTAGGTGGACTATTACTTTATAGAGGATACTTGACTCTCTACTGTAAATATCCACTTTAAAAACAACTTTTAAATGTCTGTAAAATAAAAAGTACATAAAGCAGTAAAAATATTGGATGTTTCATTCATAGAGATAGTAAAATATTCTGAAATTCTTAACTTTTTAATTGTCTTTGTAGCATAATATTAAATCATTAATACCTGTAATGGATTCAAAACTGTTTATCAACAAAATAATCGGCCTAAAAACTGTGCAAAATATGTGTGTTGAAGCACAGGAGGACTTTTTGTAGTTATAATTTGTTTAGTCTCTATGACATCGGTTGCTTGCACACACAGCTTGAATAAGAATGGCCATTATCGAGCTGCTAACAACTTTATAACTCTTAATTAAGCTTTATTTTTTTTATTCCCACACCCCACCGGACACAAGTAACATGAGGTCTTTCAGCCGTGTATGGTTAGCGCACCAGTCTCAGATTCTACAGCTCTTGCTTCAAATTCCAGTGAGTAAGCTAGGAAGAGTAGCTGCTGATTCGGCTTTAAACTGAATATTCCGATCTCATTGGCCTTCGTGTGCATGAACGTGATGTGACCAGTATGATAATAAATTGCATCTATAAACAATTGGGGAAATATTTTAAGTCATGATAAAAATTAAGTAACAAAAATTAATTTGACTTCTTGAAAAATTAAGTACCGCAACTCGCCTGTAGGAAATGATTCCGAATATAAATATTCTATAATCTGTCCTTCCTCCCCCAAAAAAATCCTCACAATGAGACTAAAAAGAGATGGAAATTTTTTTCATGGAAGGATTAGTAGCGACTGTGCGAGACACTTCGCTGAAAATATCTCGAATGCGCTTTGAAACATTTCAATCCTCGTCTCCATTTATAACACAGACAAATCATAGCTTTCCAGCAACTATGGCGAAACACTGCGGGATATGATGAGAATAGAATGGACCCGAATCGATATGAAAGAAAAGATTCACATACATTAACGTTGGCTACGTCTAGATAACTAGATTTCAGGGTAAAGAGTGCTGTGGTTAAAAGAAATTCTGTTGTTTAGTCAACGATTGTGGTAGTATCTTCAGTAGAAACAAAGCGGAGTCAGTATGATCTTTTTGGCTATCCAATGGGGTTTATACAGCAATAGGAAGTAGAAAGAAAATAAAAATTAAATACACGCAAGATCATTTGGACCAGAATCTTAGACCAAAATACAATTATATTAGCTGGTAATAATTATTTTCGAGCCGGAAATGTCTATTATTTTGATATTTATTGGTTGAACTTATATTCTTAATTTATATAAAAACGAATTCCATGTTTTAATCCGAACACATCCCATTTAAATGAATTGTCATAACCCTCTAAGTCCCGCGTATATTTGAATATACATGGCAAATGTATGGTAAAAAAAATCCATTATACCAATTTCGTTTCTTATTTTTTTGGTATTTTAGATAGTATATCTTTCAGTGTCATTTCAGTACGAGATACGGCTATGTAAGTACAATACTTTTTTTTCCCTAGAAATAGTTTATTCCTTGTTGGTGTTATTTTTTGAAAACTGCCGAAGTTTCAAATGTACTGAATGTTTAAAGATTTATAAAACAGCATTAATTATATATATATATATATATATATATATATATATATATATATATATATATATATATTCCGATTCCCATACATCGGAAATAAAATTCGAAGAAACAACTATTCAACTTTGCTAAACAAGATTTTATCTGTTTATAGAGAACAGTAAAATAAAGGCAAACTGTATACTTCACCCTTAAAATCAACCATTTTTACTAATCAAAAAATCCACTCTAAATAATTAAATCACTGTTTTGATGTATTGCTTCAATTGAAAAATATGCTAATAGTACCAATTTGCATCAATTTTTGTAAAAAAAAATTCAATTGTTTTTTATGGGGTGAACCATAGAGGGTCAAGTTGGCCTAAAATACTGTATTTAAAAAATACTCATTCTCGTTACTGCAGTTACCCTACAGCAGCGGTTCTCAACCGGTGCTCCGCGGAGCCCTTGGGGCTCCTTGTGCACTCTCCAGGGGCTCCGCGGCCGCTCTAGGAAAATAAAAAAAACATTAAAATTAAAAAAAAAATTATAAATATTTTTAAATGGTAAAAATAAATTAGTAACGAATAATTAAAAGTGGGCCTACAGGGCTCTGCCATTGAATTTTTTTACTAAAAAGGGCTCCGCGAGTCAAAAAATGTTGAGAACCGCTGCCCTACAGTAACGAGAGTGGTAATTGTACCAGTTTTGGCCACACGCCCGCACCAGACCAGTTTGTCCAGTATTTAGCCCGTGATTTGATATTAACCAATAAAGATGTATTCTTACACCTTCAACAAACACTATCTTATCATTTACAATCTCATCAGTTAATTTATTAATAACACGTGACTTGCAAGAAGAGTAAATGCATGGACCTGTAGTGTGTTCACAAGCGTTAAGTTCTTTGTTTAGGAGCAAGGTCTTACAAAAATTTATCATCACTCTTTCAAAAATGTTTTTCTTCTAAAAATAATCACCACCACTAGGTTTAAGGTAAGCATTCTTCCTATCCTAATTTCATATCCAAATTAGTTATTTTTAATAATTAATGGTGGGTGGGTCAAAATTGGTGTTCAAAATGTACTATACATACCATTTTTTGTCATGCAAGTGGCCGAAACTAGTAAAATATATGTTCCACTTTGGCAACATGATTGATTATTATGAGTCTTTTATCCATTAAATTTATTTAAGGGCATTTGGATAAAATGAAAGAAGCTAACTTAGTATTTTTTCTCTTTTTACACAGTAATGGCCCTAGTTAAGAAAAAGGCAGGCAATATTTCAGTCCGAAAGACGTTTTGTTACTCTCCATTTGAAGTAGCAAATGCAGTAGAGCCACTCAAAATACAATGCCTACACTAAGGGCTGGTGGCCTAAAGTTTTTGGAATGCTTCGTTCTACTTTGCGCCCCAAGGTTGCAGGAGGGGCGTTTCCTCTAGCCATGTTAGTCCTGCAGCTGTATTACGACTTGAGGTAGAAATCAATTGCAAGAGTAGATTTCGGAAATTGCAAGAATGGGATTTCCTTCAACAAACAACAACTTTTTGTTTCTGTCCAGAAAATTGATGAGACCAGCAAAATAGAAACACCATTCTAAGATAGAAGGCCAGGCAGAAAGTAATACGATTCTTTTATGAAACGACATCCCAAAATCGGTTGCAAGAAAGCTGAGTACATAAATAAAAAGCACGAGCAAATATTATAGAGGACAAAATCAGAAATTGGTTTAATGAAGTGAAAGAGGCCCTTGGTGAAGAAGCAAGGGTTTTTGAAAATCCACACCCGGTGTATAACACCGATGAGACTTTTTTTTTTCTCCTAAAGGCTCCCTTGCCCTGGCTCCAAAAGGGGAAAACACTTCAACTAGATGAACTTGACTCAAGTGATGATGAGAATTCTTTTATGAGCATGGACTGCATTAATTTCAAGGATGAATCTGATGAATTTAGCGATAAATTTGATTTATGTTTACTGTTTAATATCACATTACTACACCGACAGATTACAACCGATCACATTTTACCGACTAAATTAAATAAATTTTCCCTGCATTCATTCCTTTAACTCAAATATCTAGTTAAAAAAAATTAGTGCTTAATTTATTGTTTAATACTCATTAAAATGTTTGTTGCATAATATGATATTGGAGGGGCCAAAACTGTTTCATTGAAGTGTTCAAAGCTGTGTAGAGGTAGCCAAAAGTGGTTCAAATTGAGAAATATTGATTAGTGATTTATAACTCATAATCTACAATATTATGCAAAAGGATTTTATAATTAACAGAAAGCCAATTAAATTTACTAATTAACAGTGTTGTTATGACTTAATAAGCTTCAACTGCTCATCTACTGCAAATTTCTCATTTTAAATTTTCTCTAAATGTCGCTAAAGTGGAACATCTACCCTACTTGTAAACTGAAATTTTTCGCTGTCGAAATGTAAGAGAACTTACGCACATCCTATTCTGCTCGACAGACCGAGCAAATTCAACTACTGTAGGACCGTGATTATCCAAGCGTCAATTAATCGAGTTTCGGGTTATCCCAGTACTGTTATTAAATTCATTTTAAAAGTTCGCAGAATGCCCGGCGTGTAAAAGAGCAACAGCTGTGAAGGTTAGACCAATGTTTCTCAAAATGGGTGATATCACTCTTTGGGGGAAACGGTGGAAGCTACAGATACAACATAAATGATCATGTTGATCAACAACCCATGATCTTACGAGTTGGCTTAGCCAGGAGGCGATAGGAATTTATTATTTCGGTGAAGGAGGTAAATTATAAAAATTAGTTTAGATCACTTTTGGCTATATATAAACTGATCGCAAACCCCACTACGTTTCCTTGAGCATCTAAGAGTGATTGACGACAACAGACAATGAAGGACTAATTTTCAAATTAACGTGTGTAATCTTCGAAACGTGAACTGTAAATAAGTTACAGTATATTTCATAAACTTTATAATGTATTCATACACATTTCATGTTTTTACTCCATTATACGGTTATTACAAGTAACTTCGGTGTAAACATAATTTCCACCACATTTATGGCCATATATTTCATTTAACGTCACAATTCCATAAGGTCTGTACTGTTCGAGGTAGGCCCGGTCCAGATCAGTTCGGATAATCGGGGTATTACTGTATTTGATATTAATGTGCCGCTTAAATAACTGCAATAAACATCACTCTAAAGTAAAATAATTTTGTTAATCGCTGGTGATCATTATGCCATACTATCGCTATGAAATTTCTGAAAGTGAATAAATAATGTAAAGAATAAATTCGTAAGAATAAGGTAAACAATGCTTCACAAGATCGATCTTAACCATGACCATCAGGTGATATAATCAGCCATCTCTAAAGCTGAAAATAAATTCCTTAAAGCAGCATAACTTGCTAACGGTGTACATCTTCCAAGAAGGTAATCAGAATCCACAAGCTAAACATCCTAATGACAGACGGTTTTGACCACGAATAAATATTGATTTTAAATTTCCAAAAAAGGGAGTAAAAATTTCTTATCGTATCTATTGAATCATGAAAGCAAGTCAAAAATTTTCTAGCTATTTGAAAAAACAAATTAAAACCATTGAATATGTTAGTCTATCCGATGTTTACTTCAACTATTCAAAATAGATAAGAAAAATTATTTTTGGTGGATTGGTAAGCGAAAATTACCGCTCTTTGGTCATTATATATATATATATATATATATATATAATAACGCCATTTGGATATTATAATTCAATAGCTATGGGGTTCAAACATGTAAAGGTAGAAGTTGAAAAAAAATCAGTTTTTATAAATACTGTAGGCCTATGTACCTTGTTAGAGAAAATTTGGAAGTTGTTACGCATCAGAGGACTGAATTGAAGACTGAACAACTTTGTTAAGCAAGATTTTATCTGTTTATAGATAACAGTAAAATAAAGGCAAACTGTATATTTCACCCTTAATTAACCATTTCTGCTGATTAAAAAAATCCCTTTTAATTAATTAGTGCTGATGTACTCCAATCATCAAAACTATGCTAATAGCGCGGGTTTACATCCGTTTTTGTAAAAAAAAAAAAGAAATTCAGTACGTTTTTTTGAGGGTGAATCGTAGAGGCTTAAGTTAGTCTAAAATATTTAAAAAAATAAACGGTCTCTTTAGTGTACTTGTAAATTGAAATTTTTCGCTGTCGGTCTGTAAGTGAACTTGCGCACATGCTATTCTGTTCGACAGGCCGATCAAATTCAAATACAGTAGGCATAACTTACAAACTTTACTGCGACCTTCAAGAGGATAATTAGAATCCATAATCTAAACATCCTAATGACGGATGGTTTTGACCACGAATTACACTGCTCAACCAAATTTTTTTTTTCTGTTCTTAAGGAAATTCTAATGGTTTTAGGGTATATGGAATCCGTGGTGAGAACTTTTGTGATGGTTCGAGATATACTGTTATACAACTAGACGAATGCAGGCAGTCTATATGAGTTACTTACCCCGACCCGGCGAATGCGATTCGCCATACGGGAGTAGGCAGTCTATATAGAAAATGAAAAAAGTAATTATCTTGAAATATTAAAAAGGAATAAATCAGGGAAC
This sequence comes from Pholcus phalangioides, assembly GCF_987345545.1. NCBI lineage: Eukaryota > Metazoa > Arthropoda > Arachnida > Araneae > Pholcidae > Pholcus > Pholcus phalangioides. The sequence goes on from NW_028301625.1 coordinate 29,227,244, forward strand.
AGTACTCGGTCCCACTCTTTTTCTGATTTATATTAATGAATTATACTTCTAAAATTGCATGATAGAATAGTATCATTCACGGATGACACTATTATATTTTGAAGATAGAAATATTTCTCATTTGATTAATAAAGTTGAAGATGACTTTAGATTAACAGTGGCTAGCAAAAAAAAAATTACTTCTACACGCAGAAAAAACAAAATTTATGTGTCTCTAAAAACTATATAAGTTTTAACAGATATAAAACCAGAAACTCCAATATCACTAAGGTTGCACGTTTGTAAATACCCCTTTCAAAGCTGTTCTTGCAGTCATATAGAAAGAATAAGAGAATATTTTTAGATGTAGTTATACAAGGTGATCGGAAATGGAATGGCGCCATTCTAACAATATCTGTAATAGGATGAGAAAACAAATATATATGTATTGCAGCTTTACAGAGATTAAGAAATATTATAAGTCCGAACTCCTTAAAAACGTTTTCCCTAATTTGATCCAATCAAGAGTAACTTATGTTATTACAGTGTGTGGGGAGGTGCTTACCACGATAACATCAAGAACTTAATTAACACCTATAATCGTATCGTATGAAACATAAGATTAGAACATTTAATAATCTACTAAAATAGTAGATAGTAGAACATATTTAATAATCTCTAACATCTACTAAAATCAGAAATTTTAATACTTACGGTAAATTTATGTGTATAAAATGATAGTTTTCATGGATTGAAAAACCATAATTTATTTTTCACAAACAACAACGATAGAATTTCAAACAGATACAATTTCTTTTATTCAACTCCAAAAACAAATAAATACCTTTTCAAAAAGTATAAATTACCTAGGACCAACCATTTGTAACAAATTCGGAAAAAAAAAAATATCAGACGTTAGAATAAATAAACGTCTCAAGAAAGAAATTTTTATATTTTCGAATTCTAAAACGAATGTTGAAACATTTATCGAAAATATATATAGGTAAACACACAAGGCAAAATTTGAAATACTTGTAAAAAAAACTGAAATAAATCAAGATGTCTTATTGTTAGATGTTTATTGTCTACAGGAATTTTCTTTACGCTCTAGGACGAACCAAGTGGGTCCCTAAGAGCTGTGTAGTGTATGTATGGTTGGGTTGTCTTTCATTGTATTTGTATTTTTATTTATTTTTTATATTGTATGGTACGGTGTTTGCGTTGTGCTGTTAAATAAAAAAAATATTGGCGCTGCTGATTCCGAATCTGGCATTAGTTTTGTCAGATTGGCTCTACTTTTTGAGATAAAGGGAAAATTAAATTTTTCAATGGTAATACATAAGCAGCATACAAATAACATTGTCGATAGGATGCATTAACGCAAAAACCAGACTCAATTCGGCAAAACCAATGCTAGACTCAGAATCAGTGTCCCAAAATCACCCTAACATCACTGAAATATATTTGCCAATGATTAACTGTATTTAATTATAACGCACATTTTCAATGTGATTTGTATGCTACTACTACTACTAAACCGCACATGTACCTCATCCATATTCCTCTGCGGAAATTCTAACGAATTGGTACATGTTGGAATGTGCGTGTCCATGTTGTGAACCTAACAGGAAGCTTGTTTCTGTGTAATGCTTGTTATAGTGCTGCCATCTATCACATATTTTTAGAACTATGAGTGAAGTGTAATGTTTGAAGATTTTACCGTTGTAGGCCTGTTGCTCCCTTCGGCGAGACTTTTTAATGGGGAGATGATTTGTACGCTGCTTATAGTATTACCATTGAAATTTGATTTTCATCTTTTCTCATAAACTACAGCCAATCTGACAAAACCAACGAGATTCGGAATGAGGACCCCAAAATCATCCTAAAATTTCAGAGAACAAAATCAGTGTGTGTGTGTGTTTTGAGCAGTGTTACTGATGTTAAATTTCCAACGAAAGAGGAAAAAAAATTCTTATCATATATTTGAATCATGAAAACAAGTCAAAAAATTTCTAGCTACTTGAAAAAGCAAATTAAATCCATTCAATATGTTAGTCTATCGAGTGTATGTCAACCATGCAAAATAGATAAGAAAAATTATTTGGCGAATTGGTAAGCGAAAAATTACCGCTCTTTAGTCATTTTTTTAATGACGCCATTTAGATATTGAAATTCAATAGCTATCGGGGGTTCAAACTGGTAAAGGTAGAAGTTAAAATTTTTTTTATAAATACGGTCGACCCTCGGTTTACGACCTTAATTCGTTCCTAAAGTCCGTTCGTAAACCGAATTGTTCTTAATCCGAAATAACTTTTCCATTAGGAATCAGTGTAAAATGGATTGATGCGTTCTTGGCACATCAAAGATTCATAGTGCGCACTTTTACAACAGTACTTTAAGCTCATACACATTGCGTGAAACTCTATTGGGGATCCAATTAACTCATTTTTTACCACTCTTCTCCAATTTGTACACAATTTTTTATGTACGATTACTGGTTACTTGAATAATACGGTCGGACCCCACTCATAACGAAGTCGAAAAAACAGAAAAATATTTTTTTATACGTATGTGTGTGAACTTCGTTGTATCCGTACCTTCTTGATAAGCATAGGTAAGCAATATTAAATTCACAGGAAATGTGGAAAAACTTCGTTATATGTGAAAATTCGTAATATCCGTGCCCTTTATAAATGAGTCCGACTGTATACTTCTGAAGTTTCAAAATGAGAGACATTAATTAAGAACAATTTTTCTTTTAATTAATCTAAATTTTCAATTGACCAACTTCTTAATTAAAATTGATTAACTTTTTTTGAATTAAAATAATTTTTAATAATTATCGCGGGAAATATTGTGCATTATAAGACAAGAAAAACAACTTTTTTATGTATACGTATATGTACATATATTATTCAAAAATTATCCCTGTTTTTAGTCAGGACAAAAAATAAATATTCCTATCGAAAAAAAAGGTAAAATTTCTGAGTTTCAGTTTTGAGAGAGAAACATCATAAAAAATTAAATTTATTTACAAACAAATTTGAAAAAATAGTATGGCATTTTTTCATTAGACCCTTTAATTTCGAAAAATGATAGTTTCTTACGGAAATTTTACAACTACTACTTGAAATGAAATTTATTTTAGTGTTAGTTTATTTGGATTATTGTGCATGTTTTTGTAGACTGATAAAAGTTTGTAAACCAAAATCATTTTTTAAGTGTTCGTAAAATAAATCATTTTTTTACGAACCATCCTCGGATGGTTCATGAACTTTTAGTACACCGCCAATCGACTGCTTTTACAAGGGGACACCAGTATCGATTGGTGAGGGACAATGCAAGGTTATGGTGTCGCAGGGAATTTTTCTCCAATAGGGTTGTTAATAAATGGAATAGCTTACCCCCGGAGGTAGTAAATTGTAACACAATTGACACGTTTAAAAAGAAATACGATAAACATGTTGGGGTAAATCGAGAAGCTATCCATTCTTAGAATAAGACAACCATAAGTATTCTTTATGGGCATTGTATAATATTTTATCATGTGTATATATTGTTTGTAATTTGTGTTAATTGCATTTTTAATTGGGTTGCTGTATTTTTGAAACATATGACATCCATATTTTTATGGGCATCTTTTTATCAGCCACCTCGTTGGGCATTTTGCCTGTTGTGGCGTTGTATTTGTATTTGTATTTGTATTTGTATTTTTAAGTGTTCGTAAAATAAATCATTTTTCATTGTTCGTAAAATAAATCATTTTTCATTGTTCGTAAACCAAATCATTTTTCATTGTTCGTAAACCAAATCATTTTGTTGTTCATAAACCAAATCATTTTGTTGTTCATAAAACAAATCATTTTTCATTGTTCGTAAATCATTTTTCGTTGTTCGTAAACCATGTTGTTCGCAAACCGGGCCATTCGTAAACCGAGGGTTGTCTTTATGTACGTACCTTGTTAGAGAAAATTCAGTTGCTATGCATCAAAGGACCGAAAAGCATTTTGTGTTGCGATTATCCTATTTATTTGATAACCAAAAAGAATGTTTATCGATTCCGTCTACTGCAGTTTTTTGTGATATTATAAAATGTCCCCACAGGGTTTTTATTTTTTACCTTTTCAGTCAGAAAAAAAATTTCTCTCAGATTTCATTTCCTATTTTTTTGGGTTTTTCCTTTCCACTGAGCAAAAAAGTTTTCTTTCCGTTCTACAAATGCACTTGCATAAACAGCGAATTCTTGCTTCGTATTGATTTATTCTACATACATATCAATTTATTTTTGATACAAATATTTGCTCGATAAGTTGGTTTTTTTTAAACTTCCATAAACTCATGGAAAATAAAAGTGAAATATAGTAGAATGATAGATTTTTTTTGTTATGATGGGATAAATTTTGGAAATGTTTTCAAATTCAAATGTGCAATTTCTGGATGTAAAAAAGATGAACATGTATCGTGGTCTTCGATCACCACTATGATATAGAAAGCTTTCATTGTCCTGACCGCGTACGATTCCGGTATAAACCGATAATAACTAACTGAACTCTAACCAAGGAAATACACCTGTTCTAGATATTATGCTGAGGCTAACCCGGAAGGAAAAGTGATCTGGTCTCCTCCGGGAATCGAACCCAGGTCCTCTTGCAAACCGCGCTAGGAGGCTACTAATTCACACATGCTCAACTCGAGGCCCGCGGGCCAAATGTGGCCCTTGGATTTGGCCCGCGACCTCAAACTTAATTTTTATAGAAACGAATTAAGCGGCGCATTTCCAGATCACTTAAGTAACCCGTGGTGCAGTCCCACATCACGGATAGCGAAATGTGCCGCGGAACACTCAAGTGATCTGGAATTATGGCGTAGGCTGCTTGAACGATCTGTAAATTGCCCCGCGGGAATTTGCAGATCGTTCAAGGAAGTGGCCCGCACTCTCGAAAAGGTTGAGCACACTTGACTAATTAATGTCTCTACATCAGTGCCTCATGTCACATTGCGTGATATAGGAAAAACTGGGTCGTGTCTCCAGTGTATGGTATATGAGCATAACGCTCTGGCATGTCCACCGTCAGCCTTTATGATGAGATCTGGTATCATGGTTTTTGCGAGTAAGTATTTAAGGGTATGTAATTTTTACTTCCAGCCAAGTACGGGGGTCCTCAGAACACTTCGCCCGTGATGTTGAGATGACCCTGCATAGAAGAACTCAAGCCAGAGGGAAGGAACCCTAGCCTACGGGTCCGGAGATTGACCTTATTTATAATTTTTTTCACTATAAATTTACTCAAAAATCTCCATGCTTTATAATGGTTGGAAGGGTCCCTAATAAAACGGAGAAGAGGAGGGCACAAAATAAAATATGGTCCCAAAGTGGGCCATGAGTAAAAAAAAAAATTTAAGAAGCATTGGCTCATACAAAAACTCCTGTTGACAGACTGGTATGCGATGGATAAGGACTTTTTTCAGACCTGCCCATATAACGAGGGCCACCCCAACGCATGGGCTATTCCGAGGGCTTCAACTAAATAGGAAGCCTACAACGCGACAGTATGTATGTCAATGTATAAGCTAAAATTTCCAGCTAACTATTGCGCCCCCAGAACAACAGTTTGTTCGGGGCTCATTATGTTGAAATGGCTCTGCACAGAACAAGGATAATAAGGGAAGCTGACTGAAATTTCTTAGGGGTCCGAAGCTTGACTTTATCTATAAAATTTTTGTTCGGTATAAATTACTGAAAAAAATCAACTTAAAGGGTAGAAATAGCCAGTTTCGCCTCTGGATGAGGGTGGATGGGGCCCCGGATAAGATAGGGGGCCATAGAAGAAAATATGGTCCACAAAGGGCCAAAACGTTGAGAAACACTGGCCTTGATGATGTGTCTAGGTGATCCTCTGTGCCAGAGGTTTGATGGACCAGCGAAGTACTGCATTAGGCCAAAGTTTAGTTATACTGAGCGGATTAACAGAAGCCTGAAAAAAATGAAAGCTTGAAACAAAAACCTGAAAGACATGGAAAATTTGGTAAAAATGATAATTTTAGGGAATATTTATAATCTCCAAACACCAAATTTCAACTTATATTTTTTTGAAACATTTTTCCAAAATTTTCAAGACAAATTGTTTGAGTAGCAAATACCACCATGTCAGAAGCTGATCCAAACCCAGACATGCACAGCTAAAAGCTAACACGCTATTCTAGGGGTTTTTTTTAACCAGTGGTCATTGGAGAGATTTGAGGGGGGAAGGAGTCCTTGAACTTGGTTAAGACAGCAATTAACTTATTAAGGTTAAGAAGCACTAGCCTTGATGACTTATCCAGGCTATCCTCCGTGCTGAAAGTAGACGAACCAGCCAATTATTAGGCAGGTAGTCGCAATTCAGTGAGCACTCTGACCACTACTATATTGGGATGAAACCCTGGGCTCCCGTACAGAATCTCACGCAGCAGCGGCAAAAGGAAAAAAACTGCTCTTTTCCCGAATTTTCCAACAAAAAAAAAAGTTCGAAATCAATATGTTATAAAAATATGGCATATTTTTGACGAACTCTAACTCACCTTCAGCTATTATTTAAAAAAAAAAAGACAGTTTTTTAATGTTATTTTCCACTGAAAGCTATTATCCAATTCGTATTTCGTGGTGGGATGCTCCCAAAGCGACTGCATCTATTTTTGCGAACTGCAACGAGACATTTTAGAGCTACAAATGCAGGCATAAAATTTTTTATTGGTTTAGCGGAGCAAGATCTGTATCTGAAGTACGTATTTTATGATAGAAACGAATGAACGTTTTTATATACTATAAGGTGAGATTTATTTTTCAGAATTTTTATTACTTCGTCGTTGTTTAAAACCTGTGCAAGAGGAGGGGGTAAACCCGTGAAATATCGGTAATATAAGTACGTTGAAAAGAAAGAAAAAGTGAGTTTGGGACAGTGTTGTGTTATATTTATTGGACCTGTGAGCTTTGACTGATATTTTATATATTCCATGTTTATGGTTTTGTATCTGAATTTTAATTCACGAACATGGATCCTCACCTAAATGACACGAAAAAGGGTCTTATCCCCCGATACCTTAACTTTTATATTTGATCAATACGTGGGAACTTATATCAGTAGATTATTGGCTTCAAAAATGCTAAAAATATAACATTTCTGTTTTATTCTTCTCATTCGTTCCGAATAAAAAAAAAAAAGCTTTCACTTTAAAGACTTATAGCATTTGAATTATCTATATAATATGGATGTATTACATTGTCTCACACCAGTCAGTAAATAAGAGAATAATTTAAAAAAGCTATAAAGATAAAATAATTTATGACAAGGTACTTGAAGTTTTACCTTTGTATATAGCCATACTTTTGGAAAATTGTTCCCTACGAATATAAATCTTTGAAAAACTACTCTTTAATTTTACATATATATTTAATTTTTTATATTGTTGCATTTATGGTTTATGACAGCGTTTCCCAACCTTTTGAAATTCGCAGCACCCTTGGGAATAACATTAGAAACTTGGGGCACCCTTCCTTGAATACAGAATACAGTTTACTACAACCAAAATCACTCAATAAAAATACACTAGTAGAGATTTGTTTGATTAATCAGTAAAGTGAAACTTGTGATTTTATGCTTAGAGAGCAGATACTTGAAATCAGGCCTTACAGTTGGCAACGAAACACGTAAATTGTCCTCAAGGTCTTGCAGTCTATTTCTTGACAGGTAGCGGCGCTACAAATAACAAGCACTACACAAAAACAAACGTCACGTTAGGTTCACAACGTATACACGCACATTCCTTCGTGTACCAATTCGTTCGAAATTCCATAGAGGAATGTTTACGAGGTGCATCTACGGTTGAGTAGTAGTAGTAGTCTATTTCTTACATTGTATTTTATTGTCGCCATAGCAGAGAAGGCTTGTTCGCATACATATGATATTGAAAAGGGCAAAAGTGCACTAATTGCTTTCTTCATTAGATTAGGGTATTCCTCTCTCAGTCTAAGCCAAAAAGCAGTCACCGACGACTCACTCTTTTGGTGAACTTTTCTTTGAGTGTGGAATCGGCGCAAAGATCAATTAATTCATCGCGTTCGCAAGCAGTGAAATTTATTTCCTCCGCGCTGTCTGTAAAAACAAATGGTGAGACAACCCAGTCTAGATTCTCAGTGGAAAGAGATGGAAAGTACATATATATTGCATCTTGCAATCTTGATAAGTGTTGACAAATGAGGTTTTATCAGCTTATCCGAAGGTGTGTGTGGTGGCACTTTCCGTTATTACTTCGAAGGTTTCGGCAGCTGACTGATGCAAAGATAAAAGCAAGAAAGAAAATTGGCCTTGCGGGAATCGAATCCACGTCCTCTCACTTGCCGGGTGAGCACTCTAGACCATTTTACTAGAAAGCCAACGAATCCTCTTTCCTTAGAGATCGTGTGCGCTGAACAGGGCCGTGCATGGGCAGTCAGACCTAACCTCGTGTGCACTCAAGCCAAAGCTCACATTTCTGACAATGTCACCAGATGGCGACTTATCCGATAAGTCTGTCACGCATAAGAGTAATTAATTCGACTTAATTTATTTTAGAACCTAAAGTGGGCCGTAATATTTTTTTTGACTTATCTCCATAATATCTCGCGGCACCCTATGGTGCCGGGGCACACCGGTTTATGAAATGAGCTGATTTTTCTACTGCGATATTGGTCGTATATACAGGGTGTTGTAAACTCTTTCAACAAATAGGGGTGATAATATTGTATACAGGGTAAACTGCGAATAATCTGTCAAACGAAAACGATAGACGAGTCTAAGTGCAACATAAAACACTATAGCAGCCCTGTCCTATCTCGTACCATTTTCGAGTTATGGTGGAGAATGGATTATGTAAGGAAAAATGCGTCAACGGTGACAAACCACAAATTTGAGCATTTTCTGGTCTCATTGCACCAGTTTCCAAAAGATCCTACATAAAACCATATTGGACTTCTAGTTTAGGGGAAATTTAGCCTTTTGTTTACATCACTGAAATTTGTGTTTGTCCGATTTGGCGATATTCGATTTTGCACTTCGCCAATCTCTCAGCGCTTGCAGCCAATCTCTCAACGCACCATTAAATCCAGATATCCTGATAGAGGTGGCGTGGTGTCACCATATAGAATTTTTTCTGCAGAATGAAATAGTCACAAAATCTGTAACCGTTAATTCCGAATTTTCTTCGAACATTTATTTCGATAAATGCTGATTTAAGTGATGTATTGCGAACAAAGTGTGGATTCCTCCTGAAATATTGTAAGCTCTTTTAAAAGCTGGAAAGCTGGTACAATAGAAATGTCTTTAGTAAATTTGCCGATTGTAGCTAGAAGGCATAGGTGGAGATTGACTTGGAAGTCTGGGGGGGGGGTACGATGATGATGATGTCAGCTCATATATACATATATACATTAGATCAGTCGACTCCACCTTTGACGCTGGTGGTATCGTCAGGTACCCCCCCCCCCCCCCCCCCCCGTATCTCCAGCCATGCTAGAAAGGTGTTTGAGGAATTGACGATTGAAAATTTTGACGCGATAATTCAATTTTGAACCTCGCCAATATTTTAGCGCTTGTAGCTCGCCATTAAATCCACATATTCTAATGAAAATGATGACGCCTTATAGGAATTTTTTAGCTCTTTTCAAATATGTGCTTAGTTTGCGTGTAGTTCTTTCAGAAATTGCATAAATTCGTGTTTTGCAGATTTGACGCATTTTTCCTCCATAATCCGTTCTCCATCATAACTCGAAAACGGTTAGAGCTTTATGCTCCACTTGGACTCGTCTATCGCTTATTTTCGTTTGGCGGATTATTCGTAGTTCACCCTGTATATGTAGACAGACTGTATTTGCAATGAAATCTACAACTGCATTTCATTGGTGCTGGAGAAAAATAATGTTATGCGTTGCAACAGTGATTTAATTACCGCAATTTCTGGTTAAATAAGCCGTTCTAAGAAAAATAACCAACGAAAAAAATTTTACATATGACCGCTTCAGCAGTACGTAATTTTCAATCAATAGCTAAAGAGAAAAAACTGATATACAAATGAACTTAAGGCTGTGTTTTTAAATAATTTGGCATTTAAGTTTTGGGAATTTTACAGTAAAACGCGACATTAAATATTATTCTGCAGTAAAAAATTGATTGTTTAGCTGGATTAAAAAATTTAAGTAAATAAAACTTCATAATAATTAATTAAATCCCTTGAAGTTAAAATATCAGCGAAAAAATTATTGAATAGGCAATGGCTTTGAATAAGACGCAAGAGCTAAAACTTTTAGCTCTAACAAAAGCCACGTATATATTACGGGTAATTACGGTACTTGACTTATTCATTAATTGTTTCTTCAATTCCACTGACTAATTTAGTTATTTATTTAATAAATTAACAAATCTATAGTTCGCGAAATTTCACTCGCACTGGAGAAAGACTCGAAGTAGCTGCTCAAAGTGGCATACAAGGGCACTCGTTGTATAAAGCATATGGTGGCAAACTTTTGACATGTTTAAAAAAAATACGATAAACATATTGGGATAAATCGAGAAGATAAATCATAATTATTGGTTTTTTATTTCTCTTATTGGGTTTGGGTTGCTGTATTTTTGATATAGTTTAGATTCGACGTCCATATTTTTTATGGGCAACTTTCTTCAGCCATCTCGTTGGACATTTTGTCTGTTGAGACTTTTGTATTTGTGTTTGTAAATGAAGAACTGTCACATCCTCTCGTAGACCCTGATCTTGTTCACAGTGATGAGATGATGATGAGATCCATGATAAGTTCATGTATGTCTCGTACACCAATGTTTTCACGCTCTCCTAGATGAACAAGTCCAGTGAATTAAGGTTCAGAGAATATGGTGCAAAATTACAGGTTCATCGCATCCAATTCATTGCTCGCTTTTCTGGCACTATGAATGAAATCTGATCTTATTCAATTACATATTACTACAGTCGAACTTGGTTGGTTCGAATCTAAACCGCACAGCAAAAAAGTTCAAATTATCCAATTCATCAATTTAGGACACCTATACTTTCACTAAAAAAATCTAAAAACTCTTGATAGTTATAAAAATGCATTGAGTGCCTATAACTTACAGTGCCACTTTTCTCGATGTTGTAACTAGCGTTTGTATAAAACGTGAACGCTCAAAAAAAACAATTTCATTTGTGAATTTGTTATATTTTCATTTCTTTTTTCTTTTGAATGCTTTTAAACATTGTACAAAATCTTCAGATTGATTTAGAGAATGCGATTTTCAAGCTCTTCAACAGCCTTATTTTTTTTCTAATGTGTCCGTAGCTTTTGAAAGTGTTTGTATAGGGACTCCAGTAGTGCTTGTTTTAGATTTGTTTTAGTCCTCTTCATGAGAATATTAAACATGGCTTTATTAGCTACTTCATCAATGTCGCATACATAAATCCACCACAGTTTTTTTTAGAATTATACTATTTGGACATGGTTAAAAATGTGTTTCTGCTACATTGGTATTCTGAAATGAACGAAAAATAATGCTAGACAGCCATTAATCCCCTACACATTTTACCAGACACGTGCCTGGGTCCGGTACTCTAGTTTAAAACATTCCGTCTGTGAAGAAGCGATTACCACATTCACAAAAAGTTTCATATTTAGTGAGTAGTAGCATATGCATCTGCAGACATTGCAGGGGCTAATGAAGTCATCTAAGATCCAGTAAAACACCATCTTCCCACGAAAATAGAAAAGTCAGTGTGTAGGGGCTGATAACGAAAGCATCGCTTCTTACTTATAGCCACAGCAAAAATAATTCAGATTTGGTTAATTGTAATTTTTTTAGTGTTTTTAGCTATATATTAGGAAATATCAGTAAGTCACAAAATAAAGAAAAAGATGATCAAAAGTTAGCCAGAAATTCAGACAAAAAGGAAATTTTGCAAAGAACATATCTGAATCGATTTCGAATTATCCAAAACATTAGGAAAAAAGATCGAATTAAAAAGGTTATGTTACAATTAAATTGAATAGGAAACTCAACGGGAGTTCCTAAAATTCGAATTATAAAAAAAAATTCAAATTAATCAAGTTCGAATTAGCATAAGTTCCCTTGTATTTGCTTTAATGAGTGATATGAAAGAGTTAATACACATCCTGTATTATCGTGTATCGTATTTTTTCAAGTCGGATTGGACTTATAGATTTCTGATGCTAAGTAAGGCAAACTATCAATTTTATATAGGTTGAAAATTCAGCTGTTTGGTGTAGTTATGATATTTTTGAACACTTAAAAAATGCATTCATTTTTAACCTACATAATTGATGTATAATTTCCACCGAAGATGTATGCCGCAATTTACTCGTCTTTTTTTACGTTACCTTTGATCTGGGCTTTCTTGTAATATTCATCAAATACTTATGACTACAGAATGATCTAACTTTCGTGTAATTTAATTTGCAACACACATGGATTGAAGAAAATACTTTTTAATGAAGTATAAAATATATGATAAAAATTGAAAGATATTACCGAATTCGAAGTTAATTACCTGGAAAGTACTAATATAGTACAATACAATGCAATACAATTGCAAGGCCACAACAGGCAAAATACCCAACAAGTTGGCTTAGAAACTAAATTTCATAACATTTAATGAGCTTGTCAAAAGCTTGAAATACTAGAAATTTATCATCACATCGCTTGTTCTTGTGTATAATACAGTGCTTAAAACAATTAAGGGATATGTATACAGCGATTTATTTAAATTTATTAAAAATTAGTCGATGATTAATTCTTGTGATACAACTCTTTGCGAATACCTAACAATGTTCTTCGTCAATTTTTTATCAATTCAAATGTTTAAAAATCACAATTAAATAAAAACTGCATTTCCCCCGATTGTTTTGATCAGAGTAGCAATAATATATTATTATGCAATAGTTTTAAGGTGTAGACTACAAAAAAAAGTAGTTCTAGAATTTTTTTCTCAGGGAAAAAACCCTTTCTACCTTTTTTTATGTAAAACGCTTTGTTTTATCTTCTATTCTTTTTCTTTGTTTCCCTAGTACATATGATAATGTATCTATATATATATATATATATACCATCAACAAAGTACATCATGTCGCAGTGCACCCAAGTAAATTGCCGTTAGGCATTCTTCGGAGTCCTGAGCCTGCAGCCAATAAATCTCTAGGAACTCTCTTTTTCCGGGACTCAAGAAAACGGTCTTGTTCTACAAGTACTTGGCGCTTTTGTGTTGGGATAAAGCAGAAGCGAAGGTGTCACATCGCTTAAGTGGGCTACTCTTTTCCCATGGCTCCTTATCTTATTTTTCTTTCTTGCCTTGAGTTGCGACCCATCCACTTGTAGCTGCTCTCAATGTGCCACCCTTAAGGTGAAAATGAAGAGAGAAAACTCACCCTTTTTCGTCGACTATCTAATCAATTATTGATTGCACAGGGACGCTGTCTCCAAAGTAACACCAGCTACCATGGCAACACATCTTTGAAGATCTCATGCATATTTAAGGAACGTGGACAATTGAACTGACCACTAAACACTTTCTATATCAGGTGTTTCCTTTTAACTAGAAAAAAAAATTGCAAGAACATACTATCCGTACATGTATACAGTTGAAACTCAATTATGCTGCTTAATACGTCCTTTAGGTTATTTCAGTAAAAAGTTAAAATTCCCTTGTCTATATGGCTGAAAAAAGTGATATAACTGACTGTACAGGGTGTCCAATAAATTCTTAAATAGTTTAAAGAATGAAGGAATTGGTATATTTGAATGCAGTTTGCGAAAATCTATTTTCACGAAGATTTTTTTTTGGTACAGAAGAAATAATTGGTTCAAATTTTTGTCGATAGGGGCACTGCACGTAAGCAAATAAATATAAATATGCAAATCAGAGTCTTATAAAAGTGCAGGGTGTGTAACAGCTCATTTCTGAATTTTCCGGTTACTGGCGCTTACATAAGTCTACATAAGGCGCTTACATAAAGTCTTCTTTGTGATGATGACATTGGCAGATAAAGCACTACTGGTGCAGTTATTTTACTTCAGCGCCGAATCACCGGCCGAAGCCTTACAAACGTTTTGGACACAGAAGAGATAAAAAGTTCAGGTTCAATCACTCTTGTCGGACTGGTGTCCCTGGCCCACTATCGACGAAAATTTGAACTAATTTTGTTTTCTGTACCGAAAAAAAAAAAAAAAAAAATTCCCTTCGTGAGAATAAGTTTTCACAAAGTACATTTAAATACAGTGAAACCCCTTTTGACGGACGCCCCTCAGATGATGTCATCCCTCTTTTACGGCCAAGTAGTAATTTCCCCTTGTATAATAAAAGTATGCATTTCAAACCCGTGATTAACGGTTACCCCTCTTTTACGGACGAATTTTTTTGGTGCGCCAGTGTCCGCAAAAGAGAGGTTTACTGTATACCCATTACTTCAAATTTTATGAGTTTTTAAACAATTTACGAATATATGGGATATACTGTAGCAATGTTTTCGACGAAATTAATATTTATATATATAACTAAAAAATAAAATAATTAAAACAAACTTTCTCCTGTGAAACTTCCTTCATTGCAATAAAACATATCGTGATGAGTAGAGCCCGGATTATATGCACTAAAAAAGTGGCAAAATATGCTCTAAAAATATGCAAATATGCACTTAAAAATGCGAAAATATGCACTTAAAAATGCAAAAATATGCACTTATAAATGCAAAAATAAGCACTTAAAATACAAAATGTGCACTTAAAATACAAAATGTGCACTTAAAATACAAAATGTGCACTTAAAATACAAAATGTGCACTTAAAATACAAAATGTGCACTTAAAATACAAAATGTGCACTGAAAATTCCAAAATATGCATTAAACACCCCAGAATATGCATTAGAAATCTTGAAAAAGTCAAAAATTCCGAAATATGTATAAAAAAAAGGGAAAATATGCATTAAAAAAGAGAAAATATGCATTAAAAAATACACCATGCAAAAAAAGCGAATGTGTTTTTAAAATGCATGTTTTCTATTGGTGCATATGTATTTCATTTTTACCAAAAAATATCCCCTCATATATATGTATACAGCATATGCAAATAACTTCTACATATTTTTTATTCAGGCATTTTTTTAGTTTTCAGTTTGTTGTAGCTGCTCAATAACGAAAATAGCAGTAATAAAAGAATTTCGACACTATTTCTAAAAACAAAATTAACATTTTGACACATCTCTAGAAATAGCCTTACAATAAAACTGTTAGTAGTCGTAAAATACTTTATAAATATGTATTAATTCACTAAATTTCACATACCGGGAAAAAAAATCGATGTTATGAAAATATTACGAACAATATTTATTTGGAAAATTATAAAAAAAAAAAGTGAGTTTAAGTAAACCTTCAAAAATATGCACTTATACTGGAAATTCTTTGATTTTATGCATTTATATGCATTAATACTAAAAAAGGCCAAAATATGCAAATGCATATGCACATATGCATTTGCATATAATCCGGGCTCTAGTGATGAGAAACCAATACTAAAAATTCAATATTTTCGAATATGTAACTTTATTCAATATAAAAACATTCCAATATCAATCTCCGAAGATTTTTCTCCCGAAACTCGGAAACTCCGTGACCAACTATGGATGGCTGGTCAGAAATTCAGGGACAACAGACTTAAAGTGAAACTCGACCATAACTTCGCCATAATTAACAATATTAAATACATTTGGGACCTTGATATTAATGGCATTATCCCTGCTTTTACATCCCAACCAGTTCCAAACCCTACTCTATCCACCAGTCCTCCCCGTACCCCTGATGTTACGCCTTTAGGCCGTCACCCTTTAACACCCCTTCCGCCTCTAAATTAAATACTTTTAAACTAGGTACCGTCAACGTTAGAAGTTTAAATAATAAAATTCTTTCCTTCGAATCCATTTTGCTTGCTCACAACCCTATTTTCTTGGAGTCACAGTATCTTCGTTTATAATTTCGTTTATAATTTGTGTTAATTGCATTTTTAATTGGGTTGCTGTATTTTTGAAATATATGACAACCATATTTTTATGGGCATCTTTTTATCAGCCACCTCGTTGGGCATTTTGTCTGTTGTGGCGTTGTATTTGTATTTGTATTTCTAAAAAATTCTGTGTGTCTAATTCCGAATTTCTTCCCCTAAGTATAGTGCTTTTCGCAAAGATAGAAACTCTCGTGGGGAGGTGTAGGCCTGGTTTTCAATAATTCCATTCCTCTCACTGAAATCCCCTTGCACTCTGACCTCGAAATTGTTGCAGCTGAATGGCGTCACCCTAACTGTTTCCCCCCCCCCAGCCATTTTTTCCCACTATATACACCTCCCTCCCTAGATTTACACTTATTCGACCAACTTGAACTTATTCTTGAAAAATTCTCCCCCACACATTCCCCTAATTCTCACTGGAGATTGGAACCTCCCAGGCATTGAGAATTAATAATAAAGTCCTTGACATTTTTCTTAAATTCAATCTTGCCCAATCTGTCTTAGAACCAACTCAAATTACATTTCACTCCAGTTCAATCCTGGATGTCATTGCCACTTCCAATCGGATCCCAGTTCTTGACACCTCTATCTTCGAGGGTTGCTCGGACCATAAAATCCCCTTCATTGATTTTTCCCTCCAGCAATCTATTCCCTCCAACAAACTTGCCACCAAACCAAATTTTAATAAGGCCAACTACCCCCTCATGCGAAATATTCTTCGTTCCCACGACTCCGATTTCTTATCACTTTCCAACAACATTCATATCTTGTGGGCCACTTTCAAATCGATAATCCTCCAATGCTTATAACTACAGTTCCCAGTAAGAATGTCTCATCCAAGTACATTAACAACCCTTGGATCAATAGAGATATCATCCATTTAAAGAGAAAAATTAGCCACACCGCTATCAAATACAAAGTAAATAAATCCCACTCACTTAAATCTGCAATTTCTGCCTACACCCAAAACCATAAAGACCTCTCTCATTACTCCTCAAAAAACCAAAAATATCTTTCTCATTCTTTAAAAAAATTATCTCAAATCCAATCCCTCAAAGTTTTGGAACTTCCTCTGTCCTAAATCAGCTGGTTCCTCATCTCTCAAAATTTCAACTAAAGACATCTTTTCTTAGGCGGATATCACCACTGAGTTCAATTTAGCGTTATGCTCAGTTTTCTCATTGGATCCCCCCGCCCCCACAATATTCATTCACTGACTCCATTCCCAACTCTAATCCAATCTTTATCTTTAGAGAGGGCATCGTAAATTATTGAAAAAACTCAAACCTCGCCCTTTGGGCCCGGATGGAATCCCTAACTAAATTCTCAAATTCTGTGCTGAAGAAGTCGCTGACCATCTTTTGATTATTTTCAATGTTTCTCTAAATTCCTCCATTCTACCCTCTGATTGGGAAATAAAAAAAATCATTCCAATTCACAAATCTGGTCCTTTTACCGATCCCCTCAATTTCAGACCTATCACAATCACTTCATCTTGCTGTAAGATTCTTGAACACATCATTGCAAAGGAAATCCACGCCACCTTGACTCCATAAAATTTTTTTCCCTAATCAGCATGGCTTTAGACGTTCTCTCTCCACCTCCTCTCAATTGGCCCTTTTCATCCATGACCTCTTGGGAGCCGTCGATAAAAATTTACAAACTGATGTCATTTTCTTAGATTTCTCAAAAGCATATTGCAAAGTCTCCCCCACGATAAATTACTATTTAAACTTTCTACACTCGGCTTAAACGATCAATTGCTTAATTGGTTGAAAACCTTCCTAAAATCCGCAAACAATATGTCCATTGTCTCCAAGCCAACATATATCTTTAGCAGACCTAATCATCCACTTAAGATAAACCCTATCTCCTCTTCCACCGACTGCTTTAAATTAAGCTTCTTTCCGTATACCATTTCTAACTGGAACTCTCTCCCCTCCACTGTCGTTGATTCACCCACGCCACTTATATTTTCGAAAAATGTAAAACTTTTTCTGTCACCATCACCCGCATTCTCATGCTTAGGCTTCGGCCAACATTATTGTATATATAAAGAAATAAGTTAATAATATTCAAAATAATTATTCTGGAAATACATGATTGGTTCTCATACGACTGAATGAAAATTTTGATTTTCATTTCATTTATTCATTTGATTTGCACATGGATATACAGAAAAAGCAAAGGGAGCCCTACCATCCCCCTCCACGCTTACAAAGGATAATCAGAGAGAAACTGACGTTTAGTGCTCGCGTTTACTATGGGTGATGAGAGCGCATGCGCAGTTGCCGGTAAACGGCCCTATTTGTACATCAATTCTCAAACAGCTATGTCTCTAATGCACATGCGCTCTCAGAATGGACACATATAGTAATCTCACGAGCGCTAGTTTCAGTTCGAGCTACTTCAGTTTCTCTCGGATTATCCTTTATAAGCATGAGTAGATAGTACTACCCCTGGTGAACATAAGATCAGGACTATATAGTAAGGGCTTTAAACGCGCTCGCCACTCTGGCTCAGATGAGCATGGTCTCGGAGCTACTGCGTGACATCATTAATCAAGCACTTTGTAGCAGACAAGCAAGCAAAGAGTCGTTGCCTACTGTATGAAGAGGATTATTTTAAACTAGCAAAAATACTCGGCAAAATGCCCGGGTTTTCTTCAATTACTGGGAGGATTGAAAAAGTGACTAACCATTATAATAAACTATTATACATAATACTGGCAGCATTAAAGAAATGACAAACCATTGTAAAGGCACGTGCATGTCTGAAAATCATTGTTAGGGAACCACGGTAACCGAAGTAAACATTCCGAAAGTTACTGTTGTGGCCCAGGAAGCATTGTTGTCCGATGGTTTTTCGCCCATTTCGGTCATTTGCCCGGCTCTGATGAACTTTTAAAGCTGCCTACGGTTTAATCCCGTTCCTGTTTGGTATGTTGCAAAATTCGGCTACGAACGGTCTAAAATTGTACATTTGTTAAAGAACAAACATACATACATACTTTCACATTTATATACAAGATTTTAGTTGCTTATTTTTTTTATTGTGTTTCTCAACTGAGTAATCTCTCGTTTATGGTGTTGTTTTGGTTGCGCTTGTGGTGTTTTTATAATATTTTTTGTGTTCTCTTGTAAAAATGAGAAAACAAATACAAGCTCTTGAGCAATAGCAACGTGCAAGAACTATACTCGGAGGACAAAGAAACTTGAGATTCAAGTTACTTATCACAATTTTCCTAAATGGAAGCAAATCATATTTGCTTCCCATGTTTTTATGTTGCAGTTGTATTAATAATAATAAAGTTAACACTTCTAAAACCTACAGCTAATTAAAACCTACAGCTAACATGAGATAATTGAAAACTATATAAAGTTCGAAAGAGATAATTGAAATTATTCATCTCGCGTTAGCTTTCAATTAAAATTAATTAACGTACGTGATTCAACTGAAATGGAGCCGAGAAAAATATTCTCAGTGGAAGTTCCCTCCTAAGCAGATGCAAAATTTCTTATTTTAAATGCTTAAATGGTTGGACGAAGCAAGCCAATAAATACTAATGACAATGATCGAAAAAATAATTTTGGAAATAATTCAATAAAGTGGACAGTAGAGCGATTGCAAGCTATCGTAATTAACAGGATTGTTAATTACGATAGTAAGTGTATAGAGTTAACTTGTACACAGTTACAATAGTGACTGTGACGTCACACATAGCGTCCGCTGGCACAGAAGCCAGCGCCTCATGAGAAAGCCCATATTACATAGCCCTGTTACAAGATACTGTAGGAACACAAATTACTTGAATATTTTTAAGATATTCAGTATGTCTTCCAATTTTAATTATAATAAATCATACGCCTGAAAAACTTGTCTTTTCTTATCGCATATTATGCCAACAAGATGAGCTTTTGCGCGAAAAGGCGAAGATTTTACATTCTGAAAAGATATAATTCTTAAGGAAACCTGAACAAAAACATTAAAAAAAAAAAAAATTCAAAACTCATTCATAAACTTACATTATCCACAAACGCCAAATAAGTGGTTATTAATCTGATTTAAAAGAGTTTAAAAAGAAAATAAACGTATAGTCCTATCGATTTTTGTACAGTAATACAAGAAGGGGACACTACCATATCGTTTAGTGAGGGATAATTCTAAGTTGTAGCGCCGTAGGGAGTTTTTCTCTAGATGGAATAACTTACCTCCGGGGGGGGGGGGGTCGTGAATTTTACCACAATTGATACGTTTAAAAAGAAGTAAGATAGACATAGTGGGATAAATCGAGAAGCAATCCATACTTGGATAAGAAAATCATAATCTTTTTTATGGGCAGTATATTATATATCATTATTTTGTTTGTTTTGGTGATATATGCGTTTATGTTGGGTTGCTGTATTTTGGTTTTATGTATGTATTTTGGTATTGTATTTGATATAAATATTTTTTATGGGCATCACACACACACTGTTTCAGCCACCTCGTTGGGCAATTCGCCTGTTGTGGCTTTTGTATTTGTATTATCAAATTTACCAACAACGATTGGTTTCAACCATATCCACCGGTAAAACTGGTAAATTTATCATATCAAGATGATTGGTAAGCATGCATAATAACCAGTAATTATGTATAATAACCAATTTATCACATTTACCGTAATACCTATATGGCATTTTGTATATTCTGATTTAAAATACAGAAAATTCTATGTATGGCAGCAGCAGAAACATAGAATAATTTGTATTTTTATTTCGTATCGTGAACACTTCATATATAATTACTCTTTTATTATTCACAAACATAAATAAAACTTATGACTTGAAATGAAGTTCGAGCAACATTTAAATAAGGAGGAAACAATCTCTACCATAAAAAAATAATTTAAATACAATGCCAACGATTTTTTTTTCCATTTTCGCAGAACCAAACTAAATCAAATAACACACCTAAGTATGCTAATGTTTTTCTTATTTTTTTTTCAAAATATTCCTTGAGAACTAAAAATTCAAAATTTTATTTGATAGCTTCATTTTTTTTTCGAAAAAATGTGGAAATTAGAATCGATCTGACAGCTCGAGTTGATGGCAGCGGGCTTTATAGATGTCTGAATGGAATTTTTAAATAAAGCAAGCGCTTTCTCTCTCGCTCTTCACTTCAAGTCAAACCGTATTCGATTTTTAGAAAGCGTGCATTCCTGAGACATTTTCTCTCTTTCTTTCTCCTTAATATTTGATTCTTCACAAAGGAATTTCATTTGATTACAAAATTTTTGGTTTTATGAAGGTTTAAGGCGTTAAAATCTGAAACTGGAAAGAAATAATTACGGTACGTGGAGTTTTGTAGAATTCCTTTAATAAAATGACGAAACAAATAATATAGTACGTATATAATGCACACGAACGTCCAATATTAAAATCCGAAAATCACTCGGTGCTGTATAAAAAAGACACCGTGTTCATAAAATGATGCAAATATGCATTCTTTTGAAAACTTTGGCTCGTTCATGCTCAACCCATGGCCCGCTGGTCAAACGTGGCCTTCGTAGTGATCTGACCTTAAAATTAATTTTGTAAAAATGAACTAAACAGCATAACCAGATGACCCGCTGCACATTTCCAGATCACTTTATTGGTCCACGGCACATTTCCAGGCCAATTAAGGGGGGTTGGTGCACGATCTTGGCTTCCCATGCTTTCCTATGGGAAAAATCTCCTTCCTTTAAGGAACATTTAAAAATTTTCTATTCACTTTTGGCACTCAATTTTTTCCCTCAAATACTATGAATATTTTTATACAATTTAACTCGAGCATTTAGGACTTTAATTATTGGTTATTTTTTTCTCGAATTTTGACAACAACAAAAACGTTTTTAAAAATCATCAAAATTTATCCTTATTTATCCATTAAATTTTTTTGAATAATTTTAATGAAAAATCCCCGCGGTAAATTATGTAACATCATAGTGTTGAAAGGCACACAAAGTTTCAAGATATTTGAATGAGTGCTGTTCCAAAAAATGTTCCTTATGTAACAAAAAACTTAGTTTTGAGAAAAGAGCATTTTAGTGGAATGCATTATATATTTATATATGCTGTTTACACATACTGCCTGCCAGCAGTTTATGTTAAAATATTTTAAAAATATTTCTATTACAGGTAGAACAAAAACTTGAATGCAGTTAGACGAAGAAAGTTTTATAGTATTTGAAAATTAAAAAATTCGAAAATGTGTTTTTTGGAAAGCTTGCGTGCACCAAACCCCTTTAAGCGAGCCTTCTACGACGAATGGTTGATGAGATAAATAAAGGCTGAGAGATAGGACTTTCCTATGTATACACTATACATAATCACACTACATACTATGAATCATACTACATACTACACCACACCCTATAAATCTACGAAAATTAGATATTTTATAAATTAATTTTTTAAAATATTTATAAAAGCTCAGATAATACGCAGTGGTATACAAGGTGTCCTGTAAGTACTAGCGCGGCCTTTATCTCATCCACCGTCCGTCGTAGAGATACGATTCCAGTTTATAAAACGCTCAACGGGCATTCAAAAATTTACCATGTACCAGTTTTGAGAGTGAAAATAACGTGTAACAAAATAAAAAATCTACATTTTTATACGACCCCCTGCTCTCTAATTTCCAATTAAGAAGTTTTTGCCCTGTCTCTCCTGATGCCAACCACCTCACCCGATGAATACCAATCTAGCACGTTCTCTCATCTCTTTTTTTAAATCATTAGTTAGTTTCCATCACGTTGTGCGATAACATATTCTTTACTATTTTTTCTTTCTTGCGATGGAACATAAAAAGCAATTTTCTTTCATGCCTCCAGTGACATAGAAGTTTCAAATATAACTTCACTAACAAACTGATGCAAGTAAAAAAAATATTGAATTTTAATTAGCTTAGACCTATTGAACAGTGATATTCGACTTTTTTGGAGTGGGTTAAAAATGAGAGTTTCATTTTCTCTCATAACTTAAATAAAAACACGAGAAGAGATGAGAAGCCAAAACCTTTCAAAAGATAAGAGAATATTGCAATAAGGTTTTACCGCAACCTGTCACAATTTCAGAGAAAAGTAAACGTTAATAAACTGAATTCTATGAAGAATGGAGAGATTTTTTGTGAAAGACCAGAGAAAAAAAAGTGGAATTCTTAAAAGAATTTATATTTTCTTTTTTCGGTTTTTGTAGAAAGCGGCTTCCGTCAAAAACGTTTGAGAGCAACAGCTGTTGTTCGAAGAATGTCCTGTCTTGCATGTGACAATATCGTGCGACTCAACCTAAAGTTGGTTACCAGAAAATTGTCTAGACACTCACGGGTTATAAGCAACAAACAACAACAGCAGCACCGCGCAGTTTGCTGGGAAGAGATTACATATGTCTAAAACGGTTTTATAAAACTTAATAGATTTTGAAGAATTTTATCAGAAGGGATTTCCAAAACTGAATGCACGTTGGAAAATATTCACTCGCTTGTTTACTGCAGAAATATTGCTTCCATTGACTCAAACCATGGAATACAGAGTTTTCTCAATCAATTTACACCAAAACTTAGTGGATTATTTTGTTTTTACTTCGGGTATCCATAGGGAATTAGTTATATGGAATTCGATAGAAAAGGAAATAAGGCGACGAGTAAACATCGATCAATCAATATCTAGACGTAACACCAACGCGCTGTTGTATCTATAAAGCAAGGAAACTCACTTAATGCATGCTGCTGGACTTACTGGAAATGTTGTTGTGTTTATTGAAGCGTTTTGATGCTAAAAGTGTTTCGAGGGAAAAATAACAGCACCCGAAGAGTAATACGAAAATGTGTGTGACAGACTAACTTGTCAACGACAAGCTCTTCTGATGTGACAAACTATTCACGATGTGACTCGCAACTCACATTCATCGAGGGATATATTTTCCGTTTCTGCGAATCCTCAAGAGTAAAATTCGCAGATTGGTTACTTACAGAATTCGATATTTGTATAGAAAGGCCTAACAAACAAATAATAATAATAAAACGATGTTTTTTCTTTTCTTTGACAACAGTAGTAAAAAGCTTCTCTCTTTTTTTTTTTACCATGGTGTGGTTCTTAAGTAAGAATGTGATGTGAGAGGGTAAGATTGGCTGGACTTGCTACGGCAAATCAAGGAAAGCTGAGACCAGTTGAGTTGCAACCGTGCGTGAAGAAATTTGAAGACGTAAGCGAGATACACTTTCTTTCTAGCAAATTCATTGCTTTGAAGACATGGAAGTAAGAGTGCCCTGAAACAAACAAACAAAAATTCGAAACTTAGGAACATAAAAAAACAACATAAATTGTAGAGGGAAAAACCCAACAACTTGCAACATAAGAAAATATGTTACACAAAAGCTCAGATTTGTTATGGAACTCGAGCGACTGTATGCTGTTTGCTCTGTGTTTTTTTATTAAAAGAATTTGTTTCGTCTCTCTCACGCTTGAAGATGAACAGAGAGCAGCAAAGCGAAAGTTTATTTCATTTCGATTAGGCAGCAAAAACTCAAAAACATTTTTTTTTTCTGTATTCCGCTCGTAAAACATCACAGAAAACGGATTTGCGACCAATAAAAACTCGAAAAAGTTATCTTCAAATTTCGTGATACAGTAGTATTCGTTAAGGTGTTAGTGTCACTATACGCATAGATGTGCAACAACCGAAAGGTTTGTTCATTTGTCTCTAGATCCGAATTCCTTCACCCATTTTTCACTGACGTTGCATTTGCGCAACGCTTTGTTTAAACATTTTTTCAATTAATTTTTATACAAATTTTTGTATGAAATTAACATTTCTGGAAATTGAAAGGTTTACCGAAATTTAATTTTTTTTATCACCTAACAAAAATGAAATTTTTTGAAATTTTATCCTGATTTGCGGTCAGGAAATTTTTTCTTCCTTGACCAGGATGAAATAATTTTTTTAAAATACATAGATAAATAAAAATAATTTTTTTACACACACACACACACACACACACACACACACACACACACACACACACACACACACACACACAGAAATAAAATTTTTAAAAAATGTAAAAAATAGTTCCCTCCCCCCTTATATTTCTTTGTATTACATGGCGCATGAGCACACGTATTTCCAGAATCATAATTACTAATTATTTTAATTACATTAAGTTAATTAATTTATATTAACTAAAAGTTTATTAGTCGGAAATTTACATTAATTGCAAAGAAAAACATGCTAAATTAATCTCCAATTTTTTTAGACTTCTCTAATATGTTATTTAAGTAACGAGTTATCATATACAGGGTGTTCTGTTAATGGACCGACAAATTCAGAGGGTTGTTAGTAGAGATCAAGAGGAACAAAAATTGCAATTGAACATGGTGTCGCAAACCACACTAAGAGGGTGAAAATCACGAAAAACGCATGCAGGTTTCGACGTCACGCTGGAACAACAAAAACGTACAATAATAACTACAAAAAGACGTATTTGATTAATTATTACAAGAGCTGTTGGAAGTGGCGGCCACTGACGTCATTCACGATTTGCACCCTCTCACCGTGGTTTGCGACACTATGTTCAATTGCAATTTTTGTTCCTCTTGATGTCTACCAACAACTCTCTGAGTTTGTCGGTCCATGAACTCCCTGTACAAAAAATTGTGTAATTTTGATCATTAATTGGAGTGATCAAAAATGGGTGAATGGGTATAAAATAAGTCGAGCAGGGCGCTGTTAATTACAGGGTGTCCTCTAAGCCCTAATTCGGCCTTTATCTCATCAACCGTTCGTCGTAGAGAAGTATGGTTTCAGTTTAAAAAAATTCTCAAAATGTGCTCAGAAATCACCCTGTACCAGTTTTTAGAGTGAAAATACAGTGTGTCACAAAATAAAAATAAAAATTTCATATGATCCCTCCCCGTCCTCTATTTTACAATTAAGAAGTTGTAGCCCGCTCTTCTGAGCCCAATTAAAAAAAAAACTCAAATATCAACTCCATTGTTCATATTTAATATATTAAATATATTAATATTGACATATTAAGAAATATAGCATAGAAATATAAAATTTTTATGCCATTTTTCAAAAGGAATTAAAAAATGACATTTGAAAAAATGACTGGCTATGTCATAGAAAATAGTCATTTCCTAGAGTAGACTATTTTTAAAAGTCGTAGAAAACCAAACTTGTTTGTAAACCTATTTTAAAAAATATTGTGTTACACTGATTTGAACCTCCAATTTCCAAAAATGTTCATTTTAAAGAAAAAATTAGATGAAAATCAATTGAAAAAAACTTTGAAACAAGGTGTTGCGAAAATGCAACGTCAGTCAAAAATGGGTTAAAGGTGTATGTACCCAATTACACAATAAGCCTAAAAATATCAGGTTGTTAAGGAAGTGCTAGATAATTTTTCAACTAGCCGGGCACATTGCAAAACACCAATTCTCTTTACAGTAACCAAATTTTTCAATTCACCTTCAACATATATATCTTATAAAAATATGTCTAAAAATGTCTATACACATTTATTTCTGACGATTTATAACTGAAATACTTTATATGACCTCCTCTTTCACGTCTCTTCCAAGTTTTTCATGTTTGAAAAAAAAACAACTTCAGTATGAATTTCAACAATTAAGACAACAATAAAGAAAACACGGTTTCTCATGATTATGACTAAAATGTTGTTTTCCCAGGAAAAAAAAAAAATTTCATAACTAAGAAGTAGTTTTTGCTCTCCTTCAATATCTGATGTATGATTTATCTGGTAGCAAACAAATATATTATGAAGATAAATTACATTTTTCTTTTCAGAAGTACTTAATATATATATAGTGTATCGAAATATATGGTTGCTTTTAAAGCAATTTGCTGTGAAAACCTCGTAAGTTGGAATTCACTTAGATTTGTGATCGTAAATCTGAGAGAAATCTCTCGAGTTCTCTTGGGGCATCGACACCAATATGGCATCACAGAGAGAAAGAGCTAATGGAGAAAATTTTTGGGGTTGCTCAAAGAAAGTGAGCGTCTATTTTTGGGAAGGAAAAGATTTACTTTTCGTGAAATGAAGCGTTGCTCTTCAAGCATCGCTTGGGAAAAACATCCGGCTAAATTCACAGTATGTGCTTAGAAATGCCTTTTTTTTTTCTCCTTCCCTTTGAAGAAAACACTAATTTATATCCTTATACTAAGTGCTATTTGCAGACATGATTTTATTCGTTTCGCTTGGAATTCAATCTGTCCCACTATCATCGTTTGATCAACTTGAAAGCACAATTATATCTCTTGTCTTACAACACAAAAACGCCGTTCAAAATACTGTAATAATACTAACTTCAAAAATTGTATTCAAGTCGTTTATATAAGCTGGGGATTTAGGAAAGTAATGAGAGTTTTGAAGTGTCAGAGGCGTTTATAATAAGATGTCTGAAATAAAAAATATGTTCATAAACAAGTATTGATGGGATTTTAGTGAATTCTCAATTAAAGAACAGAAAATTCATATTTTTATACATTTCCCGAAAGATGACACCACGTGTGCGTCTGTTATATATCTGACTTTCACTACTGAATGACCGGTAGCTAGCTGACACTTAAGGTTATGGAATTTGCAAAATCTCGTTCAGGTATTGCATTTTGAAAAATGTAAAAGCATTCTTTGCTGTTGTTATACTCAACGAGGTGGTCGTAAAATTAATGTCACTTTTCGTTCGTCAAGGAATGCAAAGGTGAAGAGTTCTAAGACAGGAAGAACTAGTGATATTTATCGAATGTTTTTGTTGTGCTGATGTATAAATTGTGCTTTAATATTTAGAGATAATAAAATCTTTCTACACTCCGCGAAAGATGTCACATTTAATATTTTATTGAAAATACGAACATGCTTTGCAATGCAGATTTTAGCGTATCTTGTGTAGATCAAAGAAACCTTTAGAAACGGGCAAAACAGTGATACCTCCAGTCAAAAAGATGCTCGCATAATGATGATTCTCTTGTTACATCCAGTGGAGACAATATATCTGAGGACTTTTATAAAGATAAAAGCCCCTTTTTTGAGTTCACCACATCAGCATCATGCTCATAATTGGGACTCGGGTTCTTACAAAAATATCAAAGCCTTCTTCCTCTTATCGAATGACCCTAATTATGATATTATTACGGCAATTTCTGTTTTTCGAGCTTATCCATTTTTCAGACTGTAATTGGGCTGTTGCTACTATCATTGTTTCATTATTAGGCTAAATTATATCTACTTATTTATGAGATCAGGTGATCAGTGGTATTCCGCTGATTTCTTCCTATGTCGTACACGCTACTAGGAATACATAAATCAGTTCTGTATGTAACATGAAAAACAATCATAACTCCCAGCTACATAATTCTGGGATGTAATTTAGACTTCATATTATACAGGTAACAAAACGAAATAAAATTCGTTCTCAAATATAATTTCTCTATTTAGCCCCTAAAATATTCAATTTACTAACATAATGTGCGGTAATTCTAATTCTTCATGCAAATCGTTTTTCCAAATATGTAATCACGATTATCAACATAAGAAAGTTCTATTTGTTTGATTTTGTGATGCAATTGTTATTATTCATTTAACAATAAATTATCAATTTTTAAATGAATTAATATTCATTTCTACAATGTGTTTCTTACAAGTGATCCTGAAAATGCTAGTTTTTATGCATTTACTGAATCGATTTCAGTTGCCACTGATTTTTTTGTATTATGTTTGTGAATTTCTTTTTCCTTATTTGTACTTGTAGCGAATACAGGATGGATACTATCGACCGCCCAACACACGTGATTCCTCGTGAAAAGCTGATTGTTTTCCGTTTTAGGATCGGATGAATATTTCGGGAGTTATAGCGCTTTGAATTTTTGCGACGTCGCAAAACGTTGTAACGGCCAGTTAAGGTATCCGACTACGTTCGAATGCACTTTTCTGTAAAATGATTCTAGAGTGCACTTTAATAACACTTTTTGATAGAAAGTGTCTCAAAATGGTGAAAACAATAATAAATTTTGGACTAGCTATGCCATTTTCTATGAAAAAGTTATTTTTATGTCAAATTTCAAGAAAAAGTCATGTAATATTCGAAACATGACTGCAAAACATTTTATGAATGGAATATTTTATTTTCACAGTACATTCAAATACATTCAATTCCCCGAGTTATGAACTAAAATTTAAACGATTGTATGGTATGTTCGTAAGTTGTACTTAAATCTGTTAATGCACGTGTGAATTTTTTTAAATTTCATCTTAATATCGTCTACAAAACACTGTAATTAGACTGTGATAGACCTTAGATTTCAATTCATATCCTCAACAATATATAGCAAAATGTTATATTAAAATTTCGTAATGATACAATGGATAGATTTTTAGAAATCATGTTTCAAACTCAAGTGAAATGTCAAAAATATCATACTTCGTAAAATACGTTTAAAATTTTTATTCGCGGATCACTTGTATGTAAAAACACAACACTAAAGTGGAAGTAACTTCAATTCTAAGCGTCGTATAAATAAAACAAAGCCTGTTTTGGAATAACTTTAAGCGCCAAACACCAATGAGAGTAAATTTGTCAGCGGGTTGCAGCTAATGGAAAATAAACAGAAATATTCAATCCCCTTGGAAGCTAAGTTTAGTTTTATTCTTTCACGATTGGCGTTTTTCTCTTTGCGTACAGTGATGTATTGGCGAATTCTTCAGCAGATTCGTAAAGTGTTAGCCAAATGAGATCCATTTTGAAAATTGTTGCCCAAAATCACCACTTTTTTTGCCAAAATGAAAAAAAACAAGGGAAGTAAATTAGTTTGCTCATCTTTAGCTCTGATCTCTCTCTCTCATGGTTAATAGCATTAACATCAGCTTCAAGAACGCCAATTTATACTTTTGGTGTACGTTCGGAGAATTTGGCAGGGTTTAGAAGTGACGTAATCAATTTTTAAAAAGCGTTATAACTCCATAATTGTTGGCCCAATGAAAAAACTAGAAACACTTTTCTCATATTAGTTTCTCACAAGGAATCACGTGTGTAATTATTGGGTGGTCGATAGTATCTACCCTACACCAAATCTTATGATTAGTGTTTTTCGGATCTCCTGAGCCAGCTTTGACCAAAAACGTTTCGAAGTTGACCACAAATAATAGTTTTCTTATTCAAAAGACGTACAAGAGTGAATAAAAAATACAATAACTTTCCAAAATCATTACATTAAAAAAATAATTGTAACCATAGAAACATAACCGTGTCTTTGTTTAGAAAAACTCTTGCTCTATATTAACCAGTCAACTGGCCAATTCATTTCTCCGAGCGTTACCCGCAGTGCCCACTTGTTTTTGAAGATGCGTGTGCTTTTTCCCTTTTTTTCCCTTTTCTTGCAAGTTTGAAATACTGAAATATTTTTTATAGCATATTTTTTAATAGCTCGAATGTGTCGAGACATAATATGACACCCCAAAAGTGGGGAGGGGTGGTCCTAATGTCCTGTGACTAAAAGAAATGCTGTTGATGGATTTATGTGGAACCACAGTAGTTGAACCATTGCTAAAAGATATATGAGTAATAAAACAGATGCATCTTCGCAAGGGAGTTGGAAATTGAAACAAAAACGATG
This sequence comes from Pholcus phalangioides, assembly GCF_987345545.1. Classification (NCBI taxonomy): domain Eukaryota; kingdom Metazoa; phylum Arthropoda; class Arachnida; order Araneae; family Pholcidae; genus Pholcus; species Pholcus phalangioides. Next base: position 29,257,946 of record NW_028301625.1, read on the forward strand.
GGGATGCAGCTTTGCAAAGCATGACAAAGATAATAGCGATAATAATCTCAGACCTTGAAATATAATTGTCAACTCCATCTACTGATGAGATAATGAAGTAGAAGGATGGCTGTACAGAGATGGCAGCACATGTATGACAAATTATTTCGTCATATCTATGAAAAGACCCGAAAAGTCTGTGTGTCGGTAAATGCCGTCGTAGGCAACACCATTACGTATATCAGCGACGGCAAATGCCGTCTTAACCACTTGATTGGTGAAAAAGACCGAAAAAAGTCTGCGCGTCGGCAAATGCCGTCGTAGGCACCAACATTACGTATGGCACGTAACCACTTGACTGGTTTTAAGTGGTTCTAAAGTTTTCTAACGGTTTACACCTTAAAATCAACAGAGGATAGACATGGCGATGTTTATTTATTTTTTGGTTCTTCATATCTCTTTTTAATGTTCTGTAAGATTTAAAAAAATATATATGTTAATAGGACTTCCTTTTTTACTATTTTTCAATGCAAAGAAATCTCTTTTGATGTAGCTTACACCATTAGGAAATGGAGTCGAAAATAAACACCATTGGCTTGAAAAAGAAAGAAATTTTCACCTTACTACTTAAGAAAAAAAATTATTTAGACTGAAAGGAAACTAAATTCTCTTTGCACTCTTAAAACCTACACTTTTCCTCTTTTTCACATTTTTTTTATGTGTTCTTTCATTTAAAAAGGTCTGGCCAATACTTTCCGTTTCACTTTACACTTGCCTGCTTTTAGCGAAGTCTTCTTTCCTAAGAAAAATAAATTCTTACATATATAAGTTAGAAAAAGAGACATCTCTATACTTCCTAACGACTAAGACTCGGGTTTCTTTCGCTGTACTTTTTATTTAAACTAAAAATATAGTTGAGAAAACATCCTACATCTTAAGTAACTTTTTTTCTCCAAGTATAATCGATGAAGCAACTCCCGTACTACTCCAAAAAAATGTCTGCCAGAATTATTATTATTTTATGAGAACAGCCAGTCATTTGATCTCACCTATCATGTTATCGCTCAAAGGAACAAAATAATTAGGATGTCTAGGAGCCAAATCGTAAAACATAAGACGATAATTATGCGTGATCGTTTGAAAATTTCCAGACTGGAAGCATATTTGGCAGTAATATTTTTATTGGATCGTGTGGATGTGTTTTTTTTTTAATATTATTATTTAGCTCATTCTTCATTGAAAAAGTTTGTTGATGGCCATAAATGCAAAATCCATTGATGGACTAAGTGGTACGTAGAGTTCACTCGGAAAAAATGATGAGGTTTTAATTGAGGCAAGTGAATAAAAAGCCATGATAGTTCTCGAAGATATCTTTTTTCTTTCTGATAATTATCCATTTAAAACCCATATATCTATGAATAATAAAAAAAAAATAATTAAAACTTAGATATAATGATGGTATGATTATTATTATTGCTCTATATTTGGGTTTTTATAGAAATTTTTTCTATTTCTCTTTAATTCATATTCTGTTCATAGAGTCCTCTTTATCTCCAAGAAAATATGAAAAATGGAAATTTCTAAAAAAAAGCTGAAAATATTGAAATTTATTCCCTTCTCTTTTTGTTTTAAACGAATGCATGCACAGGTGGTGAGAAAAATGTTAAAGAGTTGGAATGGTTGCGTTCGTTTTTCGTCTGGTAGATGCAATGCAAAAAGTCCAGCCATGAATTCTCTTTTATCTTTTTGTTTCAGATCTGAAGAATAGGGCTTTAAAAATTTTCTACTTATCATAAGAGGGATATTGAGATGGAGAGAGTTTGTGTGTGGAAGCATTTTGTTGTTGTTATATATATATATATTTTCTCCTATTTCTTTTCTTTGGAAAATTAAGATATGTGGTCTCCCAGGCTTTAGCCTCGTGAGGTTGGAAAAATACATTCCACACCTGCACGAGATTTCCAACAAGGAAATCGATATTACTGCTATCTCTCTCTCGCTTGCCTTGAAGTATTTCTCTCCACCCGCTTTCTCGTTTCGATTTGAATTCTTAATGCTGGGATGCATATCTTTGCGAGTTCATTTGCGACGACATTTAATTAAGGTAGGACCTAGGAGCCACCTGAGATTTTTCTCGAGTTAATGACTGTAATTGCACTACCTTCGATCGTAATATGAACTGATGGGGTGGATATTTTAGGACAGAATACACATGCTGAATTACACATCAACGGCTGTTCTTTTCAGGGCTGATTATCGAATCGGGAGATGCCTAAACAAAGCAGACATCTCCCTTTATAAGGTTTCACTCTTGTCTCTTGGGGGTTTTAAAAGTCGCTACATTTACATCGGTGTTTCTGTGTGGCCGACATTGCTAATTAGAGTGTTTTTTGGAGTTTTTTTTCTAATGTATTTGGACGAAGCTTAGATGTTTTTCCTGGTAAAATACTTATTTTAAGGCGCCATTTCGTCTTAATGCATCTTTAAGATGCATTAAGACAGATGACGCATGATGCATGATGGACTCTATTTTATAATACTCTCCAATATTTTTTTTCACTTACTCGCAACTGCGTTTTTTAAATTCCACTACTACCGTATTTATTTGTAATACGGTAGAGTACAAATAAATACAAATTGTTGTGAAGCTTATTTATCAATAAGCTTCGCAACATTTGACGATAGAAAATTGATTTTTACACGAATTTTTTCTTTTACATCATAAAAAATATTCATAAGAAAATATTTACAAAACTGTGTATCAATTTCAAATACTTGGCATTCAATGCAAAAAACAAAAAGAACGACTATCCGCCACCTCGTTGGGCATTTTGCCTGTTGTGGCGTTGTATTTGTATTTGCATTTGTATAAAAAAAATAACGAAAATCATTGTTTTGTTGGCATTTTTTAACTCAAATTTCTTTTTAATTACACAGTAAAAGCTCCTGTATAAGTACTGAAGCAAGTTATAAAATCACGTTTTTAATAACATAAATGGCTCGTTGCTTGCTCGAAAATTCGGTCTAAAAAATTAAAAATTTTCACATTAGTATCGATATTCATCTAATACTCATACTTTTATAGACATTTTTCTTTCTATTTTTAATGGGTATAAAAACCCATGTTTGACCAAGTGTTTAAGAAATGAAGATGTTTTCATAAAACTCTCATTTGTCTTTCATGAACTTCCCATTAACTGCTGCCCCATGAATAGGACGATAGTCAAATATTAGGTTTTTAATGAAATCTTTGGGCAATTTGCTTGTGTGTGTGTGTGTTGTTACCTTCCTATTTGTTTTTTTTCTATATTTTCTTCGAGAGATTAATATTTGGTATATTGACTAGGTTTCAAGACGGTCCCCAAAAATATTTCAAATTTAGCATGATGAAAAAAAACAGGAAAAAAAACATTGCTAGTAGAAAAAATAATGACTCATACGAAAGTAGAAACTCACTCAGCAACGAAATGGCTTTTTTCGCTTCATTTCATTCTCTCCACGCGTAAGCATCGGCATAAAATTTGTTGGCAGACTCAGAAACACGCCGAAACGAAATGCGCAATTTAGTCAAGAGTTTAAAAGCCAATAAAAACCATAAAAAAGGAAAGAAAGAGAGAGAGACCTGATATTGTGATGTCCGCTTTTCTAAGCAATTCAAATGTACACCGTAATAATTGTAACGACGGTTGAAGAATTATTTGAAATTCCAAGAACCACTAAAAGAGATCGATTGCTCTTGTTGCTTTTGGTTAACGATTATTAATTTTCAACAAGAAAAGACAGTGGCTGATGCGATTCTGCAATTCAAGAACTACCTTCTACATATATTTATCGAAAGAACAAAATGGAGTTCGAAAAGGCAGCGGTAAATATTTGTTTCCTCTGTGAAAAGTCGAAGTAAATTCAGGTTAGGGAAGCATTATGTAATTTCCGAATGAAATTTTAAAGGATTATTGGATCTTATATCTGTGAGATATATCATCGATCTCTTCGGGTATCAATCGAAATATAAAAGATTTACGTCTTATCGAATAGTGTCGAACATAAAGTTTTTCAAAAATATACACCTGGAAAAGGTTGGAAACATTTAATAACAGGATCTTTATTCAATATCGAAGGATAGGAGAAATTATCAATCTGAATTTTATATTTTTCATTCAAGTTAGAAGTGCTAGAAAACCTGGTGAAAGTATTCCAATACAAATTCCAGTTCAACTTCACTCGTACACGTCATTGCCTATACCAGTGTTTTCAGGTAGGTAACATCAGCCCCCCCCCCGAGAAAGATGGACCTCACCGGGGGCGCTAATAGTTACGGATACAATATACATAGCCCCACAAGGGTGAGGCGGACAGGGCTCGGGACGATTTTTTTCATGTTTTGTTTTTTCACACTGTAGACTGGACCCATGAAAAATCTAGCTAGGGCCTGCTAAAGATTCCAGCCCAGGGGCCTTGCTACATGATGGGGAGGGGGCATTGTAGGATCTGATGGGATTGCTGGATTGCTCCAGAAGGGGAGTGGGGGTTTAGAAATTTTTTTTTGATCATTGGAGGGTTGAAGATGAACAATACATTTTGGGAACTATGGACTACACACCCACCGTTGCATATAACAAATATCTCATTTTGGAGCAGTTTTCGTCACAATATACCCCAGGTTAACACGATGCAAATGACTTTAAACTTAGTTTGATAGTTGGCACTCGTGAAATGATTGTTTTTGATATTTTTTCAGGATTTCTGTGATACAGGCAAAATTTGGATTCTTGATTATTATGACCTGACCATTTCAAAAGTGTTCTTTCAATACCATGTCACAGTTTCAACAACCATTAGCATGACTATGTAACGTGACAAGAGAAACCCATATCATATCAAACCACATAAGTCTAGATTAGCCTAGTCATTATTAGATGGAAGGTTATATGAGTTAATGATATTCAATATACGGGTGTTGCATGGGGAAATAAAATCCTCAACGATATTCAAGTGGAAGATGTGGAGGTCCTAAATCTTCTAAAAAATATATGTGCGAGCAAACCACCACGACCAGATGATATATATCCCAGGGTCCTCAGGGAATGTGCTAATGAATTGTTAGGGCCAGTCGCACAGATATACAGGAGTAGTGTTGCTGAGGGTATCGTCCCAAGGGATTGGAAACTTGCTAATGTTGTTCCGATATTTAAGAAGGGTAGTAGAGAAGCTGTGTCCAATTATCGTCTAGTGAATTTGACGAGCTCCCTCTCGAAAATTTTGGAAATTATTATCAAAAGGCAGTTTGTGAAGTGGATAGACGAGAATAATGTATTGTTGGATAATCAGCATGGGTTCAGGAAGGGGAAGTCATGTGTAACTAACCTCCTTTGCTTCTATGATCACGTGACTAAGGCTTTGGGTAAGAACAAAAATGTAGATCTTGTTTACCTTGATTTTCAGAAGGCATTCGATCGGGTCCAACATGGTAAACTCTTGAAGTGTTTACACGAGATTGGAATTGGGGGCAACTTTCTGAATTGGATAGAATCGTGGTTAAGAGATAGGTCGCAACGAGTTATGGTGAACGGGGAATTCTCTAGTTGGACAGGCGTCACAAGTGGAGTTCCTCAAGGAAGTGTCCTTGGCCCCCATACTTTTTTCACTTTTTATCGATAAACTCGATCAGGGTATCGATGGGATAACTAGCAAATTCGCAGATGATGTGAAGCTAATGGGGGTACTCGGGAATCATAGCGATAGGGAGTTGCTCCAGACCAACTTAAACAGGATTGCAGCATGGGCAAATGAATGGAGCATGACGTTTAGCGTTGATAAGTGCATGGTCGCTCATTTTGGTTCGAGCAACCCACGGTTCTCGAGCAATACGAGTTGAATGGTGTCACTATCCCGGATGCAGCTAGGGTCACCGATTTGGGAATTCTCATTGACGAGCGGCTTAGGTTTTCTGAACATTGTTCAGCGGTGGTCAAAAAAACGAATAGAATGCTCGGTTTCATTTTCAAAAAGGTCTCTTCGCGTTCTCCTAAAGTCATTCTTCCCCTTTTTCGAGGTTTAGTTCGTCGTGGGCTGGAGTATGCTGTAAGGTTTTGGAGACCATACCTACAGAGGGATATAGACTTCGTTGAAGGGGTGCAGAGAAGAGCTACACGTGTCCTTATTGGAACACGGGGCTTGAGTTATGTTATGAAGAGAGACTTTATTTTTTGAATATGTTTACATTGGATGAACGCAGATGTCGAGGAGATATGATCGAAGTGTTCAAAATTTTCAATGGGATAGATAGAATGGACCATGAACTTTTAGTACACCGCCAATCGACTGCTTTTACAAGGGGACACCAGTATCGATTGGTAAGGGACAATGCAAGATTATGGTGTCGCAGGGAATTTTTCTCGAATAGGGTTGTCAATAAATGGAATAGCTTACCCCCGGAGGTAGTAAATTGTAACACAATTGACACGTTTAAAAAGAAGTATGATAAACATGTTGGGGTAAATCGAGAAGCTATTCATACTTAGAATAAGACAACCATAAGTATTCTTTATGGGCATTGTATAATATTTTATCATGTGTATATATTGTTTATAATGTTTCTAATTACATTTTTAATTGGGTTGATTTATTTTTGAAATATATGACATCCATATTAGTTATGAGCATCTTTTTCTCAGCCACCTCGCTGAGCATTTTGCCTGTTGTGGTGTTGTATTTGTATTTGAGTTGTTGGTCATAATCTAGTCGCAGAAGCTCCACAGAAGTGTTACAGACTGTTTCACAAAGCTGGGCTTGAAGAGATCTCGGAAACAGGATTAGTCTAGTAGCAGAGTTCTGGCATTCATAGGCGCCGGAACCCAGGGGCTGAGGCCATTTGAGCCACCCCCCTGAGTTTTATGAGAGGGAGGGGCTGAGCCCTCGCAATAATTAATGGATATACAATTCACTGCACCTTCCCTCTTCTGCATACCCGCTTGAGTCCCGTAGTATGTGGCGACTAGCAACTTTCAGCACCTCCAATGTTTTCTTCATGTTGTCTCTGCTGACATTCATACCAATCACTGAAGTCCTCAGATATACAACTCTATTGAACACATACATTTAAGATGCCATCCGATATGCTGTGTAATAGTAAGACACAGAACTTACAAGATTCATGGATAATTATATTCAGACTACTTCAGTAAGATTGTGGAGTTCATGCCCTGTGCCGTCCTTCTGCAGTTCTGCACACTCATAGGTAAGCTACTAAGTATTAGACCAGTATACCCCAGGTTTTTCACACTTCAGAGAGTATTTTATTCAAAATAAAAAGAAATACAACCGAATAATTTAATCGAAATATAAATAAATACGTAAAGAAACGTGATTATCTTTATTCACCCCAGAAGAAGAGGTCGAAAATACTCACTTATAAATATCAAATAAACTATTATATTTCAAATTATAGTATATACAGTAACGTTTCCATTCAATAAAAGTAACAAATGGTATTCTTTTTGAAAGAGAAGGAAGAAATAATTCATCGCAGCCGTTTTTCTCCCAGTTTTTATCTCCTATCTTTTCTATCAGCTGCAAGCTTTGAGATATATGGAGTTTATGATAAAATGCCTCTTAGATTTCTTACGAATCTATCACATTATTTTCAATTTCTATAGCCTCCTTTTTTCTGTCTCAGTGTTCATACAATGAGCTGAAACATCTCTTAATAGTTTTGTTTCTAACGTTAGCGACAGCACATCTAAAAAAATATGTATCAAGTATATGATTTCGAATGAGTGGAGACATTACATCATCTTTTTGTAGAATAAGACAGAAGATATAGATAGAATAAGTCTTAATATGTGAGAACATACCAAATAACATTATATACTACAATTCGTGTTCAAGAGTTATCAGGACACTCCAAGTACTCACTTTTCTAACAAATCATTTGTGTTATTCAATGGAAAGAAAATATCCAGTAAGATTTTCTTTCAGAAAACTTTGAAAATTTATTTAAAGCTTAATATAATAATATATATATAACTAATATAGCTTTTATAAATTATTTAAAATTATTTATTTATTCAATTTTGAATTTAATCCTCATGGTCCAGTGTATATTTGAATACACGTGGTGAATATATGGTAAAAACCCGTTACGCCAATCTTTCCTCATTTTTTTGGTAGTTTAAAATCTTTTTGCTGTAAAAAATACGGTTCATTTCATTAAAAATACAATATAATATATAAGTATGCTATATAAGTACAATACTTTTTTTAAAATACAGAAATACACTAAAATTCCGCTAATCCGAAAACCCGCTTAATCTAAACGGTTCTAAAAAAGAAAAGAAAAAAAAAAGACGACGTGTGCGCGAGAAAGTTGGACAATCAGTAATAAAAAAAGCAAACGAGCATAAATACTGCATTGTAGCACGTTACATTTTACATATGGCCAATGATTATATTATTATTATATTATAATTATAATTATATATATTATTATTATATTATAATTATAATTATATATATTATTATTATATTATAATTATAATTATATATATTATTATTATATTATAACATATGGCCACATATTATTTATAATATTATACATATGGCCACGTTACATTTTACATATGGCATGATCATATCTAATAATCATGAATTACATAATCGAAATGGAAAAAAGTCGTTTCCATTTAAAGAAGTGATGTATACTTAGCGGACGATGCAGTTCGTAGTAATCGTCTCAGAAACATGATGTCCGCAGGGGTTGCATTATCATGCTGCTCCACGTGTGGAAGCTAGCACAGCTTCTTAATGAGTCTTTGGTAGGGAAGCGGCATAATCTAACCCAGTGGTTCTCAAACGTTTGCCATCCGTGGTTCCCTTGCAATGACAACGGTTATCGACGACGCCCCGGAATAGTCTAAGAAAGAATCACTCCAAAGTACTGAATAGGCAATCCTACATGCTTGTAGCTCATCGTGACTGACTCCCTTGATAAACGTTGGCGACCTCTCTAGAGAAACGACGTACACTTTGAGAACCACTGATTTAACCCGTCGCTTGAGGATGAGTCATTGCCGAATGAAACTATGGAGACGATTTCTCTGAAAAGTTGATGGTTACAGTCTAATGATAACTAGGGTTCGGATTTTTATGACCTAAAAAAATCTTGAAAATATGCAAGCATTTATGACCTAAAATACGTGAGAATATGAACTTAAAATTCAAAAATATGACCTTATAATTTTCCCAAGTCATTTCAGCTATTCTTTTTCAGTTTTTGCTCATTAAGTTAAAAATAACCAAAAAAATCCATCAGTTTACCTTTTTAATTAAAATTCTTTCACCTGAATCAAATGAAAACCACGTCTACCTTGTGCACAATAACTGTTCTTCAGTACGTTCTAGAATCACTGAATTTTATGAGATGCAGTTTCAAAAAGTTTTAAAAAAAGCTGCTATTGTTTCTTCTACAGTTTCTTCTAAGAAATATTTGAGAAAACTACTTTGCAAAGGTTTCTTTAAAAATTCAACAAAAATTACAAAATGAAACAATATATAAAAGAACTTGTCATAAAGCAGACTAGTTTCTGCAATCTTGTTGACTGTTGCGTGAATATTTGCACAGGTGTGGGCAGGGCTGACACTAGGGGAGGGCAGTGGGAGGGGTTTGTTTCCCCATGCGCAGGTCAAGGAACGCCACCAAGTTAGTTTTTTGTACGGTATAAATTACGATCCAGGGGTGCCAAAATGGATACTTTCCCCAAATGACAGTGCCGATTTTTGTATTTGGTTGGGCCATGCTTGCAAGATCTATTGCGAGACTTTTCGATGGGGAGATTGACTTACATTTGCTCCTGAAGCTGGAAAACGACAGAAAACCAAATTCAACCAACTACAACGAGCCACAGGTGCACCTGGAGTTCCAATACAGGTTCTCGTTATGACTATCTCTCCTGATGCCCACATGACCGCACAACTGAAAACATTTATTTCCCCCCCAAGACCTGTAGAGAAATTTCGTAAATTTTTACACTCGGAACACTCAACTTCAAACGCTGCCAGAATTAAAGAAATGGAACACAGGGGGGCAACTATACCAAATTTAAGAAAGTGGCAGTTTTAGGGAGGAAAAAACGGAACACAATGATTTTTTTACTTCAAAGCATGATGCAAAAAACATCGTTATAGAGCTTTGAAGTTTTATAGTGACGGCGAGCGGTGGTAAAACCAAGTCTGCGGCAGACCTGGTCTGCCCCTCCGGACGAAAATCCGTGTTTAGGATACAATATAATTTAAATGCATCGAACGTGAAGATTTAGATCGTCCAGATGTTATAATATCTATCTCAAGTGCTTGGCGTGCCATTCAGAAACATAAAAAAGGATGCTCCGAGAAAACAAAAAATCGGCTACTGGAATGCAAAAGTTTTTTTTTTCCCAAAAAAAAAACAAACAAAAAAAACGCGGAAAAGACAAGAATTTATTGTAATTGCATACTACATGTCCGAAGAACATGCCCACAGATTAAAGTTTTCGGTGATAAAATGACCAAAACAATTATCAATTATCTGTTGCTTGAAAATTGAGGGTATTGAAAATAAAGTTCAACGTAAAAACTATTCACCTTTGTTAAGCAAGATTTTATCTATTTATAGATGACATGGATAACATAGATAACATATAGGTAAAATCAAGGCAAATCGTATATTTTACCCTTAACCAACTAATTTTAGATGATTAAAAATCCCCTCTTATTAATTTAATTGCTGTGTTGATGTATTGTTTCAATTAAAAATATGGCAACACAGCACTAATTTACATTCGTTTTTGTAAAAAAAATAATTTTTCAATACGTTTTTATGGGGTTGAACCATAGAGAGTAAAAATATCCTGGTTTTATTTATAAAGTTCGAACATATAAAGTAGCTCGATTTCGAATAAAACTTTACTTAAATTCTTTAGTAAGCTGTAAATCCGGATATGTATATGATAATATGATAAGCTTCTCCTGAGAGTGAAGTTTTTCAGTACTGATACAAGAACGTTTTTGCTGTTTTTACATGAAAAAGCTTATATCACTGCTTTCTTATAAACGTCGTCATAAGATTTTCCGATGTTGCTGTTCGTTGTGTGTTACAGGTAACTGACTTCATATTTCCCTAGGACATACTATCACTTCATTCTTTTTTTCTTTGGTAAGACAAGCAATTTAAACGCAGTAGTCAACAGCCAAAATGGCCCACCGTGGCTCCTAAACGATGGTAGCTAGCTTTCCTTTCAGCCCATCATTGGTTTTTTTCAGTACTCCCTGGTGGGCACTTCGGGAAATATATGACCTAAGTTGTAGAAAATGCACACAGAAACACAGCTTATGCATAGAGCTTCATTGACTCTATTTTGGGTAAAACGCATCCCTGGATCACAAGAAAGACAGACAAATATACATAAATAATGACTATTAAATAAAAAAGAATCCAAAAAATATATAACTTTGATTAAATTGGTTGCGATGATAACTAGGATGGATCTACAGAGAAAATAATAAAATACTTTCCCGGCAATATTTCTTCATTTTTCCCGCTTTACTTCAAATTTATGATGATATACTGTATTTGCGCAAAAAAAAAGTAAACTACATTTAAAAGTTATTTGAGCTTTTCACTAGAAAACAAAAATATTCCATGTATATAATTTGTAGTTGGCACACGTTCGACGCGTTTCATATCGCATCGTAATATCACAATAAGCATAACCAGAATAATAATAACAATCAAAATTTTGACCATGATCCTATATAATGATAAATTAACTTTTCGATTTCAAATTAGTTATGATCGGCACATACCGTCAACAATATACACGGTGTTTTAAATTGTTATAAAAAGTTGTCCGTAGAATTATCTCTGCAACTGTTAACTTTAGAAGTATACTTCCAATTACAAAAAGTTTTCAAATGACAAGCTGTTTCTTAAAATGAAATTTTTTCAACACAGTCCCCGTGTGCTAAAACTTTCAATTAGTGAAATTTAGAATCGGCTTTGAAAAGTGATTTGCAAAAAATTCCTTATTTTTAAATCCGATATTAATCGAGATATTCAACGTGAAAAATTACAATGTTTTGGTGAATACGCAGTGTTGGTGTGTTTGTATTAGCTTGAGAATCTCCATTGTAAGGGACTTATACATATAAAATGACCCTCTCAACTATTGAATATTTTACCAATATTATTTTATTGCTCATTCAAAAGATTGCTTTTGATCGCTTACTGCTTCAGATACTTTCCATCCCTCTCAGACCAAAATCATACGGAAATAATTATTCAACCTTTCGGGGTCCAAGAAGTAAAATGCACGAAAAATTTCTGTTTAAATAGAGAAAAATAAGGGAGAAAATGCACAAGCATACTTTTTTTTTTAAATTTCTTCCGAGCTCATCTTTATACAGTCACTACTGCAAAACATATACAGGGTGATTAAAATCGTTTGTCCATGGGACTATCTCTGTAACTGTTGACTTTAGAAATATACTTCCAATTATATATATATATACAAAAAGGTTTAAAATATCACGTGGTTTCTTAAAATTGCGTCATTTTTTAAGGGGTTGTCTACATAAAAAAGTAGAAATAATAAACTTTTTATGAAGTCCCCGTGTGCTAAAAATTCCAGTTAGTGAAATGTAGAACCGGCTTCAAGAAGCCATTTGCAAAAAAAAATTTTATTTTTAAAAGCCATATTTATTCATCGAGAAGTCTATTTTTCAAAAATGAAAAATAAATTGCAAATAAATGCAAAAATTTTCGTGTCAAAATCGGTTAATTTGTTCTCTCAAAATGAAAAGAATTAATGAATTGCAATGTAAATGTATGTAAGAAAAAACACTTTGAACACGATTTTCTCAGATTGCAGTTTTGAGTTGATTCGTAAGATTAAAGAAAAAACACTATACTGCAGTGAAAATTATGAAATTTTGTAGAAATGTTCACTCACCATGCGTTAAGCCAGAAATAGACTATAAAAGTTTGATAAAAGATCTTTTACAAAACTTCAAAAAAACAACCAATAAGCCTATTGGTTACATTCGTAACCGATGCACTTATTGGGTTGTATTTTTGACAAGTTTTATACATATATATAACAAAAAAATTTTTTAACTTTTATAGTATAATCCCGCCTTAGTAAAATGAAGTTCCGATTTAGCAATTGACCAATGGGAAGTATTTTTAAAAAAATCTTGAATTCAGATTTTTGAAATTTATATATTTTTTAACCTTTAAAAATCAACAAAACTCTAACGAATAGTCAGATATCCAAGTTTTGAGGTTCATTTTACTAACACTCATGCCATTTCATAAACATTTATGAAATGGCATATACACTCCACTCATAAAAATTTCTGCGAAATTTCAGAATTTTTAGTGAAGTAGTTTTTTTAAAATCTTGCGGACGAATTCAAAAACAGCAATCTTAGAAAATCGCGTTCTAAGTATCCTTTCTTGTGTACACTTATACTATATATATAAAAATAATTACTTCTTTCCTTTATTTTAAGAGAACAAATTAACCGATTGACATGAAATTTTTTACATTTATTTGGAATCAAATGAAATATTTTTCAAAGTCATTTTTGAAAAAAAAAATCGACTTCAGGGGGTCGTGATACCCCGATCTAAGAAACCGCATGTTATTTGGAACTTTTTGTATAATTGTGGGCATACTTTTAAATTCAACGATTGAAAGACAGTCCTAATGACAAATACAATAATCTGAATCACCCTACATAGCAATGCGATGGTAACATCGGTTTTTATTGACAAGAATAATTATAATTAATTTTCATTCGATAATTGTTGCTCCCTGTTGCAAAAATAGAATAGAAGTTGTCATAAAAGATACATAATATAAAGATTAAGATATGCGTGGAAACATACTTGCATATTACTATAAGTTTGCGAGTATTTGTCGTTTGATATATGAGTTGCGGAAGTGGAAGTGACGTGCCGGAAATGAGTTGCCTTGAACATTTCTTCGGGGAACTTTAGGAATGTTGTTTCTGTTCTTTTACAGACGCTCAAGTTTCTCACGCATTGAGTTAAAATAAATTACCAGCTCCATTACATGGAGAATCCGACATGTGTTAATTTAAGGTCTTCAGAATCAGATATTTTCATTTTAAATATATTGTAGAATACACTCCATAAATTTCTGGAAAAATACTTCTAATAGAATATTGCATCGAACAAAAAACAATATTCCCTTTTTTACGCTATATCTTTCTCTTTTTTATATCTTTCCTCAGAGTTCGTGTCTGCTGAATTGGACCGTTTTTGGACGGCAGATCAAGAATCATTGGCTTTATAGTATAGAGGTCTAAGTTACTAACCCGGTCAACATGCATGTAAGAGTATGTGGGTTCGATTCCCCGCAATGACAGTGGAATTTTCTCTTTCCTAAAATCATCTTCGTATCAGCCACTCGTTGAAAACCTTCGTGTGAATAGTGACATTTTTCTTGAATATTCTCTTTTAAGTTTGAGGTATCCGGATACCTTTTTCGTCATTTTTCTATAAAATGGTAGTAGAGTGAACTTTAATAACATTTTTTGATAGAAAGTGTCCCAAAATGGTGAAAACAATAATATAATTTGAACTACCTATGTCGTTTTCTATGTAAAAAGTTATAATTTTTATGTTACATTTTAAGCAAAATTCATGCAATATTCGAAAAACGATTCCAAAATTCATTCTACGAATGAAGCATTTTATTATTCTTACAGTACATTCAACTAGTGATGATGCAGGTTGCGAATAAAAATTTAAAGGATTGCATGGCAAGTTACATTCAAATCTGTTAATATACGTGTGATTCATCGAAATTACATTCTATATATCGTGTATAAAACACTGTAATTGCACAAATCCATGTCATGGACCTTATATTTTAGTTCATCACCTTAACAATTATGTAGCAGAATATCATATCAAAATTTCATAATGATACACTGAATGATTTTTAGAAATCATGTTTCAAACTCAAGTGAAATGTCAAAAATAGCAATCTTCGTAAATTCGTAAAACGCGTTTAAAGTTTTTATTCACGTATTACTTGTATGTAAAAATGCAACACTAAAGTGGACGTAACTCCGGCTCTAAGCGTCATATGAGCAAAACAAGGCCTGTTTTGGAATCACAAGAAATAGGGCTTTCATAAAAAAATAATAAATAAATAAAAATTGGTATTTTTCTTCATCCGAAATGATGTTTTCAGCGAAGTCGGATACCTTAAATTTGGTACGTGTAAAAATATTTTCAATTGTACCGACTACGAAATTTAATTTTTTTTTATCTTGTTTTTAATTACAATGCATAATTAAAAATCTCAGTACATATATTTAGTTATCTTGAAAACAAAAATGATATCAAAATTGTTATTTCACTTCATGGTTTTTTCGCCCCATATATTATTGAATCGGAACATTTACTATTTAAGACAACAACAAAAAATACAGCAATATTTGGACGAAGCAATTTGAAACAAGTTCGAAACAGCAATTAAAATAAAATTCACGTAAGACTGTTTTGGTGTATATTCGGTAGAAGAGAGTTTGAAAAACTACTTAATATGTATAATGGATGTATATGTAGTGTTAATATTATTGCTGCAGAAAATAACTTGCAGCTTTTCTAATAAAAATCTTGTGTCTCTCGACGCGTTTAAAGTTGTTGTGTATAAAGGAAAGAGAGACAGGATCACTTTTCTCTTCTCTCACGTACGTCAAGGAGATTTTGAAGCGGAACAAACGAGGTCTGCTTGAACTTCTTGCCATTTTCTTAAGACAGAGTGCCTCTTAAGTGTGCCGTAAGTCCCCTTTCGCAAACACAAATGGTGACAGTTATGAAGAGATTACCTGTACCATTGTCCCATTACTGTCTCGTTTGCAAGAAATTATATTCTTTCCAACATTAGTTGTCCTGAATTATTTCCAAGTAATCCTTAGAAACACGGCTAAATAACGACTTGTTTATTTTTGTGTTCCTCATTCAATGTTAAATGCTATTTTTGAGCTTTTATTTTCGGAGATGTATTTGCAGTTAATTTAGATTTTATAAAATCTCTCAGTTTCAAAATTTCTACTCGTTATAAAAAATATATTTAAAAAAAAAGAAAGAAATACACACACAAGTAATAAAATAATGTACAGTAATACCCCAAAGTTACGCGATAGGTGGGACTGACGATAACTGCGCAATTCGGAATTCAGTTTTCCGTAGAAATGTATAGAAATATTAGTTGATTGGGATCAAAGTTTTGGAAGAGCATCTGTCGTTTTGCTTCTTACTATGACTGCAATGATATGGTACTCTCCTATGACTTCATAAAATCTAATTTGGGTTGTAACTGCAATCCGTCCAGTAAAAAAAGACTACATTCTACTAAAATCTGTGCAAATGTAAGTACATAATGCGTTTAACGCTTTAAATGTTTCGATAACACCTTGGCCCATCGAAAGGCTGCTTGCACAGGAGGCAAGGAAAAACTTTCAGCCATAAGTTTTGAAATTAATTGAAAGTTATCATTGTCATCAAAAAGCATCACATTCAACAAATTATATTTCAAACTGCCGTTGGATTTCAGGTTTGAAACTGTGACCTTTGTGAAAATGGCAGATACCAAACAAGAGCCTTGAGAATTCATTTCTAAATCCCGGCAAAAAAATTTCATCTTTACTTACTGTAGTCTCTAAAAAATCAGTGTAATTTCATCACATGTCAAATGGTAATCGAATAAAATAATTCTTTGCTTAATATCGCTTAATAATCTGCTATTTCAGCGATAATTATGATTGAACTGCCGTAGTTATGATTGAATTTAAAAAAAAGTACATTGTTTTACAGAAAATCGCTTAACTCCAAAATCGTGCAACTCGGGATAGCGTAAGTCGAGGTATTACTGTATTCTGTATACAATTCAAGATTGCAGAAAATTACCCCTTTAAAGTTAGATGTTTTCTAATATTCATTTGAAATAATTTAAATGAGAGTGACATTTAATTTGAAGATATATGGAAACATAATGGTATATGACAGATTTACAGTAAGGAATACAAAAGACGATAAGAAATAAAATGTCCGAAGATGACGTCACTCTCCGCTATCCGTACAAAGGTTCTTAACAGCTGGCTGTGCAAAGATATAGTTTGGAAAGAGAAAATTCAATTGCCTCTGCAGGAAATCGAACCCACGTCCTTTCACTTTCTGGGTGAACGCACTAGACTACAGAGGCAACGGATATCTCAATTTTTCCCTGGAGCTCGTGTGCACTGAACGGGACCGTACATGGACGGTCGGACCTAACTCAGGCCAAAGCTCACAATTGCTGACAATGGCGACTTATCTGAGGATGATGTCACTCTCCGCTATCCATACAAAAAGTGACATCATCCTCGGATAAATCGTCATCTGGTGGCATTGTCAGCAATTGTTAGCTTTGGCTTGAGTTAGGTCCGACCGTCCATGTACGGTCCCGTTCAGTGCACACGAGCTCCAAGGAAAAATTGAGATATCCGTTGCCTCTGTAGTCTAGTGCGTTCAACCAGAAATTGAAAGGACGTGGGTCCGATTCCCCGCAGGGGGGCAATTGAATTTTTCTCTCTTTCCAAAACATATCTTCGCACAGCCAACTGTTAAAAACCTTTGTAGGTATAAAATATGTCTTAGGTGAATATAAATATGTATATTACTTTATAATTCTACTTTTTACGTGTATATTTAAAAGTCATTTTTGTTAACGGCAATAGTTTGTTCATGAAAGAACGCCGCTTAATCAACAGTATTTTTTTAGTTTTTTGCTATGTCGAATTTCAGCAGAATGATGCTAATGTGTCATCCAATTTAATTTTCAGAATGCTGAAATAGAAGAAACAATGAGCCACAAATACAATAATAATAATGATGACATATGCTATTATTTTTAATGACAAATAGAAATGTTTTCGATAAAATTATTCAGCGTTCTTTTTATACATAAAAATTTCAGTATAAAAGAAAATTCATTCTTGACTTCATATATAAAATATTTATTATTTATAATTTTATTCTTCAAACATTTAAGCAATGCTTGCTATAATTTAAAAAAAAAATGCGGATTTAGTGTTCGTTAGTTGAAATTTAACGACTGATAACATCTGTGTTTTCTACATATTTCAGACTATATAATTACGACAACATTTAAGTTTCCACTAAAAGATGACAGTTTTTTAAAACCTTAATACATATTTACAAAAATATATTAAATATGTGAATTTTATCGGAATCGTTACTGAATATTATATTGTATTTGAAAAAAACAATGTTTGAAAACAACCTGATCATTACTTGAAGAAGCTGCAATCGTTAAAATAATAGAAGAAATTTTGGAGATATTTTATAATATACATGTACTTATATTTTTGAATCATTTTGTAGAAATAAATTATATGTTGAATCTTGACTTCTTGCAATTAGGAAAAAAACTGTATTTATAAAACAGTCTGTAGAGGCAAAATAGGTTTTAATTTTCTGGGGTGGTCAAGTCAATTGGAGACATAGGAAGGCTTAGTCAGAATACCGGACGTATCGAAATTTAAATGACTATGAGTAATCTTATAAAGTAATGGCAAATGGAGAGAGAGATACGTCGTGAATAGCAGTGCATGGAGATTAAGTTTGAGTTAATCCAATAAAGACATCGGAAACGGAACTGAAAGAGGACCAGCAGTCGTGAATAAAGCGAGCGGATTTGCTTTGGATAGATTCAAGTTCGTGGATATTACTAAAGGTGTGGGACTAATAACTAATCTACAATCATTCAATCCTTATACTTCACTCATAGTTAGAAAATTTGATGACAGATGGCAGCTGCATATGAAAGATAGAAAATAATAGATTTAAATTTGTGTGGAAATCGGTTAATGACACATATTGACATGTTACAAAATAAGTAATAGTTCTGTGCATCACATTTGTGTGAAACCAGTTTTTGTGTAATGAACAATATAGCGATCATTTTTATGAACTTAGGAAGACGTTTTAAGGATATTCTGTCTAAAAAAAAATTATTCTACAAATTGAAATCTAGAATTTCAATTATTTTTATAATAATAATTATTTACTTAATTAATTGTAAATGAATTGATGAATTAACTCATGATATTAATATACACAATTAATTACTAATGATATATACACTGTTCCACACTGATTTTGCTCTCAAAGATTTTTCAGTGACTTTAAGGCGCTGATTGCGAATCTGGCATTGGTTTTGTCAGATTGGTTTTAGGTTTTGAGATAAAGTGAAAGTTGAAATCCAATGGTAATACATAAGCAGCATAGAAATCACATTGGAAGTGTGCGAAATGTAAATCAATAATGAACTTAATACCAATAAATAAAACCACACTGATCATGATATAAATGTCTTTATACAGTCGTCGCTCCTTACAACGAGACTACGTTATAACGGCCGTTCCATTATAACGACCAAAACGGCATTTCCCAAATATTATTCTATTTCAGCCATGTTATATTTTATCAAATATAACGACCGGTAAATGCCGTTCAAACCATTACAACGACTGAACTCAACTCTGAACCCGGTTTCTTTTTGTTGTTTTTTTGCGAAAAAAAATAGACAAAATCCGTCGTTGAGTGTGTTTACATTGATATTTGATGCTTGGAGAATAAAGGGTATGAAACACATACATAGTTCTAAGGTAAAGCGTCGTCACTTATACGGAAAATCCACTGGCTAACTAGTGCCGTCATTGAAAACTTTGCTCACCATTCTTTGCATTCATTTTCTCACATGCTGGCTCACTCCACTTCCCACGTGATTGATTTTTTTAAAATCTTATTCTAAATTTCATCTCGCAACTTCTCAATGAGAGTGTACAGATGAGTGAACTTATTACTGTAAACTTTGCTGCATGCAGTGAAAACTAGATGTAGCTTTTGACCATGCACAGTGTTTTCGTAAGTACAATGTTCATACACTGTACTTTATATATTTAAATTTTTTTTCAGCCAGATACATTTTCCCTGCAACATTATAAGAAAATGAAAGAATTTTTTTTTTATTTCGGTCAATACAATCAATATACAGTTTTCCGGAGAAGCTAAACGTAATGATTTTTTAAACGTTCGACATAACGACCTCACAATTAAACGCCCATTTTCCTTGGAACGAAGGGGGGGGGGGTCGTTACAACGAGAGTCAATGTGAAGTGTAATGATTGACTATTTGTACCGTTTGTAGGCCTGTTGCTCTCTGTGGCGAGACTTTTTAACGTGGAGATGGGGCCGCATTTGCGCCTCGAAGTCAGAAACCACAGAAAACTAACTTCAGCCGACCGCAATTCCGATGGTTGGGTTTGAACCCTGGTCCTCACGATGCGAGTTCGTCACTAAGGCCAAAAGTTAGTGGCTGCAGAGTTATATTGAAATGCTGGGGATACGCATTATCTCAAAAACTAGAACCAATTAGACAAAACCAATACCAATTTTAAAATCAACAGCGCCAATAATCCATAAAATCATTAAAATTTCCTTGGGAACGCATTTTTTTTGGTGGAGCAGTATAATTATTGGTAATACCTAAATTATATAATTGAAATCACTTTTTAAAATAATCTCAAATTACGTGTGCCACGGAAGTTGTTCAACTATTAGCTCAAGTGTGCCGCGGGGTATAAAAAACACTAGATTAGATTATCACTAGCATGGTGAAATGAAGATTGCATTCATGTTTTCTCGTCCAATTCAAAAAAGGGTAAAAGAAAAACATGTGAATGAAAAATATCAAATAATCACATATCAAATAATCACTAAAAATATCAAATAATTACTTACACCTGGTTAATTGATATTAACCAGGTGTAAGTAACATTGACACCAAAGAAAAAGTTAATCTTCATTTTCACCAATTTCATTGACAATATGTTAGCAGCGAAAGAATTAAAACCTTGAATTTGCGAAATATCATAGAGTTTTATCCTTTGTTAAAAAAGAATAAAAACCTCTGTAGTTTTTACTATATATATTTTTTTAACCTTATAGATTCTAGATCAAGTGCTTATTTGACGGCGATTTCTCCAAGGAGACATCGTTGAAATTTCTTTTCTTTCCGGGAATTGCAAAAATTTTACCCGAAAGATAAAAAAAAAGAAAAAAAAGGGGGATTTTGTTTTACGGATGAACAAACCTTAAACTTTTTGCTCAATAATTCCGTTTTCAATTTTTTTTCCTTTCGTGTTTGTTTTGTGAATCGATCTCTGATAAAAAAGGCTTACATTTTTCGATCGTGGTTACCTTTATCATATCCTACGAAAATCGTATTACTATAAATATAATCTGCGAAAAGTCCCAAAAATGTATACTTATTTTTTTCCTTTACTAAATCCGACCTCATTTACGTTTGAACAAAGAAATTATAAATTACCACTGAATCTAATTTAATAGGTATTTTTATAGTAGGTCCAAAAATATAAGAACTACATGTTTCATTTCAAGGTCTGGCCAGCCATATCCTCCAGAGGTGCACATATGTGTAACTTCATTTTTAACTGTTTTAAATGGTTTTAATGATTCTTTTTTCAAGTTAAGACTTAAGGTATGCCTAAGGGTACATATATAAAATTGTAATAGTAAAGATATCAACCCAAATTAATTAATTAACTAATTTTTTTCATTTTTTTCTTTTTAAAGTGTATTTTGACATATAAACACAAATCAATCGAAAAAAAAATTTAATGATTAGTTTTGTCTCAGGTTTGAAGAGGATAAGCACCTCTTTTTAATGAAAACTGTTCTAAACATCTGCTCCATGGAGCACATGGGACTCCGCATACATTTTACAGGAGCTCCACGGTCACTCCAAGAAAAATAAAATAGATCAGTAAATGTATTTGTAAAATATTTAATCACAAAAGTTGTGAAAATCGTAATTTTTGAAATGGTACTATAAATATGGGCCACCCATAATATATATGTAGAGGTAATAAAAAAAATCAACCACAAAAACACAGCCAGTCTTTAGGGCATTCATTTTTTTCTCCCTAACAGCTAGTTAGGGTTCCCCAAGACACCTCTTTAACTGGACATCCATGGTGCTGTTAAGATGGCCGTGTACGCACTCCATATGGATGTGGATAAATAAAAAAATAATAGCAGGCAAAGATAATTATTTTTGATAAAAATTGTTTTTTCGGGTTCGAAGACCGTCGTCCGTTTGAGTTTGTTCTCAACGTTTCCCCAACACTAGTGGTTGGCATCTTCAGGAGAATTGATAAACTGGATCAAAGTCCAGTCCGACTTTGATCCAGTTTATCAATTCTCCTGAAGATGCCAACCACTAGTGTTGGGGAAACGTTGAGAACAAACTCAAACGGACGACGGTCTTCGAACCCGAAAAAACAATTTTTATCAAATGATGGCCGCGAAAACCTTATAAACTATCTATAATTATTTTTATTTAATAAAATATGGTTTAAGGAGTACTTTCAGTTACAATAAAACGCCAAGAAATTATAAAAAGGATATGTGATAGGTGGAAAAATATCTACTTGCCCATATTTAGACCAACAATGTGTTCAACTGTTACGGAAGTAACAGTTGAACACATTGCCATTATCACAACAAGCAGTCATTATCAGTTGATGATATTCCTTAGCCTTTTAAGTGGTTTTTAAAATTTTCCCAATTTGCATTATAACTGCCACATTGGAAATAAATGCGGAATGTAAAATCAAGGCTCACCCTACCACTAGCATTTTATAGTCCCATAACAAAACGCATTGCCCGTGATGCCACGTTGGTGTCAACCGCCGGCTGGAACAAGATAATGGTGACACCACCACAGTCTTACCCGCAGTGAAAATGAAAGTTAAGAACCCGAGATATTTCGGGGTGACCGAAATAAAGCAGATCAAGTTTAACGACATATCTCGGTATTGCAGCTGTACGGGTAATCTAGGTTAGTAATGGGCAAACCACGGTTCACGGGACAAATGCGGCCTGCTCAGAAGTCCTATGCGGCCAGCCACAAATTTTAAAATAATAGCATGCTAATTTTCAATTTCGTAATTTTAAAAGAATTCATCCAAGGTAGTGTTGGTTTTTTTATAGCATATGGAAAATATAGTTGTGAGAATTTAAATAGAAACTGATTCAAAAACTCTTTTGCATATGCAATAAATATGCATAAAGTTGTTGAAATATATTTATTTATTTTTTCACAGTTGTAAAAGATAAACCATAGTGTCTCATTTGCAATGAAACGGGCGTCTTCAACACATTCCGCCACTTAATTTCCAAGCATAAAAATTCCAATTATGTCGGATGTCCGAATATGCACGGTCCACCAAGGTTTCTCCTGTTTGTTTTTTAGCCCGATCCTAAAAACGTTCTCGCATCACTGGTCTATGTTATCAAAACATTATCTTATCAGTAATAAGGTAGCACCAAAACATTCAATACGTAGGTAATCATTAAAATGTTCAGAGAATCAAATTAACTAAAATTGATGAAGTTTTGAGGTGTGAAATATGTGTATCATATATGTATGTCATTTATAATGTAAAGAGGGCGTCTCATTCACAGGTTAACAACTCGGGATGGCTCAACTGTTCAAGACCTTTTTCCTTACCACAATGTGATGCTTGCATGCCCTCGTCACCAAGTTGCGGAACCTTCTTTTACTAGCTAATTCAAAAGCGATCCCATATTTAGAGACCGTGACCCATGTTTGGACCTCCTGTGCTGATTTTTTTAGACAGTTTTTTCGTTTTGGTCCGTATTTATTGATTAATATACAGGGTGTCCTGTAAGTGCTAATGCGCCTTTTATCTTATCAACCGTTTGTCGTAGAGGTATGTTTTCAGTTTAAAAAATGTTAAAAATGTGTTCGAAAATTATCCTGTACCAGTTTTGAAAGTGAAAATACAGTGTGTCACAAAATAAAAAAAAAATAATTTTTAAATGACCCCGTCCTCTAACTTGCAATCAGAAAATTATCACCCAGTTTTTTTTTAAGTCTAACAAAAGAGAAGTGTGTTTAACTGCAATAGTTGCTGAGATATTCGAATTAAAAAAATCGGAGAAAAGTTGGGAAAGAACAGCGTAACTGAGGGAAAAGAGCATTGTCCGTTAGTTTTTGCTGTTATTTACCAGATTTCCTCCGATTTTTTAACTAAAATATCTTAGTGAATATTGCAGTTAAAACCATGGGATGTTTTTGTTGGGCTAAGAAAAGACATGAAAACCAAATGCGCCTCCGCGGTAATATTAGGAGCCGTGCTGGAGAAGACAAGAACATTAGAACTTTCTAATTGGAAGTTGGAGGATAAGGGGACCGTATAAAAATTTGGATTTTTTTTTACTCTGTGACACTGTATTCTCACTCTGAAAAATGGTACAGGGTAGTTTTTGAACGCCTTTTGACTTTTGAGCACTTTTAAAACTGTAATCATACCTCTACGCCCCGCATTGTACTAGACATTATTTTGATGGTGGATATACAGGGTGCATAAGTAAGAGCAAGTACGAAATTTTACTGGAGATCCTAAAGAGGCATACTTCCAATTGGAAAAAAAAAAATCTAAATATCGTGTAGAACTGTTAGATACGTCATTCACGTTGCTAGAGTTTGTATAGGTATTAAAATAAAGATGTTAACTTATAAGGACACCCTGTGCCCAAAAACCCAATAATAGAGAGCTATTGCTCTGTCTCTGATGCCAACAAAAAATATTTCACGTTTCTAAGTGCAATATTCACTGAGATATCTGAATTCAAAAACGGAGAAAAGTTGGGAAAGAAGCTTTGTCGGTTAGTTTTTGTCGTTGCGCGATTTCGAATTGAAATATCTCAGTGGATGTTGCACCTAGAAACGTGGAAATGTTGCCATGAGGAAAGACAGGGCAACAACTTTTTCACTGAATTTTTGAGCACAGGGTGTTCATATAAATAGTTAATTTTTTTTATTTTAATAACTCTACAACCCCTTGCTACATGAACGACGTTGCTGAAATTCCTGACATCCCACATTTATATTACGCAAAAATGATTTTAATATTTGTCACAGTTTTCTTGCTATCCCATTTTGAAAAACGTCAGTCGATTTGGAGACAAATGAATTTAGGTTTTGTTTTATATCAATGACTTTTCATGGTAAATTGAAATTTAATGTCTTAATAATGGATGAATTATCGGGCCTAATACCATTTGTGTTACTGAGAATATGTTCCAGTTATAACTAAAAACACGGTTTTTTTTATCTACATCAATGATCGATGATTCTATTGAAAATTTTTCAGTCTAACAAACAGAGAAACGTGAAATTCCCCGGATGTTACTAATATGTATATTTATTAAACATACTTGAGGTTTTTTTGTTCTTTAAAAGGTTTTTCGGAGAGGTTTTCTTTAACCTAATTAATCTTGGCTTTTGAATTCATCGTTCTATGTTAGCGAGATAATTCAATCATGTCACAGAATTCGTAAAATATGAAAGATTCACAAATTTTACGCATGAACAGGTTGAAATCCAATGAATATTAATTGCCTCTCGGTATAATTTTTTACGAGGCCCCATCTAAATGAAGGTGACCAGAAACGAAAAAAAGAATGTAAAAGAAAAAGGCACAACCACGTAATTTTCATTTTCTAGTCAGTCGGAAAATTGGATGTTTCGGGATAAAAGAGGGGAAGCTTTTCTCTGATAAATGTAAATTGTCAAATTAATTCGGTCTATAAGAGATATCAATGAAAAAAATAAATTACGGAATACAATTTCGATGTTGTTAATCTGCTTCAGTATGTTTGCAATCCCTATAAAATTCGTTGCTAAAATGGGAATTGATGTCTGAATGGTTTGTCCACACTGGTAAGTGTTGGGTTTGACCATGGAACTGGATCTTTGTACACGTTATACGTAATATACGTTATGGGCCAAAGCCCAGCCAGTTGAGTATTGGTCAAGTGGTGTGGTCAAAATCCGATTACACTGGTCAACTATTTTTAACTTTTTTTTTTATAACATGAGTGAAATAAGTTTTTCTAGACTAATTTTGGGATGCGCTGAATTCTCAAATATGAATGTAAAGAATCTTCATCACGTAGTTTTTTCTGTATGCATGATGGTCATGTTTTGAAATACACATACACTATGAAAAACTTACACATCTTGAAAATGGAACTGATTGGCATATTCTTAATAACAAATTATAATACATTTATTACGATAGTTATTTTATCATATCCATACATCGTTATATATGAAATAGCAAAAAAACACAGTTTTTTTTCTTCATACACATACATATAATATCCATAGAGTACACATGTATGTACATAAAACGAAATTTATACGCATTTTTTTCCAGTATTTTATGAAAATGATTCATTTTTTCTCTTATGTATCGTGTTGTCTTCCTATTGCAAAAACCAACAGTAATCCCTCTCCATTAAAAGGTCCCAGGTACCTTGGTATTATTGAACTACCTCCTCCTTAGTTCGAATGTTTTGTTGGAACCTATCTCCTTGTTCATCACTGACTGCTCCCAGGTTATCAGGGGGAAAAATCAAAATGGATTGCTGTAGTCATCCAGTATCCTAGACTTTTGTACGAACGGAACAGGTCTTGAATAAGCTGTTAGCAATGCTCCTCTTTATGATTCCCTAAAAACCCCTTCATTGCAGATGTGAATGATTGCCATGTAGCTCGTCTTATTTAATTTCAGATATTTTTCTTTTAGGTGTGAGATACCTGGGTCAGATTTTTCCATAGCCATTATAATGCTTTCCATTAGACTCAGAAGAGTACGCCAAGATCGACTTGAGAAAGGTCACAAAAGGTTTGTGCAGTGGGGCAGTTCATAAGGATTTTCTTCCAGACAAATTTTTAGTTATTAACTTTCAAAAAAACATTTCAGTTAACAGAAATTTATTACAATAGCTCATAAAGGTATATATATTATTATTCTTTCGATTTTTTATTTTTTACAAAAACATTAAAAAATATTTTCAATTTTTGATCGTCTTCGGAGGGGCAAAAGCCTCCATGTTCCCCTCTGATCATCCCCAATTTATTGTGAAGTGGGGGAGCAAAACAAATAGTAAAACTCATTTGGAACATTAATGCATTTCGACATTAACTTAGCTTCGTTTTTTGACTAAAGTGTTGTTCATAAACACAAAGTGTGTGCTTCCCTTTCAATTAAAAAAAAACCTGGTTGCAATTATATGTAGAGATAATAGCAGTGTTGACATTCCCCAAGTTTTAGATGGCAAAAAATTAAAACATGATTATCTAGTATCATTTCACACGCATACCCTAGATATGTAATTTTTGAAAGATATTCAAAATTAAATACCATATAAAAAAAACTAGTCGTGATGGAGATTTTCGAAGATCACACCTGGAATAAGCAACCAAAAATTAAGAACAGCTAAATTTTTCAAAGTTAGAAAAACCTTGTAGAATATTGTTATTAGAAATGACTATTGTTTTTACAGTTTGGCCGGCCATTTTGAAAAGCGGTGGGAGATTCCTGGCCAAAATTCGATGTGCTTATGTAAGACGGTACGGTAGGCAGCACATCTACAGCATCTGGTTTGACGGTGTCGTGCCGTGAAAATTGTTGAAACAAATGATGATAATAAATAAAGAATAAATAAATTTAATGTCTTTTTTTCTTCAGACTTTGACTTATCACTCTATTTCGTTTCACGAACTAACTGGCCGAAGCGCGAAATCAAGAAAAGATCGGACATATTGGCTGGTTAATTTACATAGAGATTGGCCGACACGCGAAATGGTCAGCTAAACTGACAAATTCGCAAACTGGCCTATTTCGTGCTTTGGCCGTAACATATATACTGCAAAGAAAAAATGATTATATATCTATATGTACAGGATGATAATAGTACACACCTATACAAACAATTGTCATCAAAGAATGCGTGGTCTAACATGAAACGCAAACGCGCTTGCGCATTTCGAAACGGCCGCTCCGCAAACGTTAAAACGGCATTCCTGTTGAAATGCAAATGTAACACCATGAATGCAAATGTAACCTGGGGAAGAAGAAGAAACCGTATGCATCCGTTCTGGCAGTCCTTGTACGACATACATAAGACCGAGAAGCAAGAAATGATCCCGTTTCACACAGCTGCCGATGCAAGCATGCAAAAGTTTTCGGATTGAGCAAAACACTCATCGCACATTTGTGCTGCATCTGTGGTGTTTCCGTTTGCAGCTCCGTAAATGAAATGCGTGTCTGCTTTTTCAGTATTACTAAAGTGCGCCATTATCCCGTACGTTACAACTGTTAGAACGGTTGCGCGCTGGAATAACTCCACAGGGCTTGCGTCCCCGCCTTTTATTCACTGTGATGCAGATTTTCAAACAGTTTATTCTTCCCCAGGTTACCTTTGCATATGCGTGGTGTTCTTTTCCTTCCGATAAACTTCAACAGGAATGCCGTTTTAACGTTTGCGGAGCAGCCGTTTTGAAACGCGCTAGCGCGTTTGCGTGTATTCTTCCATGTTAGACCATACATTCTTTGATGACAATTGTTTGTATTAGTGTGTACTATCACCTCTCAAAGTTTTTCCTATCTTTCCTGAATCACCCTGTATAAAATAACATGTTCTGACTGACTGATTCATCATCGCCGAACCGAAACCGCTGAAGGTATTACTATCAAATTTGGTCAATAGTTTTGTTTCAAGACGTAAAGACTCACTAAGAAGGGGTTTTCGAAATTCGACCCCTAAGGAGGCTATAAGGGCTTTTAATGGTAACATGTAGAGAAATCACACCCACCCGAAATCGCTAAAGCTACATTATGGCGTCATTCACTCACTAGGCCACTCATTCTATCACCAACTCACTAGGCTGCTCACTCTGTTATACACTCAATCACCTGGTCGCTGATTCTTCACTCGCTCATCAAACAACTACGTCACTCACTCTGTCACTCGCTTTCTCATTAACCCATTATCTGCAAAAAAATTTTTTTGAAATTTTTGGCTGGATAAATTATATACATGCACAAAAAGTTGTAAACGTAAAGCACGTAAAATTCCAAAATCCCCAAATGGGGATCGTGGCAGCTAATGGGTTAACTTGGTCACCCATTCTGTTGTTCTCTAGGTGGCTCATTCTGCCACACGCACCCAATCACCAGCTCGTTCATTTACTGACTAGGTCGCTCACTCTGTCACACACTCAATCAAAAGGTTACGTACTTACTTTCTGAAGTAAGTGAAATTCTAACGATTTTTTTACTATTTCCGAGGCATCGTCTGCCATTACCGGGCTCACAAGGATTGCCACTCTTAGTGATGAGCCCGCTAGTATTTCTAGGTTTCCTAGGTCTGACTGTCTATGTACGGTCCTGTTTAGCTCACGCAAGCTCTAAGGAAAGAGGTCCGTTGCCTTTGGTCATTTCCATCACATAGTTTTCTTGAGATCTTTAAACATAAACTAAAAATGTGTTTTATTGCATCGAGATTATTTTTTCGATGATTTTTTGATGAGAGTATAGAAAATAGATTTGGTGAGTACGTAAGTAATGCGATCGTAGGCGAAAATGAATTTTGTATATCCCATCCTAACATAGATATTCATATATGCCGACAAGGTGAGAGACGGCGAAAAGCATTTATATGATGAATAGCCCGCTTTTTTTTCGAGCAATCGACTGACTATGTAGGTTGATCCATCACGTTTCTTTCGACAACAATCAAGAAGTGACGCATGGCACCTAGCTGTGTGTGAGATCCTAACTTCCTTTTGGATAAAAAAAATGGAATAATGAAAACAAAAAAATATAGCTAAATTTTTCTTCTCTTCGAAGAGAAACACCGCATTGTTTACGGTATGTTTATTAAGGTGTGAAAAACGATTTTTCTTCGGTTTATAAAAGAGACCTTACATCTATTATATTTCCGGATGAGGAGAGGATTAAGGTTGGAATTGATTGATGAATGGCGCCGCCCTCTAATGACCTTGTTGAGCTGTCTTGTAGTCGAATCGATCAATTAGGAGGAGTGTTGAGGGAATACTTGATGACCAAACTACTCAGCAGTTAGACGGTGATCAAGGATGTCAGTGCAATCTTTTTGCTGCTCGGTTCCTTTTCCGTTCTTCGTAAGGCTTTTTTGTCTTCTAAGTATGTTGATACTAAGTGGATCGTTTTTTGACAATTTATATATTTAAATACATATTGCTCCTTGAAACTGCTTCTAGACGCTGACAAATCTAGGTGGAAGCGAGAAAAAGAAAACTTTGAATAACTCTTACAGGTGTTTCATCTCATTTTAAAATATTAGGGGGTTGATACAAAAAAGGGTACTTGATTATAAATATGAAGCAAGTCTCAGATAACGCATGAATACAAGATATACGGAAAACTTGGCTATATTTATTTATTTACTTGCATACACACACTACAGGATAAAACTGGAAATCCTAATTATACTGATGTGAAATGCAAACAATAAAATAACAATGAGGGTTAGAAATGAACAGAAAAAATGTAAAAAAACGTAAAATTGAATGAAAAAACCCAAAAAATAACGGTGACTCGTTGCAGCATAAACTCTTAATGTGTGTAAATGAATCAAAAAATGTCACAATTAACAGGCACAGCATTATACATCTTACAACATTCCTCGATTGCGCAATACTGCCCTATGTTTTTTCTGAAAAACTTCGTGGAAAACGGCTTTGATGAGAGTGTGTTATACTGCGGCGCCAATATATATATATATATATTCTTGAAAGTATAAAAGCACAATCAATTCTATTGGTGAGTAATTTATAAAAGAATGAAAACAACAAATAATCACGTCTCTCTTGAAGACTATGGATCTTGAAAAAAAAATTTGAGATACGTAGCAGATAACATTTTACTACTCCTACCAGTCTTTTCAAAATAAACAAAACGTAAAAAAGTTATTCTGGACTGATTCAATGTGACTTATATGAATGCTATAAAAATGGTTCCAAACAACAGCGGCATATACCAGTTTCGATCTTATCAAAGCATTGAATAAATCAAGGAATCAATCGATATTTTTAAAATCACAAGTTCTCTTTATATAAACAAGTTTCTTAAAGGAATCTTAGCACAGATATAATTTATATATGCTTTACGAAGTCCCTTCTATTTAAAATAGTATCATCAATATGATACAAGAATAAAAAAAGGTATTTTCTTGCTAGAATAGCTAATAGCAAAACACTTCGTTACATTGAGATAAAAACGCTTCAAAATAGACCAGTCATAAAGCACACAGAGATCACTGAATAACGAGAGAAGAATAGCTATCAAAAATTTTCAAGTCATCGGCAAACAACAAACTATTTTTCAATTTCATAGCTAAATCGTTTATAAATATGGCAAATAAGAGGGGACCCAGTACGGAGCCCTGGGGAACACCTGATGGAGGATATAATTCATCGCTCAATGTGGTGACGGTGGGGCTCGAACCCGGATCCCCGCGATGCGAGTCCGTCACTATGACCACTCGACCACCACAGCGGCCTTGGTTTATGCTGTTCTTTCCCAACTTTTTCGGTCTTTGAATTATATAACATATCTCGACGAATATTGCCCTTAGAAACGTAGATTTTTTTTATTGGCCTTAGGAAGACAAGGCAACAGCTTTCAAATTAGGTTTCTGAGGATAAGGTATAAAAGTTATATGTTTTTTATTTTAATAAAACTATACAACCCTTTGCAACATCAAGGACGTATCTAAGTTCTACAAGTTATTTGGATACGTTTTCTAACTGGAAGTATGTTGCTAGGATCAACGGTTCGCCAGTAAAATGCGGCAAGGGTAAGTATGGAATCGACTTGTATAAGGCTGGTATTACACTATAAAAGTTTGACAAAATCCCTTTTATAAAACTGAAAAAAAAATCCAACCAATAAAGTCAATGGTTACATTCGAACAAATGCAATCGATAATCTTATTGGTTGAATTTTTCAAGTTTTATAAAATGACATTTAGAAAACTTTTATGTTAACACTTTAAAAGTTTGATAAAAGCCCTTTCATAAAACTTGAAAAATCCAACCAATAAGCATATCGATTACATTCGAGAAAATACAACTGATGATCTTATTGGTTGAATTTTTAACCTTTTATAAATAAACTTTTATCAAACTGTTATAGTGTAATCCTGGCCTAACTCACACGACCGGTTTGATTTTAATGTAAACATTTAAATGCCTAATCATGCAATTCATTTATAGTTGTTTGAATTATTATAATTATTTTTTGAATCATCCTTATATAAGATATTGTTTTTTTCATCATATATTGTCTACTGGATAAATACTTGAATAAGAAAAACATCTCACCGTCTATTCGGAACCCAGATGATTACAGGTTTCATCAAAAACTTTCGAAGAAATCGATTACAGGTTATCAATCATCGTTTCGAGAAAATACTTTTACAGAAGTCGACGAGGAGTTTTGTTTTTGAAGGAGAGATTTCAGATAAGTTTTTACTTCATATAATGACGTTATATAAAATTCTTTTATAAAGTAATTTCATCCGCTAGCAGAGATATAGATTGAAAATTGCCTATAACCATCGTCTATATTGGTATCCTAGAAAGGGAATTATATTTCTGTTCTCACGCTCCGATTGAGGCGTGACTGGTCCACGGACCGTCCCATTTTTTCTGAATCAAATTCGAAGATTACACGTGTGATGTTTATATGAATTTATCGTAATTCGGTCACAGTGAAACCAAGCATAAAATGATGCTGTAAATCTGATGCTTCAAATTCAACACTCACATACATGCTGTATGTAATGCTACTAGTAAAAATAAACAGGTTGTCCATTCTCTTATCGTTATCGAAAGCTGAAACCCAAAATATACATGCTCAACCCATGGCCCGCAGGCCAAATGTGGCTGTCGGAGTCATCTGATGTGGCTCTTAGTTCTTAAAAAGAATTAAATCATTTACTATTAATAAAAATAATTTTTTGATTGAAAAATTGTTGTTTTTTTGCTATATAAAAAATTGTGAGAGATTAAAAATCATGAAACATTTTATTCGATTATCACCCCCGACCGATTATCAAACCACTCAAGTGGCCTATGAAAGACTACCAGATGATTTAAGTGACCCGAGACACATTTCCAGATCACTTGTACAGCCCGTGATACATTTCTAGACTACATAAACTACCTACGGTAATTTAAGTGATTTTTTTTCTGAATTTTAAGCCATTTAAGTGATTTTTTTTCTGAATAAGTTACGGAATTTAATTATTTATTCGGTCTTGTATATGTCATATTTAGTTTAAAATATTTCATGCATATTGGCATGTGTAACACATGAGTCACACACAAAATTTATGCAGGGACTTTTCAATCAATTTCAATAAGGGATTTTATCAATTCATTCACCCCGATCACCTTAAAAACTACCTATATTATATAATTTAAGGAGATCTTAAAAAAATATTATTAGACATAGGATAGTTATAAAGAAACTGATAATACTTAGACGTATGCAGCACCTATTCTGATGGATGTATTTTGATGAAACTACGTAATGATAATGCAAAACAAATAATACAGGATATATGGACTATGGAGGGGGGGGGGGGAGAGATTCAAATAATAAAATAGTTCAATTTTTTACCACCAGGTTTTATTGCAGTTATGTTTTTTGCATTGTCCGAATAACGTATATACGAAGTTTCAATGCAATACGTCCACCACAACGGGCACTTCATAGGTTGGAATAGTGTCAGTATAATTAAACTGACACTACTCAGGAAAAAAGTCAACATTTCATAACATAGAATTTTGGTCGTAACAGAACTATTTTCTCTTGCTTCGCATGTCATGCACTTAGAAATGTTAGCTAACTTATATGACACCGATAAACATAAAAATTAAGTTTCGTGAAATTAATATTCACATAAATGCTGAAAATGATACAAAACAATATATTCTTGCTTACACTAACTTTATTCTCATTATCAATTTTAAATATTAAAGAAAAATTTCGGACAAAAAATTTTGAAACATACAATATTTCAATAATTATTAAAAAATTTATCACGCCAAAAACTCGTCCTAATCAAATTTTCAGTCTCACTCACGATCAGAAACTTGGAAAGGTTATGAGTCATGAGTCTAGACAGGGCCGTCTTAACGACATAAGGGGCCCTTTTTCAACTCAGGCGGGGATCCAGAAGAGTAGGATGGGGAAAATCACCCCTCCCAAGAGCCGAATAATATGGGACAAATTTTTCCGTCCTGGAAAATACGGGACGATTGAACGAACCTATACAGCAGCAATTCACCTCAGCGCCCGAGTGGTGCAGTTGTAAGATACTTGTCTTCCACTATGAAGGTTATCGTCAACGTCCACGGGTTCAAATTGAACATTAGAAACAAGTTCTTTACTTACTGAGCCTGGCGCGACCACCGATAGATGACTCCTTCATTTCCTACCTAACTCTACTGGTTGGAAATTGCCGTATGACGATATATGACCAGAGTAGGTGTGTGGTAAAGTAGTAAGTCAACTCCACCAACACATCACCCTGGATTCGACCTGTTTCAACCTCGGTAGAAAATTCTTTCCGAGGATGAAACTGAGTCGAATCGCCATTAAGAAAATGGACTGAAATATTATGTCATGAATTAAAAAAAAAAAGAATTAACCCTTTCCACGGCATAGTTGAAATCAGTAAACCACTTGTAAAAAATGCCATATCTTTTTTAATATGAACTAGGCTTTCACTGAAATTTCGACAGAGTTCATGCGCCCGAAACAAAAAAAAACGTATATAGGAAAAAAATATATACATACAGAAAAAATAACACAAATATACAGTGAAATCTCGCTACAACGATACTCGATACAACGACCGACAAATCCCTCTACAACGATATTTTTAAATCTTGTTTTGAATCACCTATAATCTAATGTTAAATTCTTTCGATATTACGATAAATCTCTCCAAAATGATTATCTTGTGGGGATATTTCGAAACTCTGGTGTGCTATGATGTTTTTTTTTATATTTCACTTAAAATCACCTTCAAAATACATTTTTTAATTCCTTAATAATTTTTTCTTTCGAGGGTGTTTAATAATATCGGTCTTCTGCACTATCTTTCCTCTGAAATTGTTAATGAAGTTGCTGTGTGTGTACGTGCGTGTTTGTGTGTGTGTGTGTGTGTGTGTGTGAAGCTGTTTTCTGTGTAGTACACGATAGAGTTGTGCGGTAAACAACTTTATAGAGTAAAATTACTAACTGAATTTTATTAATTAACCACGTAATTAATTAAAAAAAATTTCCGCAAATCTTTTAATGCATTTTGTGGCGATACCAACAACGCCAATTCAAAAGATACCAACAACAGCATAAGTTTGACGGTTTGACTGTTCATGATGCTACATCTCGCGATATAGCGGTAATCCCTATACAACGATATTTATTCTTAGATTGCACATTATCGTTATATCGAGGTTTCATTGTATTATAGAAACTTCATTTATACTGGGTGAATCCGTCCTATTCTGCAAAGCAAAACGGGGTGATAGACGAGCCCACGTGGATCATGATACAACCTACCAACCCTGTCCTATTACGCACCGTTTTCGAGTTATGGTGGATAATCGATTATGGGAAAAAATTTGTGAAGTCTGGAAAACGTGAAGTTTCCGAGAGACCTTACGCAAACTAAGCACGTATTTGGAAAGCGCAGAAAAAATCCTATATGGTCACACCAATATCATTGAAATATCTGGATTTAATGGCAAGATGCAGATTGACGAAGTTCAAAATCGAATTTTTGGCAAAATTTTTAATCGTTAATTCCGCAAACACCCTTCTAGCTACAATCGGTCAAATTTTCCAAAAGCATGTCCATTCCACCATCTTTCGAAAAAAGCCTTATAATAAAATAAAAAAATCGGTCATTTAGTTCAGGAAAAATTCACATAGTCATTTTTTTGCAATACATCACTGAAATCTGCGCTCGTCGAAGTTTAGTAGGTTTTGGCGACAATTCGATTTTTCACTTCACCAATCGCCCGCCATTAAATACAGATATCCTGCAAACGTCGATGATCCTGTAATATCACCTGACATTATTTTTTTCTGCAAAAGCAAATTGTCGCCAAAATCTGTAACCGCCAATTCCGAATTTTCGTCGAATATCTACTTCGACAAACGCCAATGGGTTTAAATTTCAGACATTCATGGAACAATTTAAATAAAAAAAAATTACTAACCTACAAAATGTAATATTAAACGCATTTAAAATTGCACATGGTATATTTAAACAATATTGATTAAAAATCTTGTAACTCTCCGTATATATGATATTGTTTTACCTTGAAAAACTCATTATAGAAATGAATAAATCTACAAAATACAAAAATTAATCACGTTTCTACGTATTCAAAAACACTAAAGTTGTTTCCGTAAATTAAGAACAGCCATTTTTTTTATTTTTACCTTATTTTCAGAAACTCATCATATTTCAATCTGATAAGATAATATAAAATACCAATAATAAAAAAAATCACCGTTGTTGAGCTTTAACATAATTCGGGATTTCATTTTTTTTTCATTAGTTATCTCCGAGCAACTAAAAATTATGGTTTTTCTACCGGTGACCGTTAAACACCGCTTAAATTTTTATAGTTCCTGCCTTGGCATGCTTTACATTTTGAATGGAATTTCGTTCGATATCCCATTTCGAGCTCGTGTCAAATGGATTTTTGCACATGTGATGTAGTCGGCGTCTAGTAATTTTTCGTTCGAAAGTAGTTTAATACTTTTGCCGTCTACCAAAAAGGTTATCTTCCGTGAATCATTCCGCGGTTAGAGATAAGCCGGAAAAAATACTGATCATTATTGTGTGTATTATAATACAGTAAAAGTCCGTTATAACGACAGTTCACGATCAAAGGAGAAAGTTTTCGTTATAACGGACTTCTCGTTATAAAAACGAATTTTAGATTTTTACTCTGTAGAAACATATGGATGGGAAAAAAACAAACTGTGGACTCCACTTAGAACGTTTTCCAGCTTAGTACAACCTATTTTCGTGGTCCCCAACTCTTACCTATACTCATCGGGATTTCCCGTTTAAAGCGTTTTCCCGCTTGCAGCGTTTGATGATAGTTCTTTTTTGGAAAATGTTATAAGCGGGATCAACTATAGAATATAATTAATCTTTCTTTTTCCTTTTATTTTTAGCTACTTCTTTCTGAAATATGCATCTAGAGTTAACTGGTTATGCATACAAAATGTTAATTGTACAGGGTGGTTATAAGTAAACTGACACTACTCATACTTATGTAGCGTCCATTCTGATAGAACTAACTTTCTATAAGCGAATATTTTTTGCATCTTTAACATTAGTTCTTAGACAATCACTTTCGAATTACTCGTAATAGCGAGATTCTCGGTATAAGCTATACTTGTTGTAACGGACATTGTACTTTTTTTTACATTTATACCTACAGGCATTCCACGACTTTACGAACTTCCGAAGTAACGAATAAAATAAATGTCATTATATAAGCTATAACGATTACGAAGATCTGTAAAATAGTGGGATATAAAACAGCTTACTATGATCTTGAATCATTCTTCGCTTATTACATATGACAGTATCATGGGAGACGCAATAATGCTTTGATGCCTTATTAACACTCTGATTGCGAAACTTTGTGAGTAGTCAAGGAAAAAATACATACTTTGAATGCAATGTATTTCAATGTTTTTTTTAAATTTGTGTTGTTTTGTAATTTTCTTTATTGGTTGTTGGCAAATTTCAGCAAGATCATTTCAAGATTTATAAATAGAATTTTTCATATCTAAAAGAACCGTCGATTCATCCCAAATCAATTTTTTTAACTTGCGAGAACAACGCATATATAGTCACATACAGCAAAACTTCGATTAACCGCCACTCGTTTTCAGTTTCTGTTATCGTCATCGTCTAAAAAACTATATACGGAAAAAACCGCCCCAAGTTTTAAGGTCAAAAAAGATCGGATCAATGCCACCGGCAATCATAGATTACCCCTGATTGTAATTGCTAAATCCAAAAAAAAAAAACACCCAAAAAAACCACGTGCTTTAAAAAATGTAAATGTGAACGAATTGCCTGTGAACTTTATGAACAAAAAAGTGCTTTGATGGACCAAACATTTTTTTCAGAATTGTTCCACAACGCTTTCGCACCTCAAGTTAGAGTTCATATGGCCGAAAAGCAGTTGCCGCAGGAAGCACTGCTGTTAATGGACAATGCCCCGACACACCCCTCATGAGAACTCCAAAGTAATGATGGCAAAATAACATGACTCTTTCTCCCAGCGAATACAAGTCCACTTAGGGTTACAGAAGATTTGCCCTGGTCCAGGTTATGGACCAGGGCATAATTGGAAATATGAAGCGACGTTACAGAAAAACTTTTATCGAAGGTTTGCTTTCATCTCATACCATGACTGTCAGAGAATACAACATAAAGGACGCTATTTTCAATGTCGCCACTGCCTGGGATGACCTTATATTGAAGTTTATATTAATCGTTTTGTGTATAATTAAACACAATGTACGACAGATACGGAAAACTAGCTGAATGAAGAGATATTGATGTTTCAGGAAAGGAAAATTCATCGCCGCCCTCACGGTGACTCAAACCCCAGTTTCCGCGTTTGCCAGACGCGTGTTCTACCAACTAAGCTATAAAGACAGACTTGCCGCTCCTTGGAGCGTATGTCTATGCTGAATGGCTCCGTGCAATGGACGGCGGCAACATTCTGCTAATAGCTCGCAGATGACATCAGGGCCACCAGATGGTGACGTATATGACGAAAGACGTCACTTTCCCCCTGGTTAATACGACAGATACGGGAAAACTGGCCAAATGAGATCATAGACGTTGCCATCTGGTTGATGAAAAAATGACGAGAATTAAAACTTAATTTTTTTATAACTTTAATTTTTTTTGTGTGCATAACTGTGGATAGTAAGAACTTTGAGCACTTGTTGTGTGGAACTTACCGTGTACACGTACTGTCCTCGCGTGAAAGTATCGCTAAATAAAGAGTTCTTCCACCCTTTATTATCTTGTCATTTCTGCATCTTCGTTTATCCTCCAGCTGATCAGATTTCCAGTCATATATTCCTATGTGATTCTGTCTTTTTTTTGTGTTTTCTACCTTCCCCTAAAAGTTTGTACGTTGACTTTTGAATCACCATGTGTTTATATATAAGTTTACCTTAGATCAAATATTAAAATTTCTGATATTAAATGAAGATTTCAAACAAAACTAGCTTTTATGAGTTCATAATCATCTTGATCAAAGATAAAAAAATAACACATATTACCAGAAATACAGTATAATGTGTATTTCTTAATATAAATCATATATTGAAACAAAAATATCAAAATGATGACACAAATATGATTATTAATATATATGCATAAAAGTAAAACAATGGAAGTAGGAACGCATTAATATACATGAAATGCATAATTATTCTACATTATAGTTGTAGGAGGAAAAGTAATTTTTTTAAAATCTTTAGTTCTGTCAGTTGCTTTGATGTTAGGGGATTGCATCAGGGATTTAGAGGTACAACACATCAACATTTTCTATATCTAGCACTGATGAACAATAAAATATTTTCTCACCTCCTCCTAAAGAAATTCACTCTGGTAAAAGTTTTTGTTAGACGCATCCCTCACAGTAAACATTGTTTTTCCCAATAAATTGGACTAGGAAATAGCCGAAGGTGAATGGAAGAGAAGAAATAGGGATAGCTGAATTTTTTCTATAAGAAAAATGGTACACAGAACTATGTATGTATGAAATTTAAAATATAAATTGTATTCAATAGTCAAAAAAAGAAGTATTAAAAATTAGTGTAATTTGGGTATTCCGTGGTAAACTAGGAAAATTTCAAGTTTTATTCTGTTCCGAGGTACACAATGTTTTTGTTTCAAGGTATACGATGTTCCACCATTTGCGAAAAATATCGATAACTTTTTTCACAGTAATTGGTAGGATTGAGTACTTGGTATGGTTCATCAGGTGATTGCATAGATTATGCATACTGAATATATTCACCAAATTTGTGCAATGTTGAGAGGAAACGCGGCAAAAACAAGCGCCCAGTTTTTTAAAATAAATATATGTGCCTATTGCAAAATCTCTGTCAAAGACAGAGCTGAACATACATTCAGTTGTAAGGTTATATACTTCTTATCTCTTGCACTTTCAGCTAAAATGCAATACCATTAAAACCATTTCAAGTGTTTCAAGGTTTACTTATGGTCAAAGAGTACAACAGTTTCTTCTACTCTGTGTTCACCCTTCAAATCATAGGGATAATAGTAAATTCACCATTTGATTTATTTAGACTTTCGCCGAATATTTCACAACCTACGCGTTATTATTATTAAATGCCAAGGCTAAAAACGTTCACGCACACATCAACTCGTTAGACAGTAAACAAACGTTGTTAGTTCAACAAATTTCCAACCGTTGGTTAAAGAGAGATTAGCTTAATGAAAAAAAGAAATGAAACACACATTGGAAGCGTTAAAACGTGTCCTGCGTTATGTTTTATGTAATTAGTCTATTTCAGAGTTCTACCACGTTATTCTTCCAGCTAGAATTTCGGCAAACCGGTAGATAAGTCAACTCCATACTTCAAGGAACACAATTTTCCAGAGAGTAAACTTTGGTCCTTTAAAGTATTATATCACACTAAGTTTATTTTTGAAATTAATTGTTAGATGGTATATTCCTGAGAAAAGTATTAATGTTGTGAAACGAAATTAACGTTATTGCCTTCACTATAGAACGCCGTCCGTACCAGAATTCAACGAGCATCGTATAATTTGTGTGCAAACTAGAAGATATTTATTACCGTAAAACACGTATTTAAGAAATTTCGATCATTGGCCATAGTCCTGAAATAAATTTTCTGAGCTCTCGGTCTTTCAGTTCACCTCATTCGTAATTATGAATGTATTAAACAATGCATGACATTGCCCGCGTGCCATATGTGGCTCTCGGAGTCATCTAATGTTGTAAAAACCTAAATTTTGTGAAAATGAACTAAGCGGTACATTTACAGATCTTTTGAGGGACCGGTGGCATATTCGCAGATCAATTAAGGGACCAGCGGCATATTCGCACATCAATTAACGGACCAGTGGCATATTCACAGATCCCGTAAGTGGCCTCCTGCTGTGCTGTTCCAGATCACTTAAATGACCCGCGGCAACGGTTTAAAACCAGTGAAGTGGCCCGCGACATGGTTTCAGATCTATGAAGTGGCCCGTACGCCCCTAAAGGTTGAGAACCCTTGCATTAATCAGTTTTATAGTGAAGAGGTAAACGTTAAGAACTAGTAATCGAACGTTATGATAGAGAACTGTCGATTTAATACGTTAAGTTCCATGCATATAATGTCATTTATGTATACGTTCTTGATAAAGAACATTTCGTAGTCTTCTTCTGAAGAGTGTATACTTTATCAATGTCACTCTCCACCAAAGGATCATTACAGACTACAGATTAGGAGATTTTAAATGCACAAGCACACGCCGCTACATTAGACACTAATTTCCTGCTTACTTTCATCTATTCATTCATTTTGGGGTATGATGGCCATTTTATGCACTCTCTGATGGGATATTTAAACCAGACCCCCTTCAGTATAGAGCCGGATTTTAACATCAAGATGAAAGCATCTATGTTTTGGCTAATGCTGAAACCCAGATTTACTTAGCTACATGTTAGTACACTAGACAAAAGACTTATATAGTGAATGAACGAATGTCACAAACGCAAATA
Organism: Pholcus phalangioides; assembly: GCF_987345545.1. Classification (NCBI taxonomy): domain Eukaryota; kingdom Metazoa; phylum Arthropoda; class Arachnida; order Araneae; family Pholcidae; genus Pholcus; species Pholcus phalangioides. The sequence goes on from NW_028301625.1 coordinate 29,299,840, forward strand.
CAACCACAAAGGCCACAACAGACAAATTGCCCAACTAGATGGCTGCAAAAGGACGCCCATAAAAAGTATGGATGTCACATACAGTGATACCTCAGATAACGAAGATAACTTGTTCCGGAATCACGTTCGTTAGCCGAAACATGATTTCCCATAGATTTCTAAGGGAAATCATTTGATTCGTTAAAGCTTCTGCCTAAAACTATAAAAAAGACAAACACTGATTGAAGGCTGAAATGAGCAGCTTTAAAATTGCATAAATGAGAATCTACAGGAAGGTGAGATATATACTGTAGATTTTTTTCTCTCTATTTCACACATTATATACACCGCCAACAACAGCTTTAGTCTACTAAAGACTGGTTTTGACACAACCCAGTCGAGTTCGTAGGTGTCACCATCCATTAGTGTTTTGGTTAGCTCATTTCTACATCTTATTCATGCAGATGAAAAAGATAAGCTCCTGGAATGTCCAGACTGTACAGTTTGTTGCTCAGTCTTGCACCGAAACAAAGCTCACTCCGAAAACAGGCTCCTTTTTTTAATGAATTTTCTATTAGCTCAATCTTTCCTTTTACATGAAATGGTTCAAAAACTCATCCATATCAATAAAAGTGATCGTTAGCCGAACCCTTATTTGTTAGCCGACAAAGAAAAATCACGAAAAAAGTTTCGTTAGCCAAAAAATTCGTAAGCCAAAGTGTTCGTTAGTCGAAGTAGCACTGTATAACGAAAATACAGCAACCCAATATCAAATCATATAGTATCTCGAAAATAATTAATGATATGTAATGCACTGCCCATAAAAAAGATTATGGTTGTCTTATCTAAGTATGGATAGCTTCTCGATTTATCCATGTTCTTCGTACTTTTTTTAAACGTATCAATTGTGTTAGAATTCACGACCCCCGGAGGTAAGCTATTCCATTTATTACCAAACACCTATCAGAGAAAAAGTCCCTCCAACACCACAACCTGGAGTTGTCCCTTACTAAAGGTTACTGGTGTCCCCTTGTCGAAGCAGTTGATTGACGGTGTATAAATAATTCATAGTCCATCCTATCCATCCCGTTGAAAGTTTCAAACACTTCTATCATATCCTCCCACCGAATCATCGTGAGATAAGTTAGTTTTACCCTACTGCTGTTGGGTGAGACTTAGTCTAGCGCTGCCGCTATGCAGTGCTTGGTCCAAGGCTATAGATTTGTAACGATAGCAAGAAACCAGGCGAAGGACATTAAGAGACTATTACCTCTTTCGAATCTGACCTTAATGGCACTGGACTCGGGGATTTATCCCGTTTCGCCCTGCAGTTTTTCGTATTGAGCAGGACTGTAGCGTCAGATTTACTAAATATCCTATACACCTTAACGGTGGGTCAGGCGTGCATCATTGAGATACTCCCCGGCACCCGCGTTCTTCCAATGTAAACATATTCAAGAAAGCAAATGTCTCTTCATAGCTCAAGCTTTGCGTACCAACAAGAGTACGTGTAGCTCTTCTCTGCACCCCCTCAACCGAGTCTATGTCCCTCTGTAGGGATGGCTTCCAAAACCTTACGGCGTACTCCAGTTCAGAACGAACTAATCCTCGGGAAAGCGGAAGAATGACTTTATCATCAGAACGTGGAGCAGTGCCGTCTTAACGCATAGGCCAACCCGGGCACGGCCCGGGCCTCAAGAGAACAGGGGCCCCTCACAAAAATGAGACCCGGTTGAAATTTTCTAAAATTTACAGTGTAGGGCCTCAGAAAAACTATTTGGTCCGTGGTTCCATGATGCTCTTAAGACGACCCTGACGTGGAGAAACCTTTTAAAGAAGGAAACCGAGCATTCTGTTCGCTTTTTTGACCACTGCTGAGCAATGTGCAGAAAACCCATGTCGCTCGTTAACGAGAATTCCCTAATCATCACCCTAGTGCCATCCGAGATAGTAATAATTAGAGCCCGGATTATATGCACTAAAAAAGTGGCAAATTATGCTCAAAAAATATGCACTTAAAAATGCTATACTACAAATAGTGCACTTAAAAATGCTATACTACAAATAGTGCACTTAAAAATGCTATACTACAAATAGTGCACTTAAAAATGCTATACTACAAATAGTGCACTTAAAATACAAAAATGTGCACTTAAAATGCCAAAATGTGCACTAGAATATGCACTAGAAATCTTGAATAAGTCAAAAATTTCGAAATATGTACAAAAAATGAGAAAATATGCATTAAAAACATTACCACGCAAAAAAAGCAGATGTGTTTTTAAAATGCATCTTTTCTATTTCTTCGTGCATATGCATTCATTTACAAAAAAAATATATACCGCATGTGCAAATAACTTTACATACAAATACTACGTATTTTTATTCCGGCATTTTTTACTTTTCAGTTTGTTGTAGCTGCTCAATAACGAAAATACCAGTGAGAAAAAAATTTCGACACTATTTCTCTCTAAAAAAAATTTAATACTTTGTCGTGTCTTTAGAAATAGCTTCACAATAAAACGGTTAATATTCGTAAAATACTTTATAAATATGTATTTATTCTCTAAATTTCTCCTGCAGGAAAAATCCGATGTTATGAAAATATTATGAACAATAATAATTATAAGAAAAAATTGAGTGAGCTTAAACAAACCTTATACAAATACAAATACAACGCCACAACAGGCAAAATGGCCAACAAGGTGGCTGATAAAAAGATGCCCATAAAAATATGGATGTCATATGTTTCAAAAATACAGCAACCCAATTAAAAATGCAATTAACACAAATTACAAACAATATATACACATGATAAAATATTATACAATGCCCATAAAGAATACTTATGGTTGTCTTATTCTAAGAATGGATAGCTTCTCGATTTACCCCAACATGTTTATCGTATTTCTTTTTAAACGTGTCAATTGTGTTACAATTTACTACCTCCGGGGGTAAGCTATTCCATTTATTAACAACCCTATTAGAGAAAAATTCCCTGCGACACCATAACCTTAAACCAAAACCTTGAAAAATATGCACTTATACTGAAAATTCTTTGATTTTATACATTTATATGCATTAATGCTGAAAAAGGCCAAAATATGCAAATGCATTTGCATATATAATCCGGGCTCTAGTATTAATATTTCTTTACCACCTATACAGATATCTCATAACACAATCAGTCACCGAGTGAAATTTACTGAATGATTTCAAACCTTGATGTGTCTTCATGTCACATTTGTTCCTAAATATCTAGAATGATATATCTCGAATGTTGTTGGTTTAGATGTCAAAGTAAAAAGAGAACCGTGTAATTAATCAAATTCGTACATGTTCAAATTCTTTGGAGAAAACAAGATTGTGTGTTTGTTTCCGAGTTTATGTCAGTTAGTTCTAATAACAACAAGGCGTACAAGTCATTTTACTTCAACATGTTTTAGAATGAGATAATAAATTATAGTTATGATAAATATAAAGTTGACGTTTATCATTTAATACATTTAATAAATATGCTAAAATTTTTACAATGAACATGATTCGTGTACCACGCATTGGTTCTGTCAGGTGCATTATGACACGACCTTTAGGGCATCGTTCACTTGATGATTAATCGATTAATGTTGCATGTTTTTCCGGTTTTCGAGGAAACTGATCTTTTTCCGTGATCGTGCACGTTATCATGTCTTTTTTGTTGTTGTTAATCTTTGTTCTTTCTGTGGCTGACATTTCAGTGACATGATGTTGCGTGATGAAGATTTCTCGTTGAGCAAACTTACTTGATATCTGTCTACGTTTTGACATCCTCGTGATTCTAGAAATCTTATGGCGGTGTTTCTGTCTGTGATTTGGTTTGCTCTTACCTACATTAAAAATAACAATTTATTATATGATCTTTTTTTTTTCTTCGAGAGGCATGAACTTTCATTTGTAGCATCTTGTTTATTTTTTTGTTACAATAATTTATACAACTTTCATTAAAAAAAAAAAATGTTATACAGTACTTACGTATAATAATCCCGACACGGCAATCTATCGATTAGAAATTTTTCTGAATATGGACCTGGTTGCCACTTGGATATTTACCAAAGAATCCAAACATCTGACGCGTTTCGGCACTTCTAGGTGCCATTGTCAAAGGTAAAATTCAGAATAATGTGTCAACAACCGCATTATTGAAAACTCACATTATTCTTAGTTTTACCATTGACAAGACCCCGAAAAGAGCAAACTTTTTCTGTGAATAGCTGTATTAAACGTTGTTTTCAATTTTATTTATTCAGATTTATGGGCTAGGTCAATATTTTTTCTTCAATAATATTATGATATTTACAAAACATCTTTGTATTTAGAATCTGCGAAAAAAAATTCCAAATGCATAAGCTGTTTGAAATCAATGATGTCATATGTTTTTCTTTTTCAATTACAAAAAAAAAATTACGTAATAAAATTAATATCAAATAAAATAAGTTTTATCTGCTTATAGAACAAGTAATAATCCTTTTGATACATTGTTCATGGGCGCGTAGAAAAATTTAAGTACAAATAAATATAATATCATCTTAAAATGAATCACTCGTAACGCTCAAATTTACGGCAGAAGAAATTTTCAAGAAAGGAGAGAAAGCAGCTGGCATTTGGATTCGAAGTAATTTACCATCTTGGTTTATTGTTTATTCTGCGGAGTTTGGAGATAAAAACTTTTTAGAGTCTGCAGAATTACAAAATCATTTATAATAAGTTCATAACCGTAAATGCACTTTTCATGTATGAAAAGTTCTACTTTCTTGCAAATCACGAACAACTCTAAAATACGCGAGCTATCCACGAATCTCTTCAAGAAGAAGCTTCGTTGAATACGGTTGGAATAAAAAAAACAAAACCAAATGTTTTTTTTATTCGATTTCTTTTAGACCCAGCACTGCTGCCATATTGATTCAGGAATGTCCTTTAGTATTGATGCGAAACATCCATCATCCCGACGCTGCTTAAATCATCCTTGACAGCAGCATATATTCTTCACGAAGCATTACCTATTGCTTCGAAAACTTCTGAAATCAACAGCAGACGCAAAGTTCTATCATACTGTTTTTGGGAGAGAAGAATTTTTTTTACTATTCTTCCAAATTTTATTCTTTTCCTTCTACCATACATAAATCTTTAAATGACAGTAGATGTCCTTCATTCCAGAGACAAGAACCATCTAAAATGCAAAAATCAAAGATAAATAGTCACGGCATTAAAATGACATGGTAATCGCTGCGTACCATAGAGCTCGTAATTTAATAAAATATATCACAAGAGAAACTACGGTAATCCATTTTTTTAGTAAAAGAAAAGCCAAATTTATAACAAATCCAAAGAAAATTTATGAACAGGTTTTTATTAGTGAAACATAAAAATGAATGATGGCTATTTTTTTAGAAGGAAAACGGGATTTAATCCATGGAGTCCGGAAATATTAGTGTCTAAGAAATTTGTTGTATACAATGTAGTTACCGATAGGTGAAATACTTTTAATACTTTGGGCGTCTTAATCTGATAAGCGCGAATGTGTAAGAAAGAATGTTAATTCCATTGTGAAGAAATGAGAGGACCCTAGAATTCGGCATAATACTGTTATAAGAATCGGAATCCCCATAGATTAAATCAAGCTCAAAATAATAAAGAGAAACATTCCTTTTTTTTTCTAACACCGTTAAGACTAATGGAGTTATGAATGACGTTCCAAGAAAATTCCTACGAGATAAAACATCTAAGAATGAGGCTCGAAAGAACTGATAAAAACTTTTCCATTGTCAACCTCTGATTTGAGAAAAAATGTAGTTATCTCTGAAAAGTTGTTTCATTTCCTTTGACTTTGATTGAGATGTTCTTTTTTAAGACGAGTCAGAGCTAGAATAGTTTCAAGATTAACTGATCAATTACCTGAAAAATGCATTTCAAAATTTTGTTCATAAATTCTTTGTTCGGAGAATGGTTTTTTATTAGTAACTTTTTAGCAGACAGAAAAGACTTGCAACTCCCATTTGCAATACAGTAGCGCTCAAAAGTCTTTTGACAACCCTAAATGTGTCTGCAAAATTTGTATTTACATTTTTCGAAATTTCTCCTATGAAAGAGATACACATTGAGTCTCATTACAAACTATTTTGATCAAAAAATTGCGTATTGAAAATTTTAAATTCAGAAAAATATTAATTTACATTTATGTTGGCTCAAAAGTCTTTCGACACAAACGAACAAGAAAGCAAACACCTACTAAATAATCAAATCAGTCGTGCATTGGGCACTATAACAAAGTAGAATACGTTAACACTTTGTTGGAAGCAGTCTAGATTGTAAAACTACACTCATGTCCATAAATTAAGGATAATTCAGAATCACACGGAAATCGAAATCTAAAGTAAAAATTTCACCTGTAGAATTATCACACACATCTGCAAGAATGATATGCAAATTTCAGGAAGCCACCAGATGATGCCGATAGTACGTCACAATGACGAGAGTGTAAGAGGGGGGTATATAAGGAATGGTGGCAAAGAAGTGAAATTGTTCAAAAGAGTTCTGTAAGGCGCTCAGTGCCATAAGCGAATAGTTATGACACAGAGGACGCATGTGGATGATTTTTTACGTGGTAGAATTATCGGCCGCCTGGAATGTGGACGTACTCAGATGTAAGTATCCGAAGAACTTGGAATTGCCCAAAGTGTCATCTCTAGGCTTTGGCAACGATTCCAAGATAACGGAAATGTCAGTAGACGTTACAGTACAGGTCGCCCCCGAGTTACAACGCCGAATGAAGACCGGTATTTGGCAGTAACTGCCAAAAGAAGCAGACGGTGCACAGCATCCGACCTGTCTCGTCAGCTATCTACAGCCACGGGTACCACAGTTTCAAGGTAAACCACGTACAGACGTTTGGAAGATATTGGTCTATATGCTCGCAGGCCTGTCAGATGTGTTCCGCTCACGGCAACTCAATGTCGACAGCGATTAGCCTGGAGTAGAGAACATGCAATGTGGACATCGTCACAGTGGCCTTGTGTGATGTTTTCCGACGAGTCCAGGTTTAGCTTGCAGTCTGATTCACGTTGGACTTTCATATGGAGAACGCCAGGTACCCGTTACCACCAAGACAACATCATTGAACGACACCGTTACGGTGGTGCAGCATTGCTCGTTTGGGGTGGAGTTATACTGGGTTCCAGAACAGATCTGCATGTTCAAACCGGAACCATGAAAGCCCAAATTTATCGGGACATCATTCTGGAACAACATGTACGTTTGTTTAGGGGTGCCATGGGCGCAGAATTGTGTTTATGGATGACAACGCCCGTCCTCACCGAGCAAAACATCGTAAACGAATGCCTTGAATCTGAGGATATAACCCGTATGGAATGGCCAGCATTCTCACCTGACTTGAATCCGATAGAGCATGTATGGGACATGCTTGGTCGACGAGTTGCAGCTCGTCAACCACCTCCTACATGTGTACCGGAACTTCGGAGAGCATTGCTTGCTCAGTGGAGTGATCTTCCCCAAGATCAAATCGATAATTTGATACTCAGCATGCCTAGGCGTTGTACGGACTGTATTTCATCGCATGGGAGACATAAAATGTATTAACCATCATACCAACCATGCAATAGTAAGATATTGTAAAGGAGATATTTTTTACAATTGCTCCAGGGAGCAAAAATCGTAGTTTTTATGAATGGTATCATACATACACCATCGTTTTTGTTCTTTATCTTTTGTTTAATAAATGGGCTTTATGAATAAGTAACGCTTGTTTTGTTTCTGAACCTTTATTTGCCGGAGCTGGCATTATCCTTAATTTATGGACATGATTGTACTTGCCATGTTTTGGTATGGACTCAATGAGTTTGTCCCATAATCAGTAGGTAATTTTCCCCCATTTGTTTTCGAAAAATTGAAAAAAACCATCAAATTCAAATAATTTCTGGCTCGACTCGTCTACCGAACTCAATCTATAAATGCTTGATGGTATTCGAGTTATGGCTCTGACTTCACCACCCATAAAACTCTCATTTTGTTGCCTTTCAAGTAATATCTAGAAACTTTAGAGCTATATTTACGGTTATTGTCGTGATGGGATATCGGTGAGAGCGGCATGTGTGACGTCATAAAGGATAGCATGTGCTTATGAAACATTTTTAAAACGGAACCTGTCTCTTGTGTTTTATTCAGAAGGTAAAGAGTACTCACACCGTTAGCAGTGAAGCATCCCCCCCCCTTTCGCGTTCGTGTTTAACAATAAGAACCTATAATACCTTAATAATTGCCCCTTATGACTTACCTTATAACTACCCATAGGAGCCTGTAAAACCTCATACATCTGGTAAGGTATGAAGTGTACGCCTGTGTAGTGGAGTACAGAGACGGGCGTTACAGCCATGCATGGTTGTAACGCAAGAGGTGAAACGCTAGACGGCTCTGTAATTGAACGCATCAGCAAAACTTGAAGAAATGCCCACGAGTTCTGAATCACCCTGTACATGGCGATAGACTGGGACTGTGAGATAGAGCAGAAAATCATGTGGTAAGTTTCATTTTATTACTGTTAATCAAAAAATCATTTCATTTCAATATCTTTTAATAGTCTGGTTATTAAATTCGATAGAAACGGATACTGATCTCATCAAAAGTTATCTTATCTCTCATCATCGCAATAGGACCAAGTTATCTTCAAGTTTGGACCGATAAGGTATATATATATATACCTCTTTTTAAAATTCAATTTTCCATATAGTTTTACGAAGCGTTAGAAGATTTGTTTTCCCATTTTTAGAGAGGGGGAAAACACATATTAATATTATTAGGGCTCATGAAAAATAAAAATACATAATAATTAATGTTGGCGAAAGCGTTTTTTTATCATGTCTCTCAAGTCCAGACGTTAGAAAATTGATTTTTATTTTACTTTTTCATTGCATCCTTGAAGCATTTTAGCATGTTATTATTAAAAGCAATTAGGCTCTCATGGTATGAATAGCATCTCGGGAAAATTTATTATTAATTCGCCCCAAGAGGATTACGCTTTTCTTATTAGCCTTGTAAAACTTGCTTCCTACATTCAAGCTATTCTAAACTCACTAACACAAGAGAGTATCTTAATACGTACTTTTTCCTTTTCTATGGAAATTTCTAATTATGGAGATATTTTCATGGATTTCTTCTCTCATCTTCATTTTTATGATACTGTGGAATTTTTTCGGTTTACGAGTGTTTTTTTGTTTTGTTTTTTCTGATTAAAAATTTCGTCTTGTCTATAAATTTGTTTTTATGTTATCACGTATATTTTTAATTTCTATGCTTAATTTTATAATAAAAGATTCTACGTATTCTATTTTCACTATTTACGTATTTCAAACGCTCCATATTTTGATTATCAGAGAGAAAGATACGTTTTGAATGTGTGATCAATGACACAGCTTGAAGGTATTTAACCTTTATACACTGGTGAAATAAATTAAGAGATTTTGCTTATTTTATCGAATTTCATGAAAAGAACTGAACTGAATGTAAAACCACTGCTTCTAGACAAAAATGCAAATCTTGTACGTCAAATACGTAAGCGTACACGTGTGTGTAGGCGGAGCCAGTAGAGAAACAGGCTTTATAAGCGCGCGTAAGTTAAGACGCATTTCGTTCGCTGGCACACCTCGGCGAATTTCTTGGTGTTATTTTGCAGCAATCGATTAATTTCAAATTGTAACAGTAAAAATGAGTAACCACCAACGTTTAGATGATGGAATGAGGTGGCGAATTGTGGGGAGGCTAGAAGCAGGCCAATCTGAAGTCCAGATTTGTAGAGAGTTCAATTTAACGCCCAGCGTCGTGTGTAACTTATGGAAACAGTTCCAGGATACCAGATCCATCGAGAGAAAGCCTGGGCAAGGTCGTCCAAGAGCCACGACGGCCAGAGAAGATCGCCATTTGTCGATTATAGCGAGGCGTAACAGGAGTGCTACTTCTCAACTCTCTCGTGACTTGTATGCAGCCACAGGAACCCGTGTGTCAAGGGTGACTGTTTCCAAGAGACTTCATGAGAGAGGGTTGTTTGCAAGAAGACCTGTTGTTTGCGTCCCACTCACTTCTACGGACAAGAGAATCCGTTTATCATGGTGCAGAGAGCATAGAGATTGGAGTATGGATCAATGGGCGACCGTTCTTTTCACTGATGAGTCCCGGTTCAGCCTAAGCACCGATTCTCGCCGTACGTTCATATGGAGAGAACCAGGGACCCGCTACCTACCCTCCAATGTCCGCGAAATCGACCATTATGGCGGAGGAGGTTTAATGGTCTAGGCAGGCATCATGTTGGATGGCCGCACACCTCTCCATGTCTTTGAAAGAGGCACTGTGACTGGTGTGAGGTATAGGGATGAGGTCTTGGAGCCCTATGTTCGCCTTTTCAGGGGTGCAGTTGGCCCTGAGTTCATTTCAATGGACGATAACGCGAGGCCACATACAGTTCTTCTGCTCGACGATTTTCTAGAGAGTGAGGATATTCGCCGGATGGATTGGCCAGCCAGATCTCCAGACCTTAACCCTATAGAGCATGTCTGGGACGCTATGGGGAGGGCAATTGTAACTCGCAAACCCCCTCCGGGAACCATCCAGGGAATGAAAACAGCGTTGCTGAACGAGTGGGACCAATTGCCACAGGAAATGATAAACTGCCTTATTTCAAGTATGAAATCACGCTGCGAGACCTGTATATCTGTAAGAGGGGACCATACCCCCTATTAACCCATTTTTTTGTTTATTCTGCAACCGCTGTTTCATACCTTCCGACTCCAACGAGTGTTACGCACGATCATGCGTGTGTATTACAATAATTGAATGGTTATTTGTTTTGTATTGTATCAATGTATGTACATATCAAATTTCATTAAAATCGGTACAGTAAGTAAATCGGTAGAGATAATCGACCAGGTCTGCAAACTCTCTTAATTTCTCACACCAGTGTATGATCAAATTTTTTTTCGAGCTGATAATGTTTTTTCATAGTTGATACACGTATTATATAAAAGCCTAAAAAATCATTTAAAAATCTCTCTCGAATTGTACTGCTTAAGGGACGTTCAAGTATTACGACAGCAGATTTTTAGCCCCCCTCCCACCCCCGTTAGCAAAATTTCGTCAGCTCTGCCCCCTTCTAACGCATATTGAGATTAGAGGAGTACGGGGGTGGGCTAGTCTCCCATCTCCCACCGACGATCAGAAAATTTTTTTTTTTGATGCGAAAATATTTTTAAAACAATTAACATTTTGGGAGAAAATACCATTTAAATAAATCATTCAATCATAACACTTCACTCATAGTTAGAAAAACTGGTGGCAGATGGCAGCACTACACATAACAAGCATTACAGAGAAACAACAAAACTTCACGTCAGGTTTCACTACACGTACACGCACATTCCCGCATGTACCGATCCGTTGGGGGGGTTCCGCGGGGGGGGGGTGGGTGGGGTGCATGTGTGGTGTAGTAGTAGTAGGTAGGGCCTCCAAAAAATGGCTCGGGGATCCATGATGTTCTTAAGTCAGCCACCTCGTTGGGCAATTTGCCTGTTGTGGCGTTGTATTTGTATTTGTATTTGTATTTGTATATGTTATTACATATAACAATATAATATAAACAATAATATAACAATTTCTGTTAATTTCAATACTATTTAAAGAGAGAGTTCAGAATTTCTCTTTAAAAAATTCACATTGCGACCCACCCTCTAAGCCATATACGCTAAATAAATGGGCCGCTGGCCGAATGTGACCTTCGGGGTTATCTCATGTGGCCCGCCACCTCAAACCTAATTTTGTAAAAATGAACTAAGCGGCGCATTTACAGATCGCTTAAGTGACCCGTGGCACATTTTCAGATTACTCAAGTAGGTCCGTGACACATTCACAGATCACTTTAGTGACCAGCGGCACAGCTCCAGAACACTTTAGTGACCAGCGGTATAGCTCCAGAACACTTAAGCGGTCCATAGCACATTTAGAGATCCCTTATGTGACGTGTGGCACAGTTCTAGACCACTTAAGCGGCCCGCGACACATTTCTAGGGCACTTGAGTGGCCCGCTATACATTTCTAGAGCATTTGAGCTGCCCGGACACATTTCCAGATCACTTGAAGGATCCGCAAGAGATCATCACTAAAGTGGCTCTAATGTTCGAGCGACATAATGTTAGTTCAGGTTCCCTCAAACTAAGGAAAGGTTTTTCTCGTTTTTGACACACCGAGTAAGATGTCATTAAGAATATTTCATATTTTTACAAAGGGTGGTTGATGACGCAAGCATCATTCAAACCCCTCTCTCCCCCTTGTCATCATCGGGTCAGCAAACCCCTTCGCCCTAATCGATGCTGACGTACCACTTGAATGACCCCTTATACAGGGCCTTAAAGAGGCCGTATAGAGCCTCAAAAATCGCCCACAAAATAAATGTACTGAAGTAATATTGCATTCATATATATAATTACCTTTTTTTGTGGTTCACACCATAGTAAGAAAAAAAAATGAAGGTCGCAAATGCAAACAAAACATTTCTACACATCAACGAAATCACAGTCACAAATGCTCTGCAGCGAACAAAGAGTTGTTATCGCTAATTGGGACATCTACCAGCCAATACAAAATGAAAAGAAAATTATCTCAGCTTATGTGCGCAAAGCCGATTCTGAATTTTTATCTTTAAACTGGTTGCAATAATGAACGTCTAAAGGAACCTTCGTGTATATGCAGAGCTACGCATTTTTAAGGGTTTGAATTGTTTATATTACAGTGGAACTTCGGTTAACGAGCATTCGCATAGCCAGCAAAACTTTTCAACAAATTTTGACTCGCTTAAAGAGCGACGATTCACATTACGAGCGCAAATTTTGTGCTTTGTTTATTTTAACGTTATCACAAATGAGTTGATGGTTTTCGCTTTCGCACACACATACTGTGGAATTATGGGTAATATCTCCTCTACAGTCACTGTTCAGCGTGTCTAACTCGAAAAATAAACACGTGTGAGCGTGACTGTTGACCATACGAAACCAGATGTAGCATTGTAACCACGCGTATGTGCGCTTGAAGTTTTTTAAAATTCTGCTTGGAGAAAGCTGTGGGCTGATTACATTATTGAACGTGACTTTGAGGGGCTAGCTCATGAATAGGAGCTAACATTTGTCGAAGAGAATGTGTCCTTGAGGAAGACCATGGCACTGGAGGTGCATGAGGAAGAACTAGTGGTAGAACATGGATATGAGTTGATAGCAGATGAGCTGATGGATCTTCACTGCAGGTAACAGCAAGAGTTTATGGACGGTATCTCGTCTGAGGAAGAGAGAAGTCCCTCACTTTTCAAATGAGATTAGAGAGATGTACAGAATGTAGGAATCTGCGCAAAATTTTGTAGAAAAGAAGAACCAATGAAATAAAAGTGAGCAATGAATCTATACAACGACAGTGAAATTTCCTATTTCACGAGAAATCCTGAAAAGGAGGCAAAAATAAGTGTCATTGGATATTTTTTTTTCCAAGTCACACAAAAAGAATGAATATACAAACAAAAATAAAAAAAATAAAAAATAAAAATAAATAAATAAAGTCCATAAATAGTCCTAAAAGGCAGTCCTCTTCTCTCTCGTCATTTAGAGTAAGTTAATTTGTAAACATTATCGTATTGATGTTTATTTACAGTCTTATATTATTATATATATTTGTATGATTTATTTTTTTCCGCGTTATAAACGGATTGAATGTCGTTTTTATTTGTGATTTTTATGTAAACGATTAATTGCGGCACGAATTATCCAAGTTCTCATTATTTCCAATGGGGAAGTTTGATCCGAATAACGAGTGATTCAGATAACGAGCATGTTCGCGGAACGAATTAAGCTCGTTAATCGGAGTTCCGCGGAATTTATATAATTTTTTATTTCGCAAAACAATTAATCTTACTACCGCACTGCAAGAGTAGTAAAAGTTTTTATTTATTGTTAAGGCATCGGTTTAATACAGAAACAATTAAATTTTGCCGAATTTCCTTATTGAATATGTATGAGCATGCTTTTTCTTATTAGTTGTGCTGCCATCTATATTTCAATTTAACAGCTGTCGGGGAAATATTTGTATCGTATTTTGATTTTTGAAATCTAACAACCCTATAGGTATTAAAAAAATATTTTTATGACAGATGTTGGGCTTTTGCATTATTGGTACATAGGGAACACAAGATTTCTTCACCATGATGAGCACTTGGATACGGCTTTCCACGTGAAGGGTTGAGTGTTTAGATCATAGATTCCCAACTTTTTTTGTCCCATCGCCCCTTCTTCAGAAATTTTTCTCTCCCATCGCCGCCCAACGCAATCTAACCCATAGAATCATATGTTATACTCGTAGTTTCTACCGCCCCCTGGAACATTCCATCGCCCTCCCAGGGGGCGTTAACGCCCACGTTCGGAATCACTGGTTTAGATCACAGTGGCTATTGACCTTCGGATTGAAAGTCCTATGTCCTGCTCACTGCCTAGATCATAGTGGCCGCATGACAATGTTTTCATTTTTTTTTTGACGTGAATGCGTCTTTTAAATCATTTGACGATACTGGGAACATTCCCAAAAAGTTGCGCGACAAAATTCTTTAAACGCTCATGTCCAGGAAGTATCTAACGAAAGTCAAAAGCAATGATATCGTCAGATGCACATTGCAAAGGTGCATTCAATGGCATCACTCCGGTTTTAATATCTGTTTTCGTCTGGGCACCATGGCCACTGCCCCGATTCGTAACAATTTTTTTTCCGCTATATCTCAAAAAGTACGCAATGGAAGTCAAAAGCAAAGGTATTGTCAGATGCACATCGCAAAGGCAAATCAAATAATATCGCTCCGGTTTTAATATTTCTTCCCGTCTGGGCACCAGACCCGCTGCCCTGATTCGTTATTTTGTATTCCGCTATATATCGAGCGAGTCACAACAAAAATAGACAACATTAGTATCGTTTGTTAGCTATTCCAAAGACAAAGCCGATTATTATGACGTAATTTTATTATGTCAGTACCTACGACGCGATTCTAGGCACGAAAAATGTATTCATTCGACCTACCCAAATTTTTTACATACAATCTCGAAAATTTATCATTTATTTAATCTTGAAGGGATGGTTTTGTAGAATTCTTGCCCATCTCTTAAACTTTAGCACCATCTAAGAAGAATGGAGAATTGAGCAATTTTCGGAGAAAAGTCCTCCATAAAACTTTCGAGTTCGTTTCCAAACCACGGAATCACTGGACACACAATATCTCTTGTAGATTCAGCCGATTGGACAATTCCATTTTGTTTTTTAGACTTCTCCTTTGTTCCTTTGGTGCTGGAAACCTTTTTTTGTTGATGTCCTAAACCTTTCTTTTGTTCCTTAGTGTGTCTTAAATCTTCTCATTTCTTTGGAGAGACACAGGGACCAAAATTGTTTTTTATAGTGTTTGAATCTTAAGGTGCTACTGGCATACAAACTGGCTTACCGAAAATAATTTATCTCATAGCAAGTGACATTTTGGGATTTAATAGAGGCAATACATTCGCACAAATGTGTATGTGGTCACTGGAGGAATATGTGTGTGGTCATATCAGTCAGTGTCATTCCGTTACAGACATTCATTACAACTCGCTACCGATTCAAAAAAGAGACGGCAAAAAAAATAATAAACGACACAAACAAACATAATAAATCACGTATATTTTCAGCAGCTTTGGACTAGAACACATTTTAACATTGAGAAAAATCCTGTGGTATACCCTCTTACATAAGGAGACATTGATTATAGTCATTTCGAACAATATTTCGAGATATTTACGATGAACTGGTGCATGATTTGCAAGGAATTTGTTTAGATTTTTTAACTATACAATAGTTAGTATACAAATAAAACTTTGGGTATAAAAAAAAGTGATAAAAATGATTTAGTTGTAAAAGTAAAAAGTATTCGGGGTATATTGGTACGCTCGAGATGTTATGTAGAGCTCGCCTAACCTTGGAAGCTCTTTTATAAATCATCGAAGAAACGTTATTTCTGCAATGGCATAACCATTTCTGATATTAATGGCTTCACCGCAAGGTATTGCGTTTTCTTTCGCTTCGTTTACTTTAGTCCAAATATTTCTTTCTTGTGTCGCCAAATAGAAGCTTTCATATCTCTATCGGGTTATGATCACCTCTTCTTCCTTCCTTGATCATTGCTATATCCTCTATCCAATACTTTTGACTGAAGTTGGACAACATTTTAGATATCCGCCGCTTTCTGTACGTCCTGATCGATTTTATCGCTAGGCGTACTTATCAACTATATCGACCCTACGAATCCGTGCGCAACCATTAGTAGTAGTAGTAGAGTCGTTTCATCTGTAATGATGACGATGATGTTTTACCTTTGGTTCTGATGCATGATGAGTTCACATTCACTAGAATAATGATATAAATAAAAAAGGAAAACCATCAACATTAATGTATGCTTAAAATTTAAGTATACATATCTCTTGAAGATTCCTGCGTATATGAATCATTTGGATGGAGAATAAATCACTTATTTGAATCAAATATATTGTACGTATGTCACATTACATTTTGGTAAGAAAGACCTCGGTTATTACGACACTTCTGCTACAATAGAGTCTCGATAATGCGAGAAAAATGGGACCGAGGCCACCTCGGATTACTGAAAAATCGGATTATCCACAGAAACAGCTTTTAGGGGGCTGGGGCCATGTATTTGTACTTATTCTCATCTCATCCATTTTTTTCTTAATTCAATGTTTTCGTTCAGTGGTTCTTAAACTTTTCCAACCACAGTTTCCCAGAATAATCTCGAAAAGAATCATTTCAAAGCACTGAACACAGGCACGAATCCCCACACCAGGGATCTTCAACGTATGGCCCACAGAGCTCTTTGACAGCATATGTATAGTATAGCTTAATGACCCACGGGCCTGACTGACACTGAAAATGTGGCCCTCGGTGTGTCAGCGGTTGAAAACCCTGCACTACACCAACTCCTGCGATGCCCCTGACAGAGATTGGAGACGCCCTCTAGGAAGTCACAACGCACACTTTGAGAACCACTGGCTTAATTCATTAAAATTAGATCTGACAAGACCGATGGACTTTTTATAAGAGAAGCTGACAGGAACCCATCCCTGGACCCCCGATACGAATGTTAATATTTTTGACATTATACATTTATTATAGAAAGACCTGTGGAAAATTTTGACAGAGCTACTGAAGATCCCAGCCAGCCTAGGGATCAAGACCCCTTAAAACTAAAATTACTCTCATTCATTGGGAGAATCAAACAAAAGAAATACGTAAAGCGCTTTGAGGAGGAATTTCGAAAAATTCCAGCATACCTCGGATTATCCAGAGCCTCGTATTTTCGAGACCCGAGTTATCGAGACTACTGTAATCCCGCTTTATACTCATGGAAATTATTGTTAAGGAATGTCGCCTTCAACAACCTCGGATGTAGTGGCAGATTTTTCGTAATTTTTTTTTTAATTTAACCTCAACGTATTTTTGGAACGTTTTAAATTTTCCCTGGTAGTTCATCACATGATTGTCAATCATACCAACATTGACAGAGTTTCTAGAAGCCATTGGATCCCCATTAATGTCTTTTTTCCATTTTGGTATCTATAAAAACAAATATACCTCCAAGGATCGCGATTCTTCTCACTGTACACCCTTTATCTCTTCAGTTTTTGCGTTTTATTTAACCTTTTTTTGCGGCATTGACGCCATATATCGTGTCCACGTAAGCCTTTTATTTTAGTATTGACTAGCCCAGAAATTTTGTAAAAATGATTTCTTAATGGAAAACTTTTCCTTACACCCCTTAGTTTGTGTGCACCTGATAAAAATCAGAAAAACAAAAAGTACTTCTTTAAAAAAGATATGACATTTTGAAAGGGGATTTAATTGCCGCTTAAAGGGTTAAATAGACTTCTGGAATCAACTTCAGAGAGTACTTCAACGACCATTTTCATCGCCAATCTGGATATCAAAGATGTGTTCTGTATCTCCGTATACGCAGGCAGTCTCCTGGGAGTTGATTCAAGCTTTATGTGTGTGTGTGTGTGTGTGCGTGTTTCAGGTAATACAAGACATTCATTCCAGTAATATATTAAAAATTTTCAGCTAGATTATACAGCAACAAAACAATTTTGCTGTCATTTAAATGTCATTATAACAAAGTTTGACTGTACTTCCAATAAAAAAAATAACTAGCGAATCGCATCGAAGACAGGCACTGCCATGAAGATCAATGAGATTTTCATGTCACTTTTGGTGAATTTTCGTTGGATTTTGCTTAGGTAAACCGCACATCCTTAAAATTTATTGCCAAAAATCCATCCTGAAAAAGAGGTGAATGATAAAAACCAATAACTATAAAACCAGTGAGAAAAATGACTACAACCAATCGAAATTATATATATATATATAGATTCAATTCAATCTAAAAAACTAGTTAAATCCACCAATTTTCATAAACCAAAAAATTGTTTCAGCCTAAAATATTTTAAAAATATTCATCAATAACCCAAGTTGTCGCCTGACGTCAATAAAAACGTTTTTTGGAAGTCATAAAATGTCTCAAACATGACGTGATAAAATGGTCATTATGTCCACTTTGGAAACGTCAAAAATGACCATTTGCAAATAGTTCGAATTTCAGAAGATAGATGGCGCTATTCGAAGAGACGGGGGGGGGGAAGAAAAAAAAAAGTGTATGACTTTTGAGCAAGTCGGATTCGCAAGAGCAAGGGCTGCACTACCTGCTCATGCTTATTCTCATCCGATCCGAATTATAAGCATCGGTTCATAAGCATGACGTTAAGAATAATCAGAAAAACGATACCAAGGAATTATTCGTAGGCTCACTCCTTAACGTCACGTGACGTGAAAGAGGGAAAATCAAAGAAATCGCTTTCTACACAGGGAAAAGCGATTTTTCCCTTTGGCCGATCGACCACTGACCAATCAAAATTAAGCTTTGGTTATACAACTACTACTATACATTTACTGAATTTTTTGTTCAACGACGGTGGCAACGTAATTCAGTTTTAATGCACGTGCAGAACATTTGTTGTTGTTTTTTTTTTCACATTCTTTAACGTTAAAAATGGAAGGTGTTTGCGGGGCTATCGGCTAGATACTTTTTTTTATTTTTTTAAATGGGGAGGATGGAAAATAAGAGTATATGAAGAGTTATTTCTATAATTAAAATATATTTTTCAGCGTGTAAATATTATTCAGAAAGATATTTCAGCATTCTAATTAATTTATTGAAGTTCTTTTTAAGCCGTACTTCATAAGGAACTACCAAAATCACATTGGGATAATAATGTATTGTCCTCCATTGACTATTTTGATGGACGTGGGTGATTATTACATTTATTTTATATATATAGGCCTATATGTATATAATTTTAGGATAATATAATTATATCATCGAGAAATATACCGTGAAAAAAAATCTCGAAAAAATATAGCTGTAGAGGGAATTATCGTTATATCGAGTATCGTTGTAGCGAGGTTCCACTGTATACTACACTTGGATTTCTAATTGAATCCATCCAATCAATTGCAAAATGCCGACGAAATTGCATAGTTTTCTTTCAAGGAAAAACACCACTTAAGTCATCGTAGTAAATTTCCAAGTCCAAGAAATAAATTTTTCATTTTTCGTATTTTCTACTCGCCATCGCGAGTAGAAAATACGATCATCCGATGCTTAAGAAGTGGGTCTCCCCTATCCTTATCGTCATCCGAATATTCGGAGAAATACGATGCTTGTTTTCGGAGGGAGAATGCCGCTAGTACGGAAATTTCCCTTTCATGCTTACATTGTCATAATCGGCGGGGATACGGATCGGATTCCCGATAAGCATGAAGAGATAGTACAGCCCCAGTCTGCTCGGGGATTGTTCCTATGTATCTCACGCCATGCCTCTACCGATCGAGCTATGGCAGCAGCAATGACCCAGTGTTATTTAATGAAGACTTTAAAAGTATTGATTAGTTATATTACACATCAAGTAATCTCTTGCTGAGTTTAGCCGATGGCAGTTATTTTTTCGTTTTCTTATGTTTTTTTATCCTTGAAAAATATAATAATTATAAATATAATTATTTACGTTATTTATAATTATCGAAAAGAAAAAGATTTTAAAAAATTCATGGTTTTAGTTCAATGTGCACGTCAAAGAATTCATTGCATCTTTTTCACTTGTTGACAGATAGATCTCACAAATCCTCTTATCTTCCGTAAAAAACAAGATATGGATGCAATTATAATTTATATAACGTGTTGATAAATTTATATGAACAATTACTCATTGAATAGTTACATTTCCATTCAAACAAAATCGCAATTAAAAGTACTTCATTTATCTTGTGACAACCAGTAACGAATAGGCCTAGCGTAATTTTGAAATACTCTCTGAAGGTTCATTAACAAACATTTTGGATAAGTTTGATATTTTCATCCGGAACAGAATTTTTCAGTTCGAAAGAAATTCGTGATTTTTATGACGCAAAATCATTTACGTCATTTAATATCACGTCATTTCATTAAGGTCATTACGTATCACGTCATTTCCTGACCTTTATTGTTCGTGGTCATTAAATGACTTTGAATTGACGTGATTTTTTTTTGACTGACGTCATTCAGAGAAAATGACCAAATTTTCACGTCATATTTGACGTCAGGCGACTACTTGGGAAGAAACTACAATCATCAGCAGTGTGATTCCTCTGATTATAATTAACAACCGAGTTAATTATTTGACTCGGTTCGTTTTTACATTGTATAACTATTAACAAAACTTGTTGGAAGAAGCAGTTGTTTTCAATTGTGTGCAAAACAAAGAATAGAGGAAATTAACCTGATAGTTTCTCAAGTTCCATTAAAAAAAAAAAAGAGGGATAATTTTTTTTTAGTATTCAATTTCTTTTGTTGTTTAGATCCCGAGTAGAATTCGGGAAACAAAGTTATTCGAATAACAAAGGTTTTGAGAAGGAGAACAAAAACAAACAGAAACCTTGTTTCCTCATTTTAACGATGAAATGTTTTTTTGCTATTGTTTTTTTCGAATTTTGTGCAACCCACTCGTTTATTTTAATCATTTTCCTTATTTCTCTTCGTAGTTACAAAGTCTCTTACCTAAGAGGTAATTAAATGCGAAAGTTTGTGTTGAGGTATACACAACCGCTCGGTATATTTTGTTGTATACCTTACCTCTACGTGAATAATAATATGGTTTGAAAGAAAAATATGATTTCATTTGCAAGTTTCCTCATATTCTTCAAAACTTCGAGTTTTTATTTATTCTCTTTGTTTTATTAAAAAAAAAATGCAATAGTAACATAAGATATTATTGGGATTTTGTTTGCTGTTGTAACTAGTCTTACAATGAATTCACGAAAATTAATTTTAAAAAACAATGTTACGAACAATGCGAGATATTTAGTGTGAAGTAAGTCAACAATAAGTGTTGGAATCTTATTATTTAATTTTGTATATGGAACATTTTTGTGAAAAAATATTACGACGCTTAAATTCATTTTGTTTTTTGGAATACGTTACAATGTTTTAAAATTTAGTACATGTTGGTAGAGAAAATATTAAAGTGGAGATGGAATGAACGCGACTTCAGTACAAGAAGAATTGGGAAAAGTATTGGATTGTAAAAAAATTTTAAAAAACCTATTAATTTTGATACTACACGAACAGTTTCGAAGCATTTTATTTTATGCCATTATATAAAGAATTTTTCACCAAGACTTTCCGAAAGGAATAAAAATTCTATGGTAGATTCTAAAATTAAAGGAAAGTATATGAAAAATGTCAGAAAAAGATGGTAGGTGAGCTACGACAGTTTCTCTCCCCGTTAAATTATGATTGGGGAGACTATGAAAATTAACATTTTTACGTATATAAATTTAAATTAGTAAAACTTACTTCTCTCTTTGCTATGCCAAAATAAATTTACCCCGTGATATTTGATTTTTCCGGAACATTTGCCGAGACATCGATGAATGAAATTCTTGATTTTTTGTCACTTTCTTTTACGTCGTAAACGAAAGTCACAAAATATATAAATACAGAAATAGTAGTACAACATGTAAAAATAAGCAAAACCAACTACCAGACGAACTTTCATCCAATTGCCGTGGGATAAGTTTTTTTCTGTACAATACAGGGTGATTCAGAAAAGATAGGAATAACTTTAAGAGGTGATAGTACACACCAATACAAACAATTGTCTTCAAAGAATGTATGGCCTAATGTGAAACGTAAACGCGCTACGCATTTCGAAACGGCCGCTCTGCAAACGTTAAAACGACATTCCTGTTGAAATTTATCGGCAGAAAAAGAACACCATGAATGCAAATGTAACCTGGGGAACAAGAAGAAACCGTATGCAAATCTGCGTCATAGTGAATAAAAGGCGTGGATGCCGGCTTCGTGAAGTTATTCCAGCGTACAACCGTTCTAACATTTGTAAATGGATAATGGCGTACTTTAGTAATGCTGAAAAAGCAGACATGCATTTCATTTACGGAGCTGCAAACGGAAGTGCCACAGAGGCAGCATTTTCCCCACAGGTTGTTGTCCAATCCGTATTATTAAAGTGCGCCATTATCACGTACGTTACAACTGTTAGAACGCGGTTGCATGCTGGAGTAACTTCACAGGGCTGGCATCCACGCCTTTTATTCACTTTGACGCAGATTTGCATACGGTTTCTTCTTTTTCCCCAGGTTACATTTGCATATTATTCATGGTGTTCTTTTCCTCCCGATAAATTTCAACAGGAATGTCGTTTTAACGTTTGCGGAGCGGCCGTTTCGAAATGCGCTAGCGCGTTTGCGTTTCATGTTAGACAATGCATTCTTCGATGACAATTGTTTGTTTTTGTATGTACTACCACCTCGTAAAGTTTTTTCCATCTTTTCTGAATCACCCTTTAAAAGCGGAAAATTTTAAAAACTAATTAAAAAATAATTTATATATTTTCCTCAATTATCATTTTACGAGAGGGAATTTGTTGCAAATGCATGGATGCCAGCATATAATGCTTTCTCTAAGAAAACTCCAATAAGATATAGTATTTTTAAGCAGCTATACAAATCCAAATCGTATGTGAATTGTGTATGCGTGCGGTGGGGAAACATATGGTAAGTACTGGTGTTTCAAATTACAGTATTTCAATAATTCCTTAGTTCACCCCAAAATCCCATTGCTTTCCAATCATGGAACAAAGATAATAGCAAGTTTTTTCTATCTACCGTAAATGTTCCGGCATTCAATTGTTCCTCTTATTGATAAACATTTTTTGCTCCTTGTAGATGTAACATAACTATAGCCATAAACATTCGACCAGTTTTAATGTTGATAATGATCATAAAATCATACTTATATTTTTCCGTAACTCAGAAAGAACAACACAAATGATTTTATTAGATTTTTTCTTGCCAGAGATAACCATCGGAAAATTTTTTGTTATCTTTTTTGGCCAACGTAAATCGGAAGTTGAGTGCACTAATGGCCAAAGTAACGAAACAGATACCTGATTAAGCAAATGAGCCAACTGAGAGCCGATAATGAACCCCAATTTACAGATGCCTCTTTACTGCTTTAATGGAAAAAGATCTGCATCACCCGGGTATTAAAATGTCAAGGAAGAAAACCATTCCGAATTAGTTAATGAGGAACCAATAAGATCTTGCTATTGAAAGATGACCGAGAGAACCCCCATACACACAGAAACACCATAGCCGTACAACTTAATGGATTTCTGATACCCATTGCGCTACAAAGAAAGAAAAAAGTACAGCCAAAAATAAGACCAAACAAATACAGCATTATTTTGTATTTTTATTAAATTTCTATAAATTTCAAAAATTTCATTTAAACTCTTTTTTCCCCCCTTAAACAGGCTATCCCAAATTGTTTGCACAGCGGATATCTCTGCAGCCGTTGTCTTTAGAAACATACTTTTAATTACAAAAAGTTTTCAAATGACGTGGGATTGTTATAGGGTTCTTTTTGATTAAATTAACATTTACCAAATAATTATGAAATTAGCATTTTTTTAAGGTAGCAGGCCGTGGTGAGAGGGGACGGGCACAATCAAACGCTACCCAGGTTCGCTGCAAAATAAATTTTAACATAAATTAGAACACGGTGCAAGAGATTTGACACAATGGAACAAAAATTATAAACACACGGTTACTCAAAATGTCTTAAATTTACCAATGGATCGTATACATAAAAAGATTTTAAAATTTACTTTTTATGTAGACCCGTGGGCTAAAAAACTTTCAGTTAGTGAAATGTAGATGCGGCTCTAAGAAGTAATCTACAAAAAAGTTGCGTATTTCCAAATACAATATTAACAGAGATATTTGACTTTGAGGTTTTCAGTATTTATCCCCAATGATTGTGGGTGTAGGTTGCAAATTGCGAAACGTCAATTAAATTCCAAGTTATAAAAATTCTGTACTTGTCAAAATTATTGTCAAAAAAATGTAATGGACATCGGTCTATCAGTCTCAGGAGGGTTAGTTGTCAAATGTTAGCCAAGAGTAAAAGTCATTGGTAATGACAACTTCACGTGCTCCATGTACTCATCTCACCAGTCCCCCTATCATCTTATGATAAGCATCAGGAAAGTTGAGTGCAGCTTGTACAGACTTGCTAGTACGGGAAGGGGTCTTCAGAAAACAATACAGGAAGTTTGCCAGTTTCTGGGGGTTTCGTAGAGAGAAGAGTACTTGTTACAGAACGTGTTATTTATTGTGAATAAAAAATAAAATAGTTGAGTTCATTTATTTATTATTTTGTACTATATTTGTGTACATTTTCTAAAAATGGCAACGTTTGATTCAATGACATTTGCCAACATAGTGATAAGTTGCTAAAACAGCGATTTTTTTTAATATATTTCATATCGCAATCAATATTGCAATTAAAAACGTGATTTTTTTGCAAATGACTTTCAGAGCGGGATCCACATTTCAATAATTAGCACACGGGGACTGTATGAGAAGTTTATTGTTTTATTTTTTTATGTATATGACCCGTCCAACAAATTTTGAGATAGTTTCGAATTACGTCATTTCAACCTTTTTGTAATCGAAAGTATGATTCTAAAGTCAACTGTTGTAGAAATATCTGTTGTGCAAACAATTTGGGACAACCTCTATATAATTTGTGTTAGATCTGCCATTTTTGCGGCTGATGCAAAGATTTATCCGTTTACGACGAAATATTGGAAGCAACTAATAACTCGGTCATTCTTTTACAGTATTTCCGTCTTATGCTACATGCTGTGGAATATTCGAGAAGCAATTCAAATGTATGTGCACTTATTTATTTATTGGAAGAATTATCAAACGGGTAGCTAGAGAAACGTGAACGGAATTTAATTATTTCTCCAGAAGGAAGTACAAAAAAGAAATATGTATAATAAAAGCGTTTTTATTTCCTGATATAACGTTATCGTATAAAAGGCAATTCAAGTGCAAAATAAAACTCGAGTGTACTCTTTATCTCATAGTGTCGTATTATTGGAATTGCTTTATATATCTGATATTAAAATTTGAAATCATATTTCCGTTCTCTTCATTCGGTTGATAAAAATACGATAATGCAAATACCTGTTCCCAAATTAAATGTTGGTAAAGAGATAAAATTGAAATTTATGGAAACATAAAAATATTTGATTCATTCCATGAATTAAATGATGGGATTTTATCAGCTGATGCAAAAAGTGATATAAGAAAAAAATATTTTGAATAATTGACTAAATTAAGAAAAAAAGTTTACGAAGTTTTCGATAAATTCATAATTTTCGTTACATGATTATCATTTTGTTCACGTGGATTTTTTTATCGTTTATTGCTGATTTAGAGAGTTTTTTTTTTCCTTCTGCGTCTTTTCCCGAGACGTTGATGCACTAACCATACATAGTCAGGAATTTTTACAGCAGCGATATATTTATATGTTCGTCTTGGCGTCATCTCTCTTTTACAAGTGGAATCAGTAATCACTGAAGATTCTGACAAGAACTCAGCCGGTTTTGGGATTACGAAACGACGGAATGAATTTCGTTGTAATAGACAGATGTCTGGATTATATCTGAGATAGCGTCATTATGTAACTCTTATTTATACATAGGAAATAATTGCCGGTGAACTTGGGTAATTTGAACTTGGTAAATTTTAGCAACATCGAGGAAACTAGCACAGTATGTAAATAATAGCATTTACTACATTTTTATAATTATCAAGAGCTTTTGATTTTTCGTGAAAATTTTGTTATCCTATGGAGGAAACAGTTATTTTCCGGATATTATGCTGAGGTGAACTCGGAAAGAAAAGGCATCACGTCTCCGCCGGAACTCGAACCCAGGCCCTCTTTGCATACCGCCTGAGGCCCTGGGTTCGAGTCCCGGCGGAGACGTGATGACTTCTCTTTCCGAGTTCACCTCAGCATAATATTTATTTATTTATTCAATATTGTTTGGCCGAAATAACCGGCCAATAATATAATAAAATTGAATAATATCCGGAAAATAACTGTTTCCTTGATAACTTGGGCTGAGAAAAAGCCATCTATCTCTCTCTTTGTTATCTTATATTGATGAACTGAATAATTTGAATTTTGGTTGATTCGAACTTTTTTGCTTTACTCTTGAGCTTTGAGTTATCCAAGTTAGCCTATATTATTAATCCATTGAATTCTAAATAAATTCTAATATTATATATTTCTTATTTTCTCATTTCTAGAGAAGTGGGATCTTGTGAAGGATTATAAAGAATAAAATCTTTTGAATATATATGTCTAATTAAAATACAGATTGATGTAAGTATAATTATTTAAATTGCGAAATGCCAGAACAAAGATCACCATCATTAAAAAGCGCCTTATGAACATTCTCTGGTAATTAAAATGATAGTCTACATCTCTCGATTCTCCTCATTAAGATGTATAAAAATTGTACGAAATGTATATATTTTTGCATTATCGTTATACTTGCTGTTTATTTCATTCTAATGGGGGGCTTCATAAAAGAGCTGCGACATATATCGAGATAACATAATCTCTTTGGAGTAGTTTTTATTTAAAATACAATTTCCATTATTCCGATATACTAAAAAAAAACGCCTAGAAAATACATTCACTCATGAGGAATTCGAGAAGACGAAAATGAACACGTATTATAAACCGGGAATGAATTGAAAATATTTTCAAATCTGAGAACAATACATTAAAAATCAAGCAAAGGTTTAGATAACGACGCAAAATTCTTACGTTGTAAAATATTAAAGAATAATTTCATTTGGACCAAAGTGTGTTTGTTATACGTGTGGACAAATAAATGTGCACAACATGTTAAGTGGGTAATTATGCGCACAAAAAAATGTAAAACTAACAAATCATTGTGTTGAGCCATTTAAGAGAATAACGAAGGTTTTTTAATAATGAAAGTTATTAGAAGATGGATAAACCGTAGAAATTTGGAGGTAAGGACAGCATTGCGCGAATGTTAACCTCTATGGTCTAGTGCAGGGATGGCTTTTGTGCTGCCCTCGACTTGATAAAAATTCCGTGTATGTACCAAATTTATTGTCAAATCATTATTTGAGCTATCGGTTTCAACGGCAAACTTCCTGATTAACAGAATATATACATAATCTATATATATAAAATTGATTTTCTGTCTGTCTGTGTGTGTGTGTGTGTATGTTCTCTATACAAATCTGCAATTTTGGATCGATCGTCGCCAAATTTTGCATATATACCAAATGGGACCCGACTTGAACGATAAGCTACTTTAAAATTTCGTCAGAGCAGCGCAAATGCCCCAAACTGTCGGGCAACAATGGTTTTTGGGCCTCAACAATCACTTTCGGAACGTTTACTTTGGTTACCGTGGTTTCCTAGCAATGCGTTTCAGACATGTATATGCCTTTACAATGGTTTGCCACTTCTTTAATGTTGCAAATGTATGTATAATATTTTGTGCCTTTATAATGGTTTGCCACTTTTTTCAATCAGTAATGAGAGCTTTTTGAATAGACGCCATTATCAGCATCACTTTGAGGGTAAGGCAAAGGATGATCCCCATAGCAATCAGTGTTAAAATTGCCGATTTTACAGTAGAAATGCGGAAATTTAGTGTGGTTTCAATCAATAATTTTAAAAATTGTATTGAATTCTCGATTTTTGAAATATATTGAGTTCGCTTAGGCATACAAAGCCCAGGAGATTAAATATGATGTAATTATCCAGACCTTTTCTTTAGAGTTGGATATCCAGGCAATAACATTGATTTCAACTTTTTATTTATATCTTCTCAAGAATGAAAATTAATGTCTCCGTATTGTCTTTTAATATTCAACTGCATAAATTCATATAGTTTAGGTTGTTTTAAAATTAATTATGGGCCCGCAAAAAGTACATCGCTTTAAATCGCACAAAAATTCCACAGCTTTAATTAAGCATTTTTGGAAGCAGAAACAGGCAGAAATAGATAACTTGAAGTTCGGGGTGGGGGATCGAAATACCTAGCACCCCTTAAAAAAGAAAAAAAAAATCGTTTCTATGTTTCTTTAAATCTAGATTTGTTTATTTCATGAAGTCACCATATTGGTTAACTTAGACAGGGTTTGCCGGTCCCTCAAAGAAAGAGGGAGATATCACGTGATCCAAAAAGCCTCATTGAAGAAAACCCGGGCAGCGCCGGGTATTATAGCTAGTAGCCTACATTATTCCTAACAACGATAGTAACTTTTTAGTCACACCATACTGCCTTATAGATCACGACAAGTGAGGATGAAGTTTATTTTGGGCATTTTTTTCCACTACCCCGTGGGCAAGTTGTCTGTTGATGGCTTCTTATTTGTATTTGAATGCATATCTGCTCACTATGACGAAACTTTTTCAAAGTGGATTCCAACTCACGGTGACACCTCGAAACCTCAGGCTAAGCAGACCCTAATCATTCAAAAGAGCAAAAAGGTGTCATATTTAATGGTCGGGTTCATATTGCACCTTTGATCGAGAGAGTTCCGCCCCCGGACACGATGATTATTTGTGTTATGAATATGCATCAATTTATGAAGAAGTGGAGCCCAGAGTAAAATTTTAACGACTAAATTGCCCGTAGTTCACCATAGTAGTCATGGAGGAGAAAAATATATGAGTTTTCTGGGTCATTTTACTAGTGTGGCTTATACGCCTGAGTGTTGTTCCTGATGCGGCCCGGGACGCAGTGATAAGTTGGCCATCCCTGTATATTTGAATATACAGTCGGCCCCCCGTATTCGCGGTTTTTTTCCTTTATTGGAATTTTTCTTTAAAATACTCAGCAATCGTCGTTCACGTGTTTTGTTTACAAAATTTGAGTTATGCTTGTTTAGGATGGCTCATTCTTCTAGTGCTACTGATAATGCTTTGAAAAGGTAAATAAAAGTGAAAACTTGACAGGAAAAATTTGATATATTGACTGCTTGGCGAAGTCAATACCTTCTGTGGTCCGCCCTTACGGAATCAACGAATGTTCGGTGAGATATATCAAGAAAATGGAATCTGAAATTCGTTCAGCCGTAGCTGTAGCTGCACCTGTGGCAGTCAAAACTTTGCAGCGCCTATGGGATCCGTGTGTTTCACGTACAGAAATGCTGTTTTTTGTGGGTACAAGACTGATACAAAAAGGTATTCCAATTGATTGTAATATTATAACACAAAAGGCGAAAAATGTTACTTTTCCGTAAGGAAAGGGCTGGTGAAACGTCCATTTCATCTGAATTTTATGCAAGTAAAGGTTGGTTCCATAGGTTTAAGAAACGATTCGCATCACACAATGTAAAAATTACCAGCGATCAAGCTTCTGTCGACCAGGAGGCAGCTAGAAAATTTCCAACGACTTTGTAGAAAATTATTGAAGAGAAGGGTTATGCACTTCACCAGGTGTTCAACGCTGACGAAACTACACTATTTTGGAAGAAAATGCCGCAAAAAAGTTAAGCAAGAGGAAGAAAGCGAGCTCCTGGTTTTAAGGAAAGTAGAGATAGACTTACTATGTTGTTTTGCGCAAATGCGTATGAGTACATGATAAAGCCCACCATGATTTTCAAATCTGCGAATCCGTGAGCATTGAAGGGAAAGGATAAGACAAAGCTCCCAGTATTTTGGACGAACAATAAAAAGGCTTGGACTATGAAAATACTTTTCCTGGATTGGTTTAAACGGTTTTTCGTTTCGGAAGTCAGGAGGTACTTTGAGAATGAATACATGCTATTCTCAAAGTTCTTTTGATATTGGGTTGACCGAGGAGGAGTTAATGCAGCTAACTGGTCCTGAAACTGAAGCAGTACCAGATGAAGAAGATCGAGATAAAGAAGTAGAAGACAAGTTCACCACAAGTAACATAGCGGAAGGGATTCGCAAGCTGAAATTAGCAATAGATTATTTTCATAACATAAAACCCTCTATTTTACGTTCTTCACATGTAGAAAAATTAGTAGAGGAAGCCTTGTCAACATACTCCAACATACTTAATGATATGAAGAAGACACGGCAAACAGAAAAGTCTCAACATTCTTTCAGAAAACATCACCAACAATCTTTTTCAATTTGCACCCTCTTTTACATTCCCTTCTACCTCTTCGTCACCCTGCTCTTTCTCATGATATTCAATAAACGAGATATACAATAAAAAACATATGGTTTCTGTTATTCGCGGATTTCCGTATTCGCGGTCACTCTCGGAACGTAACCCCCGCGAATACGGGGGGCCGACTGTACATGGTAAATGCTCAGTCAAAAAAAACTCATTATACCAATTTATTTCTGAAGTTTTCCTCTGACATTTTAGAAAATACAAATTTCAGTAGCATTTCAGTACAAAAAACGGCTATATAAGTAAAATACCTTTGTGTCTAGAAAGTGTTGGTTCATTTTCGTTGTCATTTTTCAGAACTGCTGAAATTTTACGTGTTCATAGATTTATAAAATCGCATCAAATTGAGAGAATTCAGGAAACAGCTATTCAACTTTCTAAGCAAGATTTTATCTAGGAAACAGTTATTTTCCGGATATTATGCTGAGGTGAGCTCGGAAAGAAAGGTCATCACGTCTCCGCCGGGACTCGAACCCAGGCCCTCTTGCAAACCGGGCAAGCATGCTACCATCTACACCACTGGAGACACATGAATCTGCCTTCCTAATTTCACGCACTGTGTCGTGAGGCGCTGAAGTAGAGGCATTAGTAGCCTCTCTTAACTTCAGGATGCCTCTACTAATGCCTCTACTTCAGCGCCTCACGACACAGTGCGTGAAATTAGGAAGGCAGATTCATGTGTCTCCAGTGGTGTAGATGGTAGCGTGCTTGCCCGGTTTGCAAGAGGGCCTGGGTTCGAGTCCCGGCGGAGACGTGATGACTTTTCTTTCCGAGCTCACCTCAGCATAATATCCGGAAAATAACTGTTTCCTTGATATCTCTGGCTGAGAAAAAAGCCATCTATATCTCTCTAAGATTTTATCTGTTTATAAAAAGTTAGAAGTAAAATAAAGGCAAACTGTATATTTTACCCTCAATTAATCATTTTAGTTTATGGATAAAAGTGATTAATTAATTATGTCTCTGTGCTGATGTATTGTTTAAATTGAAAATATGCTAACACAAAAAGTTTACATCCGTTTTTGTAAAAAAACTTCAATACATTCTGATGGAAGTGAATGGTATAGGGATAAAGATAGAGGAGCAGAAAATGTAAGTAGTTAGATTGATAAATTGTTCATAAGAGATGATATCAAATCTAAGGATATACACATAGTGCACGCGTGTTTCCGATTCTTGAGATCCGCATCGTCTCTGATTCGTTAAAAACCTGAATTTCAACTTTTTTAGTTTTCAGGTTTTGGACGATTAGCGGGAAAAATTCCTTGGGGTTTCCGATTCCGGCAATCGGTGGCGATCGGACCAATTCGAATGGGGAAACGCTCCGTTCATTTGCATAGCGTGTCGCCGCTTTGCGCGAACCGGCTGTGGGAGCAGCAGAAAATTTTCTTTCCAGTTACAGCTTCCACGCGTGTCGAACTAGTATTTGATCTAAAAACACTGTGAGCGATAAATGGTAGTGATTTATTAATTAACATAAAATGATATTTGCTAATTTTCTTTTGAATTTCAAATTTGGTATATTGGTAAATTTTAACTTGGTAATTCGGTAAATTTGAAATTAGTGATTCGGTAAATTTAAAAATATTGAAAGAATCTTTCAACATCAGTTAGCAGTTAGGAGAAAAATGATGACGATATTCACCACAAGTTTTCTTTAATGGTTAAGGAGAATTTAATCAAAATATTAGAGTGCAATTATAAACAATTATAAAATCGTTTATACTATATATTCGGTGTTTCCAAATGCAATAAAAACCCATCAAAGGTAAATACCATACCAACTCTACAGTTGACATGCATCCATTTTGTGACCTGAAGGGATTTTCAGTATTTCAGACCCATCCAACAGGTTTATTATTAATTATAAATATTACTAATTTAACGAAAAAAAAACTGATTATATTAACTTAATTATTATTATAATATATACAGGGTGATTCCGAAAAGATGGGAAAAACTTTTCATCAAGAAAAACTTCCCAAGAAAACAAAAAAGAGGTGGCAGTACTCAAAAATTAAATAAATAAATAAAATAAAATAAATAAAAAAAAATAATAATCTTAACAATATTTTTTATTTATTTATTTTACTACCACCTCTTAAAAGACTTTTTCCTATCTTTTCTGAATCACCCTGTATATATATATATATTATTTATTTAACTGAACTACTCCCCGAGGCGAGATTACTGGGCCCAGAGTAGATGGGAGAAATAATAAATTTTTTTCGTCTCTCTCTCTTCTTCCTTCATGCCTTATGTGAGCGACCAACGGCTGGCCCCCGAAAAAGTAAAAATAAATTACCAAATTAAAATTAATCATTTACTAGCAGGGCTGCTTCTGGACATTTTTCAAGTGTATGCGAATGATATTTTGGTGATAAAAAATTGCCCCCTTTCAGTAGGCGCCTAAAAAAAAAAATCCGCCCCTTTCAGTTGGCGTCTTCTGAGGCCACGTAGTTCGCAGGATTCAAGATCCGTCCCTGTTCACAAGGTGTTAAATCAAATTTGTGATCATTATTCGAGCTATTCCCGTTCCAACAGCAGAATATTACTTGCATTCATTCAGGGGCGTACGCAGGATTAATCTTTGGAGGGGGGGCACAAAAGTCTTGAGGCGGGGGAAGCACAAAAATTTCCTTCCTCGAGAAATTTTGAGTTACCACACTTCAAAAAGCCTTTAAGTTGACAGAAATTATTTTCTTCTGATATATATTTATTTATTTTTAAATTAATTTAATACATTAAAATTTTAGATTAAAATTTTGCCCACAGTGTAAAATTTTAGCGACTAAACTTACACTGTGGGCATCGCATTCCCTTTCATCTTTCATAGACAAATTCTTTTTTTATCTGGCTGCATTGCCAGCCACATCAAAAAATAGTTTCTTCCGTTTTGCCATATTATAAGTACTTATGGCTTGTTACAAATGTGCGAGTTTTCGGGTCTCTCTCATTTTACTGGTACGGCTAATACATGATGTTGCAGTTGACCGTCATGTGGGCCCTTGAACAGAAAGAATTTGGCCACCCTTCTTTTATGGTAATCGTTTTCCAGTACTTTATTGGCAACCCCAAGAATCGCAAAACTGCTTTTACTTCTTTACGTCATCCTTTCGTTTTTTTTTGTTTTTTTTTTTATGCTTTTCCCCCTCCTGCCGGTTTGACGAGTAATAAAAATATAGCATCAAGTACAACAGCCGAAAACCGGCTTGCTCTATGTGCACCCTCTTGGTATGAGTAAACGACGCCCAAATGAATCGGAAACACGCGTGCACTGTAATTGCATCCTAAGGCCAAAACATCAAAGAACCGGATCTCACACACCATTCTTGAAGACCAAGATCCACTCGAGTTAGAGAACACCCGCCTCATGAATATATGCAAACGCATGCTGGAATTCGCATGGGAACAAATGAACATAAAATAGCTGAAATTATGTCGAATAAACGTCTGTGCCACAATCGTTCAAAATCACCCCAATGAACACCTTTAAGAAAATATTTCAATTCACAATTTTATTTCGAAATGCCCAGACCAAATTTTTCTTAACAAGCATCCAATGTTTGGAGCGTCCATGTAAAAAATAAAAAAAAGTGGAATGAGCAATTTTATATTTGAGTCGAAGACTTGTGTTAGAACTGGAGATGGTTCTAGAAGTAGATTTGTTTATGGAAATTTCGTGTTTCTTGTGATATTTGTTTGGCATGTGTCATCGAGAATTTCGAAGCAGATTGTTTTTGGTACCACAAGAATGAAATTTCTTCTTATTTTCATGTTGTGAGGTCACATTCTTATAAAACTGCTACTTCTTAAAGACAAAGATTCTTGTTTTGTTTTGTGGACGCATTTTGCAGTTCTTTTTTCTCCTTCAATAATAGAAGACAAATCTCCTGATTAGGATGTAACGTTCCGAAACGTTAATGCAAAATGTCACCGGGTTCGCGTTGTGAAGTAATATCTTGATAGCATCAGTGTTAAGATTATGTCATTGCTTCCCTTGCCTTAATTTGATTGAGAAATTTGTGGCTGGAACTGAAGAGGCGTGTGGTCCTGATGAAACCTACGACGAAAACCGAACTAAAGACCGATTGAAAGTTTTGAGGCAGAAATCGATGTTAATTTCCGTCAGAATCTCTACTTGCATGAATGGCAACTCACATTAAAACAGTTATTGCTGGTCGAGTAGGCACCATCATACTCTTCTCGACTGAATCTATTAGACAGTTTTTTCAAGGGAATCATTAATATAATATTTTTTTATAACGAAAAATTTGTTTTGTCAATACAGGGTGTCCTGTAAGTCCTAATCCTCAGTCCTAGTCCTTTATCTCCTCACCCGTTCGTCATAGAGGTAAATTCTAATTTAAAAAATACTCAAAATATGTTCAGAAATCACTCTATACCAATTTCTAGAGTGAAAATACAATTTGTCAAAAAAAAATCTAAATTTTTATACGGTTCTCCCTGTTCTTTAACTTGTCGTCCTGTCTTTCCTGAGCCCAGGGGAAACTTCACGTTTTTAAGTGAAATATTCGCTGAGATATTTGAATTCAAAAATTGGAGACACGTTGAGAAAGAACAGCACAGATGAGGGGGAAAGGAGCGTTGTCTGTTAGTTTGTGCTGCTCTTTCCCAACCTTTCCCCGTTTTTGAACTATATCAGCGAATATTTCACTTAGAAACGTGGAAACGTGGAATATTTTTTGTTGGCCTCAGGAGAGATAGGGCAACAATTATCTAACTAGAAATTAGAAGACGGGGAGACCGCATAAAAATTTAGATTTTTTTAATTTTATGACAAATTATATTCTCACTTTTGAAACTGGTAAGAGCAATTTCTGAATGAAATATGTCTACTACAAGGTGACAGTAGGGCAGGCACTATTTAGGTCAGAGTAGTGTCAGTTGAATTACATGAAATCATTAAAATGATTTGAAATGTGTTAAAAAGTAATCAATCTCATTGCTTTAAAATTTTAGCTCCATTGCTCCGTTTCACTCAATTTTGGAAATTTTGGCTCGAAAAAGAGCATAGTAGATGAAGAACTTTTATCGTTCCCACTCACATGATTATTTAGGATTCTGTAAATTACATTTAGAAGATTGAAATTTATTTAAATGATTCCTTTTTATGCTTTTTATCTATTTTTAGTAAAACTGATAAACAGCATTTGGATTTACTCATTTATATATTCAAAATAATCCAGGAGGCAACAAAGTTTCTAAACCTGATAGAAAAAAAAACCATTCCACAGTTTCTATATTTATACTCTTCTAAACAGAGCATTAAATGAAAGCCTGCTGTTTATTTAGAGAACAACAGATATCTTTTGCCATTTTGAATTTACAGAACACTGATTTTGAAAGATTTCTCAACGATTTGATGGTTTTTTGGCTTGCTATTAAGAGTAATTTCTCTTAACGTTTCTATTTTTACGCGGTCACGTACGTGGCTAGATCAAGAAGAATATGTACTGCTGTTTTCGAAATTTTGTTTGTCACTTCTGTCGAACACGAACGATTTTCTGCATTTTGCGACTATCATATTTTCGTAGATTTCCGTCGTAACCGACAAAAGCTTTCTTGATAAGAATTCGGTTTTCTCCAAACACGATACCTTAATAGCATATTCTGTTGTTCTTTTTCTTCGCATCGAACACTAAGAAGCTTATCTTATTTATTAGGCATAAGTATATTTTCGTTTATGGATTATCTTGACATTTAAGTCAAACGGGAAACGAAAGCAAACCATCAAGAATCGCCATAACAAAATAACAATTTTTGTGACTAATACAAATACAAAGGCAACAACTGACAAAATGCCCAACGAGGTGGCTGAAAAGCGATGCCAATAAAAAATATGGATGTCCAATAAATAACTAAGCTATATCAAAAATACAGCAACCCAATAGAACAATATAAAACCAATAATTCTTATAAAATATAAATAAGTTATACTGCCCATAAGAAAATATGATTGTCTCATCTAAGTGTGAATAGCTTCTCGATTAATCCCAATATGTTTATCGTATTTTTTTTTTAAACGCGTCGATTATGTTAGAATTCATAACCCCCGGAGGTGAGCTATTCCATTTATTCGCAGCCCTATTAGAGGAAAACTCCCTGTGACACCACTACCTAAAAATACCCCTCACACAATCGATACTGGTGTCCTCTTGACGTAGCAGTTGATTGACGATGTATTACTAACTCATGGTTCCTTTTATCCATCCCGTTGAAAATTTTAAACACTTCCATCACATCCTCTCAACATTAAGAGGGTGGCAACCCCCTCGAACTCCAACTCTGCCGGCACTCAATTCGGGATTTATTTTCGTTTTGCTCTGTCGGAGTATCTACTAACCAGGATGGCGTAGTTGAATCAACGGACGTTAACCCGGAAGACCTTAGAGGTGGGACAGGGTGCAAACTTATGCATATCCCCCCGCAAAAATCAATTCTCTTCATAGTTTAAGACCCATGTGCCATCAAGAGCACGCGTGGCTCTTTTCAGCGGCTTTCAGTGGCTCTTTCCAAAAACTGACGGCATACTCATACAATCTAGGACGAACTAAGCTCCGGTAAAGTGGAAGGATCACTTCAGAAGAAAGCTAAGAGACCTTTTTGAGAATGAAACCGAGCATCCTATTCGATTTTTTGACCACCGCTGAACAATGTTCAGCAATCCTGGTTGCATCCGGAATAACACCATTTAACTAGTAAGTGAAACGTGGGTTGTTCGAACTAAAATGAGTGACCATGCACTTGTCAACGCTAAAAGACATGCCTCATTCATTTACCCAGGCTACAATCTTGGTCTTTAGCAACTCCCTATCACTTCGATTCCCAACTACCCCATTAGCTCCACATCATCTGCAAATTTGCTAACAATTCCACCGATACTATGATCGAGTGTATAGTAAAAGTGAAAAAAGTATGGGGCCAAGGATACGTCTTTGAGGAACTTCACTTGTGACACCTGTCCAATTAGAGAATCCCCCGTCCACCATAACCCGTTGTGACCTATCTCTTAACCACGATTCTATCCAATTCAGCAAGTTGCCCTCGATCTCAATCTTATGTAAACGCTTCAAGAGCTTACCATGTTGGACCCGATCGAATGCCTTGTGAAAATGAAGATAGACAACATCGACATTTTTGCCCTTACACAAGTCCTTAGTCACGTGATCATACAAGCAAACGAGGTTGGTTACACATGACTTCCCTTTTCGAAACCCATGCTGATCATCCGACAATACATTATTCTCGTCTGTCCACTTCAATTGTCTTTAGATAATAATTTCCAAATTTTCAAGAGGGAGCTCTTCAAACTCAATGGAAGATATTTGTGCACACAACTTCCGTACTACCCTTTTAAAAATATCAGAACCAAATTAGAAAGCTTCCAATTCCTTGGGACGATACCCTCAACAACACTACTCCCGTAAATCTTTTTTTTTTCTCTTTCCCCAACAATTCATTAGCACATTCCCTGAGGATCCTAAGATAGATATCATCTGGTCATGGTGGTCCTTCGTGACGCATGATGCGATACCAATGTTGTCTGTTTGCTTTGCGAATTTCTCGAGATATAGCTTAAAACAATTTCGTTAAGAATACGGGTCGTGGATCTGGTGCGAAGACGGGGAAAAAGTATTAAAACCAGAAGGACATCAGTAGATTTGTCTCAAAAATGCCTATCAGATGAGACACCGTTGGATTTTATTTGCTTTGCAAAAATCATGGGATATAGTGTAAATCAATTTTGCTATGGAAGAGTACCGCGAGCCTGGTGCCCAAACCATAAGAGACATTAAAACCAGAGTAACATGATTTGGTTTGTCTCAAAACGTCCTATCGGATGACACCATTAGCT
The DNA here is from genome assembly GCF_987345545.1 of Pholcus phalangioides. Classification (NCBI taxonomy): domain Eukaryota; kingdom Metazoa; phylum Arthropoda; class Arachnida; order Araneae; family Pholcidae; genus Pholcus; species Pholcus phalangioides. The sequence goes on from NW_028301625.1 coordinate 29,338,477, forward strand.
TCTGTTTGTATTACGAACCTCTCGAGACATAGCGCAAAACAATTTCGTTACGAAAGAAGGTCACGAGACTGGTGACCAAACCAGAAGAGGTGTTAAGTTCAGAGTGCGTTTTATTGTGCGTCTTGGCGAAATCAACCCTCAGACATCAAAATCGCTGATATATTGTGAATAAATACTTCTTGAGGTATGAGCGCTTAAATTATTTCGTCTCGCAACTTTTTTGCGAATGCACCCAGTATAGTCAGATGATTTAAAAGACGTATTTGCGTCAAAACAGTGATTCAATGATGATGATACAACGATGAATAAGACTGCCTTTAAACTTCTAGTACAATATGCGTTTTTGCCAAATGTAATAAATAAAGTCTACAAGATTTTTTTTGAGAGAAAAGTAAAAAATAATTTAAAAATGTTTGCATGTCTGGAAGATTTTTTTTTATGTCATAGGCAGGAAATCTCAGAAGGGTAGAAAAGTGCATAAAATATCGAAGATTATGCAGATGAAAAAGTGAGAAAACAAACAAAAGAAAAATTCCTACGTTGTTTGCATTTCCTACAAATTACTTCAAGGAAAGTTTTACGGAAATTCCTTTGTCTAGAATTCCAGTTTTTGAACATTAAATGAATGAAAAATTCCAAAACTCTCAAAAACTATTATCTTTTGTTTAGCTTCATAAATAAATGTTTTATATCAAGTGATATTGAATATACAGAAAGAAAACCGTACTCAAAGATAATCAAATGAATATAAACTATTTCAAAGAATTTCGGAAATGGAATTGATTTTAATTTTTCAGAGGTGAAGGAAAATGGATATCGTATTAAATGCCAACATAATTATATATTCTCATAGTTTTCACTACGCATACGGGAAGAATATCCGAATTTTTATTTAATCGAAGAACATTTTTCACGTAGGTAAAATAAGTATAAACAAATTGCAATAAACTCGTAGAATAACTCGTACCATCAAACCAGTACGTCAGATAATTGATGTAAAAATGACGGTTCCCACATATCATAGCTGAAATGATGATTGTTGGTATCTAATTTTATAAGTAGCAAAAATATGTAAAAAGAGAGCCATTCGTTTGTAAAATTTGTTTGTCTTCAAAGAACAATATTTTCGACGAGAAGGAAAAGGAAGATTTTTTCGATTTCTGAGAACGTGAAACTAAGTTTTTAGTAAAAAATTAGATTTTTTTTAATTTATGAAAATCACTTAAAGGCCTTTAAGATCCCGTTCGCGTCTTTACTTGGCTCCAGTAAATAGCAAAATAGGTGATCATTATTTTGTGGGTGAAATGTTTCAATTCCCAGTACATGACACAAAACACAAGTTTACGCATGAAAAAATGAATCGATATATTTTTAGCACAAGAGTTATTACTAACCGAAAATTACCCTAATTCAATTGCAGTACTTCTAACAAATTTTTGGAACGTGAATCTTATCTTAAGGATTTGTAATACATGTTTTCACGTGTACAGGGAGAACGTAACCTGTTCTGCCAAACGAAAGGGAGTGATAGACGAGCCCAAGTAGATCATGAAACACCCTACAAACCCTGTCCTATCTATGGAAAAAATTTCGTAAAGTCTGGAAAAAAACATGCATTTATGCAATTTCCAAAAGAACTACACGCAAACTAAGCACATATTTGGAAAGACCAAAAAAAAAAATCCTATAAGGTGATAACATTATCATTAGACTATCTGGATTTAATGGCAAGCTACAAGCGCTGAAAGAATACCAAAGTTCAAAATCGAATTGTCACCAAAATTTTTAATCGGTGCTTTCGCAAACACCCTTCTAGCTACAATCGGGCAAATTTACCAAAAAACTTGCCCATTTCATCGTCTTTGAAAAAAGGCTACAGTAAACTATGTCCGTATTCTGGTTTAGCAGACATTTAGCCTTTTGTTTGCAATACATCATTGAAATCAGTGAAGTCGCGGGTTACAGCTAGTTCGTCATTAACAAAAAATACATCGGTTACTGGTGATCAACAATGTTTTTTATAATATCAAAGTGAGAACAGGATATGATTTTAAGCATTTTAGGGGGTTAATTTATCGCGTATCCACTTACACTTCTCTCATTATCTTTTTTAATTCTGTTATTTTTTATTCCTTTTAACATTTCATTAGAAGTTTCTGAGTTTCTGAGTAAAACATGGAGTTAATGGAATTATTGAATATACTTTCTTGTGCAACAGCAATTTCTAATTTCTTCCGTATCATCTAAATTTCTTCTAATAAAGTCATTATTAAAACTTTCCGCCAAATCTTTAGAATCACTCACTAGGCCACTCACTCACTCACTTACTCACTGGGTCACTCACTTACTCACTCACTAGATCACTCACTTACTCACTCACTAGATCACTCACCCACTCAGTAGCTCACTCACTCACTCACTAAGTAGCTCACTCGCTTACTCACTAGGTCACTCATCCATTCAGTAGCTCATTCACTTACTCACTAGGTCACTCACTCACTCACTCACTCACTAGGTCACTCACTCACTCACTCACTCACTAGGTCACTCACTCACTCACTAGGTCACTCACTCACTCACTCACTCACTAGGTCACTCACTCACTCACTCACTCACTAGGTCACTCACTCACTCACTCACTCACTCACTAGGTCACTCACTCACTCACTCACTAGGTTACTCACTCACTCACTCACGGAATCAGTAGCTCACTCACTTCCTCGCTCATGGACTGAGTAGCTCACTCGCTCACTCAATTACTCACTCACTCACGGACGCAGTAGCTCGCTCGCTCACTCAATTACTCACTCACTCACGGACGCAGTAGCTCGCTCGCTCACTCACTCGCTAACTGACTGGCATCGAACTGTTGGTCGGTGAATTTTTCTAGCGGTGAATTGTTGACGGTGAATTTTCCGTAAACCGTTTCATGTTACACTTGGGCTCGTCTATCACTCATATCCTTTCATATGGCAGAACAGGTCACGTTTACCCTGTAGAATTACAGTACATAGTGAAACCAAATAAAAACGTTCTTCATTATTTCTCGACACGCCATTTTGTTATTGCCACAGTTTGTTATTGCTCTCAAGTTCCATTATTACGAAAGAATATTTTTCGAGTATTCAATTTATACGTAATACACAATATGCGCTTCATGTATTTTCCTTCACTTCAACGAAAATACTGACTTGATATATTAGCTCATCTAATTATTTCTTTGTCTAACGAACAGCTGTAGCTGCTCGCTATTCGATAAAAGCGTGATCGATTTCTCTGCGATACATTTTCATACGAGATTCGGCAATCATTAATGATAATTAAAGGCGACAATATATTACGTCCACAACTACAACAACGGGAGAACTGCGATAGATATATTTCACAGACCTAGAAACCCTTCAGGTAATTTTTCAGAGATGCTGTTACTTGTATCATTGATTCTGAATTCATAAAGTCATTCAATCTGAAGAAATGAATTGTTACTCGCAGCTTACAATAATGAGTTTGCCTTGATTTCGCTGAACGAGGTTCTTGAAACGTGCTAAACGCTTGAAGGAGCTTTAGGCGTGAGGTATCTGTTAGCTCTGAACGTTTCTTCGTTAACGCTGAGATTGTCGTTATACAAATTTCCGATTCGTTTCACATACTGTATTCTCTGAGCTAACGTCAGGGATCAAATATCTGTTGGAATTCTCGACGAACTCCTATATTTTCATCGCGCTGCTGTTTTCATCTGTGCATTGCAGTCAGAATTATAATATCTAATTAATTATACGACATCTTAAAAATTTAGAGGAGACCTTTATCCAGCAGTGCATTGAAAATGGTTGTTGATGATGATGATACGGCATCTTAGTCACTCGTAGTTCAAGTCAGTGACGTAGGTACTGTGGATGCTTGAGCACCCACGGAAATTTGTAGAATGAGTCCGAGCACCTACAGAATTGATTCAGAAATTAAAATTTCCTACATGAACTCAAGACGAACACCCGCAGTTTGGAAACATTTCCAGCGTCCTTGGTTCAAGTGTGATGTCATTTTTCGATATTGGTCAACAAAAGGGCGTGATATATGAACGTTAAATTTTATACATCGCATAACTAATTTCATATAACTTGATATACATGATCACTCAATTATCCAAAAAAAGAAAAAAACATAGTTATAAAATATTCAGAGAGATATAGATGGCTTTTTTCTCAGCCAGAGATATCAAGGAAACAGTTATTTTCCGGATATTATGCTGAGGTGAGCTCGGAAAGAAAAGTCATCACGTCTCCGCCGGGACTCGAACCCAGGCCCTCTTGCATACCGGGCAAGCATGCTTGCTCACCTCAGCATAATATCCGGAAAATAACTGTTTCCTTGATAAAATATTCAGTTTGTCAGCAGGGCCGCCCTTATCAGAAGCGGGGCCTAGTGCGAAAATAACCTGGGGGCTTTTTTAGCCCCGATTTTATATATTTTGTGAGGTAGGGGATTCGGCATCCAAAGATTCATACATTATCACAGAATATACAGGAGTGCTGAGAAATATGTACTCACCAATGAAAAGTTGGAATTAACAAAAAAAATCATAGAAAGATGAAAATTCAGATCATTCTTAATGAGAGGAAAAAATCCTTGAATTAATGAAAATTCAGAGTTGATGAGAGAAATGATTTCAGAACCGATGAAAATTCAGAACATGATTCCAGAATTTTCGAAAAGAATAATTCCAGAATTATGCAAGAAATAATTTCAGAAGTGGTGAATTTTCCATAGTGAAATCAGTTATAGCTGACTCCTTGTTTACTACGAAAATAAAAGTTCTTTTGCCATACAAGCGCGTCCATAATTAAAAGACCCTATTTTAAAGTAGCCTACAGGCAAAACCAGTCATCATAAAATTGTGAAATTTTGTGGAAGACTTCCTTAAGTGTGAATGGGAAATTGTTTCGGGGGGGGGGAATAGTTGCACATGTCGCCGCCAGAGGGTGTTTTATTAAGAAATGACACATTTAGGCAAACGTTTACAATTTTAACAATCGTTAAACACTTTTACAATTGTTACTGCAACAAAACATGTTCCACATGATGGCCATCATGTGATACCATGTGAAATCGCAAGATTGCATGTTCGACAACTGACCGAAGTGTGTGCGAGGAAATGTTCAGCACGTGGCGTGAAATGCTGCCTTTTAGGTCAGGTAAAGTTCTTGGACTGTCACGACTTACCAGACGTTTCAAATGTCCCCAAAGCCAAAAATCGTATGGATTAAGGTCCGTGGATCGGGGACGCCATAGATTAGGGATATGCCGGCTGATGACACGTTCAGTTGTAAGTAAAATGTGTTTGAAGAACATTCTTAACACACACTGCAATGTATGGAGGAGCTCCGTCTTGCATAAAGATTGTGTCTGCAGTGACGTGCTTGCAGAGCCGGAACAATTTCGTTCTGTAACAGCAATGCATATCGCTTCCCGGTGATCGAACATGTCATTGGACCTGCAGAACGGAACTCGTCGTAGAAGTAGGGACCGAGAATAAATGATGCAGTAAATCCACACCATACCGCCACTTTTGGTGAATGCAACGGAACCTCTAAGATAGCGTGCGGATTTTTTGGTTTCCAAATTCGGCAGTTGTGAGTATTGACTGCACCATCCAAGTGAAAATGCGCTCCGTTTGTCCAGAGGATATTCGAAGGAATATCTGAATCGACCTCAACGCGAACTAGAAACTGCAGTGAGAACCAGAGTCGAGCGTCATAATCATGTGGAAGCAACCGCTGCACAAGTGAAAGTTTGTACGGATAATATCGGAGGATATTCCGCATGATCTTACGGACAGTTGAACGTGGCCTATTCAACGCCTGTGCTACACGCGTGACACTAGTGCTACACGAGAATTTGAAACTCTCTCCTCTTCCACCTGAAGTGAAACATCCTGTACTGCGTCCATAGATACGGGGTTTCTTCCTCTTTCAGGATGAACAGCGACGACCTTGTGGGTTCAAATTTCGTCATCATACTCCGAAGGTTTTTAACATTCATTGGAACTTTTCGAACCCTCTTCCAAGTCCGATATTTCCGTAGAGCATTTACTGCGGAACTGCTGTTTTGGTAAAAGAATTTGACCAAGAAAGCGCGATCTCGTAAACTTATCGTCATTGTGAGCAGCAAACACATTTAGAAACGAGATCTCCGCGAATGTTTCTAGGTTTTGTAACAGCTGCTGCGTGAACTCACATAAATTTACATGTTTACTGCAGGTATTCAAAGTGAAACGCCCTCTAGTGGCGACATGTGCAACTAATTTTTCCCTCTGAAACAAATTCCCATCACACTTCATGAAGTCCTCCACAAAATTTCACACTTTTCTGATGACTGGTTTCGCCTGTAGGCTACTTTAAAATAGGGTCTTTTAATTATGGACGCCCTGTATGCATTTCTTTTCACTTCTATTACCGTAGGTGAGAGCCCCTCCCGAAACCACGAGGAATTTGATGGCATTTAAGCACACCCAAGCTCCTTTTCTTAAACTTCTTTTTTTCCTTTCTATACCTGATTTATTTTATTCCCTTCCTTAATCACATAGGAGTTGATTATGGACTGTATCCACATTACATTGTTAAAGTTCAGCTACTTTTTTTTATTAATGGAATGTCGAATGCTTTTGGAATATTTCTCACCAAATTATTTTTTACCGATAAATGTTACGGGAAAAGTGGTAAATGAGTGATTATATGCGAATAATCACCGATCCCCTCACACACACACACACACACACAGTAAATTTTATGAATTTTATATAATGCGTTTATTACTTTCACCGGTGATTATCCATAATTCCTAATTGAAGTCGGTAAATTTGATAGATACGAAAAGAAAATTATCACGTCTGTTCTCTTGATTTAATCAGTTTATTAAGTTGCGATAAGTCCACGTTACGCATTTTTTTTTAAATAATTAATAATGTGATCACCACGTATTCCCAAGAGATCTTTACGATCTGTCCAGGAAATTTGTTGGTGCGTTAGTACCCATCCATGCCCGAACCCAGACCTGCACTGTCAGAGGCTAGCTCCCTAACCACTGGACTGCCAGGCGGCGAGTTATTTTAACTTTTGACATAAAAATTAAAATAATTGGTGATTTTTTTCACACATTATGTTCAAATAAAACCAACATTACGATCGATTCCTTTAATGAAGAATTAATTTAATGTAGTGAACTGCAAAAAATTTGACAAATTTTACTGCCGCTACTGTGCAAGCCTCAGAATGAAGCGTTGTGTTTTGTCTATCAGGATAAAAATGAAGTGAATATTTTATCATACATAATGATGCATTCATCTATGAAAGGATGCGTAAATGCGATTCTAAGAATGGTAATGTCACAGTATATTTGTTTAAAATTATGTGAAACTTGTTGGAAAAGCATGAGTCATCATTCGGACACTTGGATTGTGATTCACCGAGTGATTCCGATCGAGATCAAATCCAAGCCGACTAAATACAATCGAGATCCTTCGAACTTATTACAGAGGTATCGAAACATTATTTCTGGATTCACCAAGGGTGTTGGTGAAATATTGCAAATCTGGTCAAAAAATAAAGTTGAGATGACATTGCTGGTGTATTTGAAGTTTCAAAGTGCACAACTTTCTTTTCAGGGATTCATAAACAAAACAAAAAGAACCGACACCATAACAATGAAATTCCATGAACTTTATCACTTCACCATAATTTTAATCACGAATATGCATAAAAGACGTTTTCAGTGGCACAATTTCAAGTGCATACAGCGCTCCCCCTCATAACTTCAGGCCATTTATGGTAGAGACGAAAAGAAGGATGGACAGGAAGAAGAACAGAAAAAGAAAGGCAAGAAAGGCCCATGTTTTGCGGAAGTGGCACCAAATTCCCCATATGCGGAAATGTACCGTGCGGATCTATCACCGAACCATCAGCAATCTTCTAATATCATTCGACCGAAATTTTCCTCGCATTATCTCTATTTTTAGCACAAATTAAGACCATTATTAGGAAATAATCCTAAGATTCCATTCATCAAGAAAAAAGATGTATTTAACATTTCGGCCTCGAACACTAAGCTCTAGTGGAAATATATAGCTAAAATATTATTTAACCATTGATTTACATAAAATTTGGTACACATATTTTTGATCGCATATGCACTACTATGCTAATAGAATGTTTTACATATCTTCAGCACTTACCTTTATGCAAATTTTCAAACATTAAGAAAAAAATGCATTATTAACATCTTGGACGCATGATAAAAGAGCATGACATCAATGCAATCGAACAAAAAATTGGTTCGAAATGAAGGGAACTGCTCAGTTCATGAATTGAAAAATAAATGCTTGACTTATAAAAAAAATTAATTTTTAAAAATTTGAATTAGAAATTTAATTCTAAATAAAATTCAGCCAAGCATATTTTTTGATATTTTTGACCACGTTAAAAGGTAAAAGACTCTTCAGAGGAAAAAATAAAGCTCAATTTTTCACTCAGTTTGGTCTTTGAAGATAAATAAGATATTTGAACTTCGTGCCGAATCCTTGTCTTAGTTTCTCCACTGATTTTGATAATTTTCTCACTGGAAATTTTATTGTACAGCGTATAGATATATAGCATTTTTGTTTAGTTTTTAGTGAAAGAATTCTTCACAAACCAGGTTTTTGCTGCACATGTCCCACAACTCTCTAAGTTCTGACAAATTTTCCCAAGAGAAAAGTGCTGAAATATGTATCCGGTCGCATTCGTGTTTCTATCTAATCCCTGAGCGTGGCCTGCCGTATGGGAACCGGCAATGCTGTCGACTCTGATATCATTTATTTTATTCGTAGAAATTCCCCCTATTTCATATAGAAACTCATATTTCTCCAAACTTATATATATATATATATATATATTTACTTTTTTGTGTCTTCCATTACATTTGAACAATTCAATGAAATAAATGTTTGTTGCATTCCACAAGATTGTTTCATTTTTTGCTCTTTTGTGGTTGTGTGCTGTTTGCAGAGGTATTTTTTTTATTTGGTTTTGTAGCCAAGGTGCTTGAACTAATGCAGTTTCGTTTATTACGTCCAACTTAACAGAAAAAAAAAACAACTTATAAACTAAGATGGGAGTTCGTAACAAAGGAGAATGTCTTATTGAACATTTTATATATAACTCTAAAGTTATAACCCCTATATATATGAGACAGTATTCTATGGTTTCTTGCAGGAATAATAAAAAAAATCCATTCCAATTTTTTGCTCTCGATGGTGGACATAGTGCGACAGGTGTCAAATCTCATAGAAAATAGTAGAGTTCTTTTGTGACGCATGGACCTATACGATCTCCTCGAAAATTTCGAGTTACGATGAGCTTACGGTGTCCTCATGTGGGATCAAATCCTGGAAAATGAGAAAAAAAGAGGAAATTTATTTTTTCGTATTTGAGAATTTTTCGATTTGTACCGAGAAATCCACGTTTCACAAACAATATTAAGTTGACACTCCACACACTCCTGTAAGATTTCCAAGAAATATTTCTTTTTATATGTTTCTCAATATATATGTATTTTCGTATATTTTATCCAAAAAAAGAAAGAAAAAAGAATATGTGGATATAGAATTTACGGGGAAAAGAGTAAGAATTCAGCTGTGCATTTTATTTTTTCTTCGAGATATTTATTGACTGTTTGAAAAAAGTAGATTTAGGAAAAGTTGAGATTTATTGATTACAATTTCAATTTTTAAATTTAATATCAATTCTTACGGTTTAGTTTTTTTTTCTCTGCAGACGTTAAACAAATGTTTCTACATTAAATTTTGTTTTCTTTTGGTCACGTTCCGCCTGAAAATGGAACTTCGCAGGTGTAATCTGATTTGTTTGTGGATATGGTATTCCAATTTTTTCTCTTCTACCACATTTCTGAAGGAAGGAAAAATAATAAAAATGTGTGCAAGTATATATATTCAGTAAGTGAAATTCATTGTGCTCTACATTTCTATGCACCTAAGAAAATAGGATGAAACCCAATCGTTACATCCATCACACTGGATCAGTCCGATGCAGCCGAAATACGATGAGATGTGATTAATTCCTTTTTATGTATACATTTTTCTTTATGATTACGTTCACGATATTTCTTATAATACAGTTGTATTACGAAGACATGGTTAAAATTTTGATTTTCTTCTTTAGTTATATTTATTTTCATTTATTGAAGTCATTTTCAATACACTCATTTAATACCGTGCCATTTTTTTGTTGCACGTTCCATGTCCCAAATACTACAACGACCTGACTTTTCGCGGATAATTTTAAAATACAGAAATTATTCGTGAAAAATCCTGAATCTGATAACTTTTCATCCATTAGTTTTTTCAATTTTGACAAGACTACAGTAACCGAACAGAGCGAAATAAAAATTGCTCAGTTTCTATCATTAATATCTGCTACAATAATTATACAACACGTGAACACCCAGGATATGACTACATATTTCACGATTATGCAACTCTCTGTGCTTCTTACGCATTACGTACGAGAAGGTTGAAAACGAAGCACTTTAGGCCTATTCTATGATTTTTGTCATACGGTGATGGATTGGTGATGTCATGTGGTGCTTGTCAACTGTGATCAACTCCGTTTATAATGAAACGAGTGTTAGAAGATAGCTTATAAAAAGTGTTCAGTTTTTAATAAAATGAAAATCCTTATAGAAATAAAATTAGCTGATTTTCAAATTTTCACTGAGAAAAGCGAGACAGTGATACTTTCGCAAAAATAGACACTGCAGCGAAAAAGTTTATAACGTTAAATTATTTAGTTATCAATCGTACATAGAAATTTACATTAAAGGTATCAACGGATAACTCTTGATGAGAGAAACTCAACGATACCTCATTCACTTACGGTAGCAAAGATCAGAATATGCCTACCACATTAAAAATCACTCGATTAAAGTGAAAAAAAATTCCTTTTTTCGAAACATTCACGTTCATCAAGGAAACATATTTTCCGGATTTCATGCGGAGATGAACCCGGAAAGACAAGTCACCTGGTCTTCGCTGGGACTTGAACCTAGGACTCTTACAGGCTAGCATGCTACTATCTACACCACTGGAGACACTACCCTGCCGTCCTTATTTCACGCATTGTGGCGTGGGGCGCTGAAATAGAGGCATTAATAGCCTGTCTTGACTTCAACAAATGGCCCCCAGGTGGGACGGTAGAAATAAAGATAGACGGCTTTGTCTCAGTCCCTCACGATCCTGCCTGTGTCTCCAGTAGTATAAATGGTAGCATGCTTTCCCGGTATGCAAGAAGACCTGGGTTCGAATCCCGGCGGAGACCAGATGTGCGTGTGTGTGACTTTTCTTTCCGGTTTCACCTCAGTATAAAATCCGGGAAAATATCTGTTTCTTAGATATTATTGGGCTGAGAAAAAGACGTCTATATATCTCTCTCTCTATTCATGTTCATGTCACCCGAAATGAATGTCTACAGAGAAAAAAAAATCTAAAAAATTCTCTTCAGTAGTTCAGAGTGAATGCGGAATAGATGTTTTCATGTAAAATACCCGCAGTTAATTTCAAACACAGTCTCCCTTTATTATTTCTAATTCTTTTAAAAACTCTTAAAAAATAAAAATATTTTGAGTATTGATATTCATCATATATCGATTTAAAAGGATTATAAAACATCGATAGAGCAAATATTTACCATAAATAATACACTTTATTTTTATGGTAAGAAAACATCCTCGTACTAAACTTACATCCTTAAACTTATTTATTCTATCTTAAAGTGCCTTATCGAATAATTTATGTAATATACGCGAAGAGAATAGAGCAAGTATATATATATATATATACAGTATAAGAGGTTCGTTTGCAGAATGATTTATTATCAAGCATTTCCACGTACGAGAAATTTCTTGAAGAATCCACCTGGTTAGTTTCCTGTCCATCAAATACCTAACATCGATTTTATAATTAATCAGCTCCATCCTCAAAAAACCTCTCTCGCCTCAAGAACTCTCCAGAATCTGAAGAAAAAGATTTTTTCCAATTGAAGGGTCGATCACGAAGGAAACTTTTCATCATCGGTCTAGCATAGTCTGGTGATTTCTAAGACAATTGTCGATAATATAAATAAATAAATAAATACATAAAAAAAAAATAAAATAAAAAACAACACGAGAGATAATAATGAGAAATAAATAAATAAATAAATATAATAATAATAAGACAGACTAAAAAACACAACACACACACACACACAAAAGCGTTTTCGTGCGAGTCTGTTGTGAGGCAAAAGCGCCCTCTAATCTTCCCATCTCGCCCATCCGACTCCCCTTTTGGACTAAAATTTCTAGGCTAGTAGTAAAGGGGGCATCCTATTCGCGAAGGTAGATAGATCCTTAACAAAACTCCAGCGCACCGACCGACACAGACCAGAGTAAAAGGTGTTTTGTGTGAGGCCGCCGCCATCGCTTGGCATTCGCTCCGTCAGAAGAAACACATTCTTTCCCATTTTTTCCTATTCCTCTCTCTGTATCGTAAGCGTGCTCTTGCTGCTGCCTGCCTACTTACCTTACCTACCTCACCTGGCCTGCAATAGATACCCGCGGCTTGTTATAGATTAAAAATATAAATAATATTTATTATATAATTTTTTTATGATTTTTTTTCTGTAGGGATCGTGGCTGATAGATGTGATTCTTTCTCTATTCTATCTCCTTTTTTTTCCTATCGTTTTTTTTTTTAGTTATTTGGTTTTGAGGTTTTATTTATTTATTTTTTTTTTTTTTGCTTTTCTTAAATAAATTTCTTTTGTTATCGTTGATTTATTTTATCCGTTTTCTTTATAATTTTTTTTGGTTATTTTTGTTATCCCTGGTGTTTTTGTCTATCATCTGCCGGTTTGAAGCAACAGTTTGGAAAGAGCGTCATGAAAAGAACTGGCGGTCGTACAAACTGTTCGGTGGCGGCAGCGGTGATGATATCGCTTGTCGTTTTGATGTCGACAGGTAAGACATTGTTAATTATTAATTGAATGATACAAATAATTAATATAGTTCAAGAAAAATTATTTTGTGTTTTTTATACCATTTTAAATTTCTATTCTATCTCAACTATAGTGAAATAAATTACTCTATAACGAGATAAATATTATTCCCGAAATTCCTGCGGTAACTATGTTTTGTAAAAGTTTAAATGTGAATTTTTTTGCGTCGTCGAAGTTAGTTATTGCATGTTTATAAGTTAATTTGAATTGTTATTGTTTTCTTTTCTATATAATTAAATGGGTTTATACTGTAAAAAAAAGAGGTAGCTCAAATTTTAGTGTGATTTAAAATGTGTTTTATCATGTGCTGTAAAAAAATTGTTAATCAAAGAAAGTTGATCCAAGTTTTGTTTGGTCTCAAAAAATTAAAAATGATAATCGGAAAAAAATTAAATTTTTTTGGCGAAAAACTATAAAACTGATATTTTAAAAATTCTTTTTGGTTTTCTGAAATTTCGTGAAAATAAAGCCATCTCTTTTTTTGCAGAAAACTCTTTATTCAGATAATATTGTTTGTTGTAATGCACAGTGCATTTTGATTATTTCTAATATTAACATGCATTTATGAATTCACGTATTGCTGGTGTTTATTGTGTAAGTTTATAGTTTTCTGCGTGTAAAAATAATGTTTGTTAGGTGTGTTTTTCGATGTTCTCTCCCTGCCGAGAGAAATTTTGAAGATTCTGGTTATTGCGGTAAAACTTACGTGAAACCGAAACTGATTTGTTCTTGATGTGAATAATAAATACCAAGTGAAGAACTCAATACGTACGTATGCATGCTTTGTGAGACCATCCTGATGAAATGTCTCAGATGATTTCTCCGAATAAATATTTCACTAATACTCGATGAAGCTCGATATAAATATTTTGCCGTTATATGCAATTCCCAAGTCACTCTCTTACGACGCCCATAAATCTTTTATCTCGAAGATAACTGATCTACGGAGATATCGGTTTTGATTACTATCATATGTTTTTCTTTCATAATTCCTATCATGTCGATAAAACCTCACAACACTAAACTGTCTTTGTCCAAATAACCCTCACTATGATTTCTTGCGCCTTTATCTTTCAGATATTGAACATTATGTATTGTATTTCCCCACTCTTTTTTCCCAGAGGCAGTTTTTTCTTTATTAAATTAGTTCCAGCTGCGACTTCTGTAGGTTTATTGTTGGTATTGTTCTTTTATTTTCGTATATTGGATAATGTAACGAGTGAGAATGGTTAAACAAACCGCTTAAAAAATATAAAAAAATTCCGATATGTAACATTTCTTTATCAGTAGGGGATGAAAATGCAAATTACTCATATTAATATGCTAGAAAAAATAAAATAAAGTCAATTGTAAGAGGTTTATCAAGTTTAAAGAAGGAAACAAAATTAGATTTACCGGAAAGAATGCAAGCGTTTATGATATCCAAATATTTGAATGAGAGTTAAAATTTATTTGCTATAACTAACATAAAATAAACGCAAAGATACAACAAACATGCTTCTATTCATTATTAACATTTTTGTGGTGTCAATATTTAGACAATGAAATTTTTTCTCAAGCAAACTGCGAAAATATTTAGTATATTAACTACTGATTAATGAACTTTTAAATAACGGTTCGTATCGAATGTTTTTATGCAGCCATTAAGGGACTATTCAAGTATTACGTCAGCAGTTTTTTAGCTATTTTTGACCCCCCCTCCCCCCTTGTCAGCAAAATTTCGTCAGCAGCTTAGATTATTTCATATCTTGAAAAAGGGTGATTGATGACGTAAGCAACCTTCAAACCCTCCTTCCCCCTTGTCATCAGAAGTCTGGAAATCCGAAACCCCTCCCCCCCCTTCGATGTTGACGTAATACTTGAATGACCCCTACTAATTTTATGTCAAATACTGTAAATGCGATCAATTGAGCTCAAACTGCAATCAAACCGAAGTCAATTTAATTCCGTTCAAATCATATGTGCTCCCCAAGATATCATCTTTACGAATAATTTTTAAATACTTTTGTTTCATGCCTGTATTAACTAGAGAATTTTTCTGTTTAAATTGTAATTCATTTAATATTTTTGCCTATAATTGCCCTATGCACATTTTCCAAATATTTTTGGCGGATTTGTGAAAGTTTTCGACTATTACATTTAGTCATTACGAAAATTTGCTTCAATTTCCAGAGATTCTATGTTGGTACGTATTAAAGAAAATCCCCAAATTTCTCCGATTTACCTAGAATCCCTTTTGTCCAGGGTCAGTCGAAATTCCAGATTTAGATATTTAAGTAACAAATGACGCTGAATTTATCAGAAGATATATCTGGTATAAAATTAGACCAAATAAATCACATTTATCATGTATTATTCATAAACATTAAAACAGCTGTTCGAAGTTCATTTTCACGAAATAAGGGGGTGTACATAATCAAATTCACTTATTCAGAGCCACAGCTTATAACCATGATATAATCATCTATTCTACAGCCATGGCAAAATTCATCACAAAATTTTGTAAAACTTTGAAAACGCGCACTTGCTAATTTTTTGTAATCATGTGACCAAACTGCCCAAGTTTCATGGCAGGGTAACCAAATAAATATTTCCAGCAGAACCATTTTCTTTCCAATTTCTTCACCAAAACATATGATGCTGAGTTTACAAAAACGTGCTCTTTTACAAACACCGTGATTCCGCTCCAAAAGCTATGCGGAAATTTCCGTTCTCCAAACGGGCATCGAAAATTCTTCTTATCCGTTCACTGAGACGTTCCCAAAGTTTAGTAATTTTTCGACGAGTTGTTAAGGTTGTAGACCAGGGGTTTCCAAAGTAAAACTTCTTGTGGAACCCTTGATGATAATGAGACAGTTCCACGGAACTCAAATACATTTTTGAATATTTATCCAAAAAAGATAAGTTTTTACTGCCGTCTCAACAGCATCATAGCCCCAAGGCAAAATAAAAAAAAAAAGGGCTCACGCACCACCTCTTAATTCAGATATTTATTGTCATAAATCATTGTGCCAGATCTTATCGTGAAAGCCTTTATGCAAATGAGGTCACCTTGCCGTGCCCGGGTGGGACTCGTGTGTTAAGATGGTCCAAGGGTGTCGTAAAGTACACGTAAATTCTGCAATTCAAGAATCCTCACTTCTAGTGGATTAAAAATTTTCAAAGGCAACATCGTTTTTACAACTTATAATTTCCTGATGAAACAGGAAATGCACATTCATGAACTTCGAATGTGAAAAATTGAATGTAAAAAAATTTAATGTTACTGTTTCTAAGTTGTTTTGTGATCAAAGTGATCTGATGTTTTGAAACGACACTATATCTCGTTAAAATACAAAATTAAAAAAACCTTTGCGAGTATCAGTAACAATAAAGCTCTCTCTGGGTTCCGGGTTTTTTAATGGTACCGTGGCGTTTGATCATGTGGAACCCACAAAAAAAAAGCTTCCACGGAACCCCAGTTGGAAACCTATGCTGTTGACAACACAGAGAGAGAATAGAAGATTTTTAACTATGCACACCCTGTATTTTTTTTTTTTCATTTATTCACGCAAAAAACGGTGGCAATATTAAATTTATACCATAAAGACATTAAGGACCGAACACACACCTCTGAGAAATATAAAAGCGTTCCCGAAGGAAGGGTGCATCTGAAATTTTTTTTAATTACAAAACAAAAGGAAAAAAAAGATGTATAAAATCTTAATCATCGTCAACTTTGTCATTAGACTACAAATATTAATAATAGTAAATCATAAATCCTCTGTTTGATCTAGTAATCATGCGCTATATTGCGGCTTAATGTAAGTAACTATGTAATGTTAAGCATATAATTGATATATAAAATCGTAATTGTCATCCTGATCAATGTTTACAAGTTGTCTTGATTGATTACCATAAAGAGACAACAAATAAACGATAGTCATTCAATAAACTCTTTTGAATTTACGTATCCAAGTACATTTCTATCAATTTTAATACATTCGAAGGTTGTTCCACTGCAGAAATTCGCGATTTTATATTTATCAAATACGCAGTACAGTAATTCTTGTGAAGTGAAAAATTTGAAAAAAAAAGTCAAAATTCCATTAACTAAAGTGAATAGAAATTTTGAAAAGGATACAAAAACCCTGAAAGTTTTGCCAAAAATGACATGGCAAGAAAAAATGAATGCATGCAAAAAAAAAAAAAAAAAATCAATTTTTCATGCGTAGGCTTTTTTTTACACAATTATCGTTCCGTTCCTACGCAAATGTCATCTGAGATCGTAGAAAATGTATAAAATTCTAAAATGTATGGAAGAAAAAAGTACATAGGTACGAGAGGTTTATTTTTCTCTCTTCTTCCTTCTAGTTAAATAGTGAAAGGTAATATGATTCATCATTTTTATTAGCTTTATTCGAAATAATTTAAAAATGGGAGTTTGAGAAAATTATAAGGCACACTATATTCTTGTAATTTTTAATTTTTTTTCAGTCGTAGAAATCAAAAATTTCAAACATTCGGTTGTTATCATCTTTTAGAATATAATATTTGACAACGCCACAGGTTCGAAATTGAATTAACATAGAAAATATTTATTCACATATCAGGCTGCTTTTATTCGTTTTTATGTAAATTTTGTTTCATTGCTAGGATTTGATTTTGTCTTCTTAGAAAATTTCTTTTCAGCATTTTATGGTTTGAAATTGGAGAAAAAATGAGAAAATAATATTTTTTTAAATTACTTATGGCTTGAAATTAGAGAAGATATTAGAAAGAAAATATATTATTTCCTTTTTACCAGCGTGGCAAAAATTATTAAAATTAATCGAATTTTTTTAGAGAAAATTACCAATATCAATCAATAATAATATGAAAATATCATAATTATCAAGCGGGATCGTATCTTTACATGAAATATAATGTTTAACTTTCAAATAGCCGAACATGCTGAAATCCATATAAAAATTACGTGAAATTATGTAGTTTATTCAAGTACACGGTTTTCGATTTACAGAATACATTAAGTGTGTCCAGTTTGATATATATTTGAAATTTAATTTAAAAAAAAATGTTTTAATCTTTAAAGTTTAATCGCAAACTGATGTTCATTGTAACAAAACAGCATATTAATCACCTTAATCATTTTGAATAATAATAATAATCTCAAAATGCAAATCACATTAAAGAATATCCCACAATATGTACGACTATATTCCAAACAATCTTGACAAAAAAAAATACAGTTTAACTCGGTTATAACGACCTCCGTTGTAACGATACTTCGGTTATAACGTCAATATTTGATGGTTCTGACTAATTACCATGCAGAATAATATTAACGAACCTTGCTTATAATATCAATGAAAACGTAACGACACCGTATTATGTATCATAATTACGGTGACAATATGACCCGTATACGGAACATATAATATATTTCGTAATTTTACACTTCTTGACGTTTTTTTAATTGACTCTTCTTTTCAACTAAGCTTACTTTAATTCACAACCCTTACTAAAATCAGCGATGAAGATAATTTGCATTATTTATACGTATATTATACTATGGTATAATTATGACTATAAATATCAATATTAAGCTCGCACATATTTGTCGTGTTCAGTGCTTAACGCATGGGCTCACCCGAGCGTGGCCTTATGAAAATGAGATCTGGCCAAATTTTCGGCAGTTAATATGTAAATTGGGTAGCAGTTATTTTTAGCCTGGTATGAGAAGGACCCAAGAAAATTACTTTGCCCGGGGACCCGTGATGCCATTTAGACGGTTCAGGCTGTGTTTAATTCTTTCTTCTGTGAAAAACATTTTAAAATCACTGTGGACTCTTTCTCGTTGAGTTATTTATAACGAATATTTGGCGATTCGGCCAACACACACATTTGGAGACATTTTTAGCGAGAATTGGCAATATCCCGCATTTATGATCTCAATTTCCCGTATTTTTGTTGATGAAATAAGATCAATCTAATTAAAAATAAGACACCTTCATACACACTATTTGATTGCATCTGATTATATTTTTCATACTTAGAAGTCTTGAAAACATCAACCTTGTGCTTGTAATGGCATCGCGGTTATAATGACAAAATTTCTCAGAATCTTCAATGTCGTTATAACCAAGTTTGACTGTAATTCCTTTTTTAATATACTGTACTTGTTATGGTAAATGCGATAAATCCAATTATGATACATAATTGCCTGTTATTATGCATAATTACCGACCATTTTGCTAATTTATCACATTTACCGGAGATTATGCATAACTCCCAGCTGACATTGGGAAATATGATGAATCACCAATTAATTACTTAAATTTACCGGACATTTTAATCAAACTTTAGTTTAAGGTGATGGATTCGATCGCTGATGTTGATTATGTTCAAAAATGCTGAAGAAAAAAAACCTAACATGACAACGCTGATAATAATTCACACGCCTTACCCTTACAACACTAATTTTAATTTAATACAATTTTTATGGCGAAATGTGTGGAGTGCAGCCCATCAAGTACGGGATGAACCCATAAGTGTTTGAATTTAAAATTGATATTCCCGCATTTTTTTCAATTTCTACTATATTTATCATACTTACCACTTTTAATCTGGAATCAGTGGTAAAAGTGGTAAATTTAGGAAAATTTATTACGCTTACCAAGATGATTGGTTATTATGCATAATTAACCAATAATTATATGTAATTACCATACGTAATTACCAGGCGTAATTACCTACCATGCATAATTACATAAAATATTCATCAGAATGATAAGTAAATCATTATATTCTATAAATTACATTTAATAAGTTTAATAAACTTATAATTTTGACTAAATATCAAGAATTATTTCTCAAAGTTCATTTTTTTATAAACTCACACCAAAAATATTTTCTTTTGATATTTTTTTGTATTTAAGAATTAAAAAAAAAAAATTGGACGTATTCCGAGTATTACTCTCACTTTATACGTATATTATTTAAAGGAACGAGTGTAATAATGATGCTAAAAAAAAATGAAACAAGGATAATCAAAATTATTTTTTCCTTAATCCTGACGAGTTTATCATCGCTTTCTGAAAGACCACTTTCGGCAAAAGCATATTAAAGTGCTTTTTTTCTTAAATGTGAAAAAAATGACTAATTAATCAGAAGTCGGAGACCCGCGGTTGTATTTGCACATCATTTAAGAATGTTTAAAATGCAAGGTCTTAAAAGCACGAATTTTTTTTTTTTTTTTTGTCATCATAATTTAAAACGGTATTATGAAAAGCAAAAAGAAGTAAGAGACGAGAGAGGTCTGTTGGAGAGGAAAAAGTAATTACAAAAATCTTTTTTCAGTTTTTCACTTCTTTCTTTTCTCTATGAATGCATTGAAATGGATAAGTTTTCTTTTCTAAGATGTATATCCAATTACTTATGACAATTTGCTCAAAAGCACGGGTTTTTTTCTTCAAATATTATCTGAATAGCCAAGGATCACGTCGTCTTTAGAGAATAGTTGAAAAGCAGTAGTTTAATGTTAAAACAATGTAGTCCGGTGAGGAGTCTTTTCATGTCGTCATGCCCAAACTTGTCTTTTTTTGTATAATACAGTAAAAAAACCCTCTTTTGTGGACACTCGCAGGACCAAAAAAAAAAAAACAAAATTGCGACACGGTCGGAAATTTTGACGTGAATATGTTCTTTGTACCTTGATTCGTATGGTAGGTACTGACATAACGAAATTAGTATAATCGGATTTGTCTTTGGAATATCTAACAGATGATACCATTGACTTCTATCTGCGTTGTGAACCTCTCGAGATATATCGCAAAACAATTACGAAAGCGGGTCGCGAGCCTAGTGTCTAGACCGGAAGACATATTAAAACCGGAATGGAATCCTTAGAAAAAGACCTATCAGACGATATCATTGGCTCTTATTTGCGTTGCGAGCCTTTCGAGATATAGCGTAAAACAATTTGATTATGAAAACGGGCCGTGAGTCTGGTGCCCAGACCGGAAGAGGTATTGAAATTGGAGTGGTATCATTGAATTTCTCTTAACGGGACCTATCCGCAGATATCAAAAACACTGATATATTATTCTGAGCACTTGCAAAATAAAATAATTTCGTCACACAACTTTTTGCGAATGCTCTCAGTGTCGTCAGATGGTTTAAAAGAAGTATACACGTCAACATTAGTCCGTAAAACAGGGGTGACCGTATCAAAAGGGGTTCCAATTGAAACCGTAAAATACAATTTCAACAATAATTGAAATGGTTCTTTAAAAAACGCAATTTTAAAATTACTAAAGAAATATTATGCAAAGTTTATATACTAAATCTTCTATCTTTTGATAAAAAAAACTGATGAATCGATGTTTGGTGCGTTTTGTTCAGTTGTCCAACTCCTACAAAATGTATTTTTAATTGCGAGACTAAATCCAATGCCTTACCAACATGTCTACAGGGAAAATGTATTTAATTCATGTAGTACTTTAAAAACGTCCGAATAGTTTTTAACACTGCTTTCATGGTCCTCATACTCATGTAACCGATAGACTTATTGGCTGTTTTTTTTCTTCAAGTTTTTTAAAATATTTTTATTAAATTTTTATAGTGTAATCCCGGATTACTAGAGCTGGCCACATTAAACAGGTGGAATCATGTAAAATATGAGCAAAACCACAACACGTTCAAGTTCAATGTAACCAGTGTTATCCAACAAAGTAATTTTGAAAAGGAGTTTCAATCCTCGCTAAAATTTTAGGGGGGTAGTTCTGTGGACGGCGGTGTATTTTTTTTTTCTGAAAAAGCGAGAAAAAACTAAACTCTAAAAGAATTACATGAAATTTGAAGGAGCATTTTCACTCCTCAATGAAATTTGGGGGAATAAAATTGAATTTTCATGCGCGAATCACCCACCTGTATGAGTATTGGGGAACATTGAATGGAACGAATAATGAAAATGGTGTCCGTGACCGTATCTGAGGATGACCGTTAGGCAAGGGTTCGAAATACATTATTTAAGTGGGACTTTTGCCGGGATATATTTTTATTTGGCCGTTAAACGAGGTGACCGTTCAGAGGGGTTTTACTGTATCACAAAAGAGTGTGAACAAGTGAATCGTGTAATTTTTTTTGTCCATTAAAGTATCCGACTTCTTGTCACTTTTCTTAAAAATGGTACTGGAGTGATTTTTAATAACATTCTTTTGATAGAAAGTGTCCCGAAATGATGAAAACAATAATAAATTTTGGACTACCTATGTCATTTCCTTGGGGAAAAGTCATTTTATATCAAATTTTAAGCGAAATGTACGTGATATTCCAACACGATTATAAAAAATTCCACGGATATTTGTTTTGTTATTTTCACAGTACGTTTAGCTAGTTATGATGAAGGTTATGAATCAAAATTTAAAAGATCATATGATATGCTCATAAGTTACACCCAAATCTGTTGATATACGAGATCGTTTCGTTGCGAAAAGTCACTCACATAAAAATACTCGTATCTCTAAGAAAAAAATTCGATATAAAATAATGGAGGTGCCATCAATTTTTTCTATGCTTCCAAAATATTAACACTCGCAATAAAAATTTAATTAGCAGGACACACCACAGTGGAATTCACGCAGAATAAGAGTAGCATCGCTTACAAGATGAATGTAATGCGGAATACATGAATGATTGAATTGCAATTTTTATTGATGTGCACATGCGTGCCAATCAAGGTTGGCAATGCAGGGTAAAAACACAGAATAATAGTACAGAATACATTCTGATGTCGGCGTCAATGTCGGCTTCAACATGTTCAAAGCGACCTATTTTTCGCATGTTACGTGACTTTTTATTGTCGGTGTCATGCACACAAGTCGAGGTACCGCTGTATACAATTCACTATTTCACTGGCCTAATAGGTGGCTTCTCTTCGTGGAATGTCTTATTGCAATAGTGACTACTTTACAGGCAAATCACATTTTTACTGATGTATCAAATATTAGAGGCCGTAAAACCTGATCTTTGCCTATTGATTATAGATATGTATATAAGCGTTACAGTATAATTTTGACTGCTTGACAATAGTCAGACTAGAAATTCCATCCATTAGTTGATGTTACTTATCAAAAATGTATTTCTTACGCTCTGTTAAAAGACGCATACGGCTGACTTTTGGCAGGAGATCAGGCTAAGGCTTTTAGTGGGGACCATATATTGATTATCAAATAAATTTTTCTATTGTAGAAGTAAAAATGTATAAGATAGATCACGTGCATTCCCAAATTATAGTCCTGACAGCCTCTTCATGTGGCGGCTATGGTCTTAACAGCACCATAAGCCCTGGGCGAAGTAATTTAGTCCCTGCTACCAGATTTCAAGGGTCAGTTATCTCAATTTAGGAACTTCTATGATGATCACTATTTCTTCACATTTTTGCGGTTTTTGACGGATCACCATGAAAAAAACTTATAGTGGAACACCATAAATTAATCTACCATTTTCGGTAGATGCGTGGAGCAAAAGTCTATGGACTAGAGCCATGTCATATTCCCTTTGGAGGTACGTACGAGTACATAGTACATTGTGGAGGGCCGCAAAATGACCAAATCAGTCCATGCGAAAAATATTTTTGGAATAAAAATGTATTGAAAGTAATAATAAGTCTGTGATTTTTCTAGCCAAGTATGTCATGGTACCTTAGAATTAAGTGGGGACGCTAAAGTTCTTCAAGATCTGACAGGGGTCCCACAAAATATTTAAAATTATAATCTAATTCCCAAGGTTATAAATATGTAAATAAATCTTCATCTACCAGAATTTTTAAAAGTAGCTTTCATTCTTAGGTTATCCAAGTAATTCCGTTGTTTTCGCAAATAATTTGAAATTTTATTTTACCACATTTGCTCGACAGCTTTCGTTATATGAAATAAGTAATAACGTTGATCGTATCTGGTTTAATCTGGTTTTTCGTATCCAAAAAACGCGACATCTTCAAAGTTTCAATTTCCTTTTTACTGAAAAAGCAAATATTAGTCTGGCTTTCCAGAGGTGCCTTATTAACTTCAGTCTAGTCTCTTGAGCATGACTGATTTTAAATATTTACCTTTCCATAAAAATATATCTTATAATTTTAGTTGTCACTATAGTTGCAATGTTGCTATTATAAGACATGCCAGTCTATTTGGCCGATCTAATTTAAAATGGAGCGCTTGATGACAGTTTATTTAAACTCTATTTATAGTAGAGTTTTATATGATTGTATAGACTTAAAAAAGTAAATTAAAAAAAAAAATAGCGTTTTAGATTTTTTTATAACTAGAACATTTCAAATCGTTCCAAATTTAGTCTAGAAATTTTTTGAAAACTACTTTACAAGCGAATTTCTTCTGTTTTTTTAATGTTATTGAAGTAATAATTTCAATAAAGGTAGAGAAAGGTTAATCAACAAAAAGTTTATTTTTTTATCGTCAAACATTTGAGTTGCATCATGATGCAATAATGATCTCGCTATTTACGTTGCACGTTATCTCATCAGTGATTAATATGATAAGGATTTCCTTGCTTGTCACATATGTGCATTAAAAAACAATCAATTATTCGTATTACAAGAGAAGTGCATTACTCGCATACACACACACACACACACACTCTGTGAAAGGAACCAAAAATAACTTTTGCATAATAAATTTGAAAATGCACGAGAAGCCACTCGTAAATTCGAAGAAGAGTGATCGCAGGAAGCAAGCATTGAATGAGATGGTATAGAAAAAGTCATTCTATAAATTCTATGAGACATAGACGCTGGTCTTGGTTTCGAACGTGGATATTAAAAATCATTGACATAAGAACAAGACGACAATAAGAGCACGATTTTGGAGACTGATTCATTTGATAAAAAGTCAAGTTTTCCCGTGAATTTTGCATTAAAACGTAGTTTAAGTAAGAGTAAATACAATAAAAAAAAAAGGGGTTTCCATTATTAACTCCGTGATTCCGATACTGTAACAAAATCATTTTTAACAATATCGGAGGTTTTCCACTTTATCAGTGGCTAGTAAAAAACATAAAAGTGCTTTAAGGGTTCGTTTGAAATTTCTTGTTTTTATTCGGTTATATTCCTTGGAGCAAAATAGAGTATTAATTTAATTTTAGACGTGATATACATCGTCTTTGAAGAAAAACGAAGACGAATATATAAACTGTACTATGGAGAAATAGACAATTCCCATGAGAGGGAGCACCACTTATCAAATGGTCGGATAAAGTGTTTTGGCGCCATCAGCTAACACATTCCCGAACTTCTCAAGAGTAATCTCAAACAATATCAGCGATTGAGACATGAATAACGAGCGTAGAGTCTAGCTGACTATTTGCTATCGTAAACAACTATTCAATTCTTATCATGTACGTTGCCATTCTAACGTTGAATGACACTTTGAGTCATGGATAGATGCCGGTGAAATCATATTGATATTAATATTTATTTCAAATTTTATTTTTTTAAGAATTGGAATTCGATTCAACTTTTAGGGGTTTTTTCCCAATTACGTATACAGTCAAACTCTGTTATAATGACATCGAAGATTCCATGAAATTTTGTCGTAATAGTCGAGGTTTTGTTACACCAAAGATGGGTTGACGTTTTCAAGACCTATTTTGACGAAAAATAAAATAACAGGCAATCAAATACTTTGCACGAAGTTTTTAATCGATCATTGGTCATTTTTGTCGTACCATAATCATTTTCTGCACACGGGAGCTAATTAAACTGGGACCTACAATTCATTACCGATTCCGAACGGCAGTATTTTTTTTAATACTCACCGAGAGGTTGGTGCGTTAGCCGCTCGATGTGGGACTCCCTGAGGTAGCAACCTTTTTTAGTGGTGATGTCGCCGTTTCTGTTGTGCTTGTCAGCATGAACCGGGTATCGAACTTGCGACACCTCTAAACATCCTTTGATGCTTTAGGCGAGTATCTTATCGACCTGGGCTACCACGCCCATGAAGGTTTTACTTCTTCAAGATTAGGGGTGACCAATTCGATCGATTAAAAATACGGGAAATGAGGACAATTAATACGGGACATTGCCGATTCTCTTCAAACATGTTGCCAAATAACGACGAAATTACTAAATATTATTTATAAATAAACTTGCCGAGGAAAAATTCTACAGCGAGTCTGCTAAAAGGCATTTCATGGGGAAAAAATGAACTTGTGTGAAAAATATGTGAGATGGATATATTTATAGTCATATTCATCATAACACAATTTATAAATTATGCAAATTATACCTTCATTCCTGATTCTAGCAAAGATTAGAATTAAAGCAAGCTTCGTTGAAAAACGTGGGACATTTTTATAAAAAATTAGTCGGGAAGGGAAAGTACGTGAATGTTTCGTACATTGGTCATGTCAATTAGCAAGTCGGAACGTCAAAAAAAAAAACCGTACAATAACTTTTTTTTCAACGTTAGCTAAAAAGAACAGATGAACATTCCCTGGATGTGATCAGCTCTAAACTTGGAGATTTCTTGGAAAAATGCCATTGAAACGGAAACGAAAGCGACGAAAAATTTGTCGTTATATCCGAGGTGGTTGCTTTGTGTCGACGTTATAAGCAAGGTTCATTAACATTATTCTCTGTGGGAATCACTCAGGACCACCAATTATTGACAATTATAGTCAAAGTATCGTAACAACCGAAGTCGTTATTACCGAGTTTGACTGTATGTCGATATTTATTTATCTTTTCAAATGAAAAGATTCCCAGTGGAAAACACTTGAGAAAAAAAATACTAGGTTCTTGTGAATTCTTGATTATATTTTTAGCTACAACAAATACAAGTTAACTAAGATGCTAGAATATCAGAGATTAAAAAAGAGAGAAATCTGAAGATTCAGTTGCTCTGAAGAGAAGTTTTGTTGTTTGAAACTTTACAGAGTTTGACATTTTTAAGGAAAACCTCTTACGTCCAGAAATTTTTTATTCTCAAAAAGTTATATATTTCTTAGATTATTTTATCTTGGTTTCCCTTTTAGATAAAGGGAAAAAGAAAAGTTTTTTCGAGGTGTGAGAGAGATATATAAAAGTTAGGCAATGCAGCACATGCCTATGATGTGTGAAGTGATGGACGCTCCCATTCTTGATGTCCTCTGGGGAATGGGCAACCAGAGTATTACTTTTCGGGTCAGTCTAGAAAAATAAACTGACTCCATACCTATAGAGTGTCTCTCTAAGATAATATCACTTCTCAGAGCTTTCAGAGGTCTACGGGATTCGGAACGGGATGCGTCATATATACCACGAGTAAAGATCGAAAAGAAACATTGTCAGTACGGGAGAAAGTGATAAAGTTTCAAAATAGATGTTTTCAGTGATGCCTTGAAGCTGGGTACATAAAGTTCAAAAAGTAGAGTACATATACAAGATATTTCTCATGTTTTTATGATTTACAGTAATACCTGAATGAGAAATCGTATTTTGCTTTGGAAGCATTCAATTATAAGAGTGGAAAGAAATGTTTTAGGAGGTTCTGTTTGAGTTAGGATAAGGCAGAAGCCGAATGTTTGCTATCTCATACGCTCAAGAAAACAGAATAAATTACGAGCGGATAAGTTACCGGAAGAAGAGCGTTTCGTATAGAAGATGATCGTCATTGCTGCAAAAGCTGCAATCTTTCGCACTGCCATAATCTCAACATAATCCTCGCAGTAATCTTCGGAATTGTCAGGAGAGAAGAACTTTGTAATGTAATTAGTTCCACTGAGAGAAGCTAAACCATAGGAACGAGATATTTTGGAGTGCCTTTGCACCTGAAATTATTGAGTACATAATTATGTTTGGTTCGAAGCTATCAGTTTTGTAGAACCTGGAGAAATATTTGTTCCATAGAACTTTATGTAAGTCATTTACTTGAATTCGTGGAGCCTTCGTTACCAAGAGAATCGCTTTTAATGAGGTTTAGGAAGGTTCTTGGATCTGTCGTTAATTATATTTACAACACAGAGAGAGGAAGCGAGAGCGATATACGGAAAATAAATTCTCCGCTCCTCTGAAAAGGGAACTTTTCTTAACCAAAAACGAATCTGATGATACTGAATGAGTTTTGTAAACCAATTTTTCCCTCTCCTTCAGTAAGCATCAAAGATTTTAGACACGTGTATTCAGTCATGTAGTTATGCATCTCCAAAGTTTCGTTAGTTTGAATGGAAGTGATAGAAGTGTATCCAATTACCATTAGAAAACATTGAAGAATTACGAGAAAAACTCTTTAAGTAGGTCAAGAATCCAGTTCGTTCATCGAACGTATAATATAACCTCGATAAAATATGAATAAAAATGTTATTAGCTCACGTATTTGTATTGTATACGCTATAATTTCTATACCATTTCAATGTATTTCGATGAGAATAAACAAAATTCTTGGTTACCGTATATCCATGGTAGAAAAATCAATACATAAAAGATACGAATAATTGAGTAATTTCATACATTGCCAGTAAACAAATACTGACTAATTCAACAATAAAAATGAATAAAATTTTGTACATTGATTACACAGGGTGTTTGGTCTATAAATGAATTCAAAAGGATTTTACTGAGAGAACCACACATGCTTAGAAGATATAAACTCCAACGAAAATGACTTAAAATAAAAATTAAAACGCCATACAGCCGTTTCGAGGCTAATGTAGTCCCTTCTTCAATGAAAAAATGATCTGATATATTGCAGGCCACTCGCTAGAGTGAAAGCTCGTGGACGGATAGAAAACCGACACGTGATGGTGATGATAATTGCAGAGAAATAGATTGTGATGATGATTGCAGAGAAATAGATTGTGATGATAATTGCAGAGAAATAGATTGTGATGAGATAATTGCAGAGAAATAGATTGTGATGAGATAATTGCAGAGAAATAGATTGTGATGAGATAATTGCAGAGAAATAGATTGTGATGAGATAATTGCAGAGAAATAGATTGTGGTGATGATCGCAGAGGAATAGATAGTGATGATTATATAGGGCTCGGATTTTTTATGACCTAAAGATGAAATGTCCTAGGTTAAAAAACCTAAAATTGAGATTTTTTGACCAATCAGCAACAATGTTTTCATCTTTAGGTCATAAAAATCCTAGCCCTAATGATGATGATTGATACGATTACGGTTATAAGAGAGAATGTACCGATGACGGAGTGACAAATTTAAGAAGCCCAAACATTTGAGAAATATGGAGAGCTGGAGAGCATAATCCTTAACCAGAGAAGGAGAGGTTTTATGAATATGAAGCGCTTCGAAAAAAAATCTAACAAGGAAAGGGTCCTGAGGTTTCGTCCTAAAAAAATTGTAAAAACAATTTAAGCACACACATTTTCATCTCACTACAACATTCTAGATTTTCAAATTCATTGACAAATTCTTGGCTTCTATTGGTGTGTTCAAAGTACTAATATTTAAAATTTTTTGTGAGTGACCCATAATATATTCTTTTATATTTCTGTGCACATTTGAGTGATTAGAATCAATGGTAATTTTTCAAAATTTTTTAAAGACGTCACTTTTTTACCATTTCCTTGTATGTCGGGGGGTGGCAGAATAAAAGTTAAAATGATGATTGTTGATCCAGCAATTATAACATTGCGAGCGGTCTGACCTAATCAGATCATTTTCACACTGAAGAAGGGGGCCACATTGGCCTTGAAACGGCTGCATGGTTTTTTAATTTCATGTTTTAAGTCATTTTTATTTGAATTTACATCTTCTACACTGCACACAAAAGATTTTTTTCCTTTACACACATGCTTAGTTATAAAAGTGCGGTGTCGTTGATAGGGGAGGAGTCCAAGTTTTTCCATCCAAGTTTTCTACAAAGGAGGACATATACACTGTCAACAGCTGCTTTAAGGCCGGTTTTACGCTATAAATGTTTGGCAAAAGTTCTTTCATAAAACTTTCAAATGCAACCAATAAGCGCATCGCTTACGTTTGAGTGACTGTAACCGATGCTCTTATTGATTGGTTTTTTTTTTTCAAATTCTGCAAAAGATCTTTTATCAAACTTTTATAGTTCAATATATTTCAATTCCGGCCTAAGACGCTTTTCACAGCAGTTACGCGCTGACTTACAGTCAGCATATAAATGCCGCGACATGCAATGAATGCATGGTTGGGATAATTCAATTTAAGTCAGTAACGCGTAATAGATGATGTGTGCAAACTGAGTGGAATGTGCGGCCTCCCATATCCGTATGAACAGCGTATGTCTGCGGAAAATACTACTAATACACAAATGCTGCAAAAACTATTAAACTCTTCGCAAGAGATTAAGTACAATTTCGACATTTGCAGAGCCACTGATGTGTACACATTGTTTTTTATTAACCTAGAAATAAACTTAAGGAGTTGCGCCCTCTTTTTAACCGTTTATTTAGCCGTGTTTCTCTCAAAAAAGCAACACATGGTTTTCATATATTTTTCAAGCAAAAGTATTTATATTTTGAGCTCATTTACGCATTAATGCTCATTACTTTTCAATATCTTTTTACCCTGGCACCCTGTATTTCAAAAACCATTTGCATCTCGATAATAGTTACCAGCAGTCTATTTCTCTCTCTAACATATATTTTACATGCAGGTATTTTAGATTTGTATATGTTTCGGTAATTACTTTTGTGAGTAAGATTTAGTTAGTTAATCTGCAAAAAGTAAACTATGAAACTCAACATGATGTACTTTCGTGCTATCCAAAGAGGATACAGTAAGTGTTTTTCATTTTGTTGCTTTTTTTTTCCTACCCAAGACACCATAGTTAAAAATGCTCGAACCTCCATGAATATTTTGACCATTTTTCTTCGGTGGATTTCAAAATGGAGATATGTTTGCGTGCTCTGAGCTCACTTTCTCTGTTTTCTTTCACGACTTTTTTTTTTCTTTTTTGTCCAATCTTTAGTTTTTCTTTTACATCTTATTCTTCCTACAGTATGTTTTGTACGTTTGGGTAAAAACTTCCAACGCTTTTCATATTTTTATGATGAAAAAGAGAAATGTACAAAAAGTATAAAAAAAATTCAAGGAAAATGGAGATAATTCCAAAAAAAAAACAAAAAAAAAAAAACAGGAGAAAAATGCAGGGGAAAAAATATAAGAAAGAGAAGTTTCAACGATAAAACAACTCAACGAGTACATCATTTCTATACGGCTTTTCCTATACTAGTTTTGAATCCTTCCTTTTTTTATGAATAGTAAGTAGATGAACGGCACAATTAAATGAAATTTTTTCTTTAATTTTAATTTTTTTCATTACTTTATTACGAGGTTTTTAATTGGATTCAGACAGCTCAGATGAAGTAATCCTTACTTGCAATGAGCGAACGTTTCTCATCCAAATGGAACCTTTCTAATTAAAGTAGAAGTCTTTGTTCAAAACTCTAAAATTCTTCTAATAAATCATCTTTCATGGGAAAGAGGAAAAAAATGAATTTCCAGGTGGGAGTTCCTTAGATTATTACCAATCTCTTTCGAGTAATTATAGCTTAATTTAAAAATTGCTCGAATGTTTCCGGTACCGATAATACAGATGTAATGCTCAACGCTCTGTTTCCCGTAACTTTTAGTTATGCCTATGATTTGATCTTGTGCTTGTAATTACAGCGGAAATTAATCAAACTTTGTGGAATTTATTGCTTCTTTTGTATTTCATTCTGATCTCTGTTATCATCTAAAATTTTGGTTTGGGTCATTGAGAAAGTCTAATGTTAGATCTGCTGAAACTTTGAGTTCGAAAGTCTGTTATCACCGTAACATTGGTCGGCTATCAGTTTTAAGTGACTATATCTGATTATGGTAAATGATAGATATAGACAAGAGAGATATTAATGTGACCCCCAGCTTATTCCAAGAAAAACGGATTTCTGGAGTCTGGCAAGATGGTCATTATCTCAAATGTGCTAAACCAAGTCAGGAGCATTTAGAATCAGAGAAGTACTTAGAGAGCTTGTTCATGCTATTTCTAAAATTTAGACACACCTGAAAGGTGTGTCTTGTTTTTAAAGATCTCTCATGCGTCCCAGAAAAGACAATATACTATACAAATATTGACTATACTACAATATTGATGTACGTGATCTGCAAGAACGCATTAATAATCTAAATTGTCGAAATTAAATTCCTCCTACTGTTAGGTCCCCTTTGTTTTGACCAAGATAAAAAGATTAAAAAATGATTCGTTTTAGTTTCACTTCTGAGCAAATGTCTAATCTGAGGTCATTTGTTCCTCTTAACCAATAGTGAAGAGGCATTTCATATATAGAGTGCGAATGATTAAGGTATAAGTTTCCCATATTTTTCTCAAATAAAACGCTGAAGTTGATTTTAATTCAGATATCCCCCCCCCCCCCCCACCCGTTTTCCTATAAAGCCATCCCTCTAATTTTCCGCAGTTTAGTTCGTAATGGCGTAGAGCATGCCGTGTTCGGATATAGAGGCCATGACTACTAAAACCTATTGACTTTATTGAGAAGTTATAGAAAAGAGCTACTAAGGTCGTATTATGCATAATTTAACCCTACAGTGCATACTGTTGCCGATTTGCAACATCTACTTTAAATGTGTTTCTTTTTCCCGTTGGCAACTTCATGTCCGAGACAATCATTATTCCCATTTTTAATTTTCGTTCGAAAGCCATGCATAGATGGCAGTAAAACTCCTCATTAAAAAAAATGTCAAAAAAGAAAATCATGCACGGTAGGGTTGAAATGATTTATTTGCATTTCTTTTCTTTTTTTTACGTTGAAAAAGTTTGCAACCCAAATTTGTTTTCTTTCCATAGCTTGAATCTCAAAGACGGTAGTTGTGTATATATATTTTAAAAGTAATAATCCTTCAATACATTTCTTTTATATGTGATTTTACGTCCTCTTTAAGACCCTGTATAAGGGGTACAATTTGGAATAGATTTTTTAAGTATTTTTTCCGGCTTTCTATAGGCTTCATTAATTATAGAAAAAATTATCAGCTCAAAATAAAAAGCCATGCATTGTAGGGTTCAGCTGTGAAAAGATAATCGATTCTTTGAATATGTTTTAATTTAGAAAGGCATAGGTGAAGTTTAAATAATTGAAATTTTCATTTCAAAAGAATGATTTTTAAAAGGATGGATAGGATAGACTATTATTTATTAATACATCGTCAATCAGGTGCTTCGACAAGGTTGTTCAAGAAAAATTCCAGAGTACATAGAATAGCTTCTGTTGTCGTATATTCTACCACAATAGACGCATTAAAAAAATGAAAATGATGCTCCTGCCAGAAAAAAATCGGCATGATATCCATTCTTAGATGAAAAATACATTTTTTCATGATTCTTTGATTTTTTTTCAGATTCGATGTCACTGTACACACATAGGTATAAGCATTCATATTTCTTATGGAGTTATTTTTTGCTTCAAAAAATATTTTTAAATTTCAGCTATTTCATTGAGTGATTTGCCTGTAGTGACCTTTTATGTTTGTGTTAGTAACGATTTATTTTTGTTTCTACGTGCTTGATCAATTCTACTTTCAAAGGAATGGGTAGTGCCGCAATTGATGTATATTTTTTCCGTTTTATCTGTTTTCTAATGTGGTGTCTCCTTTTTTCCCGTCTTAAGCAGTGTTATCTATCTTCCTCAGGAGGGGTTAGCATGTTGCTAGTCTATTTTAGCTGAGGATAAGATATTTCAGGGCTTTCTAAGCTGGCTTTGAATCAACAAAACCACTGGACTTTATTTCTTCGCGTGATATATTTCTGAAACAGTAATCCTTGAAAGAACTACCCTAAAAATGTCGACGATAGCTTATGTGCATATTCTTTGTTTACACCAGGTATATAATTGTTTTGAATATCAAAATTCCATGCGAAGAATAAACATTAATTCATTTCCTTCAATATATAAACATTTTTTTCGCCATGCCCCACCTGAGCATCTTGCAAAATCCTGTGCCCCCCCCCCTTCATAAAAGACATACACGCGGGAGTATTCGGCCCGAGTTGATTGAAAATTGAAAAAAAATTGTAAGAAGAGTTGAAATATTTAAAAAAAACTTCTTTAAATGCTGTTTCAATCTATTTCTGTGAATTTGAAACTTTTTTTGAAGATTAGAAACTCGAAATTTCGTTGGAGAGATTCTCTTTTGTGCTTTTCTGAAATCTCAAATTAGCCTGTAAGTCCCACCTCCTCAGATTCCACGTAGTGGAAGCCCCATGAACTGCAGGCAAAAAAAAGAGGAAAAATTCCAGGAAGCTCAATGTGCAATAAGCCATACTGTGGTATCGTGATTCTCACAGTATCGTCTTAACGGGTAAACCTAACAGGGGCCCAGTGCTTTGAGACAAATAGGGAGCCCTACATTATCGAAGAATTTTATTTTACTTATTCTGAGATAATTTTTTCATTAAATATGGATTTTCATTAATTCCTACAATTATTTCCTTATCAAATACTAATTTTCATTAATTCTGCAATTATTTTTCCATTAATTCTGCAATTATCCCACCCATAGGAACAAGAATTTTTAATTCTGAGAAATTATTTTTTCATCAAATATAGATTTTCATCAATCATGAATGCTCCCTTGAAAAATCAAATGGCCCCAGTGGGGCGTGTGCCCCATGTTGGGAAAATCACGGCTTTAGAGTTTGTTTAGAGGTTTTGAAGAATTATGAAAAGAATTACCAAAGAAAATACCTATTTATGTACATTCCTTTTAATTCAAGTTTTGAATTCAAATATTCACTTCAGTTATTTTAGAATATGATTTCTATTCAAAATTACCATAGATTTATTTTTAAAAAATTCCAAGGAATTCACGGGTAAATTCATCTCTGCTCGTGAATAAATTTTTAAATAGTTCATCATGAATTCTTCGCACTCAAAACTGAAAGTTATCGAATGGTACAGATGACAAGATTTATACATTAATTTAAAAAAAAAGTCTCCATTCACTCTCTAGTTTGGAAATTCACCAGACAGATCAATAAAATCATTAAATTTCTCAATGTTAACTTCTGTAAGCGTTGTATAGACGAGAGTATGCGATAGGTTTCTGTTGATAGATGCCTTGATTTGCATATCTCGAAGTACTGTTTCGGAGCAACTTCATAATATGCAATTTAGTTCAACGCCAACATAGGTTTGATTAGCTTATTTCACGAGTTTCCGACTTGGCTAATCGCATATTTATGCTTCCCTTGTAAAAGATCTTAAAATTCGTTCCATCCATGCATGCGTATTTGAAAATTAGGCCTATTCCGGTTTCGAGAGTAGTTCGCAAATTTATTTCTCTTCCAGAATCCAACCATGGAACACTGGTTGTAACTGGTTTGTAATAGAGTATTATTGATACCAACAGAACATCTGCATATAGCCAAGATATCGATTTGGCAGGGAATATGAAAACATGATACGTTTAATCCACTTACTCGAGAAGTAAAACATGTGTCTACAGAGTATGTGCAGCGAGACTCCGTTGAAATTATTATAATATGCTGCTATATAAAATTGATATACAACAGCGTTAGAATTGAAAAGAAGTCACTGGTCCCACGGACCAATAAATACGAGAACCTACTGGTCCGCAGACATCATGACTGGTCCGAAACGAAATCTGTTCTAAATAATACTAATTAATAATTAATTTTACCAAATATATTAGCATTTAGAAGAGTGATATACCAATAAGGGGATGCAAAAAGCCATAAAAAATACACTGCGTATCGGTAATTCTACCGTAGGAGATTCTTCCGCGAAAAATATATCACCGTGGAGGGGTGGGGGGCAATTTTTTTCGCTATTGGTCCCACGGATCCCCACAGTTTTTTTCTCTTTGGTCCGATTGTTTAATCATTCGTCTCGGCCCAGCAGACCACCAAAGATTTCGAACTCTGGTATACAGTAAATCCTCGCTAGAACGATACTTGATGATTCCTTGAAAAATGATTCTTTGTTTTCGAAGAACCAACTTTGAACTTTTGAAGAAAAGTTTAGGGTTAATTTTCAAAGATCCGCTGGTAAGTCAGTGGGAAGAATTCAGAACAAAACTGTCCTCTGTTTTGCACGATGCAATACCTTTTGATCGTAACGCGGGTTTGTTAATCGCACCCCTCTGGTTCACGGGTAACGTGCGTAATCTTTATCTTGAAAGAGAAGGGCATTCAGAAAATACAAAAATGGAAGATGTGACCTGTCATCATTTACTGGAAAAAGAAGGACGTTGAAGAAAGCTATAAGCGATAGTAAAATTTAGAAGTTGAATCTAGGTTGGCTGATAACATTCTCTCTGACCCAACCCAAAATTATTTCCCAGGTACGTCAATAATAGATGTAAGGGGAAAGTTGGCAGAGCCCTCTCGATAAAAGGGTCTAGGGAAGAGAGCAATGTAGGTATGTGTAGTGCTTTCAATGACTTTTTTGCGT